>NC_092712.1:35306739-35965224 GCF_047496885.1 Scyliorhinus torazame | reverse complement strand
ACCTGTTCCCGCTCACTCTTGATGCTGTAAATGACCTGAACTTGTACAAACTCTGAGAAACACCACGAGATGCAGATTGTGGAATGCAAACATGGGGACATTAGGAACGGTGGTGAGAAATCCTGAAAATCCGGCCTGCTTCACCAGTTAAATCACAGTTCATCTGCCCCTAATTTCCCTCCACCAACCTTTGCCCCACATGCCTTGATAGCCTTGCTGATCAAAAGCCTATCAACCTTAGAAAACTCAAACATGCCTGCACCGGACTTTTGACAGAGACTAGCTGTCGGAGAGTGAGGTTCAGCTACTTCCCTTCATATCGTGCCACTGAATTGTTCAGCTGCATATTCGTCACTTGGTGAATTCACCCATCTACGAGGGAGTGAGATCTATTCTGACTGACTCAGCTCTAAGCTCTGGAATTCTCTCACTAAACCTCTCCGCCCCACTATCAATCCCTCTCCTCCTCTAAGATGCTTCGACTCCACTTTCCCGCCCACATCCCCAAGGGGTCAGAAATCTGTCTCCCAGCCTTAAATGTATTCAACGATGAAACACCCACAACCCTCTGGATTCATGAATTCCAAAACCTCCGACAATGCTGTGAGAGAAAAAATTTCTCCTCATCTCAGTCCCCAAATGACTGAGCCCTCCCTGTAAGGACGTGCACCGCTGGGCAGGTGCGGAAGGTCCAGTTCGAAGACTTTCCTCCGTCGAGCAGAGGGAAGAACAGGAGAAGGTTGAAGGAAACTGCAGGTTAAGATATTCACTTTCAGTACTTAGGATGGGATCTTTCGGCCCCGCCCACCACCAGGATTGCCCAATCCCAACGAAAATCTTCGGAGCTTTGACTGGGCAACCCGTGCACAAGTCCAGCCACATTCGGACAGGTAAAACCCGGCCTCAATAAAGTATTGAAGCGCTTTTGACAGCTAATGAAATACTTAGCATAGTTACTGCTGGAATCTTAGTCACTCAGTCACAGTGGCTAGAACTTTATGGCTCCTTTAGGGAGGGAGCCAGGGCTGGAGAATTGTAGTATTCATTGACTCCAGGGGGAGGGGAAAGTCCTACTTGTGTAAAATTCCACCTGGGTATGTGGGTGTCGCCGACAAGGGTAGATGCCAATGTTGTAACTGTGTCCAGCTTGGCTAGGGGCGCGGCTCGTTCTGGAGCACAAGTTTTCAGGAATATTGCCGGAATATTGTCAGCCTTTGCAGTATTCAGTGCCTCAGAATTCCTTGCTATCACGTGGAGCGAATCGAATTGGCTGGAGATTTACTTCTAATTGTCCAACAGCTGAAATTGTACTTGTGATTCCTGAGCCCAAGTCATTTGCGCGAATGGTGGACACCAATAGTGCCAGGATCAATGCTGTACAACATGCCAACTTCCCACCTTCCGCCAGTCTAAAAAATGTCAACTCCTAATCTCTATTTCCTGCTGTGCAGCAATATTGGGTGATGAGTGGATGATGTTAATCTGTATCTTAGGGTTTTATTGGAGGCGGTCATGTATGCTGGCATCACGTGACACAGGCAAACCATAATTCATTTATAGAGTCCACTTGGCATGATATTGTTGAAAAAACCCGCTCCCCCTACCAGTTGGTCTTGGTCCCCGCCTCTCCGGACACAGCAAATGAAGCAATATGTGGTCTGGCTTAATAACGACTCTTTAAATATTGACTTGCGCTGCGAGCCTGCTCGGCAAAGTGTTTAATGACATTTATTTTCTTTCAAAGTATTTGCTGCTTCCCCTGAAACCTCGATGTCCCTCGTGTCGATAATAAGATGCAACTGTTTGTATTTTCCTGGGGTTTTGCAGTTTGAACGTTTTTCATCAATCTCCCAAAAATGTCAAGCAAAGGGCACAGTGCGAAGCTCGGGAGAGATTTCCCTCATCTATTCAGTGGCAAGCAGCAGGATCGCTTTCTACAAAGTGATGATAAGTGAAATGACCTTTTCTAATGTCACAGGATCCTATAATATGGTAATGCCTTGTGGCAGATATATTCAATAGGTCACAGTTTTACTGTTCATTTTCAATTCAAATCCAGCGGCGGAATGAAAGGCCTGGCAGACCGAAATAGAGCTCGAACTGCAGTTCAAAACCTTTTCATTACCCTCACCGCTTTGCTCCCCCTTTCTTGCAGGTTCCTGTAAAACCTCCTCAGTGTTGCGGCCTTAGCAGCAGGTTTGATGCAAAACCAGGCAGCACCGCTCGAATTCACGGGACTGGATTGTATCAGAGTGACTCGAGATGCCAGGCTCCCTAGTGCCGGCCGTAGTTCAATGGGTGGCTGGGGTTTTCCAGTTTCCTGGTAGGAAATTGGAAACTTGATTATTCTGACACTTGTTTGTGAGCCCGAAGGTTGTGAGTTCCAATCTTACCCTCGAGATGCAAGCGCGTAATCCAGACTGGACATAGAACACAGCAACAGGCCATGATCATAATGAATGGCGAAGCAGGCTCGAAGGGCCGAATGGCCTCCTCCTGCTTCTCGTTTCTATGTATGTGTCCACGTATGCATTCGGCCCACAGTCTGTGCTGGTGTTCCTGTCCCACTCGAGCCCCGTCCCCTCCTTTCTCATCTAAATTTATCATCGCAACCATCTATTACATACAAACATACAATTAAGGCGGAGTCGGCACCTTGAGCCTGCTCCACCATTCAATAAGATTGTGTCGGATCTGATTGTAACCTCAGGCCCAGATTCCTACCTCAGCCCCGATAACCTATCCCCCCCCCCAGACACTCACTACTCTCAGAGAAAAAAATTCTCCTCCTCTCGGTCTTAAATGAGCGACATCTTAGTTTTAAACAGTGACCCCCAGTTCTAGATTCTCCCACAAGAGGAAGCATTGGCCACGATTTAATGGGCTCGTTTCGCTGGACTTTCACAAAATCCGCGACACTTGGAATGCCTCGCGGGATCTAACGAGATCTCGTAAGATGTTGCAACCTGGATCTGGTCCCCACCTCAGTTTTAACCTACTGCCTCTCAACCTATATCTGTGACCTCTCATTCTCGATTGCCCTACAAGCGGGAACATTTGGTCTACGTTTATTTTATCAATCCCATTTAGTATTTTATACACCTCGATCAGATCCCCTCACGTCCTTCTAAACTCCAGCGAGTGTAAGCCCAAATGGTGTAATGTCTCCTCATAAGTCAAACCTTTCAACCCCAGAATCAATCTGGTGAATCTCCTCTGAACTGCCTCCATTGCCTCTTTAAAACGATATATGCAGTAAAAGGGATACATGCAGTAAAAGGGATACATGCAGTAAAACGGATACATGCAAGAACTGCGGCAAGAAGAGGCACATTGCCAAGCTCAGCAAACGTCTCCCACACAAAACTATACAAGAAGAAAAGCACATCAAAACAGACTAGTCGCGTCTATCAATTAGTGGATGAACATAGAACATAGAACATTAAAGCGCAGTACAGGCCATTCGGCCCTCGATGTTGCGCCGACCTGTGAAACCACTCTAAAGCCCATCTACACTATTCCCTTATCGTCCATATGTCTATCCAATGATCATTTGAATGCCCTGTGTGTTGGCGAGTCCACTACTGTTGCAGGCAGGGAATACCACGCCCTTACTACTCTCTGAGTAAAGAACCTACCTCTGACATCTGTCTTATATCTATCTCCTCTCAATTTAAAGCTATGTCCCCTCATGCTAGACATCACCATCCGAGGAAAAAGGCTCTCACTGTTCACCCTATTGAATCCTCTGATCATCTTGTATGCCTCAATTAAATCACCTCTTAACCTTCTTCTCTCTAACGAAAACAGCCTCAAGTCCCTCAGCCTTCCCTCATAAGATCTTCCCTCCATACCAGGCAATATTCTGGTAAATCTCCTCTGCACCCTTTCCAATGCTTCCACAACCTTCCTATAATGCGGAGACCAGAATTGTATGCAATACTCCAAATGAGGCCGCACCAGAGTTTTGTACAGCTGCAACATGACCTCATGGCTCCGAAACTCAATCCCTCTACCAATAAAAGCTAACACACCGTACGCCTTCTTAACAACCCTCTCAACCTGGGTGGCAACTTTCAGGGATCTATGTACATGGACACCGAGTTCTCTCCCCTCATCCACACTACCAAGAATCTTACCATTAGCCCAGTACTCTGTCTTCCTGTTATTCCTTCCAAAATGAATCACCTCACACTTTTCTGCATTAAACTCCATTTGCCACCTCTCAGACCAGCGCTGCAGCTTATCTATGTCCCTCTGTAATTTGTAACATCCTTCCGCACTGTCCACAACTCCACCGACTTTAGTGTCATCTGCAAATTTACTCACCCATCCTTCTACGCCCTCCTCCAGGTCATTTATAAAAATGGCAAACAGCAGTGGCCCCAAAACAGATCCTTGTGGTACACCACTAGTAACTGGACTCCAGTCTGAACATTTCCCATCAACCGACACCCTTTGTCTTCTTCCAGCTAGCCAATTTCTGTTCCAAACTGCTAAATCACTCTGAATCCCATGCTTCCGTATTTTCTGCAGTAGCCTACCGTGGGGAACCTTATCAAACGCTTTACTGAAATCCATATACACCACATCAACTGCTTTACCCTCATCCACCTGTTTGGTCACTTTCTCAAAGAACTCAATAGGGTTTGTGAGGCACGACCTACCCTTCACAAAACCGTGTTGACTATCTCTAATCAAATTATTCCTTTCCAGATGATTATACATCCTATCGCTTATAAACCTTTCCAAGACTTTGCCCACAACAGAAGTAAGGTTCACTGGTCTATAGTTATCGGGGTTGTATCTACTCCCCTTCTTGAACAAGGGGACAACATTTGCTATCTTCCAGTCTTCTGGCACTATTCCTGCAGACAAAGATGACTTAAATATCAAAGCCAAAGGTTCAGCAATCTCCTCTCTAGCTTCCCAGAGAATCCTAGGATAAATCCATCTGGCCCAGGGGACTTATCTATTTTCACACTTTCCAGAATTGCTAACACCTCCTCCTTATGAACCTGAACCTCAAGCCCTTCTAGTCTAGTAGCTTGAATCTCAGTATTCTCCTCGACAACATTGTCTTTTTCCTGTGTGAAAGCTGACGAAAAATATTCATTTAGCCCCTCTCCTATCTCCTCGGACTCCACGCACAACTTCCCACTACTGTCCTTGACTGGCCCGACTCTTACCCTAGTCATTCTTTTATTCCTGACATATCTATAGAAAGCTTTAGGGTTATCCTTGATCCTACCTGCCAAAGACTTCTCATGTCCCCTCCTGGCTCTTCTTAGCTCTCTCTTTAGGTCCTTCCTAGCTAACTTGTAACTCTCAAGCGCCCTAACTGAACCTTCATGTCTCATCCTTACATAAGCCTCCTTCTTCCTCTTGACAAGTGTTTCGACTGCTTTAGTAAACCACGGTTCCCTCGCTTGACCACTTCCTCCCTGCCCGACAGGTGCATACTTATCAAGGACATGCAGTAGCTGTTCCTTGAACAAGCTCCACATTTCCATTGTGCCCATCCCCTGCAGTTTTCCTCTCCATCCGATGCATCCTAAGTCTTGCCTCATCGCATCATAATTGCCTTTCCCCCAGATATAACTCTTGCCCTGCGGTATATACCTATCCCTTTCTAGCACTAAAGTAAACATAATCGAATTGTGGTCACTATCACCAAAGTGCTCACCTACCTCCAAATCTAACACCTGTCCTGGTTCATTACCCAGTACCAAATCCAATATGGCCTTGCCTCTCGTTGGCCTATCTACATACTGTGTCAGGAAACCCTCCTGCACACATTGGACAAAAACGGACCCATCTAAAGTACTCGGAACTATAGCGTTTCCAGTCAATATTTGGAAAGTTAAAGTCCCCCATAACAACTACCCTGTTGCTTTCGCTCCTATCCAGAATCATCTTTGCAATCCTTTCCTCTACACCTCTGGAACTTTTCAGAGGCCTATAGAAAACCCCTAACAGGGTGACCTCTCCTTTCCTGTTTCTAACCTCAGCCCATACTACCTCAGTAGACGAGTCCTCATCAAACGTCCTTTCTGCCACCGTAATACTGTCCTTGACTAACAATGCCACCCCTCCCTATTTACCACCTTCCCTGAGCTTACTGAAATATCTAAACCCCGGCACCTACAACAACCATTCCTGTCCCTGCTCTATCCATGTCTCCGAAATGGCCACAACATCGAAGTCCCAGGTACCAACCCATGCCGCAAGTTCACCCACCTTATTCCGGATGCTCCTGGCATTGAAGAAGACACAATTTAAACCACTTTCCTGCCCGCCGGTACACTCCTGCAACTTTGAAACCTTACTCATGACCTCACTACTCTCAACCTCCTGTATACTGGAGCTGCAATTCAGGTTCCCAATCCCCTGCTGAACTAGTTTAAACCCTCCCAAAGAGCATTAGCAAATTTCCCCCCCAGAATATTGGTACCCCTCTGGTCCTGGTGTAGACCATCCCGTTTGTGGAGGTCCCACCGACCCCAGACTGAGCCCCAATTATCCAGAAATTCAAGATCATTGAAGTAAACCTACCTGTTAGGCAGGGAGGAAGTGGTCGAGCGGGGGAACCGTGGTTTACTAAAGCATCAAGAAACTGAAGTTCAAGATCACTCAAAGGAGGATGTAACCGAGCTACTGCAGGTGCTTAAGCTATATGTCTTGTCAATGCGGGGCGATCAACAACATTTTGAGCATATCCAAAACTTGAAGGTCATGAAATTAAAATGGAAGTGGATACGGTCGCAGCAGTATCATTAATACCTGAAACAATTTATCATCAAAAGTTGAAGCATCTGCCATTACCACCATCAAATGTGATCCTAAGGGCATACACTGAAGAGGTTGTACCATTAAAATAATGCAGTATGGTGAAAATAGAAGCAAATGGACAGACAGTGAAGTTACCTCTTCACATTGCCGTGGAAATTTTCCTGCTCTATTTGGCAGAACATGGCTGGCAAAGATTAGGCTGGGAAACAGTCAATTAGTGGATTCAAAGAGCAACTTGCAACAACTTCTGAAGAAGTACAAGAAGGTGTTCGCAGATTCTCTAGGCTCTATGACTGGAGTTGAGGTACACCTAAAAATCAAGCCAGACAGCACACCCAAATGTTTCAAAGCTAGAATTGTACCATACACCATCAGGCCGAAAGTTGAAGAAGAACTAGAAAGACCAGTAAAAACATTGAACCTGATGCTACAAGTGATTGGGCAACACCAGTAGTTCCTGTATTAAAACATGATGGCACACTGGAAATTTGTGGAGATTTTAAATCAACTCTTAACTCAGTGCTGTGCACAGATCCGTACCCAATGCTGTTAATTGAAGAATTGTTTGCTGGATTTTCTGGAGGGCAGAAATTCAGTAAAATTGATCTTTCACAGCAGGCACATCTGAAAAGTGATGTTGTTGCCGAATCACAGTCAGTACTCATCATCATAATGCAAAAAAGTCTGTTTCGTTACAGAATATTTATTTTTGGAATAACATTTGCGCCTGCTCTTTTTCAAAGACCCATGGATCAAATTCTAAGTGGGTTGAGTGGAGTGCAATGTTATTTAGTTGACATACTCATCACTGGTTCCGAGTTAACAGGAACACTTGGAGAATTTGGAAGATACCCTGAAGCATTTACAGAGTCACAATCAGAGTAAAAAAGGAAAAACATGACTTTTTCAAGTCATCCATAAATTACCTAGATCATATTATCAAAAAACAAAGAACAAAACAAAGAACAAAGAAATGTACAGCACAGGAACAGGCCCTTCGGCCCTCCAAGCCCGTGCCGACCATGCTGCCCGACTAAACTACAATCTTCTACACTTCCTGGGTCCGTATCCTTCTATTCCCATCCTATTCATATATTTGTCAAGATGCCCCTTAAATGTCCCTATCGTCCCTGCTTCCACCACCTCCGCCGGTAGCGAGTTCCAGGCACCCACTACCCTCTGCGTAGAAGACTTGCCTCGTACATCTACTCTAAACCTTGCCCCTCTCACCTTAAACCTATGCCCCCTAGTAATTGACCCCTCTACCCTGGGGAAAAACCTCTGACTATCCACTCTGTCTATGCCCCTCATAATTTTGTATACCTCTATCAGGTCGCCCCTCAACCTCCTTCGTTCCAGTGAGAACAAACCGAGTTTATTCAACCTCTCCTCATAGCAAATGCCCTCCATACCAGGCAACATTCTGGTAAATCTCTTCTGCACCCTCTCTAAAGCCTCCACATCCTTCTGGTAGTGTGGCGACCAGAATTGAACACTATACTCCAAGTGTGGCCTAACTAAGGTTCTATACAGCTGCAACATGACTTGCCAATTCTTATACTCAATGCCCCGGCCAATGAAGGCAAGCATGCCGTATGCCTTCTTGACTACCTTCTCCACCTGTGTTGCCCCTTTCAATGAGCTGTGGACCTGTACTCCTAGATCTCTTTGACTTTCAATACTCTTGAGGGTTCTACCATTCACTGTATATTCCCTACCTGCATGAGACCTTCCAAAATGCATTACCTCACATTTGTCCAGATTAAACTCCATCTGCCATCTCTCCGCCCAAGTCTCCAGACAATCTAAATCCTGCTGTATCCTCCGACAGTCCTCATCGCTATCCGCAATTCCACCAACCTTTGTGTCGTCTGCAAACTTACTAATCAGACCAGTTACATTTTCCTCCAAATCATGTATATATACTACAAAGAGCAAAGGTCCCAGCACTGATCCCTGTAGAACACCACTGGTCACAGCCCTCCAATTAGAAAAGCATCCCTCCATTGCTACCCTCTGCCTTCTATGGCCTAGCCAGTTCTGTATCCACCTTGCCAGTTCACCCCTGATCCCGTGTGACTTCACCTTTTGTACTAGTCTACCATGAGGGACCTTGTCAAAGGCCTTACTGAAGTCCATATAGACAACATCTACTGCCCTACCTGCATCAATCATCTTAGTGACCTCCTCGAAAAACTCTATCAAGTTAGTGAGACACGACCTCCCCTTCACAAAACCGTGCTGCCTCTCACAAATACGTCCATTTCCTTTAAATGGGAGTAGATCCTGTCTCGAAGAATTCTCTCCAGTAATTTCCCTACCACTGAAGTAAGGCCCACCGGCCTGTAGTTCCCGGGATTATCCTTGCTACCCTTCTTAAACAGAGGAACAACATTGGCTATTCTCCAGTCCTCCGGGACATCCCTTGAAGACAGCGAGGATCCAAAGATTTCTGTCAAGGCCTCAGCAATTTCCTCTCCAGCCTCCTTCAGTATTCTGGGGTAGATCCCATCAGGCCCTGGGGACTTATCTACCTTAATATTTTTTAAGACACCCAACACCTCGTCTTTTTGGATCACAATGTGACCCAGGCTATCTACACCCCCTTCTCCAGACTCAACATCTACCAATTCCTTCTCTTTGGTGAATACTGATGCAAAGTATTCATTTAGTACCTCGCCCATTTCCTCTGGCTCCACACATAGATTCCCTTGCCTATCCTTCAGTGGGCCAACCCTTTCCCTGGCTACCCTCTTGCTTTTTATGTACGTGTAAAAAGCCTTGGGATTTTCCTTAACCCTATTTGCCAATGACTTTTCGTGACCCCTTCTAGCCCTCCTGACTCCTTGCTTAAGTTCCTTCCTACTTTCCTTATATTCCACGCAGGCTTCGTCTGTTCCCAGCCTTTTAGCCCTGACAAATGCCTCCTTTTTCTTTTTGACGAGGCCTACAATATCACTCGTCATCCAAGGTTCCCGAAAATTGCCGTATTTATCTTTCTTCCTCACAGGAACATGCCGGTCCTGTATTCCTTTCAACTGGCACTTGAAAGCCTCCCACATGTCAGATGTTGATTTGCCCTCAAACATCCGCCCCCAATCTATGTTCTTCAGTTCCCGCCTAATATTGTTATAATTAGCCTTCCCCCAATTTAGCACATTCATCCTCGGACCACTCTTATCCTTGTCCACCAGTACTTTAAAACTTACTGAATTGTGGTCACTGTTACCGAAATGCTCCCCTACTGAAACATCTACCACCTGGCCGGGCTCATTCCCCAATACCAGGTCCAGTACCGCCCCTTCCCTAGTTGGACTGTCTACATATTGTTTTAAGAAGCCCTCCTGGATGCTCCTTACAAACTCCGCCCCGTCTAAGCCCCTGGCACTAAGTGAGTCCCAGTCAATATTGGGGAAGTTGAAGTCTCCCATCACCACAACCCTGTTGTTTTTACTCTTTTCCAAAATCTGTCTACCTATCTGCTCCTCTATCTCCCACTGGCTGTTGGGAGGCCTGTAGTATACCCCCAACATTGTGACTGCACCCTTCTTATTCCTGATCTCTACCCATATAGCCTCACTGCCCTCTGAGGTGTCCTCTCGCAGTACAGCTGTGATATTCTCCCGAACAAGTAGCGCAACTCCGCCTCCCCTTTTACATCCCCCTCTATCCCGCCTGAAACATCTAAATCCTGGAACGTTTAGCTGCCAATCCTGCCCTTCCCTCAACCAGGTCTCTGTAATGGCAACAACATCATAGTTCCAAGTACTAATCCAAGCTCTAAGTTCATCTGCCTTACCCGTAATGCTCCTTGCATTAAAACATATGCACTTCAGGCCACCAGACCCGCTGTGTTCAGCAACTTCTCCCCGTCTGCTCTGCCTCAGAGCCACACTGTCCCTATTCCCTAGTTCTCCCTCAATGCTCTCACCTTCTGACCTATTGCTCCCGTGCTCACCCCCCTGCCATACTAGTTTAAACCCTCCCGTGTGACACTACCAAACTTCGCGGCCAGGATATTTATGCCTCTCCGGTTTAGATGCAACCCGTCCTTCTTATACAGGTCACACCTGCCCCGGAAGAGCTCCCAGTGGTCCAGATAATGGAAACCCTCCCTCCTACACCAGCTGTTTAGCCACGTGTTTATCTGCTCTATCTTCCTATTTCTAGCCTCACTGGCACGTGGCACAGGGAGTAAAAACATGGTTTACACGAGGAGTCGAAGAAAATGTCAGCAATCCTACAAGCAGCACGTCCTCAAAATGTGATACAGTTAAGGTCGTTTTTAGGTTCAATCAATTATTATGAATGAAAATCACATTGTCACAAAGTTGGCTTCAAATGAAGTTACTGTGAAAAGCCACATTCCGGCGCCTATTCGGGGAGGCTGGCCAATCCGTGCCGAATTTAACAACATAATTGAAGCCTTTGCTGTGTGTCAAACAGGCATGGCACTGGCCAGAGGATTCTGAGAATGCAGATAATGGAATATAAGAAGCTTTATTGAAGTCAGAGCTGTTGGTTCATTATAATCCCAAAATGAAGTTGCAACTTGCTTGCGATGCCTTATGCTGTGGGTTTGGTGCAGTTGTGTTCAGGAGAGGAATTGCATTTGCTTCACGCACTCTAGCGGAGAACCGAATTATGCTTATCTAGAAAAAGCGACTTTGAGCACCATTTTCGGTGTAAGAAGGTTCCACCATTACCTCTATGGCCATTATTTTGCCCTTTTGACGGATTATCCACTCTTGATGACATTCTTTGGACCTTATAAAGGTTTACCTTCTTTGGCATCTAGTAGATTGAAAAGATGGTCATCGAATAAAAAGGCGTGCAGAATAGTACTGTACAATTATAATAGAACGGTTTGGTAAGAAACAAGGGCCGGGATTCTCCGCCCCGACTTCCTCATTCTCCGGCACCGATTCTTGGGCGCCCGCGGGATTCCCGCCGCACCAGTCAGGGGCCGTTGACAGCGGCCGACCCCGGCGATTCTCCGGGCCCCAATGGGCCGAGTGGCCGATGTGTTTGGCCGAGTTCCACTGGCGTGGGTTATTCAGGTCCCACGCGGCGGGACCTGGAAGGTGAGTATGCAGGGGCCGTCCTGGAGGGGGGGGGCGGGGGGATCGGACCCCAGGGGGAGCCCTCACGGTGGCCTGGCCCGCGATCAGGGCCCACCAATCGGCGGGCGGGCTGGTTTCGTGGGGGCCTATTTTACTCCGCGCCGGGCCCATGTAGGGTTCCGCCATATTGCCCGGGGGCCGGCGCGGGGAAGGGAACCTCCGCGTATGCGTGGAAATATGCCGGCCGTAGCACGCATGAGCGGGAATACGCTGGCCATTCCATGTGCGAACTCGCGCAGGCCGTTCCGTGCTGACTGGAGCTGCGGGGACCACTCCGGCGCCAACCTAGCCCCCGAGGAAGGGGAGCATTCCCCATTATCGAGGACTGTTGATGCTGGAGTGGTTGGTGCCGTTTTTCACGCCAGCGTGGGGCAGAGCCCCATTATTAGAGAATCCCGCCCAAGGTTACTGGCTAAAGCAAATAAGGCCCCTAGCTAACTTAAATTTTTGTACAGCGAGTAACTAGCTTAATCAAAAGGGACATTATGGCAGGAGACCTCAGACCGTGATATGCTCCTCCTGCAGAATGTGGGAAATTAGGGACACTTCTTAGTGTTCTTACAGGGACACACTGGTGACCATGTGTGCAGAAGGTGTGTCCGAACGCAGCTTCTAGCTAACCAGATTTCAGAGTTGGAACTGTGGGTGGACTCACTGTGGAGCATCCGCGGTGTTGAGGAAATCATGGAAAGCATGTTTAGTGAGGTGGTCACACTGCAGGTGCGGGTTGCACAGGCAGAAATGGAATGGGTGACCATTAGAAACAGTAAAAGTCTCAGGAAGGTAGTGCAGGGGCCCCCTGTGGTCATCCCCCTCTCAAACAGATATACCACTTTGGACCTGTTGGGGGGAATGGCCTTTCTGGGGAAAGCAACAGCAGCCAAGTTCATGGCACCATGGGTGGCTCTGCTGCCCAGATGGGTGGGAGAAAATCGAGCGACAGGGCTATAGTTAAAATTAACTTTGACAAAGAGTCATCCAGATCCGAAATGTTAGCTCCCTTTTCTCTTCACAGATGCTGTCAGACCTGCTGAGATTGTCCAGTATTTTCTGTTTTTATGACTAGAATCAATCCTGAGAGATAGGATTAACTGTCACATAGAAAGGCATGGACTAGTCAAATTTGATTGCACTCTTTGAGGAAGTGAGAAAAAGAGTTGATAAAGGTAGTGCAGTGGATGTTGTGTACATGGATTTTAGCAAGGTGTTTGACAAAGTCCCACTTGGCAATTTGGTCGTGAAAGTGAAAGCCCATGGGATACAGGGCAATGTGGTGAAATGGATAAAAGGTTGGCTTAGTAACAGGAAACAAAGGGTAATGGTCTATAGCTGCCCTTGCAATTGATTTGATTTGATTTTTTAATTGATTTATTGTCACATGTACCGAAGTACAGTGAAAAGTAATTTTCTGCAGCCAAGGGAACATACACAGTACGTACAGAGTAGACAAAAAAAGAATAATCGACAGAGTACATTGAGAAATGGTACATTGACAAGTAGCGATTGGTTATAGTGTGGAACAAGGGCCAAATAAAGCAAATACATAAGCAAGGGCAGCATAGGGTTTCGTGAATAGTGTTCTTACAGGGAACAGATCAGTCCAAGGGAGGGTCGTTGAGGAGTCTAGTAGCTGTGGGGAAGAAACTGGTCCTATGCCTGGATGTGCGGGTCTTCAAACTTCTGTACCTTCTGTCTGATGGAAGGGTCTAGAAGAGGGCAAAGCCTGGGTGGGAGGGGTCTCTGATAATGCTGTCTGCCTTCCTGAGGCAGCGGGAGGTGTATACAGAATCAATGGGAGGGTGGCAACTGTGTGTGATGCTTTGGGTTGAGTTCACCACACTCTGCAGTCTCTTGCGATCTTGGGCCGAGCAGTTGCCATACCAAGCTGAGATGCAGCTGTATAGGATGCTCTCTATGGCATATCTGTAGACGTTTGTGAGTCGATGCGGACATGCCGAATTTCTTTAGCTTCCGTAGGAATTGGAAAGTTGTTTCAAGTGTGGAACAAGGGCCAAATAAAGCAAATACATGAGCAAGGATCATAGGGGCTGGTTTAGCACACTGGGCTAAATCGCTGGTTTTGAAAGCAGACCAAGGCAGGCCAGCAGCACGGTTCAATTTCCGTACCAGCCTCCCCGGACAGGCGCCAGAATGTGGCAACTAGGGGCTATTCACAGTAACTTCATTTGAAGCCTACTTGTGACAATAAGCGATTTACATTTTCACTTCATTTCATTTCATTTCAAGTGGTGTTCCATAGGGCTCGGTGTTGGGACCCTTACGGTTTGTGTTTATATATTAATGATTTGGACGTGAACGTGGGGAGCATGATTGGGAAATTTGCAGACGACACAAAATTGGCCGAGTGGTGGACAGTGTAGAGGATAGCTACAATCTCCAGAATGATGTACACGGGTTGGTGGAGTGGGCGATAAAGGGCAGATGGAATTCAACACAGAGAAGTGTGAGGTCCTAACCCATCGAAGCATTTAGAGAGGTCAGTTATAGAAAGTATACAATAAATGGCAATATACTCAGAGGGGTAGACAGTTCAAGTGGGCAAGGTCATTAAGAAAGGAGATGGAATTCTCCTTCATTGGCAGAGGTGCAGAATATAAAAGTAAGGATATAATGTTGGAATTGTATAAAACACTGGTGAGGCCACAACTGGAGTATTGTGTGCAATTCTGGTCACCACATTACAGGAAGGACGTTATTTTTCTAGAGGGAGTGCAGAGGAGGTTTACAAGAATGTTGCCAGGGCTAGAAACATATGCTACGAGGAGAAATTAGATAGGTTGGGGTTATTTAGGGCAACACGGTAGCACAGTGGTTAGCACTGTTGCTTCACAGCACCAGGGTCCCAGGTTCATTCCCCGGCTTGGTGGAGTCTGCACGTTCTCCCCGTGTCTGCGTGGGTTTCCTCCGGGTGTTCCGGTTTCCTCCCACAAGTCCCGAAAGAAGTGCTTGTTAGGTCATTCGGACCCTCTGAATTCTCCCTCGGTGCACCCGAACAGGTGCCGGAATGTGACGACTAGGGGCTTTTAACAGTAACTTCATTGCAATGTTAATGTAAGCCTACTTGTGACAATAAAGATTATTATTATTATTATTTTCCTTGGACCAAAGAAGGCTGAGGGGTGACTTAATTGAGGTGTACAAAATTATTCGGGGAAGTGAGAAGAGTGGACAGTATAAAATTGTTTACCTTGGTGGAGAATTCTAGAACCAGGGGACATAGATTCAAGATAAGTGGCAGAAGGTGTAGAGGGGACATGAGACAGGACATTTTTACGCAGAGGGTAGTGAGGGTCTGGGAGTTGGTGGTGGAGGCAGAGACCCTAAACCCTTTTAAAAAGTACCTGGTTCTGCACCTTAAGTGCTCTAAGCTACAGGGCTATGGACCGGGTGCAGGAAGGTGGGGTTAGAAAGGGCACCCGGGTGTCCGTGGGCTGGCATGGACAAGGTGGGTCGAATGACCTCCTTCTGTGCTGTAACTTTTCTATGATTCTATTCTGTTGGCACGTACTTACGATATCCTATATCACAAATAAGAATAGAATGCAAAGCTGGTGCTTTGTCACGACTGCCATTACAAGTCAAACATGAACCAGAAGAACATTTCCTCAACATCCTGTGTCCCTCGCTCATGAATAATGTATCTGTGACTTCACCTCAAGTTCAGAGACACACAGCAACTGATCCAGTGATGGGGAAGATGATGGACTTGGTCCAAAAAAGAAAGCGGTCAGACGTTCATAGGAAAAATCCAGAATGGCCTCCTTCTGTGCTGTAACAAGCCCTACATCAAACGAAGACTTAAGTTGACAGTGCAGAATGGAGTTGTATTACGGGTAATCAGTGTGATTATTCCACCGTGCTTGCGGGTAGAGCCCTTGACCAAAGTTGGGCAATGCCAATCTTGTGCAAAACTAAAGAACACTCCACCATTACAAACACTACATCTGTGGGAATGGTCGACTCCGCCATGGCAGAGAATACACATCAATTATGCTGGTCCACTGGAGGGTCACATGTTCTTAGCGACTGTGGACATGCGCTCGAAATGGCCAGAAGTCGCAATAATGAAGTCAACGATGACTGAGCAGACCATTAGAAACTAGCTGAAATATTCGCAAGACTTGGAACACCGGAGTAGATTGTCTGTGATAATGGTACTCAGCTTACTTTGAAGGAGTTCAAGGACAAAGGGAAGGGAAATGGTATACACTATATCAAGGCAGCTTTATATATCATCCTGCAATGAATGGACTGGCCGAATGTTTCATGCAATCATTAAAGCAATCTACAAAGCGTCGAAGGGCCAGAGGATTGGCAAGAAAAGTAAACAAATTCCTAATGTCTTACCGGAAGAGTTCACCGGCAATGCTGTTGTTTAAGAGGCAACTACAAACACAGTTTGATTTGTTAACTCCACCTTGACACTTCAGAGATTGTCAAATAACAACAACAAGCACCAACCGCTCGGAGGGAGCAAATCTCTAAAAAGCGAATCTTCAACCAAGGAGAGTGTTATATCGGAGTTACACCAACAAGAAATGGGTACCAGCTATGATCCTAGCAAAGACAGGCCCAATATCATTCCCCGTACAGACAGATGATGAAAGGTTGGCAATGTCATGCTGATCAGTTACTTGCTTCACAAAGTGAATTTGCAGAAACTTCTCAAGAGGTGGACGTTGGCCGGCGGGTTTCCCAGCTGCGTCGCGGGCAAACAACGCGAAACGCCGTTAATATCAGCGGGCCTGGAGGATCCGGCCGCCAGCTCATGGCGCCCCCGTCGGAAAACCCGACCTCTGGATAAAGAGGTTCCTCCTGAATTCCTGACTGGATTTTTGAACGTCCATCATATATTTATGGCTCCATCTTTGCTCACCTCACAACTAGAAGCATGTTCTCCACCTTACCAAATCAAAACCCTTCAATCATTTTATCGGCTTCCAATCGGGCCGCCCACCAGCCTCCTCTTTTCCAGAGGAATTCCTACGGTGAAGCTGAGTGTAATGATCCACAGGGGGCAGGGGTACCGTCACTACATCAGTATTTATTTGCAATAACTATATACAAGAGCAGCTCCAAAACAATGCTGCTAGCATTCCAGTCAACTTAACACTGGTTCACAAAGCCTACACAGATGCTTATATGGGCCCCCTCAATGAGCTATCATTGAGGGAGCTCATATTCCAATTGGCCAACCAATAATGCCAATTGGAGTTCATTACACTGAGACTCCCTCGCGTTCATGGCATTTTCCTCCAATTTCTCCTAATCATGCTCTTCCAGCAGCATCGCTCAGGCCAACCGGGCAGCTGAGCATTCCCAGCCTTAGGAGATTTCTGCTCCAGCATTCACAACCGATATGTGATTGACCTGGTCCCAGGTGGATCCTACCCATCACCAAGGCCCTACAGGTGGGCACAGGGAATGGGCCTGAACCCTGCCAATATTAGGCCTCAGGCCCTATTTACATCTGCTCTTCAACGAGGGGTAGAAGCGGCTGGGAAGGAGGAGAGGCCGAGGAAGAAATCAGAGTTGCAGCGAGTGGAAGAGAGATGGAAGCTGCAATTCAGAGAGTGAGAGAGGCAACTGGGAGAGGGAGTGGTGTAGGGGGAAGAAGGGCCAGCAATGCATGAGCTTGTAGTCTTCCCAGTTCCAAATGATGTGGACACAGCCAGGACAACAGAAGATTGTAAGAAATAGGAGCAGGAGTAGGCCCTGGAGCCTGCTGATCTGATCGGGGCCTTAACTCCACTTTCCTGCCTGTCACCCCCGTACCCTTAGACTCCCTTGTCAATCAATGATAGTTTAGTGGCCACCATTGCTGAGGCCTGCTTTCAATTCCAGATTTATTTATTAATTGAATTTAGATTTTACTCGTTGTGCCAGTGGTGGGTTTTGAACCCGTGATACCTGGAGCATTAGCCTGGGCCTCTGATTGAGGGAAGATACTTTAGGCAAGCTTGCCTGGTGTGGGAGAGTCCAGCTACTGGAAATCCTTCTCTCCCGCTTTGGTATGCGAGAAGGGCGTTTATAGACACATGCGCTAGGCCTCTGCACTCGCTATTCCTCAGCAGTGTCAAAGACACGGCCTGCTCATCTAACTTCTGTCCATCCCTGTCTTCCAGCGGCTGCTGTTGTTGTGGCTGCAGCCGGGGTTTCACGCTGGGGCGATTACTCAATCGTCAGGTGGAGTCACCAGTTAAAAATGATAGAATCACTTCTCGGGGATCTCGCAGGGATTCCGACACAGCAGCTGCTGAAAACTATTCAAACCTGCGCCAATAACAGCAAGGGCACATTTAATTACTGCAATAAGACAAGTAAAGCTTGGTTTAAGGCATAAAAAACAGTGAGAACAATCTCACCGTTTTTCTGATTTAAATTGGTCAACCCTTCAATGTGGGATTCGGCTGTTTATTGGTCCTGGATGACTTTAATATCCTGTCAGTAGAATAATTGGAAGACTCCAGGATTCTGGCACCTGCGTTCAATTCCCAAATGTGCTGCACCAACTGTTGTGTGGACAAAACTACTGAAAACATTCATTAAAATTTCTTTCTTAGGTGTTTCTCCCCCATTGTTGAGGGATTTGGTGCCAATTGATGAATGAATGTGGGACATTCTGTTGCGTGGACTGGTGTCCACTTGAATAATTACCTTGAGATCATTCCAAATTCAAATCCATGCTGACTTCCCAAGTGAGGAGGCTTCCCACCCCCTCAGGTACCAGGTTCCACAAATGGACGACAGAGTGTTGACACAAAGCACCACTCCTCCGTCCCAGCTGATGAAGGTGATCGATTAAGGAACCAGAGCCGATATGAGGAGATGTCTTTATTTTTACACAGCGGGTTGTTGTGATCTGGAGTGCGCTGCCTGAAAAGCAGATTCGACAATAACTTTCTAAAAGGAATTGGGTAACGACTTGAAGGCAAAAGATTACAGGCCTCTGGGGAAACTGCGGGGAAGTGGGACTGATTGGATGAAAGGGCCAGCATGTACATAATGGGCTGAATGGCCTCCTTCTCTGTTGTGTCATTTCAATGTTTCCTAAACTGAAATCATGCTACAAGTTTAATAAATCAACTATCTGTGCGGAGTCTGCACGTTTTCCCCGTGTGTGCGTGGGTTTCCTCCGGGTGCTCCGGTTTCCTCCCACAGTCCAAAGATGTGCAGGTTAGGTGGATTGGCCATGATAAATTGCCCCTTAGTGTCAAAAAAGGTTGGGTGGGGTTACTGGGTTATGGGGATAGGGTGCTCTTTCCAAGGGCTGGTGCAGACTCGATGGGCCGAATGGCCTCCTACTGCACTGTATATTCTATGAATCTATGAACTGCAGTGTATTTCCAATCTGGATGTTTGTACTCAAACTGATGAAATCTAAATGTCCTCAACCCCCCCCCCCTCCACCATTTTGATAACCCTCCCCTGCAACTGATCACACTCTCCCAGTCATTCCCTAAACCCAATCACCACCCCCCTCTCAACATCACAACCCTTGATACCCCCCAGATCCGATCGTGGCCCGATAACATACTTGATCTCTATCCCCAATAATCCCCCTCACCCAATCATGCCTCCCCCTTGGTTGCCCTCCCCCTTCCCAGACGCATTCACCCCCACCCCCCCTCCCCCTGCTGCCGCAAATGCACACTTCACTCCCACACACACCATCCCAGCCAACAAGGTGGCACTGGTAGTGCTGGAGCGTGCCCATACAGCTGATGGGTCAGCTGGGGCCAGAAGGCACCTCGGGGGGTGGCTTGGGGGGACACCTGTACGACCCATGGCACTAAGATCACAGTGGGATGTTGGTAGAGTGCACGCCCGCATGGCTGCCGTGCCGGCTGCGGCAATGGTGTTCCATTCCCGTCCATCCCGATCTCGCAGCCCACCTCCTGGCCACCCCACACTACTCCCCCCATAAGACCAGAAGACATAGGAGCGGAAGTAAGGCCATTCAGCCCATCGAGTCCACTCCACCATTCAATCATGGCTGATTTCAACTCCATTTACCCGCTCTCTCTCCATAGCCCTTAATTCCCCGAGAAATCAAGAATTTATCAACTTCTGTCTTAAAGACACTCAACGTCCCGGCCTCCACCGCCCTCTGTGGCAATGAATTCCACAGATCCACCACTCTTTGGCTGAAGAAATTTCTCCTCATCTCTGTTCTAAAGTGACTCCCTTTTATTCTAAGTCCCCGGGTCCTAGTCTCCCCTGCTAATGGAAACACCGTCCCTACATCCACCCTATCTAAGCCATTCATTATCTTATAAGTTTCTATTAGATCTCCCCTCAACCTCCTAAACTCCAATGAATATAATCCCAGGATCCTCAGACGTTCATCGTATGTTAGGCCTACCATTCCTGGGATCATCCGTGTGAATCTCCGCTGGACCCGCTCCAGTGCCAGTATGTCCTTCCTGAGGTGTGGGGCCCAAAATTGCTCACAGTATTCTAAATGGGGCCTAACTAATGCTTTATAAAGCTTCAGAAGTACATCCCTGCTTTTATATTCCAAGCCTCTTGAGATAAATGACAACATTGCATTTGCTTTCTTAATTACGGACTCAACCTGCAAGTTTACCTTTAGAGAATCCTGGACGAGGACTCCCAAGTTCCTTTGCACTTCAGCATTATGAATTTTGTCACCGTTTAGAAATAGTCCATGCCTCTATTTTTTTTCCAAAGTGCAAGACCTCGCACTTGCCCACGTTGAATTTCATCAGCCATTTCTTGGACCACTCTCTTAAACTGTCTAAATCTTTCTGCAGCCTCGCCACCTCCTCCATACTACCTGCCCTTCCACCTATCTTTGTATCATCGGCAAACTTAGCCAGAATGCCCACAGTCCCGTCATCTAGATCGTTAATATATAAAGAGAACAGCTGTGGCCCCAACACTGAACCCTGCGGGACATCACTCGTCACCGGTTGCCATTCCGAAAAAGAACCTTTTATCCCAACTCTCTGACTTCTGCCTGACAGCCAATCGTCAATCCATGTTAGTACCTTGCCTCGAATACCATGGGCCCTTATTTTACTCAGCAGTCTCCCGTGAGGCACCTTATCAAAGGCCTTTTGGAAGTCAAGATAAATAACATCCATTGGCTCTCCTTGGTCTAACCTATTTGTTATCTCTTCAAAGAACTCTAACAGGTTTGTCAGGCACGACCTCCCCTTACTAAATCCATGCTGACTTGTCCTAATCCGACCCTGCACTTCCAAGAATTTAGAAATCTCTTCCTTAACAATGGATTCTAGAATCTTGCCAACAAGCGAGGTTAGGCTAATTGGCCTATAATTTTCCATCTTTTTCCTTGTTCCCTTCTGGAACAGGAGGGTTACAGCAGCGATTTTCCAATCCTCTGGTACTCTCCCTGACTCCAGTGACTGTTGAAACATCATCACCAACGCCTCCGCTATTTCTTCAGCTATCTCCTTTAGAACTCTAGGATGTAGCTCATCTGGGCCCGGAGATTTATCAATTTTTAGACCTCTTAGTTTCTCTAGCACTTTCTCCTTTGTGATGGCTACCATATTCAACTCTGCCCCCTGACTCTCCGGAATTGTTGGGATATTACTCATGTCTTCTACTGTGAAGACTGACGCAAAGTACTTTTGGAGCGGCCCAATGTCTACTTTTGCGTCCCGTTTGTTTTTAATGTATTTAAAGAAACTTTTACTATCATTCCTAATGTTACTGGCTAGCCTACCTCCATAATTGATCCTCTCTTTCCTTATTTCTCTCTTTGTTATCCTCTGTTTATTTTTGTAGCCTTCCCAATCTTCTGACTTCCCACTACTCTTTGCCACATTATAGGCTTTCTCTTTTGCTTTGATGCATTCCCTAACTTCCTTTGTCAGCCATGGCTGCCTAATCCCCCCTCTGATAACCTTTCTTTTCTTTGGGATGAACCTCTGTACTGTGTCCTCAATTATTCCCAGAAACTCCTGCCATTGCTGTTCTACTGTCTTTCCCACTAGGCTCTGCTCCAGTCGATTTTTGTCAGTTCCTCCCTCATGCCCCTGTAGTTACCTTTATTTAACTGTAACACCTTTACATCTGATTCTACCTTCTTTCTTTCAAATTGGAGATTGAATTCTACCATATTATGATCACTGCCTCCTAAGTGTTCCCTTACTTTAAGATCTTTAATCAAGTCTGGCTCATTACATAACACTAAGTCCAGAATGGCCTGTTCCCTCGTGGGCTCCATCACAAGCTGTTCCAAAAAGCCCTCCTGTAAACATTCAATGAATTCCCTTTCCTTGGGTCCACTGGCAGAATTATTTACCCAGTCCACCTGCATATTGAAGTCCCCCATGATCACTGTGACCTTGCCTTTCTGATATGCACTTTCTATTTCATGGTGCATTTTGTGCCCCTGGTCCTGACCACTGTTAGGAGGCCTGTACAAAACTCCCATTATGGGTTTTTTGCCTTTGTGGTTCCTCAACTCTACCCACACAGACTCCACATCATCTGACCCTATGTCGTTTAGTGCTATTGATTTAATTTCATTCCTAATTAACAAGGCAACCCCGCCCCCTCTGCCCACCTCTCTGTCTTTTCGATAGGTTGTGAATCCCTGGATGTTTAAATGCCAGTCCTGAACCCCCTGCAACCACGTCTCTGCGATGCCTACCACATCATACCTGCCAGTCACAATCTGGGCCACAAGCTCATCTACCTTGTTCCGTACACTGCGCGCATTTAAGTATAGCACCTTTAATTCTCTATTGACCGTCCCTTTTTGTTTTCTTAGTGTGGTGGACCTTGGTTTACTGAGCCTTTCCATACACTGTGTCATATTTTGTGGGATGGGGACTATCGTAACCTCTCCTGAGTTTTGTCTTTTCGTGCTTTTTTGTATTCCTAAGCAGCTACGCTTCCCACTGATTACTTCACCTCTTGGTTCCCTGACTTTCCCTTCCCCCCCAATCTCTAGTTTAAAGTCCTATTGACCACCCTATTTACCCTTTTCGCCAGAACACTGGTCCCAGCTCGGTTCAGGTGGAGACCATCCCAACGGTATAGGTCCCCCCTGTCCCAAAGCTGATGCCAGTGTCCCATGAAAAGGAACCTCTCATTCCCACACCACTCTTTCAGCCACGTGTTAACTCCCCCCGGCCCTGGCAGAAGCCCCCGGCCAGCGGCACAACTGTCAGCAAATTATGGCGATGTTGGAAACCTTCCATACCCCCCTCCCCCCTCAGCAGCCACGATGCCGGTTTCATGATTCTTACAAGCACATGTGAACTCGACCCATCGGGGGCGGAGAATCGTGGAGGCCCCGGAGAAAACTGGGTCGGGTCTGCTAATGATATGCAAACGGTGTTTACTGAACATGCGTTCCGGAACGCGTTGACGCCCTTGTCGAGGTGACGGAGAATTGCGATTTGACGTCAAATCGGCGCCCACCATGATTTTAGCGTTGGAACCTATTCTCCGCCCAATCACCTTTTGCGATTTCGGAGTCAGCCAATGGAGAATCCCGCCCAATATCTCACAACACCATTGTGAATCTTTGAAGTTGGCTACTTTCGATGGTTGTGAATGCTCCATCACTGGAAATATTTAACGCTGGGATAGATAGATTTTTGGTCTCTCAGAGAATCAAGAGATATGGGAAGTGGGCAAGAAAGTGGAGCAAGTCCTGAAGTGGCCTAAGATCCGCCATAATCGTCTGGAATGATGGAACAGGTTTGAAAGGTGTATGATGTACTCCTCATCCCACTGTCTATGGAGTGTGTGAGAAGATATTTGCTTATATTTTCTCAAAGGCAATTCATTCTCAATGTATTTCAATCAGTACTGATTCTCCCGAAACGGCGCGATGTCCGCCAACTGGCGCCCAAAACAGCGCCAATCAGACGGGCATCGCGCCGCCCCAAAGGGCATCTTTGGGGGGGCCGAGCCCCAACATTGAGGGGCTAGGCCGACGCCGGAGGAATTTCCGCCCCGCCAGCTGGCGGAAACGGCCTTTGTTGCCCCGCCAGCTGGCGTGGAAATGACATATCGGGGCGGCGCATGCGCGGGGGCGTCAACGGCCGCTGACAGTTTCCCGCGCATGCGCAGTGGAGGGAGTCTCTTCTGCCTCCGCCATGGTGGAGAGCGGGTCGGAGGCGGGAGGGAAAGAGTGCCCCCACGGCACAGGCCCGCCCGCGGATCGGTGGGCCCCGATCGCGGGCCAGGCCACCGTGGGGGCACCCCCCGGGGACAGATCGCCCCGTGCCCCCCCCAGGACCCCGGAGCCCGCCCACGCCGCCTTGTCCCGCCGTTCAAAAGGTGGTTTAATCCACGTCGGCGGGACAGGCAATTTATTGGCGGGACTTCGGCCCATCCGGCGCGGCCTGATTCCCGCCCCCGCCGAATATCCGGTGCCGGAGACTTTGGCAACCGGCGGGGGCGGGATTCACAGCAGCCCCCGGCGATTCCCCAACGCGGCGGGGTCCGTGGTTTGCATAACAAGGATAGTTATTATTTAACAATTTATTTTCCGCAGGACACCTCATTTAATGGACTCGCTCTACCACCCATTTTGTCAACACAAAGTCTATTAGCAAATACAAAACCCCAAGATCATTTACAAACCAATATATTTGTGGTAAGGACTCAGTGCAGCTTTCTGTCAGGGCGCTCCAGCTATACAATTAACACTCAGGAATAAAAATAACTTATCGAGCAACTGGGATCTATTTTATTGCACAGGGGCACCGCTTGACTAATCCACTTCAACCCACTCGCAAACGTGCTGATGCAAACGATCTTCCAAACTGCAATGTGCCTGTCAGTAATAAATAGCTCCAAGGATTAACCCTTTCATGGGTTGATGCAACCCCCGTTCCTCCGCCTGAACCTAAACATCCAATCCAGGACGTGGGGGCAAGATATTAACTAAACTTGGGCGAAATTGTCCGTTATCGGCGGAAAGTCCGCCGATCGGCGCAAAAACCGGTGCAAATCCCACTTGCGTCACGTCATAAAAATGGGCCGATAGTCTCCGGCCCGAAATGGGCTAGCAACGACGTGACGGGATCCGCGCTTGCGCAATGGTTTACGCCGTGCAGCGTCATACGCGCTGCACGGCGTGACGGCTCATAAGGCCGCGCAGCTCCCCCCCACCCGACTGGAACACCCGACCGCAACACCCGACTGGATGGCTAGCCGTCGCTCAGCCCCGAGGTTCGAGTCACGCGATGTGGAGGCGCTCCTGGACGCGGTGGAGCAGAGGAGGGACGCCCTGTATCCCGGGCACGGCCGCAGAGTTGCCCCACGCCACAGCCGGCGTCTGTGGAGGGAAGTGGCAGAGGCCGTCACCGCTGTGGCCCTAACACCACGGACAGGCATCCAGTGCCACAAGAAGGTGAACGACCTCGTCAGAGCAGGCAGGGTGAGCCTCCCCCATATCCCCCATATCCCCCCTCCCCATATCCCCCCTCCCCCATATCCCCCATATCCCCCCTCCCCCATATCCCCCCTCCCCCATATCCCCCATATCTCCCCCTCCCCCATATCCCCCCTCCCCCATATCCCCCCTCCCCCATATCCCCCCTCCCCCATATCCCCCATGCCCCCCCTCCCCCTTATCCCCCCTCCCCCATATCCCCCCTCCGCCATACCCCCCTCCCCCATATCCCCCATATCCCCCCTCCCCCATATCCCCCCTCCCCATATCCACCCTCCCCCATACCCCCCTCCCCCATATCCCCCCCTCCCCCATATCCCCCCTCCCCCATATCCCCCCTCCCCCATATCCCCCCTCCCCCATATCCCCCCTCCCCCATATCCCCCCCATATCCCCCCCTCCCCTATATCCCCCCTCCCCATATCCCCCCTCCCCCATATCCCCCCTCCCCCATACCCCCCTCCCCCATATCCCCCCTCCCCATATCCCCCCTCCCCCATATCCCCCTTCCCCATATTCCCCATATCCCCCCTCCCCATATCCCCCTCCCCCATATCCCCCATATCCCCCCCTCCCCCATATCCCCCCTCCCCCATATCCCCCCTCCCCCATACCCCCCTCCCCCATATCCCCCCTCCCCCATATCCCCCCTCCCCCATATCCCCCATATCCCCCTCCCCCATATCCCCCCCTCCCCCATATCCCCCCTCCCCCATATCCCCCCTCCCCCATATCCCCCCTCCCCCATATCCCCCATATCCCCCTCCCCCATATCCCCCCCTCCCCCATATCCCCCCTCCCCATATCCCCCATATCCCCCCTCCCCCATATCCCCCCTCCCCATATCCCCCCTCCCCATATCCCCCTCCCCCATATCCCCCCATATCCCCCCTCCCCCATATCCCCCATATCCCCCCCTCCCCCATATCCCCCCTCCCCCATATCCCCCATATCCCCCCCTCCCCCATATCCCCCCTCCCCCATATCGCCCCCTCCCCCATATCCCCAAGTGAATCCAGCCCTAACCTTAACCTCTGCAATGCACGCGCAACCGATGGCGTGCATTCATATACCTGCCTAACACTGTTGCCTTTTACCCCTGCCACCCCCCCCCCCCACAGGAGAAGCGCGCACACAACAATAGGGAGCATGTGAGGACTGGAGGAGGGCCCGCTGATGAGAGGCCACTGACCGTACACGAGGAAAGGGCCCTGGAACTGGCTGGCGGACCTGAGGACCGGGAGGTTGCTGATGCAGAGGTCGGGGCCCCACGAGCAAGTGAGCCACCAACAGCCCATCCCCATATCCCCCCTCCCCTATATCCCCCTCCCCCGTATCACCTGATCACTGCCTGATGTCTAACCATGCATGCTTCATTGTGTATCGCAGGACCAAACGTCCAGGCACCCATCCCCGCAGATGCACACCGCCCGCAGGATGCCCCTCGGAGACCACAGGAGACGGAGAGACCCGCACCCTCCAGCATGCGACGCCCGCAGGATGCCCCTCGGAGACCACGGGAGACGGAGAGACCCGGACCCTCCAGCATGCGACGCCCGCAGGATGCCCCTCGGAGACCACGGGAGACGGAGAGACCCGGACCCTCCAGCATGCGACGCCCGCAGGATGCCCCTCGCACACCACGGGAGACGGAGAGACCCGGACCCTCCAGCATGCGGCGCCCGCAGGATGCCACTCGGAGACCACGGGAGACGGAGAGACCCGGACCATCCAGCATGCGACGCCCGCAGGATGCCCCTCGCACACCACGGGAGACGGAGAGACCTGGAGCAACAGGGAGACGACACCCCCATCACGTGCGGGAGCGACCACCCAGCGATGAGGGGGGCAGCCACAGGCCCCCGTCACATCCGAGCCAGGACACCACTACCCAGGACACCACTATCCAGGACACCCCTACCCGGGACACCACTACCCAGGACACTCCTACCCGGGACACCATTACCCAGGACACCCCTACCCGGGACAGCACTACCCGGGACAGCACTACCCGGGACAGCACTACCCGGGACAGCACTACCCGGGACACCACTACCCAGGACACCCCTACCCGGGAAGACGAAATACAGGACAGTGACTCAGAGTGGATGGGTGGAGACGAACCCCCACCCCAAAGTGCCATGGACTCAGAGTGGGACGAAGAGCACGACACAACGCCACTGCTGTCACCAACACCCTCCACCATCGCAGAAACACTCACCACGGTTGGGCACTTTAGTGATGAGGCGTCTGGTACACTCACTGGTGCGCACAACACAGCCATCCCGGTACAGCAGGTGGAGGTAGGAGCAGCAGAGGGACCGGGCGGTCGGAGGGCAGCCCAGGCCAAGCGAACATCTGCCGCCCAGATGGATCCCGGGTTCCTGCAGTTACCACACCCACACATTGATCCGATGCAACCACCGACACGGAGACGAGCGAATAGGGTGACGGGTGGCTTGCGGCGGCTGCGGTCGCAGGTGGAGGAGTTCACCCGCGTCCAGGAGCTGGGAGTGGTCCCGGTCATGCGTGCCACCCAGGCTGACACCGCACGGGTGGCGTCCGCGGTGGAGGAAATGGGTGCGACGGTGTCAGACATGGGGAACGGTTTGCGAGGCCTGGGGCCTTCCGTGCAGGCGGCGTCTGTGGCCCAGGAAATGGCTGCCCTCTCACAGGAGGCCATGAGCCAGTGCCAGCGCCAGATGGCAGAGGCGCTCAACGCCATAGCCCAGTCTCAGCAGGCCATGGCCCAGTCTCAGCAGGCCATGGCCCAGTCTCAGCAGGCCATGGCCCAGTCTCAGCAGGCCATAGCCCAGTCTCTGCAGGCCATGGCCCAGTCTCTGCAGGCCATGGCCCAGTCTCAGCAGGCCATCGCTGAGGGCATCGGCGCCAGTGGCCATGTGCGAGCCGGCGTCGCACTGTCACAGACAGGGTTCGACAACCCCCTGGGCTCCATGGCTGCAAACCTGCAGACCCCTGTCGATACCAGCACGGGCCTCCAGGACTGGCAGCGCCAGATGTCGGGGGCGCGTCGGATGGCCAGTCTGTTCGCATCCCCCACCCATGTAGAGGCCTGGGGGCCATCGGGCACCCCGAGGGAGGAGGAGGTGGTGTGGTCCGTCCCGGCTCCCTCTGTAGGGGAGGTCCCGGTACACCGCGACACCTCGGACTACCCCCCTTCCGTCCCAGGTGCATCGGGTGGGCAACGGGCAGGACAGGCTGGCAGCTCGCCATCCCAGTCGCCCGGGCCGCAGCCTGGCCCATCTAGGCCAGGACGCCCCAGGAAACGGCCGCCAAAGGGATCCAGTGTCAGAGGGCAGGAATCACAGGAGTCCACCTCCAGTTCTGCTGTACCGTCTGGGGAACCACGTAGACGTAGTCAAAGGGCCCGTAAGGCCAAACAATTAGACACTGAGTAAGTTGGCACGGGTGCAGGGCACAGATGAGTTTTAGGGGCTAGGGCACGTGCATGAACTCCTTTGGTTATTAAAGTCAATGTTACACCTACCGAAGCTGCCTTTGTGCTCTGTCCAAAGTGTGCGGGCGTGTCATGTACGTTGAGCGCAAGTGTGTGTGTGACGGGTGGTCTTACCTCAGCCCCAGGTGAGTCTGCCCCCTTCCCCCTGGGCCGCCATCAACATCCCCCGGGCAGAGGACGGGACCGTGCGCTGCAGTGTCACAGCCGCATGCAGGGATGGTCCAGGTGGATGGTGGTACTGTGGCCATGGGTCAGACATAGTCCAACGATGTAGAGCCAGGAGCTCATCGGAGGTGGGTTGTCATCATCCTCCATGGCCTGCGATAGACACGCGTCCACCCGCAACTGGGTGAGCCCGGCCCGTTGTGCCGCCGGTGGATCGGCAATTGGGGGGGGGGTGGTGTGCATGCGGGTGGGGTGTGTGGGGTTGGGGAGGGGGGTGAGGGTGCTGGGTGGGTGGATGGGTGGGGGGTGTGGGTGGTCGGCTGTTGTCATGGTGTGCGGTCTGTGGCCATACTACCCGATTCCCACGCCCATCTAGTCAGTGAAGCGGGCGTCTATCAGTCTGTCCCGTGCCCGCTGGGCCAGCCGGTAACGGTGGACAGCCACCCACCTGTGTCTACCCCGTCTGCCCTGACCATTGCCCCCATCCCCCTCATCTGGGGAGGACTGGGCCTCTTCCTGCTGCTCCTCCACTCCGCCCTCCTCTGCCTGCGGCACATCGCCCCTCTGCTGGGCTATGTTGTGCAGGACGCAGCACACCACAATGATGCAGCCGACCCTATCTGACCGATACTGGAGGGCGCCCCCAGAGAGGTCCAGGCACCTGAAATGCATCTTCAGCACGCCAAAGCACCTCTCGATCACTCCCCTTGTCGCTACATGGGCATCATTGTAGCGGTTCTCCGCCTCATTGCGTGGCCTCCGTATAGGCGTCATCAGCCATGATCGCAATGGGTAGCCCCTGTCGCCCAGCAACCAGCCCCTCAGCCGGGGATGGCGTCCCTCGTACATGCCGGGGATGGATGACCGCGACAACACGAATGAGTCGTGTACACTGCCTGGGTGACGGGCGCAGACGTGCAGGATCATCATGCGGTGGTCGCAGACCACCTGTACGTTCATTGAATAGGTCCCCTTCCTATTAGTGAACATGGCCCTGTTCTCTGCAGGTGGCCGCACGGCGACGTGCATCCCATCGATCGCGCCCTGGACCATGGGGAACCCCGCAACGGCAGAGAAGCCCACGGCCCGGGCATCTTGGCTGGCCCGGTCCACGGGGAAGCGGATGTAGCGGTGCGCCTTGGCATAAAGGGCATCTGTCACTGCCCGGATGCACCGATGCACCGATGTCTGCGATATGCCGGACAGGTCCCCACTCGGTGCCTGGAATGACCCCGTTGCATAAAAGTTCAGGGCCACCGTAACCTTGACGGACACGGGGAGAGGGTGTCCCCCGCCAGTGCCACGCGGTGACAGGTGTGCCAGCAGGTGGCAGATGTGTGCCACGGTTTCCCGGCTCATCCGGAGTCTCCTCCTGCATTCCCGGTCCGTGAGGTCCTGGTATGACTGCCGGGGCCGGTACACACGGGGCGCCCTCGGGTGCCTCCGTTGCCGTGGGGCCGCGACGTCCTCCTCCCCCTCCTCGTCCTGTCGGTCAGGTGTCCCTCCAGCCTGGGCGGCTGCCGCCTGCCCCTCTGCAGCAGCCTGCGCCGCCTCTCTGGCACGCTCCTCCTCCTCCTCCTCCTCCTCCTCCTCATCCAGGGCAACATAGACATGAGCGGCTGCCACCACGGCGGCCAACATCGCTGGATGGTCTGAAAACATGACGGCCTGGTGGGGGGGAGGGGAACGACGACATGTCATCATTGCCCATATCCCCTCCTCCCCCCAGCCAGGTGGCATGGACCGCATGGGTCCAACTGTTGGAGGCTGGCACCTGGCCAGGTGGACCAACTCATTTGCCCTCCCATCACCCACCCCGGCACGGACCCCCTCCCCAACCTCCACCCCAGCACGGACCCCCCCCCCAACCTCCACCCCAGCACGGACCCCCTCCCCAACCTCCACCCCAGCACGGACCCCCTCCCCAACCCCCAACCTCCACCGCAGCACGGACCCCCCCCCAAACCTCCACCCCGGCACGGACCCCCTCCCCAACCCCCAACCTCCACCCCAGCACGGACCCCCCCCCAACCTCCACCCCGGCACGGACCCCCTCCCCAAACCCCAACCTCCACCCCAGCACGGACCCCCCCCCAACCTCCACCCCAGCACGGACCCCCCCCCCAACCTCCACCCCGGCACGGACCCCCTCCCCAACCTCCACCCCAGCACGGACCCCCCCCAACCCCCAACCTCCACCCCAGCACGGACCCCCCCCCAACCTCCACCCCGGCACGGACCCCCTCCCCAACCCCCAACCTCCACCCCAGCACGGACCCCCTCCCCAACCTCCACCCCAGCACGGACCCCCCTCAACCCCCAACCTCCACCCCGGCACGGACCCCCCCCCCCAACCTCCACCCCGGCACGGACCCCCTCCCCAACCTCCACCGCAGCACGGACCCCCCCCAACCCCCAACCTCCACCCCAGCACGGACCCCCTCCCCAACCTCCACCCCAGCACGGACCCCCTCCCGGCACTCCCCCGGAGCCCAGCCTACTCTAGCCACCCCCCCCCCCCCCCCCCCGCCGCACACACACACACAAGCCGAGACACACCTCTCCTCATGCAATCAGTCTGCGGCCACGCCATTTCCTGCCCAGAGCCAACCCCCCAGGCCGTCACTCACCTCCTCGCTGGTCGGCGTGAGCCTGGAGCACCGGGTCACGCCGATGAAAAGGAGGTTTGATTCACGTCGACGTGAACGGTCATCACGTCGACGGGACTTCGGCCCATCCGGAAGGGAGAATATCGGCAGGCCGAAAATCAGCTGCCTTGCGCAGACCCGTGACATTCTCCGCGGCAGCGGCGCCATTAACGCCCCGCTGACTTTTCTCCCTTCGGGGACTTCGGCGGGGGCGGGGGCGGGATTCACGGCGGCCAACGGCCATTCTCCGACCCGGCGGGGGGTCGGAGAATGACGCCCCTGGTCTTTGAAGTTATGCAGGGGCAACATGATAAGTTCGATATGGAATTCTTTGCTTGGCACTTTAATAGAGGAGCAAAACTGAAATAAATGGATTAATTATATTTTTCCAATTGTGAAGGAAGAAATTTTATTAAGCTTCCAAAACTCTTCCACCCGTATCGTAACTCACAAACCTTCTGACACCCACCGTGACCTGCAGGTCGCGACCCCAACTTTCAAACAACCTGCTCTAAACTCCGGGAAAGATAATTCTTACAAATGTTTTAGCGCAATTGATCATCCCACATGGCACACATGGACGTTACAGCTCGCTCTCCTCGTGATTACAGTCTTTATGGGTAACAGGCCACAGTCACTTCCAGCGTCCAAACAATTCATGTCTCCCTGCTTCACTGAGTTGTAATGGAGATGACTGTCAAAAGGCGTTTCCTCAGTTTTTGGAGAATTCCTGAACAACCAGCAGTAAGGCCCACTCTGCGATTACTCCTCCCAGCCTTGCGAGGGCAAATCTTCCACAAGTGTCTCTTCAACCAGAGACCATTCTACCTCCCGCATTCCGCCTGGAATGCAGAGAACTTGCCGACTTCTTTACCCCGGTGGCCAGACCAGCTGCAGCCTTTTGCCTGCGAGACCTTCCTCTCCACTTCTCTCCAGAAATTCAGTCTGAGATTCTGTCCACAGTCAACAAAACCTCTTACCTTTTCAAGTGTCAAGTGTGGGAATTAGGCAATATTTTATAATAATAATCTTTATTATTGCAATGAAGTTACTGTGAAAATCGCCGAGTAGCCACATTCCGGTGCCTGTTCGGGTACACTGAGAGAGAATTCAGAAATTACCTAACAAGCACGTCTTTCAGGACTGTGGGAGGAAACCGGAGGAAACCCACGCAGACATGGGTAGAACGTGCAGATACCGCACAGACAGTTGAAATTGAACCTGGAACCCCGGCGCTGTGAAGCAACAGTGCTAGCCACTGTGCTATCTTCCCCGTGCCGAGTTTGGTGATGGGAGGGTATTTAATCAGGTGGGACGATGTCAGTTGGGGATCCTGTCACCTTCACAGCCCCACCCTAATTAAGTCTTTTGCAGGAAGACCCAAGGACAGATTTCCCGCCCTGCTGTCAATTGAGACGCTAATTGTAATTAACTACCACCCGTGAGGCCTGTCGCCATGCAGAGAGCTTGATGTACAAACCCGTGTGGCTTGCTTGTGGTCTCTGGCGTTGGACCGGTTGTTCAAACACATTCAGTGCCTGATCATGGGACCCAGGATCAGGAAGGGAGAGCCCACTTAGAGCAAACCCCTGACAACCCTATACCCTCTCTCATGAAACCCTTCCCACAATCAGCTCTGTCTTCTATGGCCAAGCCAGTTCTGAATTCATCCAGCTAGTTCACCCCTGACCCCATGTGATTTAATCTTTTGCACCAGCCTGCCATGAAGGACTGTTCAAATGCTTTACTAAAGTCCATGTATATAACATCCACAGCACTTCCCTCGTCAATCATTTTTGTCACCTCCTCAAAAAACTCAGTTAAATTAGTGAACCATGACCTCCCTCATACAAAACCATGCTGTCTGTCGCTAATAAGGCCATTCACTTCCAAATGTGCATAGATCCTATCTCTGAGAATCTTTTCGAACAATTTCGCTATCACTGACGTCAAGCTCACTGTCCTATAATTACCCAGGTTATCCCTGCAACCCTTCTTAAATAATTGTACAACATTGGCTATCCTCTAATCCTCTGGGATCTCACCTGTGGCCAACGAGGACACAAAGATTTCTGTTAGAGGCCCAGCGATTTCATCTCTTGTCTCCCTCAGTAATCTGGGTTAGATGCCATCTGGCCCTGGGGATTTGTCTGGCTTCTTGCTTTTTAACACACCCAACACTTCCTCGTAATAACAACCTGTTCTAAAGAGTTTACACATCCCTCTGAGACACCACCAATCAATGTGTCCCTCTCCTTTGTGAATACTGATTGAAAAAACTCATTAAGGATCTCATCTACTTCCTTTGGTTCTACACATAATTTCCCTCCTTTGTCTTTGAGTGGACCAACTCTTTCTCCAGCTACCCTCCTGTTCCTAATATATGTATAAAATGCCTAGGGCTTCTCCTTAATTTTGTCTGCCAAGGACATTTTGTGACCCCCTTTTTGCCCTCCTAACTCCCTGCTTGAGCTCTTTTCTACTTTCCCTGCATTCCTCAAGTACTTCATTTGTTTTTAGTTGCCTGTACCTCACGTATCTTTTTTCTTTTTGACAAGATTCGCAATTTCCCTGGTCATCCATGGTTCCTGAATACTGCCTTTCTGTCCTTCCTCTTAACCGGCACATGCATGTTCTGCACTCTCATCAACTGCTCCTTAAAAGACTTGCACATGCCAAATGTGGATTTACCCTCAAACAGCCTCTCCCATACAACAGTCTCCAAATCCTGCCTAATCTGGTTGTAGTCTTGCCCCAATTTAGCAATTTAACCCTAGGATAACACTCATCCTTTTCCTTGTCCGTCACCATGTCCTGGGCAGCATGTACCCCTTGGTAAAGACAGGTGCAAAATATTAGTTTAATATCTCTGCCTCCATTCCTTTGAGGGCTCTGATCAGCCCCATTCCTCCTTTTACCACCTTTTACTGTTTATATACCTGTTTATATACCTGTTTATATACCTATAGAAGACTTTGGGATTCCTGTTTGTGTTGGTTGACAATATTTTCTCATAATCCCTCTTCACTTCTCTGATGAGCTTTTTCACTTCCCGCCTGAAGCTTCTGAATTCCAATTGGTTCTCAGCTGTATTTTGTACCTGACACCTGTCATAAACGCACCTTTTCTTCTTTATCTTAATTTCTATCTCCTTTTTCATCCAGGAAGCTCTGGATTTATTTGCCTTATCTTTCCCCTTTAAGGGAAAATATCTTGGGCTGGATTCACCGTTTTTGAGACTGAGTGCGGAGGAACTGTGGCGTTTTACGACTAACAATTCGGCGCCGACCCCTCACCGATCCTGCGACCGGTGAAGGGCTGGCAGCCATGATATAAACGGCTGGAGAATGGCCGGGTCCGTGGTCGCACATGCACACGGTGACAACCTGCAGCGGGCGCCGTAAAACATGGCGCCGGCCGTGTGTGGACCCGACCTGCCCCCCTGGCCACCCCACACCAGCCTCCCCAGCCTCGCGGAAGCCTCCCTCCCCCCCACCCAGGAACAGCATCACGGCTCCCTCCTGACTGTGGCGGTGCTGGACACAGTCCGCAGCCACCATGCCAGGTTTCCGACCGCTTAGACCACAGGTCAACCGTGCGGTTGGGAACTCAGCCTGTCGGGGCAAAGCATTGGGGGAGGGCTTTCAGGTGATGCGCAAACGCCGTCCCAATGGCGTGCGACGCGATGACGCCATTTCAGACGGGCGGAGGAATCAAAACCTGCGTCAAACAAGCACCGCCCCCGATTTCGGCGTCAGAAGGGATTTCCCGCCCGATCACTGATTGTGAAATCGGCGCCGGGGAACGGTGAATTCCGCCCCTTGACTGTGTCGGAACCATTTCTGTTTTGAAGGATGCCCATTGTTCAGCTATTGTTTTTCCCTCAAACCTTTTATTCCAGTCTAACCAGCCCGTCTCCGTTTTACCCCATTGAGCTCGGCTCTGCCCCAGTTAATTATTTTTCCTCTGGGCTGCATATTTTCCTTTTCTATCGTCATCTAATAATCTTTGTTAACACTGCAATGAAGTTACTGTGAAAAGCCCCTAGTCACCACATTCCGGCACCTGTTCGGGTCCATGGAGGGAGAATTCAGAATGTCCAATTCACCTAAGAGCAAGTCTTTCGGGACTTGTGGGAGGAAATCCACGCAGACACGGGGAGATCGTGCAGACTCCGCACAGAGAGTGACCCAAGCCGGGAATCGAACCTGGGACCCTGGAGCGAAGCAACGGCGCTAACCACTGTGCTACCGTTTATGATACGATGATCACTTTCTCCTAAACCAGTGTGCTACACCAGCTCCTAGGGGCTGGTGTAGCACACTGGGCTAAATCGCTGGCTTTTAAAGCAGACCAAGGCAGGTCAGCAACACGGTTCAATTCCCGTACCAGCCTCCCCGAACAGGCGCCGGAATGTGGCGACTAGGGGCTTTTCACAGTAACTTCATTTGAAGCCTACTTGTGACAATAAGCGATTTTCATTTCATTTTAATTTCATTCAAATGTTCCCCCACTGACACTTGGTCTCCTTGGCCCACCTGCTTCCCAAGAGCCAGGTCGATCCGTGCATCCTTTCTTGTTGGACTGGACACATACTGCTGTAGAACATTTTCCTGAACACAATCTGGGAACCTTTGCACTTCTGCGGTTTTCCACTACCACTGGGAAGTTTAAGGCCCCAATTATAACTACTCTATAATGTTTGCATCTCTCTGTAATCTTCCTGCAGATTTGTTCTTCAACATCCTTCTCACTAGTCGGTGGTCTATAGACTAGTAATTGTACTTCCAGTATTTTCTGTTTCTCTTTCAGATTGTCGTCCTTTTGAATATCTTTCTTTGAGGTAATGATCTTTGCAACAGGCAGGAATCCATGCTTAGATCATTGTTTTAATATCATCTCACGATATCTTGATCGCCCTCTGCTCCAGCCCTTTACATCTTTAATAAACTGAAACATCCCTGAATTTACTTTTAATATTTTTCACATGCAATAAACCTACATGTAGCTGATAAGACACCTTTAAAACTGGACTGATAAATCCTTGTATAAACACTTTGATCAGAGTGACTGTAAGTCTATCTAGGGTCGTGCTTCTGGGTAAATATTCTTCATTTAAAACAATGTCACAGACTGAGTAATATTAACTAATATCCTAACTCGCACTAATACTTGATCCAAATTGTCACCGCTCCCATTCTCTGGCCCTACATTCGCTGAGTGCCTTTTATGGGGGAAAATGTCCAAAGGTGCTTCAGAGGGAGCGACACCATAATGATAATAATAATCTTTATTTGTGTCACAAGTAGGCTTACTTCCTTACACTGCAACAAAGTTACTGTGAAAAGCCCCTAGTCGCCACATTCCGGCGCCTGTTCGGGTACACAGAGGGAGAATTCAAGATGTCTAATTCACCTAACAAGCACGTCTTTCGGGACTTGTGGGAGGAAACCGGAGGAAACCCACGCAGTCACAGGGAGAACATGCAGACTCTGCACAGACAGTGACCCAAGCGGGAATCGAACCTGGGACCCTGGCGCGATGAAGCAGCAGTGCTAACCACTGTGCTACCCACGACACATAAGGAGATATTCTGAAGGTTGGCCTAAATTGGGAGGTTGCAGAAGAACTGTAAAAAAGAAAATAAAAGACTTGCATTTATGTAACGCTTTTCACAACCGTCGGACATCGCAAAGCACTTTGGAGCAAATGAAGTATTTTTTGAAGTGTAGTTACTGTTGTGGGAAACCCAGCAGCCAATTTGCACTCAGCAAACTCTCACAAACAATAGCTTTAAAACTGGACTGATCATCACTGACCAGATCATCGTTATTTTTTAATGATGTTGATCGGGTTATTGGCCACGGCATTGAGGATAGTGAGGAATCTGTTAAGAGTGTCCAAGAAGGTTTTTTGGAACAATATGTGGATAGTCCGACTAGAGAGGGGGCTATATTGGACCTAGTACTAGGGAACGAACCCGGCCAGGTCACCAAAGTTGCAGTGGGGGAACATGTGACAAACAGTGACCACAATTCCGTAAGCTTTTGGATACTCATGGAAAAGGATGAGTGTTATCCTCGTGTTAAATTGCTAAATTGGGGCAAGGCTAACTACAACCAGATTAGGCAGGATTTGGAGACTGTTGTATGGGAGAGGCTGTTTGAGGGTAAATCCACATTTGGCATGTGCAAGTCTTTTAAGGAGCAGTTGATGAGAGTGCAGAACACGCATGTGCCGGTTAAAAGGAATGGGGCTGATCAGGGCCCTCAAAGGATTGGAGGCAGAGATATTAAACTAATATTTTGCACCTGTCTTTACCAAGGGGTACATGCTGCCCAGGACATGGTGACGGACAAGGAAACTCTGTCCCTGGAATGGTTCAAAATTGATGCGGAGGAAGTGTTGAATAGACTGTCAGTACTGAAAGGTGACAAGGCACCGGGAATGGATAGGATGCATCCAAGGATATTGAAAGAAGTGAGAATGGAAATTTCAGAGGGGGTGGCTATAATCTTCCAGTCTCCTCTAGACTCAGGGAAGGTGCCAGAGGACTGGAGAACTGCCAATAGACCATAAAACTAGAAGATATAGGAGCAGACTTAGGCCATTCAGCCCATCGAGTCTGCACAACCATTCGATCATGGCTGATATGTTTCTCATCCCCATTCTCCTGCCTTCTCTCTATGACCCCTGCTCCCCTTATTATCTATCTCTGTCTTAAAGACACTCAGTGCTTTGGCCTCCACAGCCTTCTGCGGCAAAGAGTTCCACAGATTCACCACCCTTTGGCTGAAGGAATTCCTCCTCATCTCAGTTTTAAAGGATTGTCCTTTCAGTCTGAGGCTGTGCCCTCGGGTTCTAATTTTTCCTGCTAGTGGAAACATCCTCTCCATATCCACTCTATCCAGGCCTCTCAGTAGTCTGTACGATTCAATAAGATTCCCCCTCATCCTTCTAAACTAGAATGACTAAGCGAGGGTAGGTCCGATCAAGGACAGTAGCGGGAGATTGTGTATTGAGTCTGAAGAGATAGGAGAGGTCTTGAACAAGTACTTTTCTTCTGTATTTACAAATGAGAGGGGCGATATTGTTGGAGAGGACAGTGTGAAACAGATTGGTAAGCTCGAGGAAATACTTGTTAGGAAGGAAGATGTGTTGGGCATTTTGAAAAACTTGAGGATAGACAAGTCCCCCGGGCCTGACGGGATATATCCAAGGATTCTATGGGAAGCAAGAGATGAAATTGCAGAGCCGTTGGCAATGATCTTTTCGTCCTCACTGTCAACAGGGGTGGTACCAGGGGATTGGAGAGTGGCGAATGTCGTGCCCCTGTTCAAAAAAGGGACTAGGGATAACCCTGGGAATTACAGGCCAGTTAGTCTTACTTCGGTGGTAGGCAAAGTGATGGAAAGTGTACTGAAGGATAGGATTTCTGAGCATCTGGAAAGACACTGCTTGATTAGGGATAGTCAGCACGGATTTGTGAGGGGTAGGGCTTGCCTTACAAATCTTATTGAATTCTTTGAGGAGGTGACCAAGCATGTGGATGAAGGTAAAGCAGTGGATGTAGTGTACATGGATTTTAGTAAGGCATTTGATAAAGTTCCCCATGGTAGGCTTATGCAGAAAGTAAGGAGCCACGGGACAGTGGGAAATTTGGCCAGTTGGATAACGAACTGGCTAACCGATAGAAGTCAGAGAGTGGTGGTGGATGGCAAATATTCAGCCTGGATCCCAGTTACCAGTGGCGTACTGCAGGGATCAGTTCTGGGTCCTCTGCTGTTTGTGATTTTCATTAATGACTTGGATGAGGGAGTTGAAGGGTGGGTCAGTAAATTTGCAGACGATATGAAGATTGGTGGAGTTGTGGATAGTAAGGAGGGCTGTTGTCGGCTGCAAAGAGACATAGATAGGATGCAGAGCTGGGCTGAGAAGTGGCAGGTGGAGTTTAACCCTGAAAAGTGTGAGGTTGTCCATTTTGGAAGGACAAATATGAATGCGGAATACAGGGTTAACGGTAGAGTTCTTGGCAATGTGGAGGAGCAGAGAGATCTTGGGGTCTATGTTCATACATCTTTGAAAGTTGCCACTCAAGTGGATAGAGCTGTGAAGAAGGCCTATGGTGTGCTCGCGTTCATTAACAGAGGGATTGAATTTAAGAGCCGTGAGGTGATGATGCAGCTGTACAAAACTTTGGTAAGGCTACATTTGGAGTACTGTGTACAGTTCTGGTCGCCTCATTTTAGGAAGGATGTGGAAGCTTTGGAAAAGGTGCAAAGAAGATTTACCAGGATGTTGCCTGGAATGGAGAGTAGGTCTTACGAGGAAAGGTTGAGGGTGCTAGGCCTTTTCTCATTAGAACGGAGAAGGATGAGGGGCGACTTGATAGAGGTTTATAAGATGATCAGGGGAATAGATAGAGTAGACAGTCAGAGAATTTTTCCCCGGGTGGAACAAACCATTACAAGGGGACATAAATTTAAGGTGAAAGGTGGAAGATATAGGAGGGATATCAGAGGTAGGTTCTTTACCCAGAGAGTAGTGGGGGCATGGAATGCACTGCCTGTGGAAGTAGTTGAGTCGGAAACATTATGGACCTTCAAGCAGCTATTGGATAGATACATGGATTACAGTAAAATGATAGTGTAGATTTATTTGTTCTCAAGGGCAGCACGATAGCATTGTGGATAGCATAATTGCTTCACAGTTCCAGGGTCCCAGGTTCGATTCCGGCTTGGGTCACTGTCTGTGCGGAGTCTGCACGTCCTCCCCGTGTCTGCGTGGGTTTCCTCCGGGTGCTCCGGTTTCCTCCCACAGTCCAAAGATGTGCAGGTTAGGTGAATTGGCCAATGATAAATTGCCCTTAATGTCCAAATTGCCCTTGGTGTTGGGTGGAAGTGTTGAGTTTGGGTATGGTGCTCTTTCCAAGAGCCGGTGCAGACTCAAAGGGCCGAATGGCCTCCTTCTGCACTGTAAATTCAATGATAATCTATGATTAATCTAGGACAAAGGTTCGGCACAACATCGTGGGCCGAAGGGCCTGTTCTGTGCTGTATTTTTCTATGTTCTATGTTAAACTTCATCGAGTACAGACCCAGAGACCTCAACCGTTCCTCATACGGCAAGCTCTTCATTCGAGGGATCATTCTTGTGAACCTCCTCTGGACCCTTTCCAAGGCCAGCACATCCTTCCTTAGATACGGGGCCCAAAACTGCTCACAATACTCCAAATGGGGCCTGACCAGAGCCTTATACAGCCTCAGAAGTACATCCCTGCTCTTGTATTCTAGCCCTCTCGACATGAATGCTAACATTGCATTTGCCTTCCTAACTGCCGACTGGACCTGCATGTTAACCTTAAGAGAATGCTGAACTAGGACACCCAAGTCCCTTTGAGAAAATAGTTTGTGCCTCTATTCTTCCTACCAAAGTGCATAACCTCACACTTTTCCACATTGTATCCCATCTGCCACTTCTTTTCCCACTCTCCCAGCCTATCCTTCTGCAGCCCCCCTGCTTCCTCAACACAGGCCCCTCTACATATCTTTGTATCATCTGCAAACTTAGCAACAATGCTCTCGGTCAAACATTATGCCCTTGTTCAAAAACAGTTGGAAAGGTTACCCCGGCAATTATAGATCAGTCAGTTTAACATCAGTAGCAGGCAAGCTTCTGGAAACAATTATTCAAGATAAAATTATTAGTCACCTGGAACAATGTGGGTTGATTACGCAGACCCAGTATGGATTTCTAAAGGGGAAATTGTGTTTAACTAACTTGCTGGAATTTTTTGAGGAGATAACAAACGGTCGATGAGGGCAATGCTGTTGATGTGGTGTACATGGACTTTCAGAAGGCATTCGATACAGTGCCACAAAACAGACTTGTGAGAAAAGTTACAGCTCATGGAATAAAAGGGATAGTAGCAATATGGATACAAAATTGGCTGAATAATCGGGAGCAGAGAGTAATGGTCGATGGATATTTTTCAGGCTGGAGGAAGAAAGTTTATGGTGGTGTTCCCCAGGGGACGATATTGGGACCTTTGCTTTTCCTGATATATATTAATGATCTAGATCTTGGTGTGCGGGGGACAATTTAAAAGTTTGCGGGTGACACAAAACTTGGAAGTATTGTCAACTGTGGAGAGGACAATATAGATCTTCAAAAGGACATAGGCAAGTTGGCGGAGTGGGCAGATAGGTGGCAGGTGGAGTTCAAAGTGGAGAAGTGTGACGTGATTCATTTTGAAAGAAAGAGCATGGAGAGACAATACAAAATTAAGGACAAAGTTCTTAAGGGTGTGCAGAAGCAGAGGAACCTGAGCGTATGTGAATAGATCATTGAGGGTGGTAGAGTAGGTAGAGAGGGCAGTTTATAAAGCATATAGTATTCTGGGCTTTATTAATACGGGCATAAAGTACATGACCAAGGAGGTAATGCTGAATTAGGCATTAATGATGAAGGAGCTGTGTTTCGAAAGCTAGTGATTCCAAATAAACCTGTCGGACTTTAACCTGGTGTTGTAAGACTTCTTATTGTGCCCACCCCAGTCCAACACTGTCATCTCCACATCATAAGAGCTTAGGCAAGACACTGGGTTAGACCTCAGCTGGAGTATTGTGCACAGTTCTGGGCACCACACTATAGAAGGATGTGAGCACATTGGAGCGAGTGCAGAAGAGGTTCACAAGAATGTTTCCAGGGATGAGAAACTTCAGTTATGAGGACAGATTGGAGAGGTTGGGATCTGTTCCTGATAGACGAGTTGGTGGATGTGTATCAGGAAGAAGGCTAAGAGGAGATTTGATACAGATGCTCAAACTCATGAGTGCGTTGGACAGAGTAAACAGGGAGAAACTGTTCCCGCTTGTAAAAGGGTCAAGAACGAGAGGGTCATGTTAAGTACGTTGAGATAACACGGGCTGCGACGGGATGCAGCTATAACTCAAGTAGACTCCAGACCTTGAGTTTAGTTCAACTTGATTTATTGAACTTGTCACACAGTTAGCACAGTTCTATGTGAGTTCGACATTCTGCTAACTTAGCTGTGATTTCTCTATCTAGACTGAACCAGACTAGCTCTTCTCCACGTGTTGTATGCGTTACGTGATATGTACACTGGACTCACTCAGTAGATGTCCCGAGTGGAAGGAGGCAGAGTGTGAGTGCCTTGTGCCTTTTATAGTGGGAAACCACCTCACAAGTGTTCTGCCTGCTGATTGTTTATGCCCTGTTCCCTGTGCCCATTAGCTGCCTCTCTGTATCTCATTAAGTGCCTGTCAGCATATCATGACAGAGAGGGCACAGATTTAAAGTGGTTTATGTAAGAAGTAAATGTGATGTGAGAACAATCTTTTTCACACAGCGAGTGGTTGGGGTCTGGAATGCACGGCCTGGAGGTGTGGTGGAGGCAGGTTCAATCAAGGCAATCCAGAGGGCATCAGATGATTATTTGAATAGAAACAATGTGCAGGGATACGGGGGAAAGGCAGGGGAATGGGCACTATGTCATGATGCTCATTTGGAGAGCTGGCGCAGACACGATGGGCTAAATGGTTTCCTTCTGCACCTTAACAATTCTGTGGTAACTACAGAGTCGGCCACAACAGTCCTTCCCCTGGAAGAGGAAGAGACAGTTGAGTTTGCAGCCTCTCAATCAGAATGTTGGTGAATCTTGATGAAAGGGTCTGGCAACTGTTAACTCAGCTTTCATCTTTCTTCAGCTGCATCAACCCACAGGGGGTTTTTGTTGTTGTTATTTTTATCCCTCAAAGCATTAAGTTGGAAAAAGGGAGTTTACAAAGAAAAATCTTCTTTTTTTAAGTTTCATTTTAACAATAAGACCAGTGAAGGGATAAGGCCATGTGGCTGTCTGTGGTTTAAGATCCTGCTAAGTCAAACTATACGGGATGTGAAAGATCGCATAATTTCTTTTCACCCAGAATGTTTGAACCTTTGAAAATGAACAATAGCCATTAAGCTGCTTTCTGATAATGGATCTTCGGACACACCAAAGCACCATCAGAGTTAATTTTGTTCGACATTATTCCTTTTGATGACAGTCTTAGATCTTGCGGGGGGGAAAAAGAGCTTTGGCATTTTTCAATTTGTTACTTCAAAAATATATATTTGAACAGCTTCTCGTCTAAGAGCTCACGAGCCAGCCGAGGTGGCAATCAAAGGGGCATGGGGGAAGCACAAGGAACATTCCACTTAGCTCTCTCCCTGGTATTATGTAAGAAAAAAACCTTGCATTAGTATAGCACCTTGCTCGACCTCAAGACATTTCAAAGCACAATGAAGGAGCCAATGAAGGAGTTTTGAAGTGTAGTCACTGGTGCAATGTCGGCAGCACGGCAGCCAAATTGTGCACAGTAAGATCCCACAAACATGCGATCATTCTTTTCTTTTATTCGTTCATGACCCAGCATTTATTGCCCATCCCTAATTGCCCTTGAGGGGGCAGCTAAGCGTCAACCACATTGCTGTGGGTCTGGAGTCACATCTCAGATCGGGTAAGGACGGCAGATTTCCTTCCCTGAAGGACATTAGTGAACCAGATGGGATTTTACGACGATCGCCAATGGTTTCATGGTCACTTTTAATTCCAGATTTTATTGAATTCAAATCTGCAGCGACGGGATTTGAACCGAGGCCCCCAGAGTGTTACCCTGGGTTTCTGGCTCACTAGTCCGGTGACAGTACAACTATGCCACCATCTCCCCTGGCCAGATCATCTGTCTTGATCACATTGTTTAAGAGATAAATGTTTGACAGAAGATGAGACAAGAGAAATTTCACCTGTTCTTCTTTGAAATAGTGCCGTGGGGTCTTTTAAATCTATCTGGGAGCATACAGGGATTCTCCACCAGGTCAGAACCCCAATCAGCACAGATAAAACATACAGTATAAACTGTACTGAGCACTAGCCCTATTTCACACAGAGTCCCTTAGAGTCGACTGTCCTCATGTCCAGGTCTGTACTGTCAGATCATTCTTGTGGCCGTGGTGATTGTGAATGCCAGTTTTAAATTCTTGCTTCTGTACAATTCAGTGGTTTGATTTTGACGTGGATTGCTGACTTGTCGCTTTGTTCCGTTTTTTTATCCATTCATTGTTTACTTCCTTCTCTCTTTCCTTCCCTTCATTTGTATTGTTTTCAGACAGGATGTCAAAAAGCAATGGTGGGGATCGACCTGGGTGGGGGGTGGGGGGGGGGCAACTTTTTTTTAAAAGCTTAATTTGAGGAACATCTCAATCTCTTGACTTTAATTTGGGTTCATGAACACCGATTCCCGCTTCCATACACTCCCGTGACCTGTGCATGCTCACCCGCGGGAAAACAAAACATAGACACAAAGCCAGTGGCCCAGCAAACAAAAAATCCTTCGCTCCTTCGACATCTGTTGCTGGGAATCGGCAGTCACAAAGGTAAGTATTTTTTAATTCCTGTTTTTCCCCCCTTTTTCCATTTTTATCCCTGCTAATCTAGTGTGGGCTGCCCAAACATTGGGAAGACCATCTGATTGGAGAAGACTTTGGAGGGAGGGGGGGTGTCAGCTTCCTTCTGCTTGGCTGGTTGAAGCCTCTCAGTTCTAATCACCTGGGCTTACCGATTGGAGGACTTTGCCATTGTGAAGGGACTTGACAGGGTGGAGCTCAGGGGGATGGGCTGGAATCTCCAGTCCCCCAGCCGCCTGTCTCTCGACTACTCGCCGCTCACTGGCGATCGGATTCTCTCATCCTACCGTTGGTCAATGGGATTTCTCACTGAAGCCGCCACACACTGCCGGGAAACCCACAGGTGAGGGTTCGCCACCAGCAGGAAAAGAGAATCTCGATGACTGGACAGTTCCGGCCGATGTTTCCACTTGCGGGTGAAACCAAACAAAGGACCATAAATATAAGACAGTCACCAATAACACCAATGGGGAATTTAAATTCACGACAAAAATCTTTCCTCTGGAGTAACGGACCTGCTGCCATGAGGGGTGGATGAGACGGACACATTCAAGAGGAAGCAGGATTGAGCGGGCGGTATGGTAGCACAGTGGTTAGCACTGTTGCTTCACAGCTCCGGGGTCCCGGGTTCGAGTCCCGGCTTGGGTCACTCTGCCCGTGTCTGTGCGGGTTTCCTCCGGGCGCTCCGGTTTCCTCTCACAGTCCAAAGATGGGAAGGTTAGGTGGATTGGCCATGCTAAATTGCCCCTTAGTGTCCAAAAAGGTTAGGTGGGGTTACTGGGTTACAGGGATAAGGTGGAGGTGTGCGCTTCAGTCAGGTGCTCTTTCGAAGGGCTTGTGCAAACCCGATGGGCCGAATGGCCTCCTTCTGCATTGTAAATTTTATCTATATGAGAAAGGAATAGAAGGATGTGATGATGAGGCTGGTTGAAGAGAGAAGGGAGAAGGCTCGTGTGCAGCATCAATAGAGGGATGGAGTAGTAGCTCCAAATGCCCTGTTTCTTTGCTGTAAATTCTATGTAAACTAATGGGAGTCCTTTGACGTCTCTATTGAATCTTGTGTGGGAGAACGGTGAGAGATTCCAAGCTCTCTTGTATTCGGTTGGTGCCTATCCCATCCCACAAATTGAGATTTAACATTATGGTGGCTGCAGCCCTCTTTAAAGATGGCACATGCTTCTAAAAGTAACGTCAAGCAACAGTTGCACATGATTGACTTCAGCCTTTCAAGAATACTTGTCGAGCTCAGCTCACTGACCTATAAAAGTGTGCTGACCTTTCAGCTTATCCACATGGATGGTTAGGGTGGACATTCAGGCCTGAAATTTAACGCAGACAGGGGGGGCCTCGGTCTTAGCGAATATAATGCCAGAGCCCCGATTCTGACTCCAAACTTGGCCTCTGCTATTTTTGCAGAGGTAGAGAGCGACAGGTCAAACTTTGCACATCTGTGGTTCACGGAGGCAACTGCACAAGTCGAAGTGCAGCTACCTTCCATCTGGTCCGATTTTTGCAAGGAGGGAGTGGGAAATACAACTGCGCACATTAGGCCTTGTACGTGAAGGTTTAAACTTACCAGAGTTCCCTTTTGAATATGGTCCCGGGACACCTTTGGGGGAGGGTAGGTGTCCATTGGGTGAGATCATGACCCTTGGGATTGTTAAAAGTGGACATGAAGATGAGCACAAAAGCGGATATGCTAATTGGAACAGTCAAGGGAGCTGTCAGGAGCTGTCTGCAGTGTAAAACAAAAACAGTGCATGCCATTTCACTCTGACTTGGCGTAAACCTGAGGACTACCACTGCAGCTTTAGTGCGAAAGGACTGATTTCACAACCAATCGTTATTCCAGTGGGGTACCATAATTTGATTGACAGCTCCAAGTACTTATAAAGTTTTTGAAGTGGGACTAGGAATGCAAATTATTGTTCTTATCAGGGATTAAATGCTGTGATTTTTTGAAATCCGGGGGCGGGATTTTCCGACGCCGTTCTGGGTCAGAGAATCACCGGGGGGGGGCATGAATCCTACTCTGACGTCGGTCCACTGATTCTCCGGCGACCGGAGGATCGTCGGCAATGGCGGCGGCGCGGTCGCCGCGGCACTGGCCGGGGGCTGCTCAACACTGCCCCCCGGCAATTCTCTGCGCTCGACGGGCCGATTGCCGATTGCTGGCGCCCGTATCAGCAGCTGGAGCTGCATAAAGCACTCCAGTGCTGTGCTGGCCCCCTGCGCACTGCAGGATTGCTGCTCCTAGTGGCCAGATGACATTGTCGTAAAACGCTCCGGCGTTTACGACGGCGTCAACACTCTGCCGCGAGATCAGAGAATCCCGCCCAGTGAGTTTTTTTTAAATAGTGAATTCACCAGAATAAATTTCTGAACTTTGTTTAACCTCAGCATGGATCCTGCAGTCTGCCCATGGTGAATGCTGTGTCAGTTCGCATGGAGGGAGAGAAAAAGGTGCTGGGTGGAGGGGCATGGGTTGGCACGTCCATGCGAACACATGGACACACGAAATAGGAGCAGAAGTAGACCATTCAGCCTCTTGAGCCTGTTCCATTGTTCAATAAGATTGTAGCTGATTGCGTTTCTAATCTCACATTCCCATGTAGCCCTGATTACCTTTGCCAATAATTTCTCTACCTCCACCTTAACGATATTGAATGACCCCGCCTCCATTGCCTTCTGAGGCAGAGAGTTTCAAAGTCACACAACCTTCTGAGAGAAAGGATTTCCCCTCACTCTGCCCGAAAAGGGTGACGCCTAAATTTAAAACAATGCTCCATAGTTCTGGACTCACCCTCAAGAGGAAACATCCTTCCCGTGTCCATCTTCAGGATCTTATATACTTCAATCAAGTCACCCATCAGTCATCTAAACGCCTGTGGAAACAAGCCCTGTCTGTCCAACCTTGACCCATAAGTCAACCTGCTCATTCTGGTATCAATCCAGTCAACCTTCTCTGAACCGCCTTGTAGCCACCTAAAGTGGCCAACTCTCGATTTAAAATGACGAACGGCAAAGGCTGATGGGAAAGTCAGCCAACAAGACAGAAACCAGCGGCTGCAGGTTTGCTGTGTATTTACCTCTGCAAAAACCAGACAGCATTGATACCAGCGGCTATCAGCATAACAAAGTAGCAGCCATCTGCATACTGATGAGCAATCCCCGGGAACAATAAGTAACATTTTTGACACACAAAGCAAAGCCAGACTCCTCGGCGCCAGCAGGAGCCAACACAAAGGAGGTGAACGAGCACCTCAAGACCGCCCATCCATCAGGGAACCGCACCAGTATTGGAGAAAATCGAACCAAGCGATTGGGACAAAGTCCAATCACTTGGGACCAGGTACAGGGTCCGCCCCGAAAGACGGGAAGCCCCTGGGGACTATAAGAGTCAAGCCCCAAGTTCAAATTGCTCTCTCTTCACTCTTCTTCCTGCCCGAATCACCCAGCAACACGAACCAACATTGACCGTGACCGGTGCAGTGACTCCAGTGATCACCGAAACCCGTAAGTCTCAACTCTCAATGCTCGCTACGAGATAGGTGCTCCTAGCTACCAATCCGTACCAACTTCGAATCCCGCAGGCTCAGAACCCAAACAAAAGGCCATTTGTTCCCCTGACCTGGTGGGCCAGTCCGAAGTTAAGTATAGTCCTGTTAGTTGTAGAAGTAGCTTAGATGTAGAATTTGTGCATGCGTAGCGATTACTGTGTATAATAAATGTGCTTTGATTTAAATCTTACTAATCGGTGTATTGGGTTATTGATCATTACTCGGACTTGAACTTCGTGGCGGTATCATAAAGATACCTGGCGACTCGAGAGCAAAGGTAATAAAACAGAGCAATTGAACCAAGGAGAAAATCAGCAACATTATTTGGCGACTCCACCGTGACCCGATCTAGAAGTGGAAAACCACTCCGGGAGAACTCAGAATTTGAATTAGAGATCCAATTGGAAACAGAAAACCACAAGTGTTCAAGCAGTTCTGATCAATACTCATAATTCGGAAGTGTGTGTATGCATGCGTAACTAACAGGGTGATAAGGTAAAACTGATAGATTTTTTGTTGCGACAAAACTATCGGAAGTTTGTATATCGGAAAGTAGCGAAAGCTGTACCCGTATTTACAGCACCGCCTTAATACCCCTGTCCCAAATTTGAAGAGCAGCATTCGGATTGGAAAGATGGCAATGCAGGCAATGCAGCGCCTAATGAACCCAGAGGAATTTGCGGTCGCAGCGACCAGCAGCAGTAGAGTGGGACAATGTCCCATTTGGGAGGAAAAGATCAGGAAATAGCTCAAAGGGAAAGGATGGCCCCTTTGGAATGAATTTGGTGACAACGAGGAATCAGGTCCCGGGAGTATAGGACATACTTGGTGGGAGAACCTGAGTGAGATCCACAAAAAGAGCTTAGTGAAAGCTTGCAAGCCGATGGCAATCGTGTCCTGCTTGGCACAATTGCGAGGCACAGAGGAGGTTGTTAAAACGCTCCGGAAAGAAGTTGAGGGCATACATCGAATGAGTACGGTCGATGTTAGCGAGGTAGAAAAGGAGAATTTGGAATTGGGAAGGAAGTTGGCAGCAAAAGATGGAGAGGTGGAGGATGCCAAAAGGGCACACCAGTCTTGTCTGGTGCATTTAAGCAGCTTCCAGTCTCAATACGAAAAGGCCTATCAGGACACGCAACGTGCAGTCCTGGTACATGAAGAGACAGAAAAGCAGGGAGAAGCATTACAGAGACAGTGTAGTGACCTAAAGGCAGCATTAAGAGCACTGCATGCTGCCACCACAGAACAAAGACAAAGCACGCTAGATCACGCAAAGTGCCGGAAGCAGATTGCAGAGCTGCAATCTCTGCTTTCAGTTCAGAAAGACTTCCAGGAAACCTTTGGAGCGAAATTAGATCAGGAAGACGGCCCTGATTGGGAAGAATTAAACGAGACAGCGCAGAGATATGTTCAGGGAACATGTGCGCAGGGAAAGCCACAAAAGAGGAAAGCGCCCCAACCCCCCACAGATCAGATAGTTCAGGCTCCAATGAACCCAGTCACCACCCACCGCACAGCCACATCGGACGACGTGGAATTTCTATACTCCACCCCCTTAACAGTGACCCAATTACGGGATGCGTGCGAGAAAATCACACCGTTCCTCCCCACCTCAGACCCCCACCATTTCTTTGCCACAGTCAATCATCAGGTGACCATGTACGGCCTGGATGAGCGAGAGCATGTAAAGCTCACAGTTTTAAGTTTAGACCCTTCAGTAGCAGCAGCCCTTCCCGAACCACAGAATGTAGGAGGAGGCACCCTTGCAGAAATGCATAACCCGATCCTGGATGCGATCGGGTATAACCGGGGTGACCCCGTAGATGGCCTCAACAAATGTAGGCAAAAGAAATCCGAGTACCCCCACAGCGTTTGCTGGATGCCTGTGGATCCACTTTGCAGCAGTCTTTGGAGACTTAGACCGTGCCCATTTGTCCCCAGACAACATGGCCAAATGGACCCGCATCCTTATCTCCCATGCCACAGAAACAGGACAGAAAGCTTGCGCGAGTTATGATCCCTCAGAGGAGGCCCATAACGAGAAGTGGGTAGTGAAAAGATTGTCCCGCGCTTGGGAGCAATCTATACAAAGCAGACCCGCAGTCAAGAATCCCGAAGAAAAGCAGGCCGCCGCAGATATACAGGCAGTTACAACGCACCAGAACCCCGCATGGGTAAATGAAGGAAAGAACAGCCCCCCACCCAAGTCACAGGAGTGTTACAACTGCGGACAGTTGGGACACTTCGCCAGAGAGTGCAATGCCCCTAAAAAGCCACAGAGAGCCCAGCAGACAGGCACTCTGAGTAAGAAAAAGACAGAGCCCATTCATAGCGTTAGCGCCCGTTCAGATCAGACGGACTTACCGGAACGGACTGACGGTGTACGGACTCCCCCAGTTGGGTCTGCGACACCCTTTGGGATAGGTCCGGACGACCGGTAGTTGCAGCAAAAATTCGGGGACAGCCCATCGAATTTCTCTGGGACACAGGAGGGTCCCGCACCACGATAAATTCCTCCACCCTGTTTCAAAAAGACACGTGGCCCACTACAGCCACTATCACCCTCAGCGGCTTTACAGGCCACTCACAGCAGGGACATATCGCAGCCCCTGTACCCATTCAAATCGGTACCATCGCCACCAAGCACCCCGTAGTTTTAGTTGACCTGCCCCACACAGCAGAACACATTCTGGGAATCGATTTCATGAATTCCCATAATCTTTCATTCGATCCAGTCAACCAGTGTGTCTGGAAGATGGCAAAATCCGCAAGAGCCCCTGTAACGCTCAACATAGGAGAGTACGCGAACAAAATTAGCGCCGTAGGCAAATTTTGGTTCAACCCAACCACGCTTAGCACGGACAAGCAGGTTAAGGCAGTTCTGCAAAAGAACAAGGCAGCATTCGCAATCCACAAGCACGACTGTGGACGGATGACTGGCTCCGTACAGATAACAGGACTTGACCCTAGACCCCAAACACAGTATGGATTTCCCCAAGAGGCAGAGGGAGAAATCTCCAAGGTAATAGAAAGCTTATTAGAGCAGGGCGTACTTAGATCAGTAGTCTCCACTAATAATACTCCGATTTGGCCAGTGAGAAAGCCCGATGGATCATGGTGACTGACCATCGATTATCAGGAACTCAACAAAATCACCCCTGCAGCAGCCCCCACAGCAGCCACAAGTCCCGAGACCATGCTCAAGCAGGGACTCAATTCCCGGTTCTTTACGGTTTTGGACGTCAGTAATGGATTCTGGTCCATTCCATTGGCAAGGGCATGCCAGTACAAATTTGCCTTCACCTTTAAAGCACAGCAGTACACGTGGACATGCGTGCCACAAGGCTTCCACAACTCCCCCTCCATTTTCCACCGACAGCTGGCAAATGGCTTAGCCAAATTCTCTCGCCCCGAATGTCTGGTTCAGTACATAGACGACCTAGTACTGCAGACAGACACCAAGGAAGAGCACATTGAGCTTCTGTCCGAACTCCTGGAACTCTTAGACTCAATCGGTTGTAAAGTTAACCCCAAAAAGGCCCAGGTTTTGGAAGATAAGGTGATATATTTGGGAACAATTATCACACATGGTAAACGCGAGATCGAGCATAAAAGGATTGACTCGATTGCTAAATTGCCCCTGCCCCGGAACGTTTCAGCCCTCCAGTCGTTTTTAGGACTGGTTGGCTACTGCCGAAACCACATTGACGGTTACGCCAGCAAGGCAGCGCCCCTCTCAGACCTCCTAAAGAAAGGAGCCCCCTGGGAGTGGTTTCCGCAGCATGCGGATGCTGTGGACTCTTTAAAACAGGCAGCCCCCGCAGTACAAGTTCCAGACCCACTTTCCCCTTACGCCATAGAGGTAGCGACCACAGACCGCACCCTTTCGGCCGTGCTCCTCCAGGAACGGCACGACCAGTTAAGGCCCGTAGCTTATGCCTCCAGAATTTTAGATGCTGTGGAGCAGGGATTTTCAGCCTGTGAGAGGCACCTACTCACAGTATTTTGGGCAGTGCAGTATTTTTCATATATTACCAGACTGAACCCCATCACAATTCTCACCAAACACACCCCCACCCAACTTTTACTGGACGGACAACTCAAGGACGGTACAGTAAGCCAGATTAGAGCAGCGAGATGGACCCTTCTCTTGCAGGGACAGGACATCACTGTTAAACGGACAAAGACGCACACCTTTTTAGCCGACAACTTACAGTACCCCGGAACCCCCCATGAATGTGAGATTATCTCTCCTCACCACGACACAGGCCCCTTTATTGCTAAGACACCCCCCAGAAAGATAGATAGTTCAACCCAGAGCCCCCAGCACACAGACACGTGTGTGCCATAAAGATCTATGTGGATGGAACTTCCACAGTCTTGGATGGGAAGCGCATAACAGGTTGCGGTATCTATGTCGAGGACGCGCAGGGACACGCCCTCGAGGAAATATCAATAAAACTTCCAGGCTACTTAGGCGCGCAGGCAGCAGAACTTGCGGCCATCGCATAGATAGTGGACCACCCAGATTCCTTCCCCAACCCAGCAGACATATACTCGGACAGCCTCTATGTCTGCAACAGCCTCACGGAATTTCTGCCCCTGTGGAAAGCAAGAGGATTTGTTTCCGCAGACGGAAAACCTCACCCCTCAGCCCCATTGCTCTGTCACATTTTAGAGAGAGCACAGAACAGGACTTTTGGGATAGTCAAGGTTTATAGTCACCATCGTTCCTCCCCCCCTGGAAACGTGAAAGCCGACGCACTGGCTAAAGCAGGTTCCAGACACGGATACTTTTGGACACCCCCCGAAAGCGCACCAGTGAATGCAGTTCAGGTCTCACAGACAAAGATCGAGGATCTAGTAGAGGCCCAGAAGCAGGACAGCAATCTCAGGGAGATTGTAAAAGGAAAATATCCAGCACCCTATGAGAGGTTCAAAAATGCACTGACCACACATGACGGTGAGGTGTTAAAAGACACCCTTTATGTGGTTCCTGAACAAGACTGGAATCAACTGATTTGTTTTTTCCATGACAGTCATGGACATCAGGGAATCAATCCCACTACAACCCATCTCAAGCAGTTTTGTTGGTGGCCGAATTTAAAGGATGATGTGAACAACTACATCGAGAATTGTCTTATCTGTGCCCAGAATAATCCGGACAGATATGCCAAAAAGGCTCAGCTCAGCCACACCCGACCCGTTAATGGCCCCTGGACTAACCTCCAGATTGACTTTATAGGACCATTGCCCCCTTGCAGGAATGGCTATAAATATGTACTTGTGGTAATTGACACATTTACAAAATGAGTGGAAGCATACCAGGGCCACACAAACACTGCAAAAACTACAGCCAAGATTTTGACCCACCACATTTTTACCATGGGGACTCCCCCGCAGCATTGAATCAGACCAAGGTTCCCATTTTACGGGACGTGTCATGCAGAACGTCCTCACGATATTTGACATCACCCAAAAATTCCACATAGCATACCACCCACAGTCGAGTGGTATCGTGGAGCGCATGAATCGGACCCTAAAATCCACCCTCAGAAAAATGGTCCAGCAAAACAACACCACTTGGGGCTCAGTCCTCCCTTTTGCGCTGATGTTTCTGCGTAATACAATTTCTACTTCCACAGGTTACACCCCACACACATATTTGTTAGGTTTAGGCTTGACCAGCCCCGAGGTGACGGCCCTCACACACGAGAAAGCAGTAGAGCAATTAGTGGAAATTTTTTAAACGGCTCAGCTAGCAGCCGCATTAAGATTGGGCACAAGGAAGAAACAGAGCAAGGCTTGTCTCGACAAGACAGTGCACGTGACTGAGTACAGTATAGGACAGCAAGTCATGCTCTCCGTATATAACCCCAGCACATTCCTGTCACCAAAATACTCGGGTCCGTACTCCATTGCGGACAAAGTAAGCCCTTCCGTGTATAAAATAAAGTATCCCAACGGTAAGACTGCGTGGTTCCACATCAACCAACTGAAGGCAGGTGGAACACAGTCTAACCACGCACACCACGTTATGCTCGACGCAGCACACCACGCCCCGCCCACAGCCAACGTAACCCTACCATCCCCCAAAACGCCCAGCCCAGCCACGGACTCGCCCTCGACTCCACCCCCGAAATATACACTCCGCCCCGGAACGCCCACAGACTGCAGAGACAGCGACTGTGACTCGGACGATAGCCACAGCACCCCTCCCTACTATCCCCATGCAACAGGACCCACACCCAGCGATTCCGACTATGATCCGAGTGATCCCTTCATGGTCACTTTCCTAAACAAACCCCACCACCGACCACCGAACTACCATGACAACCCCGATTCTGTCCCCACACAGCTAGACACCAACTATTGGCACCGAGATAACTCGTTCCAACTCGTCCGCAACGACGAGAGCGACCCCACCTCACACCATGCAGCCCTTTCAGCCCTGATACACTCAAGAGTTTGGCACCCGGGAGAAGATGACGACCTTGAGTCTGACTCCCAAACCGAGAACCCCTTTGCGACCCTGTTCGCAGCCGAGAACTGAGGTGTCCAGATGATGTTTTAAAAGGAACCGCATGGGAGAAGTGGTGTCCTTTCTGATGGAACCTGCCGCATGTTTTATGTTGTTTGTAAGTTTGTTAAATGTTGTTTGTCAGATCGCAAAAATGTTTTCACGTCCCCACAACTTTTCGGCCGAACCCTCTGAGGACTTGCCCACAGAGACTCACTATTGCCAGACACTAGTTCAGCGGAACTAGCTTGTCTGCAGAGACTTGTTAAGGTACCAGACGCCCGTTCATAAATGCCCTTCTGGTTCGAAGGAAAGAACCACTACGGCAGCCCCACCACGATGACTACATTTCTTGCCCGTTCTTGTCGGTTGCTCAGGCAGTGGAGAAACGGCTTGGGACCCGCCCTGCCCAGGAACCTCCCTTCTGGTCAACTACGCTCGGGTAGGGGAGACACGGCATTGGTAGCCGTCCTACCTGGGGACTCCATCCAACTCTTACCCGTCGCGGCCCATACGCACCTCATTTTGGCAATTTTAGTTCAAAAAGTTTTGTTTTGTTTCAGGTAACCCTTAGATTGCCAACCACATGCTATTTACATCCTGAAACATTTGGATGGTAAATTGCATAGTCTGCGAGATGGCTCGCACTGGTTCATTATTTGAAAGTGTGTCTTGTCCTAAAATTCGGTTTTGAAAAAAAAAATGAGGGAGTCACACATAGTGACCAATTATAAAGAGAGTAATTGGCACTAAAGGACAGACAGACTATCGTACGAGATGTTAAACCAAGATAGTTACAGACACTATGCTTGTTTCCACAGAACTCCAGAAGCTCCAGGACCGGAGAAGAGAAGGAAAGAAAAGAAGAATGGAGTACAGTCACAAGTGGAGTACCACAAGGATCTGTTCTGGGGCCGTTGCTGTTTGTCATTTTTATCAATGACCTAGAGGAAGGCACAGAAGGGTGGGTGAGTAAATTTGCAGATGATACTAAAGTCGGTGGTGTTGTCGATAGTGTGGAAGGATGTAGCAGGTTACAGAGGGATATAGATAAGCTGCAGAGCTGGGCTGAGAGGTGGCAAATGGAGTTTAATGTAGAGAAGTGTGAGGTGATTCACTTTGGAAGGAATAACAGGAATGCGGAATATTTGGCTAATGGTAAAGTTCTTGAAAGTGTGGCTGAGCAGAGGGATCTAGGTGTCCATGTACATAGATCCCTGAAAGTTGCCACCCAGGTTGATAGGGTTGTGAAGAAGGCCTATGGAGTGTTGGCCTTTATTGGTAGAGGGATTGAGTTCCGGAGTCGGGAGGTCATGTTGCAGCTGTACAGAACTCTGGTCCGGCCGCATTTGGAGTATTGCGTACAGTTCTGGTCACCGCATTATAGGAAGGACGTGGAGGCTTTGGAGCGGGTGCAGAGGAGATTTACCAGGATGTTGCCTGGTATGGAGGGAAAATCTTATGAGGAAAGGCTGACGGACTTGAGGTTGTTTTCGTTGGAGAGAAGAAGGTTAAGAGGAGACTTAATAGAGGCATACAAAATGATCAGGGGGTTGGATAGAGTGGACAGTGAGAGCCTTCTCCCGCGGATGGATATGGCTGGCACGAGGGGACATAACTTTAAACTGAGGGGTAATAGATATAGGACAGAGGTCAGAGGTAGGTTCTTTACGCAAAGAGTAGTGAGGCCGTGGAATGCCCTACCTGCTACAGTAGTGAACTCGCCAACATTGAGGGCATTTAAAAGTTTATTGGATAAACATATGGATGATAATGGCATAGTGTAGGTTAGATGGCTTTTGTTTCGGTGCAACATCGTGGGCCGAAGGGCCTGTACTGCGCTGTATTGTTCTATGTTCTATGTTCTATGTAAGAAGCACCATGAAGACATCCTCCAGATTGCTTATCTTAATGGACATTTGGTTGCGAGTAAACGCGAAGCCCATGACTCCAAGCCCCCCAGCCGTTAATGTTTCACTTCCCCACAGTACCCAGAGCCCAGTCACCAGCGACACCACATCATCTTGGTGTGCCAGGTTTATAACCTGGTACTCTCTGTCATATGTAATAGAAACCTTACTGGTATTGGTGATACTCTGCTGCATTGTGCAGACTATGTGTCTAAGGGAATGGAGAAGGCGAGCCTACGCCGTTCGAACCCCGGTATATAGGATCAGATCCCCTATTTTCGGATACGACCAGACCCCCGACCCCCGCGATCTATAATAAAGAGCATTCATTTGCGGTTTTATTATAAATAAAGAAATGTAAAGAACTGTTCCTGAGCAAATTGTACGATCCTGAGCTTGACTGCCAAGCCAGGAAAAATGTGTATAAACTGCTATGATTTGTTGTATGGTTGAGGAAGGTAGAATGATGAAATGTTTAAGTGAGTGTCGTATATTAAGAATAGTTAGAGGTTCCCATTTGTATTGTTTTTTAATGCATGTCCCTGTTTGACATAGCGCCCCTTAGAATTGTCAGTTAAAAATGTTTTGCATAGTTATGGTCAGTGTAGAGGCCATGAAAGAAGTGCCCCCCAGGTCAGGGAATGGAAAGCAACATAGTTATGTGATCCGTCACACTTCGCGTTAGGATCACAAGGAGGGAATGTAGTCAACTAAAGTGGCCAATTCCCGATTTAAAATGGCGAACGACAAAGGCTGATGGGAAAATCAGCCAACAAGATAGAAACCAGCGGCTGCAGGTTTGCTGTGTATTTACCTCTGCAAAAACCAGACAACATCGATACCAGCGGCCATCAGCATAACAAAGTAGCAGCTACCTGCATACTGATGAGCAATCCCCAGGAACAATAAGTAACATTTTGGACACACAAAGCAAAGCCAGACTCCTCGGCGCCAGCAGGAGCCAACACAAAGGAGGTGAACGACCACCTCAAGACCGCCCATCGATCAGGGCACCGCTCCAGTATTGGAGAAAATCGAACCAAGCGATTGGGACAAAGTCCAATCATTTGGGACCAGGTACAGGGTCCGCCCCGAAAGGCGGGAAGCCCCTGGTGACTATAAGAGTCAAGCCCCAAGTTCAAATCGCTCTCTCTTCACTCTTCTTCCTGCCCGGGTCACCCAGCAACACAAACCAACATTGACCGTGACCGGTGCAGTGACTCTAGTGATCACCGAAACCCGTAAGTCTTAACTCAACGCTCGCTACGAGATAGGCGCTCCTAGCTACCAATCCATACCAACTTCGAATCCCGCAGACTCAGAACCCGAACGAAAGGCCATTTGTTCCCCTGACCTGGTGGGCCAGTCCGAAGTTAAGTATAGGCCTGTTAGTTGTAGAAGTAGCTTAGACGTAGAATTTGTGCATGAGTAGCGATTACTGTGTATAATAAATGTGCTTTGATTTAAATCTTACTAATCGGTGTATTGGGTTATTGATCATTACTCGGACTTGAACCTCGTGGCGGTATCATAAAGATACCTGGCGACTCGAGAGCAAAGGTAATAAAACAGAGCAATTGAACCAAGGAGAAAATCAGCAACAGCCTCCAACAAATTTACAACCTTCCTTAAATAAGGAGACCAAACTTGCACACAGTGCTCGAGATGTGGTCCCACCAATGCCCTGCATAAATGAAGAATAATATCATGAGAATCCCACCTGTAAAGTTTAAGGCTAAGTCCACTCTGGTCATTCCTGCAGATAAGCTGAAAGGTCACGTCCATTTCAAAGTCAGTGGGATGTACTGTACAAGTAGTTCTAGAAGGATTGAGTCATTCTTGAGCCACAGTAGCTTTACGTTATTTTGACAAGTATGCATCGGCTTTCTCGAAGGACGCAGCCTCTTTATTTTTAAATGAATATAAATTTAAATACTGTGGCAGCGAGAACCAGTCAAAGGCTAGGAATCCTGTGACGAGTAACTCACCCCCTGACCCCCCAAAACCTGTCCACAAGACACAGGTCAGGAGTGTAATAAATACTCCCCACTTCCCTGGATGAGTGCAGCTCCAACAACACTCGAGAAGTTTGCTACCATCCAGGGCAAAGCAGCCTTCCTGATCAGCACCCCATCCACAAACATTCACTCCCTCATTCCAAACCCGTGACCAAGGACAAGGGCAGCAGTCACACTACCTGCAAGGTCCCCTTCATCTCACACCACGTTCTAACTTGGAACTATAACACTGTCCCTTCACATTTGTGGGATCCACATCCTGGACCTCTCTCCCCGGCAGTGGATGTACCTGCATCAGGCGGACAGCCTCCTTTCAGGAAGGTAGCTCACCACCATATTGGTGAAAGCACAAATCAGCTACTAGAATTTTAGATGTAGGTAAGGCCGACTTTAATGAGATGAGACGGAGACTGGCACAGTAAACTGGGAAGGTCTGCTGATGGGTAAAACAACTGAAGCACAATGGATTATTTAAAGAAACATTTAACACAATACACAACCTGCTTATACCCCTGAGAGGGGAAAGCTCCACTTCACAGAAAAACCAGCCGTGGACAACTAACGAGACAAGTGACAGCGTAAAACTAAAAGGCTTAGAAAAATGCAAAAAACAGCACAGCACAGATCCTGTCGAATGGAATAGATACAAAGACCAGCAAAGGGCCACAAATCATCTTATAAGAGCTACTAAAAGAGATTGTGAAAGGAAACTGGCCAGGGACATCAAAATTAATAAGAAATTTTATCGTTATATAAAGGGGAAACGGGTGGTCAGGAGCACTGTTAGCCCGCTAAAAACTAAGTGGGGAATTTTTTTTTAATTTAAAAAAAATAAATTTAGAGTACCCAATTCATTTTTTCCAATTAAGGGGCAATTTAACGTGGCCAATCCACTTACCCTGCACATCTTTGGGTTGTGGGGGCGAAACCCACCCAAACACGGGGAGAATGTGAAAACTCCACACGGACAGTGACCCAGAATCGAACCTGGGACCTCAGCGCCGTGAGGCAGCAGGGCTAACCCACTGTGCCACCCTGCTGCCCTCTAAGTGGGGAAATGGCATGTTGAATAATTAATTTGCCTCAATATTTACAGTAGAAAAGCAGGGTAGCTCGTTGGAAGTCGCCAGGATATTAATAGTGGATTGGGGACAGAGACTAAATAAAATGGGCGTAAGTAAAACATCGATGATGAGGAAATTAATGAAACTGAAGAGTGACAAATCCCCAGGCTCTGATGTTAAAGGAAGTAGGGGAACATATTGTAAATGCCCTAACTATAATTTTTCAGAGTTCTCTAGATTCAGAAGTTGTCCCTTCGCTTTTTAAGAAGGGTGAAAGGGGGAAAGCAGGGAGTTACAGACTGGTTAGCCTAACATCTGTGGTCCGGAAATTGTTGAAATCTATAATCAGGGATAGGGTAACTTGGAAATTTTCTTTTTTTTAAAAATATTTTTATTAAGGTATTTGAAAATTTTTATAAAAATAGCATAGACAATGACATCAACATGGTATAATAAACATTTCCCCCCCCATCTCAATCTTCACACACCCTAACCATAAAATGACAATCCTCCCCCCGCCCCCCCTTGGATTACTGCATTTTCCCCGAGAAAGTCGACAAACAGCGATGAAACCGACCATTGACCCTCTTAAGGCGAACTTTATTTTTTCGAGACTGTCACTAACCCAGGTCTCTACACTCGGGGGTTGAAATGAAATGAAAATCGCTTCTTGTCACAAGTAGGCTTCAATGAAGTTACTGTGATAAGCCCCTAGTCGCCACATTCCGGCGCCTGTTCGGGGGGCGAGTCCCTCCACATTAACAAGATCCGTCTCCGGGTTACCAGGGAGGCAAAGGCCAAGGCGTCAGCCTCTTTCGCCCCCCGAACTCTCGGCACTTACGGCACTCCAAAGATCGCTACCTCCGGACTCTGCAAACTTGGACATTTTCAGTTAATCAGGGAGAGTCAGCATGAATTCATGACAGGTACGTCATGTCTGACAAACTTCGTATAAAGGAGCATTAGGAATTCCGGGTGCGGCGATGACCAGCTGAGTCGCACGTTTCGGCAGCTCCCGGTGAAACGGACTTTTGGGCTCTTGATAGGAGCCCCAACGGCAATTTTGACGGCTAAAAACACTGTGCGGTAAACCAGAAGGGAATCCCCCCTGGATACGGATGAAAAAAGGAGGAGAAAGTGGCCGGATTGCAGTGGATCCTTTAGAGCAGCGGCAAGGAAGGCAAGCAAAAACCAAGATGGCGTCGGAAGGTGGCAGTTTAACATGGGGCCCTGAACAACAAGAGTTCTTGAAATGCTGTGTGGAAGAGCTCAAAAAGGAAATGAAGAAAGAGCTGTTGGCCCCGATACTACAGGCGATCGAAGGGCTAAAGGAGGAACAAAAGACCCAGGAGCGGAAGCTTCGGGTCGTGAAGGCAAAGGCAGCCGAGAATGAGGACAACATACAGGGCCTGGTGGTGAAGACGGAGATGCATGAGGCACATCAGAAACGATGTGGGGAAAGGTTGGAGGCACTGGAGGACAACGCAAGGAGGAACAATTTGAGGATTCTTGGTCTTCCTGAAGGTGCGGAGGGAGCGGACGTCGGGGCATATGTGAGCACGATGCTGCACTCGTTAATGGGAGCGGAGGCCCCGGCGGGTCCGTTGGAGGTGGAGGGAGCATACCGAGTGATGGCGCGAGGACCGAGAGCAGGAGAAATTCCCAGAGCCATAGTGGTGAGATTCCTCCGTTTTAAGGATAGGGAAATGGTCCTTAGATGGGCAAAGAAAACTCGGAGCAGTAAATGGGAGAACGCGGTGATCCGCGTTTATCAAGACTGGAGTGCGGAGGTGGCGAGAAGGAGGACGAGCTTTAATCGGGCCAAGGTGGTGCTTCATAAAAAGAAGATAAAATTTGGAATGCTGCAACCGGCAAGACTGTGGGTCACATATCGAGGGAGGCACCACTACTTTGAGACGGCGGATGAAGCGTGGACTTTTATTGTGGAAGAAAAACTGGAATGAGCGGGTTACTAAAAAGAATGTTTGAACAAAGTGGTGGGGCGAATGTGGGGGGCAAAGAGGGGGGTTAAAAAGGGGGGAAAGAGGAGTTTTATGTACTAATCCTGCGATGTGGTAACTTTTCTCTCTTCCACAGGTGGTGATGGGGGGAGGAGGGGAGGTGGAGGAGATGGGGCGTTGGCCATTGGGGGCGGGGCCAAGGGAGAAGCGCGGGCTTGGTTCCCGCGCTATGATAATCATGGCGGGAATAGAGAAGCAGGAAGGAGGGGGCGTCACACGGTGCGAGCCGAGGTCACGGGGGGAAGCCGAGGTCGGCCAGAGTTTGCTGACTTCTGGGAGCAACATGGGGGGAGTAATTACGCTAGCGGGGGATCGAGCGGGGGGGGGGGGGGGGGGGGGGGGGGGAGGGGGGAATTACTGGGTTGCTGCTGCTGGGGCGAGGGGGGAGCTGGTATGGGAGGGGATGGGCGGGGGAGCACCGCCTGGGGGAGATACAGCTGCGTGGGAACCGGGTGAGGAGCTGGAAAAAGGGGATGGCTAATCGACAAGGGGGGGGGGGGGGGGGGTAGGAAGCCCCCCAACCCGGCTGATCACGTGGAACGTGAGAGGGCTGAACGGGCCGATAAAGAGGGCACGGTACTCGCACACCTTAAGAAACTTAAGGCAGATGTGGTTATGTTACAGGAAACGCACCTGAAACTGATAGACCAGGTTAGGCTACGCAAAGGATGGGTGGGGCAGGTGTTCCATTCGGGGCTAGATGCGAAAAACAGGGGGGTGGCTATATTAGTGGGGAAGCGGGTAATGATCGAGGCAAAGACTATAGTGGCGGATAACGGGGGCAGATACGTGATGGTGAGTGGCAAACTACAGGGGAGACGGTGGTTTTGGTAAACGTATATGCCCCGAACTGGGATGATGCCAATTTTATGAGGCGGATGCTAGGACGCATTCCGGACCTAGAGATGGGAAAGCTGATAATGGGGGGAGATTTTAATAAGGTGTTGGAACAAGGGCTGGATAGGTCGAAGTCCAGGACTGGAAGGAGGCCGGCAGCAGCCAAGGTACTTAAAGATTTTATGGAGCAGATGGGAGGTGTCGACCCGTGGAGATTTAGCAGACCTAGGAGTAAGGAGTTCTCGTTTTTCTCCTATGTCCATAAAGTCTACTCGCGAATAGACTTTTTTGTGCTGAGAAGGGCGTTGATCCCGAAGGTGAGGGGAACGGTGTATACGGCTATAGCCATTTCGGATCACGCTCCACACTGGGTAGACTTGGAGATAGGGGAGGAAACAGGAGGGCGCCCACCCTGGAGAATGGACATGGGACTAATGGCAGATGAGGGGGTGTGTCTAAGGGTGAGGGGGTGCATTGAAAAGTACTTGGAACTCAATGATAATGGGGAGGTCCAGGTGGGAGTGGTCTGGGAGGCGCTGAAGGTGGTGGTTAGAGGGGAGCTGATATCAATAAGGGCACATCAAGGGAAGCAGGAGAGTAAGGAATGGGAGCGGTTGCTGCAAGAACTTTTGAGGGTGGACAGACAATATGCGGAAGCACCGGAGGAGGGACTGTACAGGGAAAGGCAAAGGCTACATGTAGAATTTGACTTGCTGACTACGGGCACTGCAGAGGCACAATGGAGGAAGGCACAGGGTGTACAGTACGAATATGGGGAGAAGGCGAGCAGGTTGCTGGCACACCAATTGAGGAAAAGGGGAGCAGCGAGGGAAATAGGGGGAGTGAGGGATGAGGAAGGAGAGATGGAGCGGGGAGCGGAGAGAGTGAATGGAGTGTTCAAGACATTTTATAAAAAATTATATGAAGCTCAACCCCCGGATGGGAGGGAGAGAATGATGGGCTTCTTGGATCGGCTGGAATTTCCCAAGGTGGAAGAGCAGGAAAGGGTGGGACTGGGAGCACAGATCGAGGTAGAAGAAGTGGTGAAAGGAATTAGGAGCATGCAGGCGGGAAAGGCCCCGGGACCGGATGGATTTCCAGTCGAATTCTATAGAAAATATGTGGACTTGCTCGCCCCGGTATTGACGAGGACCTTTAATGAGGCAAAGGAAAGGGGACAACTGCCCCCGACTATGTCTGAAGCAACGATATCGCTTCTCGTAAAGAAGGAAAAGGACCCGCTACAATGCGGGTCCTATAGACCTATTTCCCTCCTAAATGTAGATGCCAAGATCCTGGCCAAGGTAATGGCAATGAGAATAGAGGAATGTGTCCCGGGGGTGGTCCACGAGGACCAAACTGGGTTTGTGAAGGGGAGACAGCTGAACACGAATATACGGAGGCTGTTAGGGGTAATGATGATGCCCCCACCAGAGGGGGAAACGGAGATAGTAGTGGCGATGGATGCCGAAAAGCATTTGATAGAGTGGAGTGGGATTATTTGTGGGAGGTGTTGAGGAGATTTGGTTTTGGAGAGGGGTATGTTAGATGGGTGCAGCTGTTGTATAGGGCCCCGATGGCGAGCGTGGTCACGAATGGACGGGGATCTGCATATTTTCGGCTCCATAGAGGGACAAGGCAGGGATGCCCTCTGTCCCCATTATTGTTTGCACTGGCGGTTGAGCCCCTGGCGATAGCATTGAGGGGTTCCAAGAAGTGGAGGGGAGTACTTAGAGGAGAAGAAGAACACCGGGTATCTTTGTATGCGGACGATTTGTTACTATATGTGGCAGACCCGGCGGAGGGGATGCCAGAAATAATGCGGATACTTGGGGAGTTTGGGGATTTTTCAGGGTATAAATTGAACATGGGGAAAAGTGAGTTGTTTGTGGTGCATCCAGGGGAGCAGAGTAGAGAAATAGAGGACCTACCGTTGAGGAAGGTAACAAGGGACTTTCGTTACCTGGGGATCCAGATAGCCAAGAATTGGGGCACATTGCATAGGTTAAATTTAACGCGGTTGGTGGAACAAATGGAGGAGGATTTCAAGAGATGGGATATGGTATCCCTGTCACTGGCAGGGAAGGTGCAGGCGGTTAAGATGGTGGTCCTCCCGAGATTCCTCTTTGTGTTTCAGTGCCTCCCGGTGGTGATCACGAAGGCTTTTTTTAAAAGGATTGAAAAGAGCATCATGGGTTTTGTGTGGGCCGGGAAGACCCCGAGAGTGAGGAAGGGATTCTTACAGCGTAGCAGGGATAGGGGGGGGCTGGCACTACCGAGCCTAAGTGAGTATTATTGGGCCGCTAATATTTCAATGGTGAGTAAGTGGATGGGAGAAGAGGAGGGAGCGGCGTGGAAGAGATTAGAGAGGGCGTCCTGTAGGGGGACTAGCCTACAGGCTATGGTGACAGCCCCATTGCCGTTCTCACCGAGGAACTACACCACAAGCCCGGTGGTGGTGGCTACACTGAAGATTTGGGGACAGTGGAGACGGCATAGGGGAAAGACTGGAGCCTCGGGGGGGTCCCCGATAAGAAACAACCATAGGTTTGCCCCGGGGGGAATGGATGGGGGATATGGAATGTGGCAAAGAGCAGGAATAACGCAACTGAAAGATCTGTTTGTGGATGGGAAGTTCGCGAGTCTGGGAGCGCTGACCGAGAAATATGGGTTGCCCCAAGGGAATGCATTCAGGTATATGCAACTGAGGGCTTTTGCGAGGCAACAGGTGAGTGAATTCCCGCAGCTCCCGACACAAGAGGTGCAGGACAGAGTGATCTCAAAGACATGGGTGGGGGATGGTAAGGTGTCAGATATATATAGGGAAATGAGGGACGAAGGGGAGACTATGGTAGATGAACTAAAAGGGAAATGGGAAGAAGAGCTGGGGGAGGAGATCGAGGAGGGGCTGTGGGCAGATGCCCTAAGCAGGGTAAACTCGTCGTCCTCGTGTGCCAGGCTAAGCCTGATTCAGTTTAAGGTATTACACAGGGCGCATATGACTGGAGCACGGCTCAGTAAATTTTTTGGGGTGGAGGATAGGTGTGCGAGGTGCTCGAGAAGCCCAGCGAATCATACCCATATGTTTTGGTCATGCCCGACACTACAGGGGTTTTGGATGGGGGTGACAAAGGTGCTTTCAAAAGTAGTGGGGGTCCGGGTCGAACCAAGCTGGGGGTTGGCTATATTTGGGGTTGCACAAGAGCCGGGAGTGCAGGAGGCGAGAGAGGCCGATGTTTTGGCCTTTGCGTCCCTAGTAGCCCGGCGCAGGATATTGCTAATGTGGAAAGAAGCCAAGCCCCCGGGGGTGGAGACCTGGATAAATGACATGGCAGGGTTTATAAAGCTCGAGCGGATTAAGTTCGTTCTAAGGGGGTCGGCTCAAGGGTTCACCAGGCGGTGGCAACCGTTCGTCGAATACCTCGCATATAGATGGAATGGAAAAAAGAAGGCAGCAGCAGCCCAGGATCGGGGGTGGGGGGGAGGGTGGGGGGGGGGGGGGGGAGGAGGAACCAGAAGGACTCTCAGGGTTGTTAATATATACTGTATAGTATGTATAGGTCGTTGCTACAGATAATTATATATTGGACTGTTAAATTATATTTTTGGAGAGTGTTACTTGTGATAAGGCAGTTGCCAATTAGGATTAGTTTTCATTTTTGTTATTTATTATTTATTCATTTACTGTTTATAAAATAGGTCATTGTTATTTGTGTTGTTATAATATTGTGTAAAGGATGCACAATGTACTGTGTTGGTTGACCAAAAATTTTCAATAAAATATTTTATTTAAAAAAAAAATGTCTGACAAACTTCAGTGAACTTTTTGAAGAGGCGACTTAAGGTAGTGAACAGGGAAATATCTATGGATATTGTTTACATGGGCTTCCAGAAGGCATTTGATAAAATCCCACATAAGAGACTGTTATCTAAGCCCACAGAATTAAGAGCAAATTACTGACATGGCTGGGAAAATGGCTGAGTGGCAGGTGACAGAAAGTAGGGATCATGGCGAGGTACTCAAATTGGCAGGAGGGATCTGTGTTAGGGCCTCAATTGTTCACATTATTCATAAATGACTTAGATAATGCCATAAAAGTCATATATCCATCCACATTTTCTGATGACACAAAATTGTATTGCATTATAGACAGTGTAGATTTTTTTTAAAAATGTTTTTATTAGGGTTTTCCTTTCTATACAAAGCAAAGATGAACGTGAACATACACAGAAACGATATAGATCGGCTACCATTCACTGTGCACATCAGTTACAATTTATATTTCTCAGCAAGTGCCTCGTTTTGATTAGGCCTCCTGTTCCCAACACCCCTTTCTTCACGATCCCCCTCCCGTTATCTGGCGTTGTGCGTTGGATCTTCCAAGCTGGAGCTGTTGGGGTGGCGTGGTGCTACCTATACTGTTATGTGGTAGGCATGGTTGAGTTCTGTGCCTCTTTGTTCCATCCCTCCCTCCTCCCCCTTCCTTCCCCCTGCCCCACCCATTTTGTTTGTGTCTGTGGTTGTTCTGTGGATCCCCCCCTCTCTCTGGCTGATTGGATGTTGGCTATAACCAGGTCTTGGAACAGATTGGTGAATGGATCCCACGTTTTGTGGAAGCCCTCTTCCGACCCCAGATGGTGAATTTGATTTTCTCCATTTGGAGAAATTCTGATAGGTCAGGCAGGCAGTCTGCAGATGATCACCAGCCGAGCAGGATTCTCCGGCAGCGATTAGAGAGGTAAAGGCAAGGGCATCGGCCTTCCTCCCCAGAATGATTTTGACTGCTCTGATACCCCGAAGACTACCACTCTTGGGCACAGCACCACCCTTATCCCCACCACCTTGGACGTTACCTCGAAGAAGGCTGTCCAGAACCTTGACATTGAAAACAGCGCGGGAGGTGAGTGAGCCGGGACAGTGAAAACAGCGAGGGAGCTGAGTGAGCCGTGACAGTGAAAACAGCGCGGGAGCTGAGTGAGCCGGGACAGTGAAAACAGCGAGGGAGCTTAGTGAGCCGGGACAGTGAAATCAGCGCGGGAGGTGAGTGAGCTGGGACAGTGAAAACAGCGTGGGAGCTGAGTGAGCCGGGACAGTGAAAACAGCGCGGGAGCTGAGTGAGCCGGGACAGTGAAAACAGCGCGGGAGCTGAGTGAGCCGGGACAGTGAAAACAGCGCGGGAGATTTAAAAAGCACGGGAGCTGCGAGTCAGAGGGGAGATTTTAAAAGATCGCAGCATAGTTTCGGGAGCCGTTCGGAGGAGGAGGAGCAGTCTCTGTCAGGGAGAGAACCTGAGAACATCTAAGACACTCAGAAGGTAAGAAGGTAAGCAAGTGATTTTTACTCATTTTTACTTTTATACCTTTTTCAAATTGTGTGTGTCGGGGGGAAACTGAAGTGACATCACAGAAAAGCTGTGACCTGAGTGGCTGGTTAGGAATCTATACTAAATTTAAAAAATTAAGCATTGGTAACTAATTAAACATAATTACTTAATTATAATTTAGAGGGTTATCTAAGCCAGAGATCGGAGAGTACTATATTTAGCTTTCGCATTTATATTAGAAATCTAGTGCTCGGAAACAGATAGTTAACAGTAACTTTGAAAAAATTTAAAAATAATTATTTTTAAAATGTTTTAAAAACTTTTAATTTTAATTAATTGACGCAATGTCAGTTAGAGGGGTGCAGAGCTCTGGCTGTGAGATGTGGCAGGTCCGGGAGGCTTCCAGCGTCCCGGATGGCTTCATCTGCAGAAAGTGCACCCAACTGGAGCTCCTCACAGACCGCATGGTTCGGTTGGAGCAGCAATTGGATGCACTTAGGAGCATGCAGGTGGCGGAAAGTGTCATAGATCGCAGTTATATAAATGTGGTCACACCCAAGGTGCAGGCAGAGAAATGGGTGACCACCAGAAAGGGCAGGCAGTCAGTGCAGGAATCCCCTGTGGTTGTCCCCCTCTCGAACAGGTATACCCCTTTGGATACTGTCGGGGGGGATAGTCTTTTAGGGGAAAACAGCAGCAGCCAGAGCAGTGGCACCACGGCTGGCTCTGATGTTCAGAAGGGAGGGTCAAACGCAGAAGAGCAATAGTAATGGGGACTCTATAGTCAGGGGCACAGATAGGCGCTTCTGTGGACATGAAAGAGACTCCAGGATGGTATGTTGCCTCCCTGGTGCCAGGGTCCAGGATGTCTCCGAATGGGTATCCTGAAGGGGGAGGGCAAACAGGCAGAGGTCGTTGTACATATTGGTACTAATGACATAGGCAGGAAGGGGCATGAGGTCCTGCAGCAGGAGTTCAGGGAGCTAGGCAGAAAATTAAAAGACAGGACCTCTAGGGTTGTAATCTCGGGATTACTCCCTGTGCCACGTGCCAGTGAGGCTAGAAATAGGAAGATAGAGCAGCTAAACACGTGGCTACACAGCTGGTGTAGGAGAGAGGGTTTCCGTTATCTGGACCACTGGGAGCTCTTCCGGGGCAGGTGTGACCTATATAAGGACGGGTTGCATCTAAACCGGAGAGGCATAAATATCCTGGCCGCGGGGTTTGCTAGTGTCACACGGGAGGGTTTAAACTAGTATGGCAGGGGGGTGGGCATGGGAGCAATAGTTCAGAAGGTGAGAGCATTGAGGGAGAACTAGGGAATAGGGACAGTGGGGCTCTGAGGCAGAGCAGACAGGGAGAATTTGCTGAACACAGCGGGTCTGGTGGCCTGAAGTGCATATGTTTTAATGCAAGAAGTATTACGGGTAAGGCAGATGAACTTAGAGCTTGGATTAGTACTTGGAACTATGGGGCGTCATTCTCCGACCCCCCGCCGGGTACCGGAGATTGGGCGGGGGCGGGAATCGGGCCGCGCCGGTTGGCGGGACCCCCCGCTCAATGCTCCGGCCCGGATGGGCCGAAGTCCCGCCCAGAAATTGCCTCTCCCGCCGGCGTAAATCAAAGCTGGTATTTACCGGCGGGATCAGGCGGCGTGGGCGGGCTCCAGGGTCCTGGGGGGGGGCGCGGGGTGATCTGACCCCGAGGGGTGCCCCCACGGTGGCCTGGCCCGCGATCGGGGCCACCGATCCGCGGGCGAGCCTGTGCCGTGGGGGCACTCTTTCCCTTCTGCCTCCGCCACGGCCTCCACCATGGCGGAGGCGGAAGAGACTCTCCCCAATGCGCATGCGCGGGAAACTGTCGCCGGCCGCTGACGCTCCCGCGCATGCGCCGCATTTCAGCGCCAGCTGGCGGGGCAACAAACGCCATTTCCGCCAGCTGGCGGGGCGGAAATCCCTCCGGCGCCGGCCTAGCCCCTCAATGTTGGGGCTCGATCCCCAAAGATGTGGAGCATTCCGCACCTTTGGGCCGGCGCGATGCCCGTCTGATTGGCGCCGTTTTTGGCGCCAGTCGGCGGACTTTGCGCCGATAACGGAGAATTTCGCCCGTGATGTTGTTGCCATTACAGAGACCTGGTTGAGGGAAGGGCAGGATTGGCAGCTAAACGTTCCAGGATTTAGATGTTTCAGGCGGGATAGAGGGGGATGTAAAAGGGGAGCCGGAGTTGCGCTACTGGTTCGGGAGAATATCACAGCTGTACTGCGGGAGGACACCTCAGAGGGCAGTGAGGCTATATGGGTAGAGATCAGGAATAAGAAGGGTGCAGTCACAATGTTGGGGGTTTACTACAGGCCTCCCAACAGCCAGCGGGAGATAGAGGAGCAGATAGGTTGACAGATTTTGGAAAAGAGTAAAAACAACAGCGTTGCGGTGATGGGAGACTTCAACTTCCCCAATATTGACTGGGACTCACTTAGTGCCAGCGGCTTAGATGGGGCGGAGTTTGTAAGGAGCATCCAGGAGGGCTTCTTAAAACAATATGTAGACAGTCCAACTAGGGAAGGGGCGGTACTGGACCTGGTATTGGGGAATGAGCCCGGCCAGGTGGTAGATCTTTCAGTAGGGGAGCATTTCGGTAACAGTGACCACAATTCAGTAAGTTTTAAAGTACTGGTGGACAAGTGGTCCTAGGTGGACGAGTGGTCCTAGGATGAATGTGCTAAATTGGGGGAAGGGTAATTATAACAATATTAGGCGGGAACTGAAGAACATAGATTGGGGGTGGTTGTTTGAGGGCAAATCAACATCTGACATGTGGGAGGTTTTCAAGTGTCAGTTGAAAGGAATTGAGGACCGGCATGTTCCTGTGAGGAAGAAGGATAAATACGGCAATTTTCGGGAACCTTGGATAACGAGAGATATTGTAGGCCTCGTCAAAAAGAAAAAGGAGGCATTTATCAGGGCTAAAAGGCTGGGAACAGACGAAGCCTGCGTGGACTATAAGGAAAGTAGGAAGGAACTTAAGCAAGGAGTCAGGAGGGCTAGAAGGGGTCACAAAAAGTCATTGGCAAATAGGGTTAAGGAAAATCCCAAGGCTTTTTACACGTACATAAAAAGCAAGAGGGTAGCCAGGGAAAGGGTTGGCCCACTGAAGGATAGGCAAGGGAATCTATGTGTGGAGCCAGAGGAAATGGGCGAGGTACTAAATGAATACTTTGCATCAGTACTCACCAAAGAGAAGAAATTGGTAGATGTTGAGTCTGGAGAAGGGTGTGTAGATAGCCTGGGTCACATTGAGATCCAAAAAGACGAGGTGTTGGGTGTCTTAAAAAATATTAAGATAGATAAGTCCCCAGGGCCTGATGGGATCTACCCCAGAATACTGAAGGAGGCTGGAGAGGAAATTGCTGAGGCCTTGACAGAAATCTTTGGATCCTCACTGTCTTCAGGGGATGTCCCGGAGGACTGAAGAATAGCCAATGTTGTTCCTCTGTTTAAGAAGGGTAGCAAGGATAATCCAGGGAACTGCAGGCCGGTGAGCCTTACTTCAGTGGTAGGGAAATTACTGGAGAGAATTCTTCGAGACAGGATCTACTCCCATTTGGAAGCAAATGGACGTATTAGTGAGAGGCAGCATGGTTTTGTGAAGGGGAGGTCGTGTCTCACTAACTTGATCGAGTTTTTCAAGGAGGTCACTAAGATGATTGATGCAGGTAGGGCAGTGGATGTTGTCTATATAGACTTCAGTAAGGCCTTTGACAAGGCCCCTCATGGTAGACTAGTACAAAAGGTGAAGTCACACGGGATCAGGGGTGAGCTGGCAAGGTGGATACAGAACTGGCTAGGTCATAGAAGGCAGAGAGTAGCAATGGAAGGATGCTTTTCTAATTGGAGGGTTGTGACCAGTGGTGTTCCACAGGGATCAGTGCTGGGACCTTTGCTGTTTGTAGTATATATAAATGATTTGGAGGAAAATGTAACTGGTCTGATTAGTAAGTTTGCAGACGACACAAAGGTTGGTGGAATTGCGGATAGCGATGAGGACTGTCAGAGGATACAGCAGGATTTAGATTGTTTGGAGACTTGGGCGGAGAGATGGCAGATGGAGTTTAATCTGGACAAATGTGAGGTCATGCATTTTGGAAGGTCTAATGCAGGTAGGGAATATACAGTGAATGGTAGAACCCTCAAGAGTATTGAAAGTCAAAGAGATCTAGGAGTACAGGTCCACGGGCCACTGAAAGGGGCAACACAGGTGGAGAAGGTAGTCAAGAAGACATACGGCATGCTTGCCTTCATTGGCCGGGGCATTGAGTATAAGAATTGGCAAGTTATGTTGCAGCTGTGTCGAACCTTAGTTAGGCCACACTTGGAGTATAGTGTTCAATTCTGGTCGCCACACTACCAGAAGGATGTGGAGGCTTTAGAGAGGGTGCAGAAGAGATTTACCAGAATGTTGCCTGGTATGGAGGGAATTAGCTATGAGGAGCGGTTGAATAAACTTGGTTTGTTCTCACTGGAACGAAGGAGGTTGAGGGGCGACCTGATAGAGGTCTACAAAATAATGAGGGGCATAGACAGAGTGGATAGTCAGAGGCTTTTCCCCGGGGTAGAGGGGTCAATTACTAGGGGGCATAGGTTTAAGGTGAGAGGGGCAAGGTTTAGAGTAGATGTACGAGGCAAGTTTTTTACGCAGAGGGTAGTGGGTGCCTGGAACTCGCTACCGGAGGAGGTGGTGGAAGCAGGGGCGATAGTGGCATTTAAGGGGCATCTTGACAAATACATGAATAGGATGGGAATAGAGGGATACGGACCCAGGAAGTGTAGAAGATTGTAGTTTAGTTGGGCAGCATGGTCGGCACGGGCTTGGAGCTGAAGGGCCTGTTCCTGTGCTGTACATTTCTTTGTTCTTTGTTCTTTGTAGAACCTAACAAGTCTGGGCCAGGGTTTAGAAAACCCCAAAGTATATTATGGAGTTCATCTGACCTACACCTGTTGACTGAATTTGACTAGAAGCAGACTGCCTTTCAGGTGTTATTCAACAGAGTTCTTTGACACTTTTAATTTAAAAAAAAGCTTTATTCTACAAATTTAGTTAACATTTGTATAAACACACAGTAAGAATTTTTATCAACTACAAACATAAAGACCCCACACAGCTTCAGTAATCTACGTATAAACCTTAATGAATCCCCCCTTAACTGTTCCAATTCAATAACAAAATCCAAGTGAAACCAGAAACCCCTTTTCAAAGGTGTGGCCAAGCACACGTCATCCTTACTGGTATCAGGCTTGTTATTGATACTCTGTTCTCCTTCCCAAACAGCAGGTTTGAATTCCTTCCAGAAAGCAGTTATCTCTTTTAAGTTATCAAGCAGTCTGGAAACAGCTTTTAAAATGAAGATAGAGAGACACTTCTTTCATCCTGTGCAGTTCAAAACCAGTCCGAACTCAAAGCGAAAGTAGAAACTCACAGAGCCACAGCCCAGCTCCACCCATACAGCGACATCACTGAAGCCATGTGATAAAACAAAAAACATTTCTGAAAGGGACACTGCCGTGACAGTCCTCCACCTCCGGGAAGAACCTACTCATTCGGGTTCTGGTTAAATGTTCTCTGTGTACCACGTTTAACTGCATTAGGCATAGCCTCATGAAAGTTGAGGTGGCGTTGACCCTGTGCAGTGCTTCGCTCCGGAGTCGCCAACCTCCTTGCTCTCGTTCCGTAGTAGGAATGGTAGGTCTGTGACACCCATCCCTTTCTTACCTGCAATATGCAACGGTCCACAGGAAGTGGTGTGGTAAGTGATGACGGGCATTCCGCTGGCTTATGCACAAACCAGTAGCTCCTAGAAATGGGTGCACTAGTACCTACATTCCTTTAGGATACAGCATGACCAGGAGAATGAGCAGAGGCCATGCAGTGTAGGACATGTTGTCAGGAGAGGGAAGGAAAGGAGGATGAAAAAAGGGAGGAGACTAGCTGGACAGCCCATTTTTGTCCAGACTGTCCCTGAAGAACTAATTTGAGTGCAGCACCGCTGCCCAAGTCCCTCATTTACCAACATTCTCACACCTTAGCTTCCCTCTGACACTGACCATCACAACAATGCAAAAAAAAAAGCCCAACTGGAAATATACATTGCAAATGAGTGTGTATCTGGAGAAGGCCCCTTCCCCCTATGGATGGAGGACAAACGCTCCATATTTCCCACCAAGATCTTCAGCGGAACACCTGAACACTTTGGAGACTGCTCTCTCCCACATTGTGCCACGCTGTTTCCCAGAACTGCAACCAGTCGCAAAACAGGCTCCTTGTTGATGCATGCAGCTAATGACCAGCGCCGTCAGTGTGTCCGGACGCAGTTGGCGTGCTGTCTGCATTTCAATCAACGGATGCAAGTTAATCCTTCATCACCATTCCCATATCCACTTTCAGCAGCTATCCAATTTACGCACGCCAATCTTAGATATTTCTAAAATGTTTGGATTATAAATTCACATATGCACAGAATTGTTCCAGCACAGAAGGAGGCCATTCGGCCCATCACGTCTCTGCACCGGCTATCTGAGTGCCATTCTCCTCTGAACAAAACAATGGCACCCAATGTGGGGGCCCTCACATTAAAAATTCCATGTACCAATCGAGCCAACCGGGATGTAATTAAAGGCATTTCTGTGAAAAAGTCTACTCAAAAATCACAATAGTAAATTGATTCATTGATATCCCGCTGAACTGTGTGGAAAAAGTGAAGCTATCATTTTTCTCTGATCGTGAATGTTCCCTGTACCTCTTCCAGTCAGAAAGAAGCTAATTTCTGCTTCTACACTGGATACACTACAACTTTCTCTCAAGCTTACATCCATTCAAGGCTGGAACACTGCTCCCAACGATAACAAAATTCTCCAAATACTGCCCTCACATTCCTGACGGGATCACTTTTCACGTGACAAGCTTTTCCAAGATTGAAGCAGGAGTTTATCATCTTCTATTTCCTCTCCAGCGGCAATCCATTTTCCATTTCCTCCTCCTTGCATCAGCGCTGTGTTGAACTGGAGATGCACCAAAGTCTCTCATGCTGAATCTCAACCGCGAATGTGACCCAGCGGGGTATCGAACCTGGGACCCTGGAGCTGTGAAACAACTGTGCTAACCACGGTGCTATTGTGTTGCCCCTGCAATCAAGTTACTGTAAAAAGCCAGTAGTCGCCACATTCTGGCGCCAGTTAGGGTACACAGAGGGAGAATTTAGAATGTCCAAATTACCTAACAGCACGTCTTTCGGGACTTCTGGGAGGAAACCAGAGCACCCGGAGGAAACCCACGCAGAGGGAGAACGTGCACACTCCGCACAGACAGTGACCCCACGGGAATCGAACCTGAGACCCTGGAGCTGTGAAGCAGCAGTGCTAACTACTGTGCTACCGTGCCGCCCCTGAGTCAATGGCCTTGTCTGGGATATGGGAAAGCTCCGCCCTCACGAATCCAGAACAAAACTCAAGGATATTTGAGCCACAACTTAACTTTCTGCAATTTCACAGCAGTCTGATAGAGGGTCTGCAAATCTTTGGCTCCACAGTCAGTTGTGATTAAGCAGGTTTCATGGCTTGTAAAAAATAATTCATCTAACATCTCCCTTCATTATTGCGGTAATAATCCTGATGCCTCGTTTATTTGTGACCTATTCAAATTTCAATTAGCACGCCCAAGTGTGTGGGCGGGATTTCAAAGCTGAAATGGTGGGTAGCATGAAACAAAACACCGATTCACTAAATTACACAGAATGAACAGTACAGAGGCAGGTCATTCAGCCGGACATACTCAATGAATTATTCCTGACCCAAACCTGGGTGTTAATTAGTTACGTCAATCTGAGCTATATGTAACAGTTGGATTTCTTTACTGTTTCATGTAAAATCATAAAACCTTTAATTCTACACTTGGGACAGGAAAATATGAGAAATCACCCAGACATTGCAGGAAAAAATAAACCATTCACTGAAAATTACTTTATGATTTGAGTATGCTGATGTTGGATTGTCCATAAAGAAAGAGTGTCCTGTCAATCAATTTATTATATCTAAATAACTTAGATTTGGGTGTAGAGTAATATCTGTAGAATCCCTACAGTGCAGAAGGAGGCCATTCTACCCATCAAGGCTGCACCGACCCTCCAAAACAGCACCTTACCTAGGCCTACTCCCCCGCTATCACTGTAACCCTGCACATTGATCACGGTCAATCCACCTAATCTTTGGACTGTGGGATGAAACCGGAGCACCCGGAGGAAACCCACGCAGCCTCGGGGAGGATGTGCAGACTCCACATAGACAGTGACACAAAGCCGGAATCGAACCCGGGGGGGTCCCTGGTGCGTCAAGCTGCAGTGCTAACCACTGTGCCACCGTGCCTTGAAGTTTGATCTTTAAGTTTGCAGATGACCCAGACTTGATAATGCAGCAAATAGTGAGCTGTATAGCAGCAGACCTCAGGACGACTTACACAGGCTGGTGAAATGGACAGGTACAAGGCAAATAAAGGCAAAATACTGCAGAAGCAGGAAATCTGAAACAAAAACAGAAAATGCTGGATAAACTCAGCATGCCTGGCAATATCTGTGGAGGGAGAAACAGGTGGCGCAATTCTCCCATCGGGAGTCTAAGTGCCGACGCCAGAATGAAAACCGGAGGCTCCCACCCCCGTTCTCCCAGGGGGCTAGGAGCGGAGTCGCGTCATTTACGCGCGCCGGGCCTTGGTGCCGCGTAAAAGCGGCGCTGCGCAAATGACGCGGCCGGCGCCATTTAAATGACGTCACCCACGCATGCGCGGTCACCGTCCTCCCCGAGGCCACCCCGCAAGAAAATGTCGGATGGATCTTGCGGGGCGGCGGAGGAAAGGAGGTCCTCCTTCAGAGAGGCAAGCCCGCCGATCGGTGAGCACCGATCGCTTGCCAGACCCCATTTGAGGGCCCCGCCCGGTGCACGAACCACCCTCCCCCCCCCCCCCCCCCCCCACGGGCCGCCCCTCCAGCGTTCCCGCGCTATTCCCGCCAGCAGCGACCAGGTGTGGACGAACGCGTGCTGGCGTCGGGGCAGCGTGGTCGGACATGCGCAGCGCCCCGGCGATTCTCCCACCCGGCCTGGCGGGGGGAGAATTCCACCCAAGGTTAGCGGGTGGAATATTCCCATAATTTGTCAGCATCAGGCTCTGACTGAAAACGGGCAGGTATCTCTCCAGATGCTCTGCCGGGTTTTCAGGTCAGACCATGAGGCACTCTGAGGAAAACTAAATCAGAGGGTGTGGTTTACGCTATCATTCTGGCAGGGTAGGGCCTGGTAGAGCCAATAGGGTTGACTCCACAGAGATCGGGATGCCATCTATAAAGGGCTTTCCAATCAGCGCTGAGCTTAAAGCTTCACCCAACACCACCACTCTACCCCCCAAAACCACCACTCTACCCCCCAACACTATGACTCTACCCCCCCCCGCAACACCACCACTCTACCCCCCAACACTATGACTCTACCGCCCCCCAACACCACCACTCTACCCCCCAACACTATGACTCTACCCCCCCCCCGCAACACCACCACTCTACCCCCCAACACTATGACTCTACCCCCCCCCCAACACCACGGCTCTACCCCCCCCCCCAACACCACCACTCTACCCCCCCCCAACACCACGGCTCTACCCCCCCCAACGCCACCACTCTACCCCCCCAACACCACGGCTCTAACCCCCCCCCCAACACCACGGCTCTAACCCCCCCCCCAACACCACCACTCTACCCCCCCAACACCACGGCTCTAACCCCCCCCCCAACACCACGGCTCTACCCCCCCCCCAACACCACGGCTCTAACCCCCCCCCCAACACCACGGCTCTACCCCCCCCCCCAACACCACCACTCTACCCCCCCAACACCACGGCTCTACCCCCCCCAACACCACCACTCTACCCCCCCAACACCACGGCTCTAACCCCCCCCCCAACACCACGGCTCTAACCCCCCCCCCCAACACCACCACTCTACCCCCCCAACACCACGGCTCTAACCACCCCCCAACACCACGGCTCTACCCCCCCCCAACACCACGGCTCTACCCCTCCCCCAACACCACGGCTCTACCCCCCCCAACACCACGGCTCTACACCCCCCAACACCACGGCTCTACCCCCCCCCCCAACACCACGGCTCTACCCCCCCCCAACACCACGGCTCTACCCCCCCCAACACCACGGCTCTACCCCTCCCCCAACACCACGGCTCTACCCCCCCCAACACCACGGCTCTACCCCCCCCAACACCACGGCTCTACCCCCCCCAACACCACGGCTCTACACCCCCCAACACCACGGCTCTACCCCCCCCCCCAACACCACGGCTCTACCCCCCCCAACACCACGGCTCTACCCCCCCCCCCAACACCACGGCTCTACCCCCCCCAACACCACGGCTCTACCCCCCCCCCAACACCACGGCTCTACCCCCCCCAACACCACCACTCTACCCCCCCCAACACCACGGCTCTACCCCCCCCCCCCAACACCACAGCTCTACCCCCCCCCAACACCACGGCTCTACCCCCCCCCAACACCACGGCTCTACCCCCCCCCAACACCACGGCTCTACCCCCCCCCAACACCACGGCTCTACCCCCCCCAACACCACGGCTCTACCCCCCCCCCAACACCACGGCTCTACCCCCCCCAACACCACGGCTCTACCCCCCCAACACCACGGCTCTACCCCCCCCCAACACCACGGCTCTACCCCCCCCAACACCACCACTCTACCCCCCCAACACCACGGCTCTACCCCCCCCAACACCACGGCTCTACCCCCCCCAACACCACGGCTCTACCCCCCCAACACCACGGCTCTACCCCCCCCAACACCACGGCTCTACCCCCCCCAACACCACGGCTCTACCCCCCCCCCAACACCACGGCTCTTCCCCCCCCCAACACCACGGCTCTACCCCCCCCCAACACCACGGCTCTACCCCCCCCAACACCACGGCTCTACCCCCCCCCCAACACCACGGCTCTACCCCCCCCCAACACCACGGCTCTACCCCCCCCAACACCATGACTCTACCCCCCCCCCAACACCACGGCTCTACCCCCCCAACACCACCACTCTACCCCCCCAACACCACGGCTCTACCCCCCCCAACACCATGACTCTACCCCCCCCCAAAACACCACGGCTCTACCCCCCCAACACCACCACTCTACCCCCCCAACACCACGGCTCTACCCCCCCAACACCACCACTCTACCCCCCCAACACCACGGCTCTACCCCCCCCCAACACCACGGCTCTACCCCCCCAACACCACCACTCTACCCCCCCAACACCACGGCTCTACCCCCCCCCAACACCACCACTCTACCCCCCCAACACCACCACTCTACCCCCCAACACTATGACTCTACCCCCCCCCCAACACCACGGCTCTACCCCCCCAACACCACCACTCTACCCCCCCAACACCACCACTCTACCCCCCCAACACCACCACTCTACCCCCCCAACACCACCACTCTACCCCCCCAACACCACCACTCTACCCCCCCAACACCACCACTCTACATTAGCATTGAGGGTGGCTGTGAGGCTCCTGGATGGAGTCTTATGAGAGGCCAAGCTGCAAAGGCAGAATGGAGGACTCAGGAATGGGTTGCATCCCTGCCTCGTGAGGAATTAACACCTTCTCATTGGGAAAGCACAACTGAACTGTAGCAGAACTCCACACTTAGGCAGCATTGTGAGGACAAAGTGGTAAAGCTCTATGGAATTTCAATTCCACGTGTCTGGGAAGTTTTACTGTCAGGAATTAGTGCGTTGGGCTGTGAAATGGGAGAATGAGGGTGCCCTCTAGGTACGTGCTTGTCATGTTAATTGCAGGCTTCACTCTAATCAGCTGTGCCTCGTCTGCCACAAGAGGCAGTCATTTGTGTGATATGCTACCTCTCCCGCTGACGGTCGCACCGATTCTCTCACTGGACCTGACACTTCATCGTTTTCGGCATGGTTACAACCTTATAATTCACTACATTTCCATCGCTCTTCAGTTCTGTAGAAGTGTCTTATGGAATCAAAACATTAATTCTGTTTCTTTCTCCACAGATACTACCAGACCTGCTGTGTTTATCCAGCATTTTCTGTTTTTAATTCAGATACACAGCAATGTGATTTAATGCAATTAAGTACCAGGGGATCTACTGTGGGGGAAACAATATGGAGAAACGGTAGAATCTATCTGGTACTATTTTGGGGGGGGGGGGCGGTGTAAGAACAAAGAGACCTGGGGATGCATATTCACAAATATTTTCAGGGCAACTTGATATCTGTGGTTATTTTGGCTTTGTAAAAAGTGGCAATGAACACAAAAATAAGAGTCATTTTAAACATTTGCAAATCTCGGTTTTAAATGGACTATTGTATACAATTCTGGGCAGGCACTTTAGGACGGATTTCTAAGCCCTGGAAATGGTGCAGAAGAGATTCGCCAAGATGATACCGAGATAGAAGGGGAAACAGTTATGTGGAGGGACTGGAAAAGATGGGACTGTTTTCCGTGGAGCAGGGAAGATCAACGGGAGACCTCAAAATTATGAAGAGTTTTGCGAGAGAAAACAGGGAGAAACTATGCTCTCAGGCAAGTGCGTTGTTAACCAGAGGTCTTAGAAGCATTGCAAATGCATTGCTAATAATAATAATCGCTTATTGTCACAAGTAGGCTTCAATGAAGTTACTGTGAAAAGCCCCTAGTCGCCACATTCTGGCGCCTGTTCAGGGAGGCTGTTACGGGCTGTTACGAGATGGTGATATAGTGGTAATGTTACTGGACCAGCAACCCAAATACCAGTCTCATAGAACTATAGCAATGTTACAGCACAGAAGGAGGCCATTCAGCCCACCTTGTCTATGCCAGCCTGGGGACACCCAGGTGCCCATTCTAATCCCACCTTCCTGCACCCGGTCCATAGCCCTGTAGCTTAGAGCATTTAATGCTCTGGGAAGAAGGGTTCAAATCCCACGGCAGCTGGTGGAATTTAAAATCCATGAATAAATTGGAAATTAAAAGCCAGAAATTAAAAGCAGGGAGACGGTGGTGTAGTGGTATTGATGCTGGACTGGTGATCCAGAGACCCACGGTAATAACTCTGGGGACCCAGGTTCGAATCCGCCAAGGCAGATGGTGGAAATTGAATCCAATGAATATCTGGAAGTAAAAATCTAATGATGAGCATTGTAGTATAAAAAACCCACCTGATTCAAGATTGTCCTTTCGGGAAGGAAATCTGCAGTCCTCACCTGTGTGCTGGACAGTCACACGAAAGGTGGCTCTCCCTTGGAAACTTTGAATTAGGCCCTTTTAACCCAAAAGTCGGACACCGAAACAACAGAAAAGCCCCCCACCCTTACCCTAAACAATCACCCGAGGAAACGGCCTCAAACCAGCCACAGAGCCAGGAAAACGGTAAAAGCTGCAAGAGAGTACCCGAACAGGGGCCGGAGTGCGGCAACAAGGGGATTTTCACGGTAACCTCATTTCAGAGTTAATGTAAGCCTACTTGTGAGACTAATAAAGATTATTACATGGGCTGCAGCGGCTCAAAAAAGCAGCGCACCACCTCCTTCTCAAGGGCAATTAGGAATGGGCAACAAATGCTGGTCCAGCCAGCGAAGCCCACATCCCGTAAAAATGAATTTTAAAAAAGTGACTAGGTGACTCAATGCCCATGAAACTATTATTGAATGTAACAAAAACTCAGCTGATTCACGAGTGTCCTTCAGGGTGTGGCCACCCAAAATGGCCGCCTACAAAGGGTAATGGGAGTTGTAGTCAAGCTGGGACACAGACACAGCCCCTGTGTATTGTGCAAAGGAAAACCAGACCGAACTGAAACCTGCACCTGTTAAAGGTCAATCACCGATTTCCCCAGGACAATAGACTCAAATCAAGGAATAGCAACAGTAGCAGACTCCCTGTCGCCACCTCCCTTATTTGGAAAGGCATACACACTTGGAACAATAACGACTAGGACCCGCCCAGCCATCAAGGTACCCGCCCCTAATTGGCCAGTATCGATCAGAGTGATTGAGACTCTATCGATCCATTGGACCCTGAGTTAACCCCACCCAAAAAGGCACGAAAGAGAAGAAGGATAAGAAGCCCTGCGCACTAGGGATCGGTCTTTTTTGGGATCAGCCTGTGCCCACACCAATTGCAGCATAACGACCAGCCAAGTTCAAGACCATGATTGCTACCTGAGAGAGACGAGCTGCAGCCGAGATGAACCTGACGATTTCCAGCCGGCACACGTGGGCACTAAGATAAAGGCCTTATCTACCCGCAAAGAGCCGGTCATCCAGAAGTTAAGTAAAGGTCATCTTAGTTGATAGATGTAGTTTAATACATAGCCGCGTGTATCACTGCACAGAGAGATAAGTCTTGTGTTCAATAATAAACTGTCCTTTGAACCAACATCCTGGTTGTGTGGTCATTTGGTCAATACAAGAAACGTACTCGCGGCTTGTGGTTTGATAATAAAGTGGCAACAAGGGAAGGAAATCTGCCATCCTTACCCTGGTCTGGCCTACACGTGACGCCGGACCCACAGCAATGTGGTTGATTCTCAGCTACCCTCTGAAATGGTCCAGCAAACCCACTCAGGTAAAGAGCAATTAGGGATGGGCAACAAATGCGAGCCTAGCCAGCGATACCCACATCCCGTGATAGAATAAAGAAAATAAAAACTGTGGGGTGGTCTAAATTGAACAACTCTTTCAAAGAACTAGCACAAGCGTGACAGGATGAATGGCCTCCTTCTAGACTGTAAGGTTCTATGATTCCAGGATTCCCGCAGATTGTTCTTCATTGTTCAGCAACTGTTCCGCACCAACTTTTCCAGTTCCATGTATCGTGTCAGCATTGGTCCATATACCTGGAAGAAAAAGAATTGAAGACAAAAAAAAGAAAGAACTGTGTATGATCCTGCACATTTTTCAACATTGCTTAGCCCTGTCCATAGTAACTTTTAAATTAGGTTTCACACGTGAATTCAATCAAAGCAAGATAGTGGCACTATTGGTTTGAATGAAATGAAATGAAAATCGCTTATTGTCACGAGTAGGCTTCATTGAAGTTACTGTGAAAAGCCCCTCGTCGCCACATTCCGGCGCCTGTTCGGGGAGGCTGGTACGGGAATTGAACCGCGCTGCTGGCCTGCCTTGGTCTGTTTTAAAAGCCAGCGATTTTGCCCAGTGTGCTAAACCAGCCCCTGATGGTTTGGTACCAGGGGCGTCATTCTCCGACCCCCCGCCGAGTCGGAGAATGGCCGTTGGCCGCCGTGAATCCCGCCCCCGCCGAAGTCTCCGGTACCGGAGATTGGGATGGGCTGAAGTCCCGCCCAGAAATTGCCTGTCCCGCCGGCGTAAATCAAAGCTGGGATTTACCGGCGGGACCAGGCGGCGTGGGCGGGCTCCGGGGTCCTGGGGGGGGGGCGCGGGGCGATCTGACCCCGGGGGTGCCCCCACGGTGGCCTGGCCCGCGATCGGGGCCCACCGATCCGCGGGCGGGCCTGTGCCGTGGGGGCACTCTTTCCCTTTCGCCTCCACCACGGCCTCCACCATGGCGGAGGCGGAAGAGACTCTCCCCACTGCGCATGCGTGGGAAACTGTCGGCGGCCGCTGACGCTCCCGCGCATGCGCCGCATTTCCGCGCCAGCTGGCGGGGCAACAAACACCATTTCCGCCAGCTGGCGGGGCAACAAACGCCATTTCCACCAGCTGGCGGGGCGGAAATTCCTCCGGCGTCGGCCTAGCTCCTCAATGTTGGGGCTCGGCCCCCAAAGATGCGGAGCATTCCGCACCTTTGGGCCGGCGCGATGCCCGTCTGATTGGCGCCGTTTTTGGCGGCGCCGTTGGGGGAGAATTTCGCCCCAGATGTCATACTCTTCACCATATAAAGTCCAAGTTCATTCAAGAGTGGAATACTGTCAGTGCTTCATACTGCCTGTGCTTACTGCAAAGACTCGTGTTCATCGTAATGAACTAATCCTTTCCTAAAATCTCCTTGCCCTGCTAATACAACCTACAGACTTTTAAAATACAGGCTCAGCATCACCATGACTGCTGAATTCATCTCACCTCCCCTCCTACTATTCTCAACACTGTTGATGTCCACAAAATGGGTCTCGCTCTTTAAATAACTTTCCCAATTAAAAAGTATAGAACCAAAGAATTGCATACATACAACTTACTCTGTGGGAATATATTGCTGGTTAAGGGTCTGGTATATTTGGGTGGGTTCATCGGCATACTTGGCATATCTTGGCGAGTGTGGGTCAACATTTCACAGGTATTGTAATAGCTGTGCTGGGGAAATCGCAGAAGGTGCCTACTCTGGTGAGCAATTCAGCAGGTGTGACTTTCGTTCTTGATTATGGAATAAAAATGGCACAACTTGCATAGCAGATTCCCGGGAGGACTCTGCACCATCACTGCCAACTCACAGTCGAAATCGGCCAACAATTTAATACGTAAATAGTCACATGTGCAGGTACCAGTATAAGCTGTGGCTTGAACATGGGAAGTCAATTAAAAGCAGCTACCAGCTGGATTTTGATTCAACGAATGAATTCACGGTGATTAAAATATATTAATAAGTTTATTTATGAAAAGGTGCAACAATAGCTGTTTGCTGTTGGCACTTGCGATATGTCTGGAAATATGTGATGGAGCTATGTTGCTTTCATATTACTTTCGAACTATGTTAATGTCAGAGCCTCCCAGCAAGTGGATCTTGTCTCTTTTCCTTTCTTACTCACCCACCAGATTCAATGCAAGAAGTGGAGCCATTTTACATCAGACCCACACTGTAGGGTATGGTGGTGCTAACATTTTTTGTAAAAACATATGTTTATTCAGAATTTTTCAACAAAAATTTTCAACCCTTCAACCCCCGCCCCGGTAACAAAAAAGAAAAGTCGCAGAGCAAGACATAAACATGTCAATCCAACATAATACAGAACTTTGTACAATGGGTTCCTCCCGCACATATTGACTTTCCCATATGTTTATGTTTTTCCTTTCTCAAGTGCCCCTAGGGAAAACCCCTTTCCCCGCCCACCCTTCTACCCGCCCCCCCCCCCCCCCCGAAAGAAACACCCCCTCCTCCCTCCCTGGGTTGCTGCTGCTGACCGACCTCCATCTAACGCTCCGCGAGATAGTCTAGGAACGGTTGCCACCGCCTGAAGAACCCCTGCGCAGACCCTCTCAAGGCAAACTTTATCCTCTCCAGCTTGATGAACCCTGCCATGTTGTTTATCCAGGCTTCCACACTGGGGGGCTTCGCGTTGGTGGTGCTAACATGAGATGACGCGCAATGTAAAAGCAGTTTACCTAAATGAAGAAGAGACACAACCCTCTAACCGATATGAAACAAAATTAGTAACTCATCGAACAGGGATCATCCTAGTTATAGGAACAGAAATGGACTGTTCAGCCCCTCAAGCCTGCTCCACCATTCAACTAGGTCATGGCTGAACTACACTTCAACATTCACCTGCCTTTGAGACAGTGGCGTAGTGGTATTGTCGCTGGACTAATATTCCAGAGACCCAGAGTAATGCTCAGGGGACTGGGTTTAAATCCCAGCAGATGGTGAAATTTGAACTCAATGAAAATATGGAATTTAAGGAAGACTAATGATGAAACCTTTGTCGATTGTTGTTTAATAATTATTTTTAATAATCTTTATTGTCACAAGTAGGCTTACATTAACACTGCAATGAAGTTACTGTGAAAAGCCCCTAGTTGCCACATTCTGGCGCTTGTTCGGGTAAACAGAGGGAGAATTCAGAATGTCCAAATTACCTAACAAGCACGTCTTTCGGGACCTGCAGGAGGAAACCGGAGAACCCGGAGGAAACCCACGCAGACACAGGGAGAACATGCAGACTCCACACAGACAGTGACCCAAGCCGGGAATCGAACCTGCCGCTGTGAAACAACTGTGCTACCCACTGTGATGCCTTCACAATGTCCTTTAGGGAAGGAAATCTATCGTCCTTATCTGGTCTAGATCCACAGCAATGCTGTTGACTCTTAACTGCACTCTGGGTGGGGCAATAAATGCTGGCCCAACCAACAACGTCCACATCCCACGATCAAGCACTGCACTGTAAATTTTATGATTTAAATTAAAAAAAGATCCCTTAATGTTTTTACCTAACAAAAAAAACTTTGGGTGGTATTTTCTGGCCCTTCCTGCCAGAGGTAACTTCAAGTCCTGTTGATGGTGACTCCCACCCCCGCAGTGGGTTCCCCGGCGGTGTAATGGGCGAGCCACGGCAAACAGTGTAGACATTGGCGATACCGGAACATCCCGCTGGATGCGAATGGCGGGTCGCCTATGCTGCCGGAAAACCCGCCGTGGAGCGGCGCTAAAATCCCGCCCTATCAATTGATGCAGAATCCATAGGTTTTTGAGGGGAATGTTCCATAATTCTCCTATTCTTGGTGTGAAAAGGCACGTCCCGATTTAACACTAAAAATTACCTAAATACTAATTTTAAGATGATGCAACTTTTCTGGATTTCCCAACCAGTGAATAAAATCTTTATGTCAAAATAGTTCTCCATAAAAAGCAGCATATAATCAGGTATTGGCTGGGATAATGTTACAATTTTAAAAAGTGCCTCGTAGCAAATAGGGGATTCAAATCCAATGATCGTCTATTGGATTATTCTAATCAAAACTCTTAGCAACACATTTGGAATTGTGAGCAGTTCTTTCAAATGTCACCCCTCCATGCCATCTCAGTGTGTGTCTGGAGAGTAGGGGGAATCAGCGATCATACCTCCTCCAAAATCTTTGAGTTTTATTTTTAAAAATCAGTCCTGATTAATTATAAATAAGTTAACATTTTTACACTTCACAATTGGCAGAATCTTAATCTTAAAAAAAAGGAAAATCAAAGTGCCATTTGGATTTTCAGCACACCAACCAGACTTCTTTCTTATCAAGTATAGCTAACCCCATGAGTTCGCAACCAGTTTTTTTCTGCAACCCAAAATCTGTCAGCCAATCCGGCAGGTGTTTTTCTTAAGGAGACTATTCTGTGGAGTCTCAAAAGTTGAGACTCCATCCTTGTTGAAAGATTTATTTCAAAACCCAGTTATATAATGTAATAAAGGTGTTTTCTTCCAACAACCTCTTCATTGAACAAAGAACAAAGAACAAAGAAATGTACAGCACAGGAACAGGCCCTTCGGCCCTCCAAGCCCGTGCCGACCATACTGCCCGACTAAACTACAATCTTCTACACTTCCTGGGTCCGTATCCTTCTATTCCCATCCTATTCATATATTTGTCAAGATGCCCCTTAAATGTCCCTATCGTCCCTGCTTCCACTACCTCCTCCGGTAGTGAGTTCCAGGCACCCACTACCCTCTGCGTAAAAAACTTGCCTCGTACATCTACTCTAAACCTTGCCCCTCTCACCTTAAACCTATGCCCCCTAGTAATTGACCCCTCTACCCTGGGGAAAAGCCTCTGACTATCCACTCTGTCTATGCCCCTCATAATTTTGTATACCTCTATCAGGTCGCCCCTCAACCTCCTTCGTTCCAGTGAGAACAAACCGAGTTTATTCAATCGCTCCTCATAGCTTATGCCCTCCATACCAGGCAACATTCTGGTAAATCTCTTCTGCACCCTCTCTAAAGCCTCCACATCCTTCTGGTAGTGTGGCGACCAGAATTGAACACTATACTCCAAGTGTGGCCTAACTAAGGTTCTATACAGCTGCAACATGACTTGCCAATTCTTATACTCAATGCCCCGGCCAATGACGGCAAGCATGCCGTATGCCTTCTTGACTACCTTCTCCACCTGTGTTGCCCCTTTCAATGACCTGTGGACCTGTACTCCTAGATCTCTTTGACTTTCAATACTCTTGAGGGTTCTACCATTCACTGTATATTCCCTACCTGCATTAGCCCTTCCAAAATGCATTACCTCACATTTGTCCGGATTAAACTCCATCTGCCATCTCTCCGCCCAAGTCTCCAGACAATCTAAATCCTGCTGTATCCTCAGACAGTCCTCATCGCTATCCGCAATTCCACCAACCTTTGTGTCGTCTGCAAACTTACTAATCAGACCAGTTACATTTTCCTCCAAATCATTTATATATACTACAAAGAGCAAAGGTCCCAGCACTGATCCCTGTGGAACACCACTGGTCACAGCCCTCCAATTAGAAAAGCATCCCTCCATTGCTACCCTCTGCCTTCTATGGCCTAGCCAGTTCTGTATCCACCTTACCAGTTCACCCCTGATCCCGTGTGACTTCACCTTTTGTACTAGTCTACCATGAGGGACCTTGTCAAAGGCCTTACTGAAGTCCATATAGACAACATCTACTGCCCTACCTGCATCAATCATCTTAGTGACCTCCTCGAAAAACTCTATCAAGTTAGTGAGACACGACCTCCCCTTCACAAAACCGTGCTGCCTCTCACTAATACGTCCATTTGCTTCCAAATGGGAGTAGATCCTGTCTCGAAGAATTCTCTCCAGTAATTTCCCTACCACTGAAGTAAGGCTCACCGGCCTGTAGTTCCCGGGATTATCCTTGCTACCCTTCTTAAACAGAGGAACAACATTGGCTATTCTTCAGTCCTCCGGGACATCCCCTGAAGACAGTGAGGATCCAAAGATTTCTGTCAAGGCCTCAGCAATTTCCTCTCCAGCCTCCTTCAGTATTCTGGGGTAGATCCCATCAGGCCCTGGGGACTTATCTATCTTAATATTTTTTAAGACACCCAACACCTCGTCTTTTTGGATCACAATGTGACCCAGGCTATCTACACCCCCTTCTCCAGACTCAACATCTACCAATTCCTTCTCTTTGGTGAATACTGATGCAAAGTATTCATTTAGTACCTCGCCCATTTCCTCTGGCTCCACACATAGATTCCCTTGCCTATCCTTCAGTGGGCCAACCCTTTCCCTGGCTACCCTCTTGCTTTTTATGTACGTATGTATTTGCCTCAACAAATCCAGCCGGTTTGGCAAAATATGACCTTCTGATTTGATTTGATTTGATTTATTGTCACATGTACCGAAGTACAGTGAAAAGTATTTTTCTGCAGCCAAGGGAACAGACACAGTACGTACATAGTAGATTAAAAAATAATCGACAGTTCCATAAGTCAGATTGAGAGTTTCTAAAACCCCTTCTCTGCCCAAGTGGCCATGCTGAATATCCATAATAATCCTTGCTGAATATCCATAATAATCCTGTTTAACGACTTGCCAAGCAAGCAAAGTCAGGCCTGTGCGCCAAGGCTTTCCATGTACTGAGTTGTTGGGCGCGATTCAGCGGACAAAAGTTAAAGTTCATTTTTGGGTACGTTTCGCAGAGTATTCCTCTGCGGCTGCAGCGCTGAAATCTACTCCGCTATTCACCAGCACTTCACCGTTTATTTGAGCCTCGGTTAGAGATAATCCCCCCCTTATAAAGCCATGCTGACTATCGTTGATTAACCCTTGCCTCCCCAAGTGAAGATTAATTCTGTCTCTCAGAATCTTTTCCAATAGTTTCCCTACTCATTGGCCTGTAATTACCTGTTTAATCCCTAATTTTCTTCTTGAATAATGGCACCCCATTAGCTGCTCTCCAGTCCTCAGGCACTCTCCTGTGGTCGGAGAGGATTTGTAAATTAGCGGCAGAGCCCCTGCAATCTGCTCCCTTGCCTCACATAGCAATATCTGGGCCTGGGGTTTTATCCACATTTAAGCCTGCTAAAACCACTAACACCTCCACCTTATCCACGCCTATCTGTTCAATTATATCACAGTCGCCCTCCCTGCTTTCAATTTGAACTGCTGCAGTACATGTGGTGTAGGTACACCAATAGCGCTGTTAGGGAGGGTGTTCCAGGATTTTGACCCAGCGACAGTGAAGGAACAACCAATATATTTGCCGGTCAGGATGACTTGGGAGGGATCTTGCAGGTGGTGGTGTTCCCATGTATCTGCTGCCCTTGTCCTTCGAAGTGTCAGAGGTCACGGATTTGGATGGTGCTATCGAAGGAGCCTTGGTGTGTTGCAACACCTCAGTTACATGGAGACCCTAGAGAACCTGGGATTGTTCTCCTTAGAGAAGAAAAGGTTAAGGGGAAATTTAATAAAGGCGCTAAAAACCATGAAGGGTTAAACAGAGCAAATAAGGAGAAAACTGCTTCCAGTGGCTGCAGTGTCAGTAACTAGAGCACACAGCCAAAAGAATCAGAATTTATTTTAATGCAGTGAGTTGTTACACTTTGGAAGCCATTGTTTGAATGAGTGCTGGAAGCAGATTCAATAGTAATTTTCAAAATTGCTTGAACAGGACATGTTTGAACAGCTATGAAGGGCAGTGGAGTTGGAATTAATTGGACAATTCTTTCAAAGAGCTCGAACAGGCATAAGACAATAAGATATAAGAGCAGAATTAAGCCATTCGGCCCATCGGGTCTGTTCCGCCATTCGATCATGGCTGATAAGTTTCTCACCCCCATTCTCCTGCCTTCTCCCCATAACCCCGACCCCCTTATTAATCAAGAACCTATCTATCTCTGTCTTCAAGGCACTCATGGTGGGCCAATGGGCTTTCTTCTGCGCTGTATTATTCTCTGCACATCAGTAGCCATTATGCGGCAATCAGCTACATCAACCAGGACGTTCACTAAACATATCGGAAACTATTGATCAGTTTGTAAGACTCCGGCTGGAATGTTCCGCATCATCTGGTCCCGCCGACGCTGAACTCCAGTCGCAGGTTTTCCAGTGGTGGGGGATGGAGTCAATAGGAAATCCCATTGATAGCAGCGGGACCAGAAGAACAGTGGGACGCCTTCTGCCACTGAGGAACACGCCATGGGGAGCAAGGAAACACCCCTCCTCAGTTTCTCTCTCTCTCTCTCTCTCTCTCTCTCTCTCTCTCGATCAAATTTGCATCTATAGCTGGTGATCTCACTAAGAAGCCTCTGAAATGAGAGGAGCATTTGGGGTTGAACATATCAGCATCTAGTTGTGGGTCCTCTGCACTCACCTCTACCTTCACGATAATCATACCAAATTCACTTCAACAAAAGAACAATGGTTGTGTGCAATGCTTTAAATGTCACCCCCGAACTCAGTGGGAATTTCCAATTTAGGTTTCTGTCATAGTCGAGGGACCCAAAGGTGTGAGAAAGATGAAGCGCAGTTACATTAATCTTCCAACCGCAATTCTTCATTTCCAACGAGACGCGAAGCAGCTGAGTGACTGAATTGGTTTGGTCGATGACCTCCCTCTCTGCTCCATGGTGCTTCTGATTTTAGTTGAGGCTATTTCAAGCTCAAACCGAACTACCCTCCTTTGATGCCACCCCTGCAGCAGGAGTTCAAACTCTCCAGCATCAAAGTGAAGCAGCCTTGACTACATGCCCCCGCGAACAATCAGGCATCTTTTTTGCCACAATCCCAATTTTTCTTTCTATGACAAATTGCAGCCCTTTCAGTGAGCAAACTGTAAGAGAGTCAGATCTCTAGGCAAGATTATCTTGTGCCTTTCACCTTCTCAAAGTAGATTACACTTATTTTGCAAAAAGCAGCATTGTCCAAACTATGGGAGTGCATGGGCACAAGGTGAACATCACAAATTTATGGCTATTATCTCAAATAGATCCGACCAAAATGTAACCCTATTCCATTGTTGCATCTTCCAGATATGGTCACGTTATTATGAAATTACTGAGCTGGAGGTGTGCGTTTCTATGTAGAGTCTGTAATTGCTGAGCAACATTTTATCAGTGAAATTTTCCCAATCAACTGCAAGCTGAGGTCGCCAATATTTAGTGGGAAGAACTTCCTGGCGAACTACTCTGATTGACACAGTAATAGCACGATAATGCAACATTAGTTAGAAAAGCAATTTTTTAATAAAAAATAATTCATTCCCCCCCAAAATAAATCACTCAGCTTGTCTATTCCAAACATGTCTAATCGAGAAGTAGACTAATTGATGAAACATCACGTCAAGAATCAGCCAAGGTTTGCAAGAAAGAAAGTTTCATTTGTCAGCAAAAGTCACAAGTCAAATTAGCAAGAAAAAGTCGTGGCGCATTTATCAGTGTCTGATCTTAGTGACACATATTCTCACTGTACAACCTGTTGGAAAAGGAATGATTAGTGTGTGAGGCTGTCAGAGACTGATGAGTGATTTATTCCCTTGCTAGTAAATCTTGCTAGCAAGAAGGTCTAAGATTAATCTGTGGAAATATATGATACATAGACTCCTTTTTTTTCATCATGTCCAATAAACTGGAATGGGTATTAATGAAAGATTTAACAAAACCTATGGGAAATGGGAAATTATCCTGAAGCTATTGCCTGGAAGGCTGCCGAACTAGCCAGCAGTCCTGTCAAGAGTGTGGAGCAGTGTGTTTTAACCTGTTGTTATCACACAGTGAAAAATACAGGCTGGTGCTGTATGTCAATTTCATGGATTGGCCGTGCTGAGATTGTTTGTGTCAGCAGAAGTGATTGTTACGTTTTACTTGTTCTGAAGGTGTGAGTAATAATAATAATCTTTATTGCCACAAGTAGGGTAGCACAGTGGTTAGCACAGTGGTTTCACAGCTCCAGGGTCCCAGGTTTGATTCCCGGTTTGGGTCACTGTCTGTGTGGAGTCTGCAGGTTCTCCCCATGTCAGCGTGGGTTTCCTCCGGGTGCTCTGGTTTCCTCCCACAGTCCAAAGATGTGCAGGTTAGGTGGATTGGCCATGATAAATTGCCCTTAGTGTCCAAACAAAAAGGTTAGGTGGGGTTACTGGGACAGGTTGGAGGTGTGGGCTTAAGTAGGGTGCTCTTTCCAAGGGCCGGTGGAGATACGATGGCCGAATGGCCTCCTTCTGCACTGTAAATTCTATGATTCGATGAAGTAGGCTTAGATGAACACTGCAATGAAGTTACTGTGAAAAGCCCCGAGTCGCCACATTCCAGCGCCTCTTCGGGTACACAGAGGGAGAATTCAGAATGTCCAAATTACCTAACGGCACATCTTTCGGGACTTGTGGGTGGAAACTGGAGCACCCGGAGGAAACCCACGCAGACACGTGGAGAACATGCAGACTCCGCACAGACTGTGACCCAAGCCGGGAATGCTACCATGGCCATATTTATTGTTCATTCCCAGTGTCCCTGCCATTTATTCTGAGCAACACAGCGGCTGGCTAGGCCACTTCAGCAGACATTAAGAGTCAACCACGTCGTATGGGACTCAAATTATGCGTAGGCTAGACAGGGCAGAGGTGGCAAGTCCCCTTCCATGAAGGACATTCGTTTACCAGCTGGGCTTTTACAATCATTGGTAAATTGTATGGACACTTTTATTCTGCTGCCAGTCCATGAATTACCTGAAGTCTTACCAAGGAACTTTCACACAAACTAAGGATCCCAAATCCATAATAACTCAGAAGGGTGAAAATTAAAACAAAGAGTTAATTGCTGCTAGCAAGGAAACTAGCAAGCTAAGCATTAATCTCAAACAGCTTTCAATAAGAGGCTGTAGCCATCTGGGATGGCCACTTCCAGAATACAAAATGGATGATCGCAAAGACTGTAGGGAACTATGGACAATGTTAAGAAAGCAAGCAGGCACAGAGCCTGTCTGCATATTGAAGAAACAGCTCACAGACGGGACTGAAACTGTAGGGCAATTAACATATTGATGGCCCATCTCCGGGAACAAAGGAAAGACACTCAAGCAACTGATCTAGCTCCAGACATCGCGGCGCCAGTTCCCCAAACCGAAAGCGTAAACTAAGCAAGGCCAACGGCCACATAGGACACGCCCAGCCATCAGGGCACCCACCCCTTTATTGGTCAAGATCAATACGAGTGATGAAGATACGGCCCAATTAATTGGGGCTAAGTTCAAGGCCCGCCCAAAAGTGGCGAAGTCCCTTCGGGTATAAGAAGAAACCCCCGAGAGAGAATTGCTCTCTTGGACTTGGCTCTCAGAGTGGAGAGACCTTTCCACCAGCTGCACCAGAAGCAAGTAAGTCCAAGGTCAACACTCGCTACCAGACGGACGACCTTAGCTGTTCTCCTGTACCACTTCGAACCCAACAGTCTCAGAACCGAACAACGGCCAATGTTCCTCTGACTGAGTGGGCACCCGAAGTTAAGTATAGGCGTTAGCGTAGAGATAGTTTAGTTTGTAGTACTTTGTGCATGTGTAGATCTTACTGTGTGTGTAAATAAATAGTATTGACTTTGAACTAACTAACTGGTGTATTGACTCTTTGATCAGTATTCGGGTTTGAACCTTGTGGCGGTATCAAAAGATACCTGGCGACTCTAAGGCATAAACATAATTAGGATTAAGGAAAGCGACCATATTGACCGCCATATTCATAACCAGAGAAACAGAGCAACAGGCCCTTCCACCTCTTGCAATGCAGGTATGCAAAGTAACCTCTCCAAATCATCTTCTCGACTTTCCTGAGTAGTTCCTTCAACATCATCCCAAGTTTTGGCTGCGCTCGTTTGAGGGCGGCACGGTAGCACAGTGGTTAGTACTGTTGCTTCACAGCATCAGGATCCCAGGTTCAATTCCCATCTTGGGTCACTGTCTGTGCTGAGTCTGCACGTTCTCCCCGTGTCAGCGTGGGTTTCTTCCGGGTGCTCCGGTTTCCTCCCACAAGTCCCGAAAGACGTGCTGTTAGGAAATTTGTACATTCTGAATTCTCCCTCCGTGTACCCAAACAGGTGCCGGAATGTGGCAACTAGGGGATTTTCACAGTAACTTGATTGCAGTGTTAATGTAAGCCTACTTGTGACAATAATAAATATTATTATTATTATTCTCACAAGTGATAAATAAACGCACAATGCAATGTAAAAATCAGGGGCAGTTCATTTATTTCAACCGCTTTTTGTTTGAGTGACTTTCCATGGTGCTCGTGGTTAGTTTGCAGCATGCAACATCTGGCCTCCTACCACTTTGCGACTTTATATTGGAAATATTAAATGAACTGACTGGCCGCAGGATTCTACGGCAGTCTGATTGATGGGATTGTGGTATTATCGGAGCTCCATCTTGTGTGCACTCCATGAGTCTCCATCAAAGTCAATGATAGCCAGTGGTCTTCAGGCTGCTGTCACTTGCACAGACATTCTTCTTGGCCAAGTATAGCAGCAGCTGCCTGAATCGTCTGACCATTGTACACATGCTCCTGATGCTTAGTGCCCCCTTCATCAATGGCCTAAAATCAGAAGTGAGGCTATTCGCTGATGATTGCACAGTTCCATTTGCATTCCTCTTCCTCTTCAGGGATTCTGTTGCACTGGTATCAGAGCGCTAAGCAGTTCGATTACATGGCCAATGACTGCTTCCAGCATTTTCTGTTTTGATATCCGTAAAGTTTACCTTAATGATGAACTGATAAATTGGAATTGTCTCTCAGCAGTTCCACTGTAAATGGTATTCACTGAACGTAGGCTGGTTACTGATCAAGGACAATTATGTGGTAATTTTAAAAAAAACCATAATCAGCTTTGATATAAAGCCAGCAAATGTCATCCAAAAGGTTCTTGTCACTTCACATTAAGTCAGTCTTATACTCCTGCAGCTCCACCACTGTCACTGCTCATGCAGCTCATAGCAGCCCCATCTTTCATATAATGCCACAGGTCCTAACTGTGCACACTCTTCTACGCAGATCATTTCCTCAAACAACCTCAGATTATGCTTCCCCAACAACAGTCAGTTGGCTCCAAGCTGTCTTTTAACCCTTCATCAAAGAAGTCCAACGCTTAATGGGCAACAAACTGGGACTGTGAGGAACAGCTGCCCTGTAACAGAAGGGCCACTGGATCACTACAATCCTGTCAGCATTCAAATCCTCCGCAGTTAGCAGGCACTGCGTTTTAACTAAAGGAAAACAAAACACTACCGTCTGTTTCTCTGAATGAGCAAACCTTGACTTGGAGTGTTTATTTTTCACCCTTTAGTCCAGACTGAATTAACATACAAACAAAGAGCAGAAGTGGGCCATTCAGCCCCTTGACCCTGCGCCGCCATTTAATAAGATCATGGCTGATCCAATTAAGATAAAAGGCAAGTAAAGTCGCCATAGTCCCACATGACCATAGGCTGCTTCCCTCTTTGAGGGGGGAGAGGTGACTGGTGGTGATTTAACCTGAGGGTCACCACACCTCAGGCGAGGGGCAAGGCTGAGAAGGCAGGGCCTTCATGAATAACCTCAGGAATTGAACTCAAGCTGTTGACTTTACTCTGCATCACAAACCAGCTGTCCAGCCAACTGAGCAACTGATTTAATAAGATCATGGCTGATCTGATTAAGGTATAAGGCATGACCAAGCCAGCTACCTAACTAGCAGGTCTCATCTTACAAATTATATCAAGCTTATTTGTAATCAATCTTATCTGCCTGTACTTACTAGGCCTAATTAGCAAGTCAAAAATGATATCCAGTGTTATTGAGACAAAGGTAAGTGATCCCTCATGCTCCTGTGTTCTTCCTTGTCCTGCTCAATCTGTCTGTAGCCTCTGACATGGTCGACCACACCATCTTCAACGTCTAGCTGGCTGGAACTGCAATCGCCTGTTTCCATTCTCATCCACCTTAGAGACAGAGATTCGCCTTTAATGGCTTCTCTTCGTGTTTCCACACTGTTACCTCTGGAATGCCCAAATGTCTCATCTCCCTCTAATTCCTTATCTACATGCTGTCCGCCGGTCACATCATCCAAAAATACAGCATCACTTTTCACAAGTATACTGATGATACCCAGCTCTCCTGTATAACCACCTCTGTGAACTCTTCCACTGTCAGTAACTTGTCAGTCTGCCCCTTTGTCATCCATTACTGAACGAGCAAACATTTCCTCCAATTGGGAAGATCATAAGAAATAGGAGCAGGAGTTGGACATTCGGCCCATCAAGACTGCTCTGCCAATCGATAAGATCACGGCTGATCTTTCCTAGAGGGTGGTGGGAGTCTAGAACTCATTGTCTGAGGCAGAGACCCTCATAACATTTAAGCTGTATTTAGATGTGCATTTGCGATGCCAAGGTATACAAGGCTATGGGCCAAGTGCTGGCAAATGGGATAAGAACACTTAGGTGGTGCTTTTGACTGGCACAGACGTGATGGGCTGAAGAGCCTTTTCTGTGCTGTAGATCGCTCTGACCCCCAACTTTCACATTCTCTTCACTCCCTTAAAAATCAAAAATCTGTGCACTCAACCTTGAATAAACTCAATGACCCAGCCCTCCACTACACTCTATGGAAGAGAATTCCAAAGATTAGGCACCCTCTGAAAGAAGAAATATCCTTCTAGTCATCATCTTAAATGGGAGACTTCTTGGGCGAAATTCTCCGGTATCGGCGCGAAGTTCGTCGACAGGCGCCAAAAACGGCGCAAATCAGTCCGGCATCGCGCCGCCCCAAAGGTGCGGAATCCTCCGCCCCCTTGACCGGCCGAGACCTCACCATGAGGGGCTAGGCCCGAGGCGGACTGATTTCCGCCCCACCAGCTGGCGGAAAAGGCCTTTGGTGCCCCGCCAGCTGGCGCGGAAATGACATTGCCGGGCGGCGCATGCGCGGGAGCGTTAGCGGCCGCTCACGGCATCCCCGCGCATGCGCTGTGGAGGGAGTCTATTCCGCCTCCGCCATGGTGGAGACCGTGGCGAAGGCGGAAGGAAAAGAGTGCCCCCACGGCACAGGCCCGCCCGCGAATCGGTGGGCCCCGATCGCGGGCCAGGCCACCGTGGGGGCACCCCCCGGGGCCCGATCGTCCCACGCCCCTCCCCAGGACCCCGGAGCCCGCCCGCGCCGCCTTGTCCCGCCAGTAAGAGAGGTGGTTTAATCCACGCCGGCGGGACAGGCATTCTAGCAGCGGGACTTTGGCCCATCCGGGCCGGAGAATCGCGGGGGGGGGGGGCCGCCAACCGGCGCGGCGCGATTCCCGCCCCCGCCGAATCTCCGGTGCCGGAGAATTCGGCAACCGGCGGGGGCGGGATTCACGCCAGCCCCCGGCGATTCTCCGACCCGGCGGGGGGTGGGAGAATCTCGCCCCTTACTTTGAAACAGCACCTTCAGTTTTAGATTCCTGCACGAGGGGAAATGTCCTCACAGCAGCTACCGTGTCAAACCCCCTCAGAATCCGACATGTTTCATTGAGGTCGCCCCTTACTCTTCTAAACACCAATAAGTATAAGCTTAACCTGCTCAAGTGGGGATTTCAACTTCTCCAACATTAAATGGGGTAGTCATTGCGGGAAAGGTTTAGAGGGAGCAGCATTCTTAAAATGCATCCAGGAGAACCTTTTAAGCCAGTACATAGAAGGTCCTACAAGAGAGGGGGGCATAATGTTAGGCAACAAAGGAGGGTTGAAGTGGTTGAAGTATCAGTGGGGGAGCATTTTGCAGACAGCGATCATAACTCTGTTCGATTCAAGATTGTTATAGAAAAGGACAAGGATAGTTCTAAACTAGGAAAAGGCCAGTTTTAATAAGATTAGATATGATTTTGCCTGAGTGGACTAGGAGCAGACACTTGTATGTTGATGGGCCAAAGGATTTTCTCTGTGCTATAGACCTCCTTGATTCTAATCTTTCGGCATCATCCCAGAAATCAACCTAGTGAACCTTCTCTGAACTGCTTCCAATGCAAGTAATTCCCACCATTAAAATGTTGTATAGAACTCTCTCGGTGTGTGTACTGCCCTGTCACAATTCTGTGATTCTGAGATAGGGAGCGCAGGTAGCTGCTGTTGAAATGTATGGGGCAATTTAAGGAGATGACAGATGTCTTGGCCCTGGCTGGGGAGCCAGCGAGAGAACTCTGCTGCCACCTCCGGAAAGGTCCATCGATTTTACATGCCAATCAGGTAATTGAGAGGTCACCTGCAGGCGATCTAGGTGATCAGGGCGCTACAGGTGGGAGGCCCGTCCAAAAGAGCTGCTGGCCAATCAGAGGAGACAATGGCTTTTGCTGGTGTAAAGACCCTTCCTGGTGATTCCCTTACTTCCCATTTCTTTTACTTTGCCGTTATCATTATTGATCCATGGGTGTTTAATCGACATATACCCTTAAGTCAAGCAGAGGAAGTGAGGAACTCAAAAGTTACAAAATAGTACACTGTGTTTGAACAGCTGAACTCAGACATTTTGGCACCCGAGAGATCGGAGGGATTTGGTTTGATTGGGTGGCTGAATCATAGAATCATTACAGTGCAGAAGGAGGCTATTCAGCCTATCGATTCTGCACCGACCCTCTGAAAGAGCACCTTACCTGGGCCAATACTTCCACCATATCCCCGTAACCCAATAACCACACCTATCCTTTTGGACAATAAGGGGCAATTTGGCATGGCCAATCCATCCAAGCTGCACATGTGGTGGCTAATTAATTGGCAAAAGGTCGTATTCTGCCCGGGAACAGGTGGTGATTTGGTCCTGCCAAAGTGGGATGGCTTGGGCAGCACAGTAGCACAAGTGGATAGCCCTGTGGCTTCACAGTGCCAGGGTCCCAGGTTCGATTCCCCGCTGAGTCACTGAGTCTGTGTGGAGTCTGCACGTTCTCCCCGTGTCTGCGTGGGTTTCTTCCGGGTCCTCCGGTTTCCCCCCACAGTCCAAAGACGTGCAGGTTAGGTGGATTGGCCATGCTAAATTGCCCTTAGGTTAGAAGGGGTTATTGGGTTTCGGGGATAGGGTGGAAGTGAGGGCTTTAAGTGGGTCGGTGCAGACTCGATGGGCTGAATGGCCTCCTTCTGCACCGTATGTTCTATGTTCTATCAAAGGACAGTCGGGTCCTGGACGCTCAGAGTAGAAGCCGAATGTCTCTCTCTATTTCTCCAGAAAAGCTGCATAGCTGCTATATTTCTGAACCTACAGAGAACCTGGATAAATCTACAGTGAAAACCATTATGAAATTAAATGAAATGAAAATCGCTTATTGTCACAAGTAGGCTTCAATGAAGTTACTGTGAAAAGCCCCTAGTCGCCACATTCCGGCACCTGTTCGGGGAGGCTGGTACGGGAACATTACACACTGAAAGCAGAAACCTAGAGCTGAAAGTTTAAACTGAAGGAAGGTGTGCTAGAAGACAACCATCAGAAACAAGGACTCTTATACTCTTTACTTTCATCATTTTTACACCCTTTTCCACTCTGTGTTTGTTTGTCTGTCTTGTGTGTGTGTGTGTAGAGGGTGGGAGCGGGTTAAAGGGGGGGGTGGTTACAAACTAGTTCATATTTATTTTTTTATATTTTTAAAATAAATTTTAAGTATCCAATTCATTTGCTTTCCAATTAAGGGGCAATTTAGCGTGGCCAATCTACCTACCCTGCCCATCTTTTGGCTGTGGGGGTGAGACCCACGCAGGCACAGGGAGAATGTGCAAACTCCACACGGACAGTGACCCAGGGGCAGGATTGAATCCAAGTCTTCAGCACCGTGAGGCAGCAGTGCTAACCACTGCGCCACCATGCTGCCCGAGGAACTAGATAATAGGTAACCAGTTGTATTTGCTGTTTATTTAATTACAGTTATTGTTATTAATAAAATTAATTGTGTTTAAATTTACAATCCTGGTGACTAGTTATTGGGCAGCCAAGGACTTTGGGCGTTTTTCGAAGAATTATTTGTTCATTAGTGTAGCAACTCTGGATCAAGTGGGGCTGGAAATGACCACAAACTAGCACAAGGGGTCATAACACTGGGACGACACCCAAAGAATCTCAGAGTGACTCGGGCCAAAGCTAAGTGATGGTGGGAAGGGTTTCACGAGAGAGGGTATAGGATTGTCAGGGGTTCGCACTAAGAGGGCACTGATTCTGGATCCCATGATCAAGCACTGAATGTGTTTGAACAACCAGTCCAACTCCAGAGACCACAAGCAAGCCACACGGGTTTGTACATCAAGCTCTCTGCATGGCGACAAGCCTCAAGGGTGGTAGTTAATTACAATTAGCATCTCAATTGGCATCAGGGCGGGAAATCTGTCCTTGGGTCTTCTTGCATCAGATTTAAGCAGGCTGGGGCAGTGAAGGTGGCATCGTCCCACCTGATTAAATACCCTCCCATCACCAAACCCGCATGGGAAAGAGAAAAAAATATTGCCTAATTCCCACACTTGACACTTGAAAAGGTAAGAGGCTTTGTTGACTGTGGACAGAATCTCAGACTGAATTTCTGGAGAGAAGTGGAGAGGAAGGTCTCGCAGGCAAAAGGCTGCAGCTGGTCTGGCCACCGGGGTAAAGAAGTCGGCAAGTTCTCTGCATTCCAGGCGGAATGCAGGAGGTAGAATGGTCTCTGGTTGAAGAGACACTTGTGGAAGATTTGCCCTCGCAAGGCTGGGAGGAGTAATCGCAGAGTGGGCCCTACAGCTGGTTGTTTGTTCGGGAATTCTCCAAAAACTGATGAAAGCGCCTTTTGACAGTCATCTCCATTACAACTCAGTGAAGTAGGGAGGCATGAGGGCAGCATGATAGCACAGTGGTTAGCAAAGTTGCTTCACAGCTCCAGGGTCCCAGGTTCGATTCCAGGCTTGGGTCACTGTCTATGTGCAGTCTGCACATTCTCCCCGTGGCTTTCCTCCGGGTGCTCCGGTTTCCTCCCACAGTCCAAAGATGTGCAGGTTAGGTGGATTGGCCATGATAAATTGCCCTTAGTGTCCAAAAAATGTAGGGTTACAGGAATGATGTGGGGATAGGGTGGAGGTGCAGACTCGATGGGCCGAATGAGCTCCTTCTGCACTGTAAATTCTATGAATTATGAATCGTTTGGAAGCTGGAAGTAATTGTGGCCTGTTACCCATAAAGACATTTTATCATGAGGAGAGCGATCTTTCATGTACATGTGTGCAATGTGAGATTATCAGTTGCGTTAAAACATTTGTAAGAATATTTTTGCCGGAGTTGAGAGTGTTAGTTTCTTACTGGATAATGTTTAGTAGATTCTTTTATTTTGTCACATGTAATCAGTCTTAAAACATTAAATCTTGTGCAATTCCGTTAAGTCGGTCATTGAGAATTCAACAATCTCAATGGGGATCATAACACCTTTTTTGACCCCAAGGTGAGCCTCCAACCCCATATCCACATAATCACTAGCTTATTTCTAGCTCTGTAACCCATTTTACGTCAGTTAATCTGCTGCCGAAACTGTCAGCTTTGTTATCTCTACTCGGCTATTCAAATGCACTCCATGTTGGCCTGCTCCATTCTATCCTCTGTAAACGTGAGGTTATCAAAGTTTTTCAATTCTATTCCATACCATTCTGTGCGTCCATCCCTACCACGTCTGCTCTCCATTGGTTTCTAAGCTATGGCTCCCAAGTTACAATTCCCAACCTTGTTTTCAAATCGCTCCACGGCCTCTTGGGCTTCTCTGATTTCAATCATTCTACTGTTTGTGGCAGCGTCTTCAGTTACCTGGACCCTAAGGTCTGGACTTTCCTCCCTCACAAATTCTCTTTCCTTTAAAGCGTTCCTTCAAACCTTACTACTTGAGCAAGTGTTTGGCCATTTGCATCAAGGTTACCTTATGTGGCTTGGTGTCAAATTTTGTTTTTTTAACACTCCTGTGAAGTGACTGCGGCCATTTTATTATGTTAAAGGTGCTACATAAATACAAGTTGCTGTTGTTACTTTATTAATACAGAAAGAAAAACTTTAAACATAGCACAATACTGGAAATGCACAGCATCCTGTCAGCGTGAGAACACAAAACAGGTTAATGATCATCCATTGCCCAGTAGATAACAATCATGCAAACATGCAAATTAGGAGCAGGAGTGGGTCACTCGGCCCCTCGAGCCTGCTCCGCCATTCAGTAAGATCATGGCTGATCTGATCGTAACTTCAACCCCACATTTGTACCTCATCCCTGATAATCTTTCAACCCCTCTCCTTGTTAATCAAGAATCTATCTAACGCAGCATTAAAACTATTCAGAGATTCTGCTTCCACCGCCTTTTGAGGAAGGGAGTTCCAGACTCATGACCCTTTAAGAGAATTTTTTATTTCCTCTCTCTGTCTTCAACCCCTTACTTTTAGTTCTTACTCCTCTTACTCCCCTAGTTCTAGATTCTCCCACAAGAGGAAACACCCTCTCCACAGCCACCCTGTCGATACCCCTCAGGATCTTAAAGGTTTCGATCAAGTCACCTCTTACTCTTCTAAACTCTAGTGGACACAAACCTAACAACGCCAATCTTTCCTCACAAGACAACCCTCCCATTCCTGGTATGAGTCTAGGCAGCCTTCTCTAAACTGTTTCTAATGCATTTACATCTTTCCTGAAATAAGGGGACCGATACTGTACACAGTGCTCCAGATGTGGTCTCACCAGTCCCCTGTGCAACTGAAGGATAATCTACCTACTTTTGGAATCAATTCCCCTCATAAATGATAACATTCCATTAGAGTTCATAGTTACTTGCTGTACCTGTATACTAATCTTTTGTGATTCATGCACTTGGACACCCAGATCCCTCTGCAATCTCCCACCATTTGGATAATATATTTTGTTTTTATTATTCCTGTCAAAATGGTCAATTTCACATTTTCCCACATTACACTCTATTTGCCAAATTTATGCCCACTCACTTAACCTATCAATGTCTCTTTGAAGACTCCTTACACCCTCTTCACACTTTACTTTCCTACCTATTTTTGTGTCGTTAGCACTCTTACTTATAGGTTTAAGTCTCACTCTAGAGACGTGAGCACATAAACTGGGTTGTCACTCCAGGGGCTGGATTCTGCGTTTTTTGGGACTAAGTCCCCACGCCGTCGTGAAAACTGTGGGGCGGAATTCTCCGAGCCGCCACGCCGAAATCACGCTCGGCACGGGGGCGAAGCGTCAGACTGTCGACCGGGTCCGGCACTTCCCGCGATTCTCTGCGGACCGGAGAATTGCCGCCAGTCGGCGCGCAGTCGACGCGGTGCCGGATGGGGGCCATTGAAAGAGGCACCCGCGGCAATTCTCCGCCGCCAAATGGCTGAGTTCCCGCTGGCGTGGTTCATTCATGGTTCCACCCGGTGGTGGGGGGTAGGGGGATCCGTCACCGGGGGGGCCTCCAGGGCGGCCAGGGTCCTGATCGGGCGCCACCGATCGGCGGGCGCACGCGATCTGGGGGGAAGCCTATATTGTTGGAGCCGGCCCGCTGTGTGGATCTGCCATGTTGCGCAGAGCCACCGCCGAAGGCGGCCGCCACGCACATGCGCAGACCGGAAGTGCAGGGCCCCGCATCGGCAGCCGGAGCTGCGTGGAGCACTTCAGGGCCCCACTACCCCCCTTCAAAACGGAGAATCACCCTGGACTTTCTCCAGGAAAGTCCAGAGTGATTCGCGCCTGTTTTCTCATGGGCGTGGGGATATAGCCCCATTAACAGAGAATTCCGCCCCAGGTCTATTACGCCAAGAAAACTGGCGTAAAACGGCCAGAGTCACCGTCTTGCAGGGGGCTAGCAGGCAGCTGTCGTGGGGCTCGCAGCTCCAGCTACCGATATGGCCCCCAGCACGTGCGGGTCAGAGGCCGCGCATGTGCACGGCGATGGCCTTCAGCGGGGGCGACATGCTCCATGGCGGACTCAGCCTGCGGACCTGGCATGCCGAAATAGTGCCCTGCATCGGCTGCTCGCCCACCCCGGACCCCCCGCACACATAGCCCCCAATCCCGAATGAGGTCCCCCCTGCCCTCCGCAGGCCGAGTCCGCAGCCACCATGCGAGGTACCCGAACGGCAGGACCATATTAGAAGCACGCCGACAGGAATTCGGCCGGTCGGGGACGGAGAATAGCGGGGAGGGCCTCAGGCAATGGCCCGAGTACGCAGCTTTTCGGGGGGGGGGGGGGGGAGAGAATAGCGGACCCGGTGCCGGTCCCGATTTTGTGCGGGAAAACGGATTCTCCACCCCGTCGCCAAACGCAATTTTGGGAGAACGTTGCACTGTCGATGGTTCCATCTTTCGAATGGGATTTTAGCCAAGGCTCCATCTGTTCTCGCAGGTGGATATGCTTCAGGAAGATTGTTGTGCATTTCCTACAAATTCACAGTAACCACATCATAAAGTACTTTATTGCCTGTAAAGTACATTGGGATGTTGTGAGATTACGAAAGGCACAGTGTAAATAAATGCACAGCATTCTTTTTTCAATAGACCAGAACTGAAAGATAAGCAGGCTCATTAATTGTGCAAGAAGATGAGAAAGGCCCCATCAACACAATGTTAATGGCTTGATCTATCTACAAACTGTTTAGTAGAAAAGAAGGAAACTGGCAGGTGATTTTTTAAAATGCACTTCCGTGAGGCAATGGCTCAACATTGGACGAGGGGGGAACGGTACGAAATGAAAACAGAAAACATTGCAAACTTAGGTGGAGGGAGCAAGAAAGAGGAATTTGAGCAGACGGTTAGTACTGGTGAAAAGAAGCCCGTTCTAATGAAAGGTCTAAAGTTAATACACGTACAGCCATTCATGAACCTGCTGTATAACAGTATTTATGGTTTTTTTCCTTTAAAGTACCCAATTCTATTTTTCCCATTAAGGGGCAATTTAGGGTGGCCAATCCACCTACCCTGCACATCTTTGGGTTGTGGGGTGAGACCCAAGTAGACACGGGGAGAATGTGCAAACTCCATACGGACAGTGACCCGGGGCTGTGAGGCAGCAGTTCTAACCATTGTGCCACAGTGCCACCCTACACTGCTTCTGTTTGAGGAGATTTCCTCCACTGAATAGGCAGTTCAGGTTATATAACGATGCAACTTTTGATGATGAAAAATAGGGAAAAAGTCTGTTTTGCATTTAGGCAAATTTGCCTGAAGTTGACACCAATATTTTTGTTCTCCTTTAATTACACAGAAACCTATTTCCCCCCTATTTTATTTAATAATTCATGGAAGGGATGATATCCCAGTATGTCTATGTTCAGACATTTCAAAAATATCGGGCTTAATAATAAGGGGGTGAGGGAGGGGTGGCAAATTGCTCACACATCCCGAAAACCCGCGACCAACTTTAAAACAGGCTGCACACAGCAATAATAGCTGGGGGGCAACCAGAAGGGGGCAACTGTGGGACTTCCACCTCTCAGGGAAAAGAGGTCCCGCCCTTGAAAATAGACCAGCCAATCCGGTTACCCAGCAGCGCCAGAACTCAGTAGTGGTCGCTATTGAGATACAAACAGTCACAAAGGGATGATCCATGGAGAATAGACTCAGAGGTAAGTTATTGGTCAGGAAAGGATCAGGGGGTGGACTGGTGTAAGGGAGGGATTGGGGTGGAGTGGTGTAGGGAGGGATTGAGGTGGAGTGGTGTATGGGAGGGATTGGGGTGGAGTGGTGTAGGAAGGGATTGGGGTGGAGTGGTGTAGGAAGAGATTGGGGTGGAGTGGTGTAGGGAGGGATTGGGGTGGAGTGATGTAGGGAGGGATTGAGGTGGAGAGGTGTAAGGGAGGGATTGGGGTGGAGTGGTGTAGGGAGGGATTGGGGTGGAGTGGTGTAGGGAGGGATTGAGGTGGAGTGGTGTAAGGGAGGGATTGGGGTGGAGTGGTGTAGGAAGGGATTGGGGTGGAGTGGTGTAGGAAGGGATTGGGGGAGAGTGGTGTAGGGAGGGATTGAGGTGGAGTGGTGTAGGGAGGCATTGGGGTGGAGTGGTGTAAGGGAGGGATTGGGGTGGAGTGGTGTAGGAAGGGATTGGGGTGGAGTGGTGTAGGGAGAGATTGAGATGGAGTGGTGTAAGGGAGGGATTGGGGTGGAGTGGTGTAGGGAGGGATTGGAGTGGAGTGGTGTAGGGAGGGATTGGGGTGGAGTGGTGTAGGGAGGGATTGGGGTGGAGTGGTGTAGGGATGGATTGGAGTGGAGTGGTGTAGGGAGGGATTGGGGTGGAGTGGTGTAGGGAGGGCTTGGGGTGGAGTGGCGTAGGGAGGGATTGGGGTGGAGTGATGTAGGGAGGGATTGGGGTGAAGTGGTGTAGAGAGGGATTGGGGTGGAGTGGTGTAGGGAGGGATTGGGGTGGAGTGGTGTAGGGAGGATTGGGGTGGAGTGGTGTAGGGAGGGATTGGGGTGAAGTGGTGAAGGGAGGGAATGGGGTGGAGTGGTGTAGGAAGGGAATGGGGTGGAGTGGTGTAGGGAGGGATTGGGGTGGAGTGGTGTAGGGAGGGATTGGGGTGGAGTGGTGTAGGAAGGGAATGGGGTGGAGTGGTGAAGGGAGGGAATGGGGTGGAGTGGTGTAGGGAGGGATTGGGGTGGAGTGGTGTAGGGAGGATTGGGGTTGAGTGGTGTAGGGAGGGATTGGGGTGAAGTGGTGAAGGGAGGGAATGGGATGGAGTGGTGTAGGGAGGGATTGGGGTGGAGTGGTGTAGGGAGGGATTGGGGTGGAGTGGTGTAGGGAGGATTGGGGTGGAGTGGTGTAGGGAGGGATTGGGGTGAAGTGGTGAAGGGAGGGATTGGGGTGGAGTGGTGTATGGAGGGATTGGAGTGGAGTGGTGTAGGGAGGGATTGGAGTGGAGTGGTGTAGGGAGGGATTGGGGTGGAGTGGTGTAGAGAGGGATTGGGGTGGAGTGGTGTAGGGAGGGATTGGGGTGGAGTGATGTAGGGAGGGCTTGGGGTGGAGTGGCGTAGGGAGGGATTGGGGTGGAGTGATGTAGGGATGGATTGGAGTGGAGTGGTGTAGGGATGGATTGGAGTGGAGTGGTGTAGGGAGGGATTGGGGTGGAGTGGTGTAGGGAGGGATTGGGGTGGAGTGATGTAGGGAGGGCTTGGGGTGGAGTGGCGTAGGGAGGGATTGGGGTGGAGTGATGTAGGGAGGGATTGGGGTGAAGTGGTGTAGGGAGGGATTGGGGTGGAGTGGTGTAGGGAGGGATTGGGGTGGAGTGGTGTAGGGAGGGATTGGGGTGAAGTGGTGTAGGGAGGGATTGGGGTGGAGTGGTGTAGGGAGGGATTGGGGTGGAGTGGTGTAGGGAGGGATTGGGGTGGAGTGATGTAGGGAGGGATTGGGGTGAAGTGGTGTAGGGAGGGATTGGGGTGGAGTGGTGTAGGGAGGGATTGGGGTGATGTGGTGTAGGGAGGGATTGGGGTGGAGTGGTGTAGGGAGGGATTGGGGTGGAGTGGTGTAGGGAGGGATTGGGGTGGAGTGGTGTAGGGAGGGATTGGGGTGGAGTGGTGTAGGGAGGGATTGGGGTGGAGCGGTGTAGGGAGGGATTGGGGTGGAGTGGTGTAGGGAGGGATTGGGGTGGAGTGGTGTAGGGAGGGATTGGGGTGGAGTGGTGTAGGGAGGGATTGGGGTGGAGTGGCGTAGGGAGGGATTGGGGTGGAGTGGTGTAGGGAGGGATTGGGGTGGAGTGGCGTAGGGAGGGATTGGGGTGGAGTGATGTAGGGAGGGATTGGGGTGAAGTGGTGTAGGGAGGGATTGGGGTGGAGTGGTGTAAGGGAGGGATTGGGGTGGTGTAGGGAGGGATTGGGGTGGAGTGGTGTTGGGAGGGATTGGGGTGGAGAGGTGTAGGGAGGGATTGGGGTGGAGTGGTGTAGGGAGGGATTGGGGTGGAGTGGTGTAGGGAGGGATTGGGGTGGAGTGGTGTAAGGGAGGGATTGGGGTGGTGTAGGGAGGGATTGGGGTGGTGTAGTGAGGGATTGGGGTGGAGTGGTGTAGGGAGGGTTTGGGGTGGAGTGGTGTAAAGGAGGGATTGGGGTGGAGTGGTGTAGGGAGGGAATGGGGTGGAGTGGTGTAGGGAGGGATCGGGGTGGAGTGGTGTAGGGAGGGAATGGGGTGGAGTGGTGTAGGGAGGGATTGGGGTGGAGTGGTGTAGGGAGGGATTGGGGTGGAGTGATGTAGGGAGGGATTGAGGTGGAGTGGTGTAGGGAGGGATTGGGATGGAGTGGTGTAGGGAGGGATTGGGGTGGAGTGGTGTAGGGAGGAATTGGGGTGGAGTGGTGTAGGGAGGGATTGGGGTGGAGTGGTGTAGGGAGGGATTGGGGTGAAGTGGTGTAGGGAGGGATTGGGGTGGAGTGGTGTAGGGAGGGATTGGGGTGGAGTGGTGTAGGGAGGAATTGGGGTGGAGTGGTGTAGGGAGGGATTGGGGTGGAGTGGTGTAGGGAGGGATTGGGGTGGAGTGGTGTAGGGAGGGATTGGGGTGGAGTGGTGTATGGAGGGATTGGAGTGGAGTGGTGTAGGGAGGGATTGGGGTGGAGTGGTGTAGGGAGGGATTGGGATGGAGTGGTGTAGGGAGGGATTGGGGTCGTGTGGTGTAAGGGAGGGATTGGGGTGGAGTGGTGTAGGGAGGGACCAGGGGGTGGAGTGGTGTAGGGAGGGATCGGGGTGTAGTGGTGTAGGAAGGGAATGGGGTGGAGTGGTGTAGGGAGGGATTGGGGTGGAGTGGTGTAGGGAGGGATTGGGGTGGAGTGGTGTATGGAGGGATTGGAGTGGAGTGGTGTAGGGAGGGATTGGGGTGGAGTGGTGTAGGGAGGGATTGGGATGGAGTGGTGTAGGGAGGGATTGGGGTGGTGTGGTGTAAGGGAGGGATTGGGGTGGAGTGGTGTAGGGAGGGATTGGGGTGGAGTGGTGTAGGGAGGGATTGGGATGGAGTGGTGTAGGGAGGGATTGGGATGGAGTGGTGTAGGGAGGGATTGGGATGGAGTGGTGTAGGGAGGGATTGGGGTGGAGTGGTGTAGAGAGGGATTGGAGTGGAGTGGTGTAGGGAGGGATTGGGGTGGAGTGGTGTAGGGAGGGATTGGGGTGGAGTGGTGTAGGGAGGGGTTGGGGTGGAGTGGTGTAGAGAGGGATTGGAGTGGAGTGGTGTAGGGAGGGATTGGGGTGGAGTGGTGTAGAGAGGGATTGGAGTGGAGTGGTGTAGGGAGGGATTGGGGTGGAGTGGTGTAGGGAGGGATTGGGGTGGAGTGGTGTAGGGAGGGATTGGGGTGGAGTGGTGTAGGGAGGGATTGGGGTGGAGTGGTGTAGGGAGGGCTTGGGGTGGAGTGGCGTAGGGAGGGATTGGGGTGGAGTGATGTAGGGAGGGATTGGGGTGAAGTGGTGTAGAGAGGGATTGGGGTGGAGTGGTGTAGGGAGGGATTGGGATGGAGTGGTGTAGGGAGGGATTGGGATGGAGTGGTGTAGGGAGGGATTGGGGTGGAGTGGTGTAAGGGAGGGATTGGGGTGGTGTAGGGAGGGATTGGGGTGGTGTAGTGAGGGATTGGGGTGGAGTGGTGTAGGGAGGGTTTGGGGTGGAGTGGTGTAAAGGAGGGATTGGGGTGGAGTGGTGTAGGGAGGGAATGGGGTGGAGTGGTGTAGGGAGGGATCGGGGTGGAGTGGTGTAGGGAGGGAATGGGGTGGAGTGGTGTAGGGAGGGATTGGGGTGGAGTGGTGTAGGGAGGGATTGGGGTGGAGTGATGTAGGGAGGGATTGAGGTGGAGTGGTGTAGGGAGGGATTGGGATGGAGTGGTGTAGGGAGGGATTGGGGTGGAGTGGTGTAGGGAGGAATTGGGGTGGAGTGGTGTAGGGAGGGATTGGGGTGGAGTGGTGTAGGGAGGGATTGGGGTGAAGTGGTGTAGGGAGGGATTGGGGTGGAGTGGTGTAGGGAGGGATTGGGGTGGAGTGGTGTAGGGAGGAATTGGGGTGGAGTGGTGTAGGGAGGGATTGGGGTGGAGTGGTGTAGGGAGGGATTGGGGTGGAGTGGTGTAGGGAGGGATTGGGGTGGAGTGGTGTATGGAGGGATTGGAGTGGAGTGGTGTAGGGAGGGATTGGGGTGGAGTGGTGTAGGGAGGGATTGGGATGGAGTGGTGTAGGGAGGGATTGGGGTCGTGTGGTGTAAGGGAGGGATTGGGGTGGAGTGGTGTAGGGAGGGACCAGGGGGTGGAGTGGTGTAGGGAGGGATCGGGGTGTAGTGGTGTAGGAAGGGAATGGGGTGGAGTGGTGTAGGGAGGGATTGGGGTGGAGTGGTGTAGGGAGGGATTGGGGTGGAGTGGTGTATGGAGGGATTGGAGTGGAGTGGTGTAGGGAGGGATTGGGGTGGAGTGGTGTAGGGAGGGATTGGGATGGAGTGGTGTAGGGAGGGATTGGGGTGGTGTGGTGTAAGGGAGGGATTGGGGTGGAGTGGTGTAGGGAGGGATTGGGGTGGAGTGGTGTAGGGAGGGATTGGGATGGAGTGGTGTAGGGAGGGATTGGGATGGAGTGGTGTAGGGAGGGATTGGGATGGAGTGGTGTAGGGAGGGATTGGGGTGGAGTGGTGTAGAGAGGGATTGGAGTGGAGTGGTGTAGGGAGGGATTGGGGTGGAGTGGTGTAGGGAGGGATTGGGGTGGAGTGGTGTAGGGAGGGGTTGGGGTGGAGTGGTGTAGAGAGGGATTGGAGTGGAGTGGTGTAGGGAGGGATTGGGGTGGAGTGGTGTAGAGAGGGATTGGAGTGGAGTGGTGTAGGGAGGGATTGGGGTGGAGTGGTGTAGGGAGGGATTGGGGTGGAGTGGTGTAGGGAGGGATTGGGGTGGAGTGGTGTAGGGAGGGATTGGGGTGGAGTGGTGTAGGGAGGGCTTGGGGTGGAGTGGCGTAGGGAGGGATTGGGGTGGAGTGATGTAGGGAGGGATTGGGGTGAAGTGGTGTAGAGAGGGATTGGGGTGGAGTGGTGTAGGGAGGGATTGGGGTGGAGTGGTGTAGGGAGGGCTTGGGGTGGAGTGGCGTAGGGAGGGATTGGGGTGGAGTGATGTAGGGAGGGATTGGGGTGAAGTGGTGTAGGGACGGATTGGGGTGAAGTGGTGTAGGGAGGGATTGGGGTGGAGTGGTGTAGGGAGGGATTGGGGTGGAGTGGTGTAGGGAGGGATTGGGGTTGGAGTGGTGTAGGGACGGATTGGGGTGAAGTGGTGTAGGGAGGGATTGGGGTGGAGTGGTGTAGGGAGGGATTGGGGTGGAGTGGCGTAGGGAGGGATTGGGGTGGAGTGGTGTAGGGAGGGATTGGGGTGGAGTGGTGTAGGGAGGGATTGGGGTGGAGTGGTGTAGGGAGGGATTGGGGTGGAGTGATGTAGGGACGGATTGGGGTGAAGTGGTGTAGGGAGGGATTGGGGTGGAGTGGTGTAGGGAGGGATTGGGGTGATGTGGTGTAGGGAGGGATTGGGGTGGAGTGGTGTAGGGAGGGTTTGGGGTGGAGTGGTGTAGGGAGGGATTGGGGTGGAGTGGTGTAGGGAGGGATTGGGGTGGAGTGGCGTAGGGAGGGATTGGGGTGGAGTGATGTAGGGAGGGATTGGGGTGAAGTGGTGTAGGGAGGGATTGGGGTGGAGTGGTGTAAGGGAGGGATTGGGGTGGTGTAGGGAGGGATTGGGGTGGTGTAGGGAGGGATTGGGGTGGAGTGGTGTTGGGAGGGATTGGGGTGGAGAGGTGTAGGGAGGGATTGGGGTGGAGTGGTGTAAGGGAGGGATTGGGGCGGTGTAGGGAGGGATTGGGGTGGTGTAGGGAGGGATTGGGGTGGAGTGGTGTAGGGAGGGATTGGGGTGGAGTGGTGTTGGGAGGGATTGGGGTGGAGTGGTGTAGGGAGGGATTGGGGTGGAGTGGTGTAGGGAGGGATTGGGGTGGAGTGGTGTAGGGAGGGATTGGGGTGGAGTGGTGTAAGGGAGGGATTGGGGTGGTGTAGGGAGGGATTGGGGTGGAGTGGTGTAGGGAGGGATTGAGGTGGAGTGGTGTAAGGGAGGGATTGGGATGGAGTGGTGTAGTGAGGGATTGGGGTGGAGTGGTGTAGGGAGGGTTTGGGGTGGAGTGGTGTAGGGAGGGGTTGGGGTGGAGTGGTGTAGGGAGGGATTGGGATGGATGGTGTAGGGAGGGATTGGGGTGGAGTGGTGTAGGGAGGAATCGGGGTGGAGTGGTGTAGGGAGGGATTGGGGTGGAGTGGTGTAGGGAGGGGTTGGGGTGGAGTGGTGTAGGGAGGAATCGGGGTGGAGTGGTGTAGGGAGGGATTGGGGTGGAGTGGTGTAGGGAGGGATTGGGGTGGTGTAGGGAGGGATTGGGGTGGAGTGGTGTAGGGAGGGATCAGGGGGTGGAGTGGTGTAGGGAGGGATTGGGGTGGAGTGGTGTAGGGAGGGATCGGGGTGGAGTGGTGTAGAGAGGGATTGGGGTGGAGTGGTGTGAGGGAGGGATTGGGGTGGAGTGGTGTAGGGAGGGATCAGGGGGTGGAGTGGTGTAGGGAGGGTTTGGGGTGGAGTGGTGTAGGGAGGGATCGGGGTGGAGTGGTGTAGAGAGGGATTGGGGTGGAGTGGTGTTGGGAGGGATTGGTGTGGAGTGGTGTTGGGAGGGATTGGGATGGAGTGGTGTTGGGAGGGATTGGTGTGGAGTGGTGTTGGGAGGGATTGGGATGGAGTGGTGTTGGGAGGGATTGGTGTGGGGTGGTGTTGGGAGGGATTGGTGTGGAGTGGTGTAGGGAGGGATCGGGGTGGAGTGGTGTAGGGAGGGATCGGGGTGGAGTGGTGTAGGGAGGGATTAGGGTGGAGTGGTGTAGGGAGGGATTGGGGTGGTGTAGGGAGGGATTGGGGTGGAGTTGTGTAGGGAGGGATCAGGGGGGGGAGTGGTGTAGGGAGGGATTGGGGTGGAGTGGTGTAGGGAGGGATTGGGGTGGTGCAGGGAGGGATTGGGGTGGAGTGGTGTAGGGAGGGATTGGGGTGGTGTAGGGAGGGATTGGGGTGGAGTGGTGTAGGGAGGGATTGGGGTGGTGTAGGGAGGGATTGGGGTGGAGTGGTGTAGGGAGGAATTGGGGTGGTGCAGGGAGGGATTGGGGTGGAGTGGTGTAGGGAGGGATTGGGGTGGTGTAGGGAGGGATTGGGGTGGAGTGGTGTAGGGAGGGATTGGGGTGGAGTGGTGTAGGGAGGGATTGGGGTGGAGTGGTGTAGGGAGGGATTGGGGTGGCGTGGTGTAGGGAGGGATTGGGATGGAGTGGTGTAGGGAGGGATTGGGGTGGAGTGGTGTAGGGAGGGGTTGGGGTGGAGTGGTGTAGGGAGGAATTGGGGTGGAGTGGTGTAGGGAGGGATTGGGGTGGAGTGGTGTGGGGAGGGATAGGGGTGGAGTGGTGTAGGGAGGGATTGGGGTGGAGTGGTGTAGGGAGGGATTGGGGTGGAGTGGTGTGGGGAGGGATTGGGGTGGAGTGGTGTAGGGAGGGATTGGGGTGGAGTGGTGTAGGGAGGATTGTGGTGGAGTGGTGTAGGGAGGGATTGGGGTGGAGTGGTGTAGGGAGGGATTGGGGTGGAGTGGTGTAGGGAGGGATTGGGGTGGAGTGGTGTAGGGAGGGATTGGGGTGGAGTGGTGTAGGGAGGGATTGGGGTGGTGTAGGGAGGGATTGGGGTGGAGTAGTGTAGGGAGGATTGGGGTGGAGTGGTGTAGGGAGGGATTGGGGTGGACTGGTGTAGGGAGGGATTGGGGTGGAGTGGTGTGAAGTTTCGGTTGGGGCGATGGATAGTTACAAGGTAGCGAGGAAGGATCTAAAGAGAGAGCTAAGACGAGCAAGGAGGGGACATGAGAAGTATTTGGCAGGAAGGATCAAGGAAAACCCAAAAGCTTTCTATAGGTATGTCAGGAATAAGCCAATGACTAGGGAAAGAGTAGGACCAGTCAAGGACAGGGATGGGAAGTTGTGTGTAGAGTCTGAAGAGATAGGCGAGATACTAAATGAATATTTTTCGTCAGTATTCACTCAGGAAAAAGATAATGTTGTGGAGGAGAATGCTGAGCCCCAGGCTAATAGAATAGATGGCATTGAGGTACGTAGGGAAGAGGTGTTGGCAATACTGGACAGGCTGAAAATAGATAAGTCCCCGGGACCTGATGGGATTTATCCCAGGATTCTCTGGGAGGCCAGGGAAGAGATTGCTGGACCTTTGGCTTTGATTTTTATGTCATCATTGGCTACAGGAATAGTGCCAGAGGACTGGAGGACAGCAAATGAGGTCCCTTTGTTCAAAAAGGGTAGCAGAGACAACCCCGGCAACTATAGACCGGTGATACTCACGTCTGTAGTGGGTAAAGTCTTGGAGGGGATTATTCGAGACAAGATTTATAATCATCTAGATAGGAATAATATGATCAGGGATAGTCAGCATGGCTTTGTGAAGGGTAGGTCATGCCTCACAAACCTTATTGAGTTCTTTGAGAAGGTGACTGAACAGGTAGACGAGGGTAGAGCAGTTGATGTGGTGTATATGGATTTCAGCAAAGCGTTTGATAAGGTTCCCCACGGTAGGCTATTGCAAAAAATACGGAGGCTGGGGATTGAGGGTGTTTTAGAGATGTGGATCAGAAATTGGCTAGCTGAAAGAAGACAGAGGGTGGTGGTTGATGGGAAATGTTCAGAATGGAGTACAGTCACAAGTGGAGTACCACAAGGATCTGTTCTGGGGCCGTTGCTGTTTGTCATTTTTATCAATGACCTAGAGGAAGGCGCAGAAGGGTGGGTGAGTAAATTTGCAGACGATACTAAAGTCGGTGGTGTTGTCGATAGTGTGGAAGGATGTAGCAGGTTACAGAGGGATATAGATAAGCTGCAGAGCTGGGCTGAGAGTGACGAATGTGATATAAAATAGTTACTTTAGAGATACTAGTTAATGTAATGTAGAAATAAGCCACTTTGATTCTGGCAGTTAGGGAGAAAGGGATTTGAGACCGCATGGAAAAAGCAGGAAGAGGTGTGTCTATGAGAGTGATGCTGCATTGATAGGGGCCAGAGAAAGGGATTGGAAGTGAGCCAATCAGAATAGATCAAACAGGTCAGGAGGGATATAGGCTGACCTATGGGCGTCGAGTATGTGAAACTTGATACCATTTGAATTGATTTGCAGAGATCCCTTTGTTTCTTTGTTCATTCGCTTTCTGGGATATAGGAAACTGGATGTCTCTTATATTTCTATGAAATGAATCAAGCTTGCAAGCTAAATAAATAACTTCTTTTTACGTGCGAATCCATCTCAACTTTTATTGAGGCCAGACTGACAGAGAAAGAAATTTGGGAATCAACATTTGGTGCCGAAACCCGGGATTTCTCAGGGCGATCCTGATCCAACTGCGAAATCAGAATTAGACTGATTATGAACAGGAGGATGGGGAACAAAGGGCCCTCAATGTAGAACTGGAAAACGACCGCGCATTGATTGTTCCCCTCTTATCGTCTGATTAGTCTGGTCACTCGCGGTTGGCACAGAAAGACCGCCTCGACGAAATCACAGGTCAGTCTGGGGATTAGCAATTTAATTGATGGGATTTCATATTGTTGTTTCGGCTTGGGTTAGGGTTTTGGGTTGATGGGACATCTCAAATGATGATTCAATTCCAAGTATAAGGGTTCAGAGGCTGATGTGACTTCATTAATGAAGGTTCAGTCTATTATATGGGTTCAGAGGCTGATGTGACTTCATTAATGAAGGTTCAGTCTATTATATGGGTTCAGGGGCTGATGTGACTTCATTAATGAAGGTTCAGTCCAGTATAACTGTTTTTAAATCTGAAGATGGTTCAACTCTATGTGTGAGTGTTTTAAATATATAGTTGATTAAGCTAAAATTGTCTCCTTGGACTGTATTGGCGGAAAACGCAGTTCCGAGGTCTAGTTGAGATTGTGAGGAATGCTGCATATTGGTTGAAGCAGAAGTCTCTCAAAGGGTTAACAGCAGCAGGGGAAGTTGAAAACAGACAGTGCTTCTCACTCAGGCTTTGAGATAACAGCAGCAGCCGTAGTGTAATCGGATACCTTTCCTTTGAGTCAGTGAACACCAGCAAAGTTACGTTTTGAATTAATTAAAGGAAACCAGTGGGTTTCTCCACCTCTTTGATAAAAGTTATTATTTTCGAAAGCAATTGATTGAAATTGCCAGAATCTTAAGTTTTACTTACTTGAAATAAGGTTTATCTCATTTTATCTGGAGATTAATAGAAACTTAAAGAAGATCATGGACACCATTTTAAAAAGTGTCAATCTGGAGATGATAGTTGATTTTGCTAATACTTATGTGTATGTAAAAGAAAAAAAAAACTTGTTAAAAGAAAAATTGTTAAGATAAAGAAATAATTAAGTTGTAAATGTTATACAAGTTTGTGTTAAGCAAATTGTAAATTTAGTTCTGAGTTGAGATCAGAGCTAAGCTTGCAAGTTGCAGTAATTCAATTTGAATTTTCAAACATTTTTAAGTTTAAAAAAAAAGAGAGCAAATAGAGAAAAGAAGGACACAGATCTTGAATGCGTTGAATAGCACATTTCAAAGGCCCATAAATCTTTCTGTTATCTTAGACCTAAAACCTAGGAAGATTGAAGAGCCAGAGGAATTTCTGGAGCGTTTTAATGAAATCTACCGGGGGCAGTCAGGCGATTTGCTGTATCAAAATGGTCAGAATTCCCCTCAATACTGTGCTATGTTAATGCATTGCCTACCACCTTCTGTGGTTACTGCTGTGAAATGTAATAACATGAAATGGACAGAGAACGACCCTTCCCAGATGACAAGGGCAGTCAGATTTTACTGGAAGGAGGGTGTAGGCCAAGAAGGAGGCTCAGTTACAAAGGTTAAGACTGAGTATGTAATGAAAAAGGATAATCTGCGACCCCAACAAGCGGCAGAAATGGTAGTTTTCCAGCAGGAGCTCCAATATAGTGACTTTGGGTGGGTGGATCAGCGAAGAGGAGGATGAGACAACAGTGCTATATTTCTATCACCCCACAGTGGTGGACGTTAGACGTTGAACAATCACTGCATCACGTTACCCTGGCCTATGACAGAACTGGACGAAACAGGGAGTTGGAGGACAAATACCGGCCATTACTTGAGACCGAATGGCCAGTCAAGGTTACAGCCACAGTCACGGGAAAAGAAGGTACAGCCGATTTTGTTACAATATCACCACATTTATGGCCACAGTCAGCTTCGGTAAGCCCTCATATTACACGTCAGGTCCATGACCAGTACCATGCCAGGGATATGGGGCGAATGGTCAGGAGGGCAGTGGATCATTCGGATCCAACAGACTACGCACTTCAAGTCATGCCGGACGGCACTACCATAAAATATTTTGAGGTCCCTGAAACGATTAACACTCGACTGCAGCATCACAGGGGACATGATGTGTTGGAATATGTCAATCCACAGGTCTGGGCGGGATACCCATCACAAGTGGGAAAGACAAATGTTACACCTATTAAGGTGATGATTAAGGATCATGTAAAGCTACCTTCCATTCGACAATACCCCCTGAAATCTCAAGCTGCTCCATCAATAGATAAATTAATTCAAGAGCTGTTGAAACAGGGTATTTTGGTCCCTTGCCAATCAGAATGTAACACCCCCATACTTGCTGTGTCTAAACCAGCCAAACCAGACCAGTACCGATTAGTACAGGATTTACGTTCAATCAATGCCATCGCATAGCCGTTACATGCTCTCACCCTCCAACAGGATATTACGGTGTATAGCTCCCACTCGGTCATCGCACTACTGAGGCAACTGCAGACTCAGCATCTTACCGCAGCTCGTCAGAATAGGTATGAGATATACCTTTTGAACAATCCACGTCTGACATTTAAATACTGTACCACTATCAATCCAGCCTGTTTTCTTAGTGGTCCCCCTGTCCATGAAGACGCACCTGGCCACGACTGTTTAGCCTTGATTCAGGAAACTACCACAATAAGGGGCGATTTGAGTGACATTTCGTCAGAACAACCTGACATGATTATGTGTGGTCAAATATCCCACCGGGGTTTAGTTAATGACCTACTGAAGGCCCTCCTTATGCCCGCGCAGATTTCCGTTATTAAATGCGCTGCCCACACGAATGGTACAACCCCAGTTGACGTTGGTAATGAACGAGCAGATTGTGCAGCGCGGACAGCCGCGCAAATTCAGCAAGTGATGGTGCCTAAGATGTTAAGTCAGACTAAACGATCTACTATAAATATGTCTGCTTCTGACAAGTCAATGCCAACCATCCAAGACGTCATAAGGTTACAGGAGGACGCTCCTGAGAGTGATAAACAAATGTGGAAACGGTTAGGTTGTACATATGATTCTGTTTCCTCTTTATGGACCACGCCTGCACATCAGACTTGTATGTCTGATGTGCTGGCTTTATGGGTCATTGAATGTGTACACTTTGCAACTCATTGTGGGGCTCGAGGGACTAGTGATTTGTTGCTGGACACTTGGTGGCACCCTAAAATGCAGGGGTTGGCCCAAAGTATCAGTAATCGGTGTTTGATTTGTCAGCAATATAACACCGGAAAAGGTATCCCTTGTGGGAAGGGGCAAACCCCGTTGCCCAGTGGTCCCTTTGAGACGCTCCAAATGGATTACATTGAGTTGGAAAGGTGTCAATGTTACAAATATGTTTTGGTCATTGTGGATGTGTTCAGCAGATGGGTCGAGGCGTATCCGACTATCGATAATAAAGCTGCTACTGTGGTTAAAGTCTTGATGAGGGAAATAATTCCCCGGTACGGTATACCAGCTCAGTTAAGTTCTGATAATGGGCCTCATTTTATTGGACAAATTAACAAGGAGTTTTGCTCCCAGTTGGGCATACGCCAGCAGTTACACTGTGCTTACAGACCGCAGGCGGCCGGGGTGGTTGAGAGACACAATCAGACCCTCAAAACTAAATTGGCTAAATTAAGAGCAGACACGGGACTGACATGGCTTAAGTTGCTCCCCGTTGCCCTCTTCCAGCTGCGGGTTACACCTGCGGGACCGGCCCGGCTCTCTCCCGCCGAGATTCTTTATGGCAGGCCTCTTAGAACTCCCTGGAGCCTGCAGGTTCCCAGACTGGTTCAGTTTCATTAGATGACTGAAGAAATGACCGCCTATGTTCTAGCCCTTACGCAAGTGCTCAAGGAACTCCATGGCCAAGTCCGCGCGGCTCACCAGCCATTGCCCCAGTACCTAGCTCACTTTCAGTCCAGCCCGGTAGTTATGTCATGGTCAAAAATTGGACTAGGAAGGGGTCGGAGCCGCGATGGGACGGGCCCTTCCAAGTTCTCCTTACCACCCCCACAGCAGTTAAAGTGGAGGGGCGAAGTGCTTGGGTCCACCTACATCACTGTAAATTGAGTCCATCTCCACTACTGTAAAAGGTCGGATACTAACCTGCCTCCCTTCTCCAGTGCTATTTTACAGGTGTGGAGCATGATGGAGTGGCTACGTATCGTCTGTCTGATATTTGGCCTCACTTCGCTTGGCGTGTTATTGGCGATGGACATGGAAAAGGGGAATATTATGTATCTGTGTAGCCCCAACCAATCTACAAGGATACATCACCTATGCAAAGGTGATGTTCTTCGCTGCCCCCATATACGAGGACATGGTATCGACTCATGGAAGGTCATCAAAGTTAAGGAGAATGCAGGAGTCATGAAGCAGTTGCACCGGTCCCGGCGATAGGAAGGGAACATTATATGGACATTGCCTTGTTTTTGGAATACATGTAAATTTGATTTTGGATGTGTTAAGAGTGGTACAATAGAGGTAAAATCAGGCTGTCAGAAGAGTGTAGGAAGAGGCTATGAGAAAGAGAAAGGGACTAGAGAGAGGACGGGGCGTATGAGAAGGGAAGTACAGCTAGAATGTAGGTTACCGGGAGATACACTTAAGTTAGTTAAAGGCCAAACTGAGGAAAACCCGGGTAGTAAACCTTGGGAGCCCTCGGGGCAATAACCAAGGAGTTGTCTCAGCTACGGTTATTTGCAATGCAGAACCGGTATGCTCTTGACTATCTTCTGGCCCGTGAGGGTGGGGTATGCGCCATAGTACAGGGCAAGTGTATCATGGGAGTTCAGGACTTGACCGCTAACATTACTAAATTTATGGATCGCATACGGGATCACTTGGACAGGATGCAGGATCCTGGCTCTTGGGGTAACTGGGGATTTGGAGGATGGAAGGACTGGTTGATAAATATGGCCATGTATCTAGTGGTAGCTATCGGCTGCATCTTTGTGGGCCTGGCCATCCTTAAATGTGTGATGGGTAGAATGCGGGGTGCACTGGATCAGATCACCGCCCCAATCACCGAAAAAAAAATTAACTGTTAAAATCCACGAGGGTGAGGCAGATGAAGGGGGGCTAAGACAGGAATTGGAAATGCAGCGACGGATCTTTTAGATGAGAACCGTAGCTATGGATTGGATAGTTCGGTTATCATGGAATGATAAAAGGAGGGAATGACGAATGTGATATAAAATAGTTACTTTAGAGATACTAGTTAATGTAATGTAGAAATAAGCCACTTTGATTCTGGCAGTTAGGGAGAAAGGGATTTGAGACCGCATGGAAAAAGCAGGAAGAGGTGTGTCTATGAGAGTGATGCTGCATTGATAGGGGCCAGAGAAAGGGATTGGAAGTGAGCCAATCAGAATAGATCAAACAGGTCAGGAGGGATATAGGCTGACCTATGGGCGTCGAGTATGTGAAACTTGATACCATTTGAATTGATTTGCAGAGATCCCTTTGTTTCTTTGTTCATTCACTTTCTGGGATATAGGAAACTGGATGTCTCTTATATTTCTATGAAATGAATCAAGCTTGCAAGCTAAATAAATAACTTCTTTTTACGTGCGAATCCATCTCAACTTTTATTGAGGCCAGACTGACAGAGAAAGAAATTTGGGAATCAACAAGAGGTGGCAAATGGAGTTTAATGTAGAGAAGTGTGAGGTGATTCACTTTGGAAGGAATAACAGGAATGCGGAATATTTGGCTAATGGTAAAGTTCTTGAAAGTGTGGATGAGCAGAGGGATCTAGGTGTCCATGTACATAGATCCCTGAAAGTTGCCACCAGGTTGATAGGGTTGTGAAGAAGGCCTGTGGAGTGTTGGCCTTTATTGGTAGAGGGATTGAGTTCCGGAGTCGGGAGGTCATGTTGCAGCTGTACAGAACTCTGGTACGGCCGCATTTGGAGTATTGCGTACAGTTCTGGTCACCGCATTATAGGAAGGACGTGGAGGCTTTGGAGCGGGTGCAGAGGAGATTTACCAGGATGTTGCCTGGTATGGAGGGAAAATCTTATGAGGGAAGGCTGATGGACTTGAGGTTGTTTTCGTTGGAGAGAAGAAGGTTAAGAGGAGACTTAATAGAGGCATACAAAATGATCAGGGGGTTGGATAGGGTGGACAGTGAGAGCCTTCTCCCGCGGATGGATATGGCTGGCACGAGGGGACATAACTTTAAACTGAGGGGTAATAGATATAGGACAGAGGTCAGAGGTAGGTTCTTTACGCAAAGAGTAGTGAGGCCGTGGAATGCCCTACCTGCTACAGTAGTGAACTCGCCAACATTGAGGGCATTTAAAAGTTTATTGGATAAACATATGGATGATAATGGCATAGTGTAGGTTAGATGGCTTTTGTTTCGGTGCAACATCGTGGGCCGAAGGGCCAGTACTGCGCTGTATTGTTCTATGTTCTATGTACACCACTCCACTAGGTTCTCTATCTCCCTCCTGTATTCGGACTCATCGTTATTCGAGATCTGGACCACTATGGTCATATCGTCAGCAAACCTGTAGATGGAGTTGGAACCAAGTTTTGCCACGCAGTCGTGTGTGTACAGGGAGTAAAGTAGGGGGTTAAGTACGCAGCCTTGCGGGGCGCCGGTGTTGAGGACTATTGTGGCGGAGGTGTAAGTTGAACAACAGTGTGCCAGCGCAGCCTTCAGTCGCAGAGGAGGAGAGGCTTTGAAGACCAAGACCTCTGACCCGACACCAAGTTCATGGTCTAGAGAGCAGTAGTGATTCCCGCCCTCCTGTATGACTCAGAGATGTGGACTTTCTTTAGCAGGCACCTCAAAACCCCGGAGAAGTACCACCAGCACTGCCTCTGCAAGTTTCTACAATCCATTGGCAGAATAGGTCAATGTCAATGTTCTTGCTCAGACCAAAGCATCGTAGCATTGACCACGCTCGATCAGCTCCGCAGGGAGCTCCCTACAAGGAGTGGTGTAGGGAGGGATTGGGGTTGGAGTGGTGTAGGGAGGGATTGGGGTGGAGTGGTGTAGGGAGGGATTGGGGTGGAGTGGTGTAGGGAGGGATTGGGGTGGAGTGGTGTAGGGAGGGATTGGGATGGAGTGGTGTAGGGAGGGATTGGGGTGGCATAGGGAGGGGTTGGGGTGGAGTGGTGTAGGGAGGGATTGGGGTGGAGTGGTGTAGGGGAGGGATTGGGGTGGAGTGGTGTAGGGAGGGATTGGGATGGAGCGGTGTAGGGAGGGATTGGGGTTGGAGTGGTGTAGGGGAGGGATCAGGGGGTGGAGTGGTGTAGGAAGGGATTGGGGTGGAGTGGTGTTGGGAGGGATTGGGGTGGAGTGGTGTTGGGAGGGATTGGGGTGGAGTGGTGTAGGGAGGGATTGGGGTGGAGTGGTGTAGGGGAGGGATTGGGGTGGAGTGGTGTAGGGAGGGATTGGGGTGGAGTGGTGTAGGGGAGGGATTGGGGTGGAGTGGTGTAGGGAGGGATTGGGATGGAGCGGTGTAGGGAGGGATTGGGGTTGGAGTGGTGTAGGGGAGGGATCCGGGGGTGGAGTGGTGTAGGGAGGGATTGGGGTGGAGTGGTGTTGGGAGGGATTGGGGTGGAGTGGTGTTGGGAGGGATTGGGGTGGAGTGGTGTAGGGGAGGGATCAGGGGGTGGAGTGGTGTTGGGAGGGATTGGGGTGGAGTGGTGTAGGGAGGGATTGGGGTGGAGTGGCGTAGGGAAGGATTGGGGTGGAGCGGTGTAGGGAGGGATTTGGATGGAGTGGTGTAGGGAGGGATTGGGGTGGAGTGGTGTAGGGAGGGATTGGGGTGGAGTGGTGCAGGGAGGGATTGGGGTGGAGTGGCGTAGGGAGGGATTGGTGTGGAGTGGTGTAGGGAGGGACTGGGGTGGAGTGGTGTAGGGAGGGATTGGGGTGGCATAGGGAGGGGTTGGGGTGGAGTGGTGTAGGGAGGGATTGGGGTGGAGTGGTGTAGGGAGGGATTGGGATGGAGTGGTGTAGGGAGGGATTGGGGTGGAGTGGCGTAGGGAGGGATTGGGGTGGAGTGGCGTAGGGAGGGATTGGGGTGGAGTGGTGTAGGGAGGGATTGGGGTGGAGTGGTGTAGGGAGGGATTGGGGTGGAGTGGTGTAGGGAGGGATTGGGGTTGGAGTGGTGTAGGGGAGGGATCAGGGGGTGGAGTGGTGTTGGGAGGGATTGGGGTGGAGTGGTGTAGGGGAGGGATCAGGGGGGGAGTGGTGTTGGGAGGGATTGGGGTGGAGTGGTGTAGGGAGGGATTGGGGTGGAGTGGTGTTGGGAGGGATTGGGGTGGAGTGGTGTTGGGAGGGATTGGGGTGGAGTGGTGTAGGGAGGGATTGGGGTGGAGTGGTGTTGGGAGGGATTGGGGTGGAGTGGTGTAGGGAGGGATTGGGGTGGAGTGGCGTAGGGAGGGATTGGGGTGGAGCGGTGTAGGGAGGGATTGGGATGGAGCGGTGTAGGGAGGGATTGGGGTGGAGTGGTGTAGGGGAGGGATGGAGCGGTGTAGGGAGGGATTGGGGTTGGAGTGGTGTAGGGGAGGGATCAGGGGGTGGAGTGGTGTTGGGAGGGATTGGGGTGGAGTGGCGTAGGGAGGGATCAGGGGGTGGAGTGGTGAAGGGAGAGATTGGGGTGGAGTGGTGCAGGGAGGGATTGGGGTGGAGTGGCGTAGGGAGGGATTGGGGTGGAGCGGTGTAGGGAGGGATTGGGGTGGAGTGGCGTAGGGAGGGATCAGGGGGTGGAGTGGTGAAGGGAGAGATTGGGGTGGAGTGGTGCAGGGAGGGATTGGGGTGGAGTGGCGTAGGGAGGGATTGGTGTGGAGTGGTGTAGGGAGGGATTGCGGTGGAGTGGTGTAGGGAGGGATTGGGGTGGCATAGGGAGGGGTTGGGGTGGAGTGGTGTAGGGAGGGATTGGGGTGGAGTGGTGTAGGGAGGGATTGGGATGGAGTGGTGTAGGGAGGGATTGGGATGGAGTGGTGTAGGGAGGGATTGGGGTGGAGTGGCGTAGGGAGGGATTGGGGTGGAGTGGTGTAGGGAGGGATTGGGGTGGAGTGGTGTAGGGAGGGATTGGGGTGGCATAGGGAGGGGTTGGGGTGGAGTGGTGTAGGGAGGGATTTGGGGTGGAGTGGTGTAGGGAGGGATTGGGGTGGAGTGGCGTAGGGAGGGATTGGGGTGGAGTGGTGTAGGGAGGGATTGGGGTGGAGTGGTGTAGGGAGGGATTGGGGTGGCATAGGGAGGAGTTGGGGTGGAGTGGTGTAGGGAGGGATTTGGGGTGGAGTGGTGTAGGGAGGGATTGGGGTGGAGTGGTGTAGGGAGGGATTGGGGTGGAGTGGTGTAGGGAGGGATTGGGGTGGAGTGGTGTAGGGAGGGATCGGGGTGGAGTGTTGTAGGGAGGGATTGGGGTGGAGTGGTGTTGGGAGGGATTGGGGTGGAGTGGTGTAGGGGAGGGATCAGGGGGGGAGTGGTGTTGGGAGGGATTGGGGTGGAGTGGCGTAGGGAGAGATTGGGGTGGAGTGGCGTAGGGAGGGATCAGGGGGTGGAGTGGTGTAGGGAGGGACTGGGGTGGAGTGGTGTAGGGAGGGATTGGGATGGAGTGGTGTAGGGAGGGATTGGGGTTGGAGTGGTGTAGGGGAGGGATCGGGGTGGAGTGGTGTTGGGAGGGATTGGGGTGGAGTGGTGTAGGGGAGGGATCAGGGGGGGGAGTGGTGTTGGGAGGGATTGGGGTGGAGTGGCGTAGGGAGAGATTGGGGTGGAGTGGCGTAGGGAGAGATTGGGGTGGAGTGGCGTAGGGAGGGATTGGGGTGGAGTGGTGTAGGGAGGGATTGGGGTGGAGTGGTGTAGGGAGAGATTGGGGTGGAGTGGCGTAGGGAGAGATTGGGGTGGAGTGGCGTAGGGAGAGATTGGGGTGGAGTGGCGTAGGGAGGGATCAGGGGGTGGAGTGGTGTAGGGAGGGACTGGGGTGGAGTGGTGTAGGGAGGCCAGGTTTTGGAGGCCATAGAGGAGTCATAGATTGGGTGCAACATCTTGGGGGGTGGGGGGAGAGAGTGCCGGGGGGAGGGCGGGGGGGGTGGTGATGCCCCTTCCTTCCGACCTTTTCACCTGAGATGGTGAAGTCGCAGGTTGGCCTCCTGCATCCCATCTTCCCGAGCCACACATGATTGTGACAGGAGTGGAAACGGGCCCATCACTCGCCATTAATTGGTTAGTTAAGGCCCTCACTCGGGCTGAGGGTGGGTTGGCTGGATCTTCTTCGTCTTCTCAGGCAGTCCCTCAGAGTCGAGGATAATTTGCCTCCACACAAAAAAGGATTGCCTGTTGACTGAGGAGTCCAATGTGCAACCTACAGTCTCTGTCACAGGTGGGGTGGTTGGAGGAGCGGGTGGGTGAGGCGCACAGGTTGCCATGCACTCCCTTCGCTGTCGACGCTTGGCTTCAGCTTGCTCCTGGCGGTGAAACCCGAGGTGTTCCGCTCCTTCCCAGCTGCTTTTCTTGGGCCAGAGATTCCCAGGTGTCGGTGAGAACGGCGCAATTTTTCAAGGAGGGTGTTCTTGAAGCGTTTCCTCTGGCCTCCTCTGGCTCGTTTGCCATATCGAAGCACTGAGTAGACCGCTTGTTTTGGGGGCCTCGTGTCAGACATGCGAATGATGTGGCCCACCCTGCGGAGCTGATCGAGCGTGGTCAATGCTTCGATGCTTTGGTCTGAGCAAGAACACTGACATTGACCTATTCTTCCAATGGATTGTAGGAACTTGCGGAAGCAGTGCTGGTGGTACTTCTCCGGGGTTTTGAGGTGTCTGCTAAATATAGTCCACATCTCTGAGTCATATAGGAGGGCGGGAATCACTAGTGCTCTCTAGACCATGAACTTGGTGTCAGGTCAGAGGTCTTGGTCTTCAAACCCTCTCCTCCTCTGCGACTGAAGGCTGCGCTGGCACACTGAAGATGGTGTTGAACCTCATCGTTGATGTCTGCCTTTGTTGACAGTGTCCAAGGTATGGAAATTGGCCCAAGTTGTCCAAGGCCTTGTGGTGGATTTTGATAATCGGGGGCAGTGCTGTGTGGCTGGGGCAGGTTGGGAGAGGGTCTTTGTCTTATGGATGCTTAGTGTAAGGCTCTTGTATGCCTCGGTTGTTGATGATGGCTTGGCGTTCGGTCTCCGAGTGTGCACAAACGCAAGCATTGTTCAGTCATTTTCAAAGTCAGGGTGGTGCACGCAGGTGGTGTCGGGAGGGTAACAGGGCCATTGGTGGCGGCATTTCCGATCGTGGGAAGAGTTGCTCAATGGCCACGATCGGCTTTTAAAAATGCCGGCCACGACCGGCTTTCAGAATGCCAGCTGTCCCGCGCATGTGCGCCCCTCAGTAGCGTGCAGGCGCAGAGCCCAGCGAGGCAGACTGCGTCCTCCTGACATCAGCGCTCTGACCCAGGAGCAGATTCTTTTTGAAACTCGCTGGAGTCTTCTCTCCCGAAGCAGCGGCAGAGAGCAGGTCACGTGCCCCATACACTGACATCACGTGCTCCGGGCGCGAGCGAGATTCCTCCATTTTCTAGATGCCAGCAGTGCTGCAGTGAACTCCCGGACCTCTGGTGAACAACCCAGTAAGAAGAAGCTGAAATCAGGAACAAAGCAGTATAAAGAAGTTTGCTTGAGGTATGGGTTCATTAATTGTGCAATTGCAAATCAGAATGCAAAGCCCATGTGAGTTACATGGAGGGAAGTACTGACAAATGAAAGATTAAAATCCTCAAAACTCAAAGGCATTTGAAGGTGAAGCATAGTGAGTTGAAGGACAAACCTCTTGATTTTTTTCAACGGATGCAAGTGAGAGGTTATATCATCAGCTGATGTCCTGAGCAGAAATGTAACATTGAATGACAAAGCCAGTGCGATCGTGAAGACCGAGTAGAAAGAAATGGTGGGTTGTGAAGGTCGGCAGGCGTGGGCCACGAAGATCGGCAGGCGTGGGCCGCTAAGGTCGGCCGACGTGGGTCGTGGAGGTTAGCCGATGTGGGTCCGAAGGATGGCTGGTTGGTAAAAATGCACCCTGGCAAAAAGGTTTGAAAAATACTGCTGTAGTTCAACGATAGAGGTTGGAGCGTCCTCGGATCTGGCGGTGGAGGTTGATTAGATTCTCGTTTGTTCTGTGGTTTAGCTCCATTCCAGCGGGGAGTGCAGCAAGGAAGATCGAGAAGAGTGGCGGTGCAATGACTTAGCCTTGCTTGACCCCAGTCCGAATGTGAATTGGGTCTGTGGTGGATTAATGCATGTCACTGTGGAGCAGGCGGAGGATGGTGACAAATTTTGGGGTGCTGCCGAAATGGAGAAGAACACTCCATAATCCCTCGCGGTTGACAGTGTCAAAATCCTTTGTGAGGTCAAAGAAGGCCATGTACACGAGTTGGTCCTAGTCCCTGCATTTCTCTTGTCATGGCTGAGTGGCGAAGATCATGTCCGTCGTGCCGTTTAGTGGGCGGAATCCCCATTGGGACTCTTGGAGGAGCACTTAAGTACAGATGAGTAATCGCCTTAATCACAGGCTGGATGATGTCTTACCACCATATTATGGAGATAGGCAACCAAATATGGGGATGCTTGGTGATGGGCAGGGAGGCGGTGGGCTAGCAGCCAATCCTTATTTTTACATAACCGCCCCCCCCCCCCCACCTGCAAGTGCACCAGCTTGGGGGGGCATAATGTTTCCCCTGTATTGTCACAGTAAATTCATTCACTAATGGCTAGGTGGTCACTGTAAATTCTGATATACAGCATTTTAACTCATCATTGACGGGAAGACAGCTAATCAGAAATTAGTTGGAATTATTCAAATCTACCAACTCAACAAGTGAGAACGAGGCATATTATGTATGTTAATTTATGGTAATTAATTTGCCCAAAGCAGCCTTGATGCCTTGACTGCATTTATCACATGGTAATAAGTCAGTATAAAAATGACCAATGATCGGAATATCTCTCCCAAGGGCTCAATTGCATCTGGTAAAACACATTGATGAATGTTCTTGTATAAAATCTGTTTGCGTGTTATTTTAGCAAAGTCGTTAAGCCAATTAAAATAAACAGGGCAGCTTAAACATTGCTTTAAAGGAACAAAGGAATTTTATGCAAATGCTTTAACTGTTGCACTGGCAGAGAAAATTAAACCCCAGAGTGTTTGGTTACAAGAGAAGTCTAGCTTCTAATTAATTAATTTGCATGTGTTAATTAGCCATAATTGCCATACTTCACTAATATGTTGTCTACTGTGCAATAGATGTACCCTTAAAGCTTCAGAAAGCAAGGAGTGGCTGATTTAGAAACGCAAATAGAGCAAGTTAGAGGAACATTATTGGGAGTTCTATGCGTAGAAGACTGAGGTTTGATGCCCAATCTTGCTCTGTTCCCAATCTGTGCTGCCACAGGGAGGAATGGGACCTACTATTGGAGTTAAAATGCAGTTTGAAGTATTCCTGTTGGGTCAGTACCAAAGAGACAGTGGCAGACTATAAAACCGGCTCAGACTTCCTGTGGGGCTGGAGTATAGGAACTAACAGAATCTAAACAGAAGTGGACAGAATAAAACGGAGGACGCCTTTTATGGGAGGATACATACCCTCAGAGGTGTAACACTAAGACTTTTGCTCACAACGTATACAGAGACAGAAGCAAAACTGTCCAAGATTTCATGGGGATATTTAAGAAGGTCATGGACTAAACTGGAGACGGATATGCAATTTGGTGCTGCCAGCCTCCACACCGACTCCAGACCCCAGGCCATCTTGAAAGAGATTGGCTCGTGGTCAGATTGACTGCCATCTGGGAAGGGCGGGTAGCCAATTCATACTAAATGTACTTAATTAAGTACCTATTAAGGCCCTGTTCCCCTGCTGACAGGGATTTCTAGTTGGTAATGCGGGCGGGTTAGCCCCAACAGAATCAGATTGGATGGCGAACCCGCTCCCTGGCCTTTAAATGCCTGAAGCATTAAAACTTGTGGCGGGCGTGTCTAAAGCACACCAGACGGTGCCAGATAACCAATGACTGGTTTCCAATGTCTGATTAAAAATTTAGCCCCAGGGACAAGGGGTGACCAATTAAAAAGGGGGCTTGGATAGGCTAAACTATACAATACTTAATATGGACAATACAATAGAGCCCTCAGGTTTGTGCCTTTGCCTCAGAGACCTCAGGTGTGTCCCATTCAGCACTTGTCCCCACAAATGGGGGCCAGCTGGAACAGCACTTGTGGGGGTCTCCCATGGAACTACCAAGGTGCCTGACTGGCACTGCCAGCTGGCATGGAGACTGCCAGGGTGTCAGGTGGGTGCATGACCAGGCTGGGGGTGCCTGGTGTGGGTCTTGGAGTGGGCAGCGCCGGGTGGGCTGGAGACCCTCCTATACTGTGTTCAGGCTGAGGTGGGAGGCCAGGGATTGCTTTGTGGGCCTCGGAGATCGGGACACCATTTAAAAATGGCGTTCCTGTCTCATGCTACAAGGGAGTTCTGGTGGGCGAAGCAATAAAGGGCAGCACGGTAGCACAAGTGGATAGCACTGTGGTTTCACAGCGCCAGGGTCCCAGGTTCGATTCCCCGCTGGGTCACTGGCTGTGTGGAGTTTGCACGTTCTCCCCGTGTGTGCGTGGGTTTCCTCCGGGTGCTCCGGTTTCCTCCCACAGTCCAAAGACATGCAGGCTTGGTGGATTGGCCATGATAAATTGCCCTTAGGGACCAAAACGGTTAGGAGGGGTTATTGGGTTACGGGGATAGGGTGGAAGTATAGAATTTACAGTGCAGAAGGAGGCCATTCGGCCCATCGAGTCTGTACAGGCCCTTACAAAGAGCACCCTACTCAAGCCCACATATCTACCCTATCCCCGAAACCCAGGAACCCACACTTAACCTTTTTGGACACGAAGGGCAATTTAGCCTGGCCAATCTACCTAACCCGCACTTCAGGCAAGGCCGGGGGGATGTAGCGGTAGGTGGCCAGGAGGTGGGCTGTGGGTGGGGTGGACAGACACGGAACACCACTGCCGCGGCCTGCAAGGCAGCCATGCAGCTGCGCACGCCGCTGACTGCCCACCGTGAACTTCGGGCCACAGGTCAGATAGGTGTCCTCCAAAGGTGCCCTTTGGCCTCAGCTGACCATCAGCGGGATGGGCACACTCCAGCACAACCAGTATGATCTGGCTGGGATGGTGTGTGTGAGGAGTGTACATGCGGCTGTAGCTTGTCAGCCTCCCGAATGTCAATCATGGGCCCTGCAAATCCCACAACATTTCTCATTGGAATCGATTGTGTTCTACGTGGCGCCGGTGCTAGTCTCCACTGTCACTCAATCGGTCCAGGGGCCCCGCCAGTTTTGCTGTCGTGGAAGTCCACGAATCCTGACCCAGCGTCAACCGTATCAGGGATGGAGAATTCCGCCGGTGATCTTTTTTTGGACCGGAACTGATCAGATGGGCTGCAATGCTCATCCCTGGTCCTCTGAATTTCTGCGTTCTTAGCCTCTCTGCTCCCAAAGCAAAAACGTCAGTATCTCAAGTCTCTCCTTATAACTAAGGGTTCCCAACCGTGGCAATATCCGATGAATCAATGTTATAAATGTCCTTTCCATAATGGAATGACTAGCCTGGCACAGTGTACAATAATGGGGTATCTAACCCTGCACAGTGTACCATAATGGGATGTCTAACCCTGCACAGTGTACTATAATGGGATGTCTAACCCTGCACAGTGTACTATAATGGAATGTCTAACCCTGCACAGTGTACTATAATGGGATGTCTAACCCTGCACAGTGTACTATAATGGGATGTCTAACCCTGCACAGTGTACTATAATGGGGTGTCTAACCCGGCATAGTGTACTATAATGGGATATCTAACCCTGCACAGTGTACTATAATGGGATGTCTAACCCTGCACAGTGCACTATAATGGGATATCTAACCCTGCACTGTGTACTGTAATGGGATGTTGAACAGTGCACAGTGCTCTATAATGGGAACTCTAACCATCCACAGTGTACTTTTATGGAATGTCTAACCCTGCACTATAATGGGATGTCTAACCCTGCACAGTGTACTGTAATGGGATGTTGAACCCTGCACAGTGCTCTATAATGGGAACTCTAACCATCCACAGTGTACTTTTATGGAATGTCTAACCCTGCACTATGATGTGATGTCTAACACTGCACAGTGTACAATAATGGGGTGTCTAACCCTGCACAGCGTACTGTAATGGAATGTCTAACCCTGCACAGTGCTCTATAATGGGAAGTCTAACCATGCACAGTGTACTATAATGGAATATGTCTAACCCTGCACTATAATGGGATGTCTAACCCTGCACAGATTACTACAATGGGTTGTCTAACCCTGCACAGTGCACTATAATGGGATGTCTAACCCTGCACAGTGTACTATAATGGGGTGTCTAACCCGGCACAGTGTACTATAATGAGATATCTAACCCTGCACAGTGTACTATAATGGGATGTCTAACCCTGCACAGTGTACTATAATGGGATGTCTAACCCTGCACAGTGTACTATAATGGGGTGTCTAACCCTGCACTATAATGGGATGTCTAACCCTGCACAGTGTACTATAATGGGATGTCTAACCCTGCACAGTGTACTATAATGGGGTGTCTAACCCGGCACAGTGTACAATAATGGGGTGTCTAACACTGCACAGTGTACTATAATGATGTCTAACCCTGCACAGTGTACTGTAATGGGATGTCTAACCCTGCACAGTGCACTATAATGGAATGTCTAACACTGCACAGTGTACTATAATGGGATATCTAACCCTGCACAGTGTACTATAATGGGGTGTCTAACCCTGAACAGTGTACAATAATGGGGTGCCTAACCCTGAACAGTGTACAATAATGGGGTGTCTAACCCTGCACTATAATGGGGTGTCTAACCCTGAACAGTGTACAATAATGGGGTGTCTAACCCTGAACAGTGTACATTAATGGGGTGTCTAACCCTGCACAGTGTACAATAATGGGGTGTCAAACCCTGCACTATAATGGGATGTCTAACCCTGCACAGTGTACTATAATGGGATGTCTAACCCCGCACAGTGTACTATAATGGGGTGTCTAACCCGGCACAGTGTACAATAATGGGGTGTCTAACACTGCACAGTGTACTATAATGATGTCTAACCCTGCACAGTGTACTGTAATGGGATGTCTAACCCTGCACAGTGCACTATAATGGAATGTCTAACACTGCACAGTGTACTATAATGGGATATCTAACCCTGCACAGTGTACTATAATGGGATGTCTAACCCTGCACAGTGCACTATAATGGGATGTCTAACAATGCACAGTGCACCATTATGGAATGTCTAACCCTGCACAGTGCTCTATAATGGGAAGTCTAACCCTCCACAGTGTACTTTCATGGAATGTCTAACCCTGCACTATGATGTGATGTCTAACACTGCACAGTGTACAATAATGGGGTGTCTAACCCTGCACAGCGTACTATAATGGAATGTCTAACCCTGCACAGTGCTCTATAATGGGAAGTCTAACCATGCACAGTGTACTATAATGGAATGTCTAACCCTGCACTATAATGGGATGTCTAACACTGCACAGTGTACAATAATGGGGTGTCTGACCCTGCACAGTGTACTATCATGGGATGTCTAACCCTGCACAGTGTACTATAATGGGATGTCTAACCCTGCACAGTGTACTATAATGGGATGACTTACCCTGCACAGTGTACTATAATGGGATGTCTAACCCTGCGCAGTGTACTATAACGGATGTCTAACCCTGCACTGTGTACTATAATGTGATGTCTAACCCTGCACAGTGTACTATAATGGGATGTCTAACCCCGCACAGTGTACTATAATTGGATGTCTAACCCTGCGCAGTGTACTATAATGGGATGTCTAACCCTGCACTGTGTACTATAATGTGATGTCTAACCCTGCACAGTGTACTATAATGGGATGTCTAACCCCGCACAGTGTACTATAATTGGATGTCTAACCCTGCGCAGTGTACTATAATGGATGTCTAACCCTGAACAGTGCACTATAATGGGATGTCTAACCCTGCACAGTGTACAATAATGGGGTGTCGAACCCTGCACAGTGTACTATAATGGATGTCTAACCCTGCACTATAATGGGATGTCTAACCCTGCACAGTGCACTATAATGGGATATCTAACCCTGCACAGTGTACAATAATGGGATATCTAACCCTGCACAGTGTACAATAATGGGGTGTCTAACCCTGCACAGTGTACTATAATGGGGTGTCTAACCCTGCACAGTGTACTATAATGGATATCTAACCCTGCACTATAATGGGATGTCTAACCCTGCACTATAATGGGATGTCTAACCCTGCACTATATTGGGATGTCTAACCCTGCACAGTGTACAATAATGGATGTCTAACACTGCACTATAATAGAATGTCTAACCCTGCACTATGATGGGATGTCTAACCCTGCACTATAATGGGATGTCTAACCCCGCACTATAATGGGATGTCTAACCCTGCACTATAATGGGATGTCTAACCCTGCACAGTGTACTATAATGGGATGTCTAACCCCGCACAGTGTACTATAATTGGATGTCTAACCCTGCGCAGTGTACTATAATGGATGTCTAACCCTGAACAGTGCACTATAATGGGATGTCTAACCCTGCACAGTGTACAATAATGGGGTGTCGAACCCTGCACAGTGTACTATAATGGATGTCTAACCCTGCACTATAATGGGATGTCTAACCCTGCACAGTGCACTATAATGGGATATCTAACCCTGCACAGTGTACAATAATGGGATATCTAACCCTGCACAGTGTACAATAATGGGGTGTCTAACCCTGCACAGTGTACTATAATGGGGTGTCTAACCCTGCACAGTGTACTATAATGGATATCTAACCCTGCACTATAATGGGATGTCTAACCCTGCACTATAATGGGATGTCTAACCCTGCACTATATTGGGATGTCTAACCCTGCACAGTGTACAATAATGGATGTCTAACACTGCACTATAATAGAATGTCTAACCCTGCACTATGATGGGATGTCTAACCCTGCACTATAATGGGATGTCTAACCCCGCACTATAATGGGATGTCTAACCCTGCACTATAATGGGATGTCTAACCCTGCACAGTGTACTATAATGGATGTCTAACCCTGCACTATAATAGAATGTCTAACCCTGCACTATAATGGGATGTCTAACCCTGCACTATAATGGGATGTCTAACCCTGCACTATAATGGGATGTCTAACCCTGCGCAGTGTACTATAATGGATGTCTAACCCTGCACTATAATGGGATGTCTAACCCTGCACAGTGTACCATAATGGATGTCTAACCCTGCACTATAATGGGATGTCTAACCCTGCACAGTGTACTATAATGGGATGTCTAACCCTGCACAGTGTACTATATTGGGATGTCTAACCCTGCACAGTGTACTATAATGGATGTCTAACCCTGCACTATAATGGGATGTCTAACCCCACACTGTACTATAATGGATGTCAAACCCTGCACAGTGTACTATAATGGGATTTCTAACCCCGCACAGTGTACTATAATGGACATCAAACCCTGCAGAGTGTACTATAATGGGATTTCTAACTCTGCAGTGTGTACTATAATGGGATGTCTAACCCTGCGTAGTGCACTATAATGGATGTCTAACCTTGCACAGTGTACTATAATGGATGTCAAACCCTGCACAGTGGACTATAATGGATGTCTAACCGTGCGCAGTGTACTATAATGGATGTCTAACCCTGAAGTGTACTATAATAGAATGTCTAACCCCGCACAGTGTACTATAATTGGATATCTAACCCTGCACAGTGTACTATAATGGGATTTCTAACCCCGCACAGTGTACTATAACGGATGTCAAACCCTGCACAGTGGACTATAATGGATGTCTAACCCTGCACAGTGTACTATAATGGGATGTCTAACCTTGCACAGTGCACTATAATGGGGATGTCTAACACTGCACAGTGTACAATAATGGGGTGTCTAAACCTGCACAGTGTACTATCATGGGATGTCTAACCCTGCACAGTGTACTATAATGGATGTCAAACCCTGTACAGTGTACTAAAATGGGATGTCAAACACTGCACAAGAATGGGATGTCTAACCCTGCACAGTGTACAATAATGGGGTGTCTAACCCTGCACAGTGTACTATAATGGGGTGTCTAACCCTGCACAGTGTACTATCATGGGACGTCTTACTCTGCACAGTGTACTTTAATGGAACGTCTAACCCTGCACTATAATGGGATGTCTAACCCTGCACAGTGTACAATAATGGGGTGTCTAACCCTGCACTATAATGGGATATCTAACTCTGCACAGTGTACTATAATGGAATGTCTAACCCTGCACAGTGTACTATAATGGGATGTCTAACCCTGCACAGTGTACTATAATGGACGTCAAACCCTGCACAGTGTGCTATCATGGGATGTCTAACCCTGCACAGTGTACTATAATGGATGTCAAACCCTGCACAGTGTTCTATCATGGGATGTCTAACCCTGCACAGTGTACTATAATGGATGTCAAACCCTGCACAGTGTACTATAATGGATGACAAACACTGCACAGTGTACCATAATGGATGTCAAACCCTGCACAGTGTACTATCATGGGATGTCTAACCCTGCACAGTGTACTTTAATGGAACGTCTAACCCTGCACTATAATGGGATGTCTAACCCTGCAGTGTACAATAATGGGGTGTCTAAGCCTGCACAGTGTACAATAATGGGGTGTCTAACCCTGCACAGTGTACAATAATGGGGTGTCTAACACTGCACTATAATGGGATCTCTAACCCTGCACAGTGTACTATAATGGGATGTCTAACCCTGCACAGTGCACTATAATGGGATGTCTAACCCTGCACAGCGTACAATAATGGGGTGTCTAACCCTGCACAGTGTACTATCATGGGATGTCTAACCCTGCACAGTGTACTTGAATGGAATGTCTACCCATGCACTATAATGGGAAGGCTAACCCTGCACAGTGTACTTTAATGGAATGTCTAACACTGAACTATAATGGGATGTCTAACCCTGTACAGTGTACAATAATGGGGTATCTAACCCTGCACAGTGTACTATAATGGATGTCAAACCCTGCACAGTGTACTATAATGGATGTCAAACACTGCAGTGTACTATAATGGATGTCAAACCCTGCACAGTGTACTATCATGGGATGTCTAACCCTGCACATTGTACTTTAATGGAACGTCTAACCCTGCACTATAATCGGATGTCTAACCCTGCACAGTGTACAATAATGGGGTGTCTAACCCTGAACAGTGTACAATAATGGGGTGTCTAACCCTGCACTGTGTACAATAATGGGGTGTCTAACCCTGCACTATAATGGGGTATCTAACCCTGCACAGTGTACTATAATGGGATGTCTAACCCTGCACAGTGTACTATAATGGGATGTCTAACCCTGCACAGTGTACTATAATGGAATGTCTAACCCTGCACAGTGTACTATAATGGGATGTCTAACCCTGCACAGTGTACTATAATGGGATGTCTAACCCTGCACAGTGTACTATAATGGGATGTCTAACCCTGCACAGTGTACTATAATGGGATATCTAACCCTGCACAGTGTACTATAATGGGATGTCTAACCCTGCACAGTGCACTATAATGGGATGTCTAACCCTGCACAGTGTACTGTAATGGGATGTCTAACCCTGCACAGTGCTCTATAATGGGAACTCTAACCATCCACAGTGTACTTTCATGGAATGTCTAACCCTGCACTATGATGTGATGTCTAACACTGCACAGTGTACAATAATGGGGTGGCTAACCCTGCACAGCGTACTGTAATGGAATGTCTAACCCTGCACAGTGCTCTATAATGGGAAGTCTAACCATGCACAGTGTACTATAATGGAATGTCTAACCCTGCACTATAATGGGATGTCTAACCCTGCACAGTTTACTACAATGGGATATCTAACCCTGCACAGTGCACTATAATGGGATGTCTAACCCTGCACAGTGTACTATAATGGGATGTCTAACCCTGCACAGTGTACTATAATGGGGTGTCTAACCCGGCACAGTGTACTATAATGGGATGTCTAACCCTGCACAGTGTACTATAATGGAATGTCTAACCCTGCACTATAATGGGATATCTAGCCCTGCACAGTGTACTATAATGGATGTCTAACCCTGCACTGTGCACTATAATGGGATGTCTAACCCTGCACAGTGTACTATAATGGAGTGTCTAACCCTGCACAGTGTACTATAATGGAATGTCTAACCCTGCACAGTGTACTTTCATGGAATGTCTAACCCTGCACAGTGCACTATAATGGGATGTCTAACCCTGCACAGTGTACTATAATGGAATGTCTAACCCTGCACAGTGTACTATAATGGAATGTCTAACCCTGCACAGTGTACTTTCATGGAATGTCTAACCCTGCACAGTGTACTATAATGGGATGTCTAACCCTGCACAGTGTACTATAATGGGATGTCTAACCCTGCATAGTGTACTATAATGGAATGTCTAACCCTGCACTATAATGGGATATCTAGCCCTGCACAGTGTACTATAATGGGATGACTAACCCTGCACAGTGTACTATAATGGATGTCTAACCCTGCACTGTGCACTATAATGGGATGTCTAACCCTGCACAGTGTACTATAATGGAATGTCTAACCCTGCACAGTGTACTATAATGGAATGTCTAACCCTGCACAGTGTACTTTCATGGAATGTCTAACCCTGCACAGTGTTCTATAACTGAGGCAAGTTACAGACAGCCTCACATTTGATAAGGATCATAGAATCCCTACAGTGCAGAAGACGGCCATTCGGCCCATCAAGTCTGCACCAGCCCTCTGCAAGAGCACTCTCCAAAGGCCACATGCCCACCCTATCCCTGGAACTTCATCTACACATCTTTGGATACTAATTTAGTATGGCCAGTCCACCTAACCTGCACATTTTTGGACTGTGGGAGGAAACCAGAGCACCCGGAGGAAACCCACGCAGACACGGGGAGAAAGTGCAGACTCCACACAGTCACCCAAGGACAGAACCGGACCCGGAGCTCTGGCGCTGTCAGGCAGCAGTGCTAACCACTGTGCCACCAAGCCGCCAGACAAATATCCAATTATTTTATTTATAACAATAATGTGAAAAGTAATGGGCTTTTTAAGGTTTAATTGTTAACTTGCTTTTTCCCAAGAATGCTAAGAAGGCTGAGCAAAGATTGTGTGGCATGACACAGTGCATTGTATGTGAGAAGGTTGGAGTCGCTGAGAGCTGGGAAGATATCAGAGGGGTGAGGGCGATAGGGAGGTCTTGCCATGCTCATGGCTGTGATGAAGAACTGACTGTTCTTTGAAATGTACACTATGCCTGTTATTTAGCAGGAACTTGCATACTTTGCAAAGCTTTTCTTCATATTCCATTTACTTTCCACTCACTCCATTCACACAAATGTAAAGTATTACTACATATCCAGACATTAGTGGGTCGAATTTTGCCAATTGCCAGCAAGTCCCGCCAAGCGAGGTGATCCTGCCTCCACGGGCGAAGTACCTAGGGCGGCACAGTACTGGCAGCAGCCCATTAACAGTTCGCCATTTGATCTCTCCCAGCCTCTGCAGTGCCACCACTGGTGGTGGTGATTGCTCCGGCTCCAGCTCCAGGCAGTGAAAACCCCAATGACCAGACACTCTCGAAGGGAATTGACGTAGGCTGGGGGAAACCAGGACATTATTGGTGGGGGCAGTTGAGGTTTTTATTTATTCATTCTTGGGATGTGGGCTTAGCTGGCTCGGCCAGCATTTGTTGCCCATCCCTAATTGCTCTTGAGGAGGTGGTGGTGAGCCGTCCTCTTGAACCGCTGCAGCCCATGTGATGTAGGCACAACCACTCTGCTGTTAGGAAGGGGGTTCCAGGATTTTGACCCAGTGACAGTGAAAGAACGGTGATATTTTTCCAAGTCAAGATAGCGGGTCGCTTGGGAACTTCCAGATGTTGGTGTTCCCATATATCTGCTGCCCTTGTCTGAATCTAGATGGTAGTGGTCGTGGGGTTGGAAGGTGCTGTCTAAGGAGGCTTGGTGAGTTGCGGCAGTGCATCTTGCAGATGGTACCCACGGCTGCCACTGTGGATCGGTGATGGAGAGAGTGCATGTTTGCGGATGGGTACCAACCAAGCGGGGCTGCTTTGTCCTGGATTGTGTGGAGTTTCTTGAGTGTTGTTGGAGCTGCACTCATCCAGGCAAGGGGACAGTATTCCATCAGACTCCTGACTTGTGCCCTGTAGGTGGTGGACAGGCTATGGGAGGTCAGAAGGTGAGTTATTCACCTGTTCTGACCAGTTCTTGTAGCCATGGTATTTATATGTTCAGTTTCTGGTCAATAGTAATCCCCGGGATGTTGGGATGTGGGCCTTGGTGGCAGTGAAGCACCAGCAGTGCAGTTGCTGCGAGGGCAGCCATTGCTACCAGATGTGGAGTGCCCATAAAGAAGGTATCCCGCCCACCCCAGGAGTCCACAGAGAGGCCGACAGGTTTCACTGGGAAAGCACTGCGCCCTCCCGACATGGGCAAAATGCTCCTGGAAGCAACAAGTTGCCTTAATTGTTTTGACTTAAGTGGCTCAATTGGTCATCCAGGGGCTGTCCGAATCGCCATCTTTCCTGCCAATTTGGTACGGTGGTGGGCAAACACCGGATTTGCTTCCCGGTTCCTCCCCCCTGACATTTTGCTCTTCCACCTCCAAGCCTATCCCCATAAGGCTGTGAAAGTTTAGCCCAACGTTTCTCTAATCCAGGCAGACTGGAGAGATTATTGACTTGAAGAAAGATGAAGAGCACAGCACAGGCAGAAAATAAGAAATAATGGACCCATGTGTGCACTTGTCTTGTCAAAGAAAGGCTTGTGTGGATGACTCAGAATGATGAAATCAGTTCTATTGATTGGCCAGCCTGACCGCAATCTGGTAAAACAGAACACTGCGACGCCTATCATTGTTCTTTGAACACACTTTAAAGATTTTTTTAACTTCTAAGATCTGCATTAGTATTTTCTTAACTTAGCAAAAATCAATCCAATTACCAAACACTTGTAACTGTTCACACACTCAGCTCACCACTGGAGGATTGGCTATCAGTGACCCGATTGTAGATAGTACAGTTCAGATAAGGACAACTCCGCTGATAATGAGCCATCTCTGCTGTCAGTTCATGTCTGACCATGTAAACATCGTAATGATTTCTACTTAACTGTAAATTTTGGGCTTGGGCTATGCAAGATTTAGTGAGAGGGAGTGGGGAAATAACAGCCAAAAGTCCCACTTCTGATTGTTATCCACTGACCCTGCTGTAAAGTGCAGAAATGGAGACCAGGTGGAGGTACGGTGGACCTTGCAGCAATACCCTGTATTATTGAACAATACTCAGCTGTCAATACTTGTCTTTTAGGCTCAGTGAGCATTTCGGCAAGGTAAGAGAAGCACTGCTGCTGTCTGTCGAAACACATTCAACCAGGTTTGAGGGATAAAAATGTGGAAAGTGATTAAAATCAGCAAAATATATTCCATTCTGAGGGTATCTTTCTCTCTCTATCTCTCTTACACTCTCTCTCTTGCTCTCACCTTATCTACTTCACAGGCCGGGGTAACTGCCAGCTTTGGTTCTGGTGCGTTTTTCATCGTATCTGCAAAAGATTGTCCTGATACTGCTTGTAGTCCTGAATACAAGTAAAAGAAGACAGAAACAGAATGGTAAGTGATACTTTAGGTCAAATACCAGATTTTTAAAAAACACTAGAAATATAATACAACAGTTGCAAATGTTGGAAGTTGCCTGTACATTAGTCATGATTTGAAAGAGAAAAAAAACGGAGAAATATTGGGTGTGATCGAATAGCCTCGACGTGCCCGATTCGGTGATGTGACGAGGCCAGTAAATCGCGTGAGATTTGCAACCTATATGTCAACGCCCAATTCTCCCGAGGCCCGTGAACTAACGCCTGCACCTGGGAGGCCTTGCCAAGGTGCCGTTTAGTATTGGCCCACACAAACATGGGCCAGGTGTAACGGCACAATGGGATTGGAAGCCCCCAGGTAGTCGGGCTCTAGGTAGGGTGGTACCTTTGCACTCCCGTTGGCACCTGGGCACTGCTGCCCAGACAATGGCACCCTGGCACTGCCAGGCTGGCTGGGGCACTGTCAGGGTTCCAGGATGGCAGTGCCAAGGTGCCCCGGTGCCAGGCTGCCCATGCCAGGGATCAGGCATGGGGGTGCCCTACCCTTACGAGGTGGAGTAAAGGGGGGCTCGAGGAACCTCTAAGAGGTAGGCTGGCAGTGGGGTGGGTTCCGGAGGCCGCAATGGGGTGTTCAAGAGGGGGCCGAGAGATTGGTGCAGCATTTAAAAATGGCACCCCGATCTCTAGCTGCACTGACCAGCTGAACACGCCGGTGCAGGACTTGAGGTAAGTGCGGCCTCGGTGGGGCGGTCCTGACAGAGGCCAAAATAAATAAGAGGGTCATTTGACAGTGGGATAGTTCTTGGTGCTGCAGGCGGCGAGAAAGACCCCACTATACTCGCCCAAAACGGGACTCAGTTTTTCTCCACGTTAAATCACACCCAACATCAGGACTGCCTATTTGCAACATTTTGCGTGGAATTTTCCCATTTTGTTTTTAAAGTTTTGTCTGAGGTGGGAAAATCAGTGTGGAACCTGCGCTGCCGGCTTTATCAAGCCAAATTTTTAAACACTTTGAAAAAATGCTGGAGGGTGGGCTCTGAATAAGCCTGTCCCACCAGGAATTTTTATTTAAAAAGGACCCCAGCCCCACCCCAGAGCCCCCTTCCATGGACATGCCCTCTCTCCCCCCCCCAACGGAAGCACGAGCCCTCCCATGCTGCACCCCCACCCCGGGCATTGCCCTGGCATTGCCCTCTCCCTCCTAGGGGCTGTATATATCTGTGCTCCCCAGGCAGGGACCATTTGCCAAGTTCCTGTTTTACAAAAGTTGTCGTAAACCCTGCTAACATGATGCCACATGGGGGATAATGAAGCAGGGACGCCCGCTATTGATAATTAAATATATGGTAAGGAGGTGCCCATCATTGTATGGTGGGAAGCCCATTACATCAGTGGTGGGTGGGCGGCGACAATCAGCGCGGAAATCCCATTGGTGTAAAAGCCGTTTTGCGACCTCTGCTGGATTTTCCGCACTCACTGCCAATCCAGTGCGCCAAAACCAGGGGTGGAAAATCCCAGCTTTTTCGTTTTTAATTTCACAAACCAAGAAAGTCCCTTTCAGCCATCACACCTGTGCTTGCTGACCTATATTGTTCCAAAAGCACCTCAAATTTTAAATTCTCATCCATGTGTTGGCGTGGCCTTTGACCCAGAAGCAGTAACAAGTGACGGCCTTTGACCTAGAAACAGCGCTAACTTGAGGGAAGTTAAAATACGTAAACCGTGTGGCACAGAGATAGAAAGAGAAGCAGAAGGAAGGCAGAAACTGAAAGAAGAAAGAAAAGAAGAGCGCCATACAAAGAATATTGGTGGGTGGAACCCTGTTTACTCAGAAGATGTTGCCTATGGTGAATCGGCAAACTCCTCGAAGGCTGAAACTGGGACCTTACAAGGACTACCTTCTAACGTAGTGAGATAGCCTCTGTTGTTTCTGCTATTTCATGTATAATGTATAATATGTACTGACCATGATTTGCCTGTTAATTTACATTGATCCTGATTCACATTAAAGTAAAAATATATAAAAAGTGAAATCTTGTCCAGTCATTTCTTCATTTGTGAGTCGATCGGTAAATTTGGTTATAATGGTTTATAATAATAATCTTTATTGTGACAATTAGCCTTACATTAACACTGCAATGAAGTTACTGTGAAAAGCCCCTGGTCTCCACATTCCGGTGCCTGTTCGGGTACACAGAGGGAGAATTCAGAATGTCCAATTCACCTAACAGCACGTCTTTCGGGACTTGTGGGAGGAAACTGGAGGACCCGGAGGAAACCCAAGCAGACACGGGGAGAACGTGGGTCCCCACGAGGATCATAAGTATTCAGTTACCCTTCCCAGCCCCGCCCATGTCTAACTCTGTAATCTCCTACAGCCCTACAACCCGCCAAAGGCTCTGTGCATCTCCAATCATGGTGTCTTGTATATTTTCATTACCCCACCATTGGGGGGGGGGGCCTTCAGCTACTGGGCCCCAAGCCCTGGAATTTTCTCTATAAACCTCCCTGCCTCTCTCACCGTGGGTTGTTTTACTAAGTTAAAGATGCTACATAAATGCAAGTTGTCACTGTGATTTATTCTTTGTTAATTGTTTATCTGATCCCATCCAGAAAGAATAAACAGTAAGAGGAAAATAGTCCTGTGGCTAGTTTTATAAAATATTTTACACAGCAATAGACAACTCAGCTCTTTTATATGAATGATTTAAGGTGCAACTTTAGCATCTAAAATGACAGGAATAACAGCACTGTGGGTTTACCTACAACACATGGGCTGCAGCGGTTCCAGAAGGCATCTCACCACCACCTTCTCAAGGGCAATTAGGGATGGGCAATAAATGCTGGCCTAGCTATTTAGGCCCACATACATGAAATCATTTTTAAAAGTTTCCCTGGACCACAGGTACGGCCATTCAATGTAGGTACTGATCTGGGGAGAAGGCATTTATGAATGACATTTGAAAATCACATTGGAGCCGGATAAAATGCATTTAGCTTCACTGGGACAGTGGAGAAGGCCAAAGGCAAAGGCTGGGATTTTCTGCTCCTGTTTCGTCAGGTGGTTCAGCAACAGGAGCGGGAAATCTCCCGCTGTCCAAATCGCATTTCACCTCGATGTAAAGGATTGTCCCTGTCCCTGATGTAACAGGATTTCTGACTTTGAACATGGGGAACATCATTTCCACACATTAACATCTTATTATCACTGGCGAGAATCACGACTGGGTCACCCAAGGTATGCACCTGGCCAGCTGACCTCCCAGAGTAGCTCAGGTGAGTGCACAGCTCTAGGGGGGGGAAGAGGGTCATGCCTGAGCACTGCCCATTGGCACTGCCAGGCACTGCCCCCAGCAGCAGAGGGCGGTGTTGGGGTAAGTGCCAGGGAGAAGTGCCACAGGGCAGTGCCTGGGGGGATTGCGTTGACGGGGGTGGGTGGTCCTGGTTAACGTTTGTGCACTGGGGCAGCCTTTAAAAAAGCTGCCCTGATCTTCAATCAGATCCCGCTCCGTCAGCAAGACGTCGTGGAACCCACCCTTGCTTTTTTTTTACACTAAGATCGGGACTACATGGTAGAGAAAGCAGCCGTTGGTGCCGGAAGCTTCAATGTCGCTCTTCCCTCCCATTATCGGCCTTTGACACCTTAGCCATGTTTGTCCTCCTGATGTCGATGCGGTCACATGGTGAACAGGAAAACACTATAACCAGGTCAGAGAAAGTACACATAAATTGAAGTCTCAGAAGATGGGTTTGTGGCTCTGGACAACATTGTGGGAGTAAAGAGTTTGTTTGCACGGGAATGTGCAAGTGAAAGGACAGCAAAGGGTAGGGGTGATGGAAGATAGCAGGGGGCAAGGAGAAAACTTTGGAAAGCTGAAAGTTGATGGAGATTTTATGCTTACTGGAGATTGCGTAGCGAGATGGAGAAAAAGTATCTGTTTATGCCTTGAGCTATGACTCAGGCTAGTCACTCAGAGTACTCAGCTTCTACGTACCGTGTTTTGCTCTGTAAGCACATCCCAGGCAGGCTGAATTAGTTGTGTCTCTTGTGTACACTGGGGCATTGAACACATCTGCCAGGACCTGCAAAATCAAGAAACAGGTGGTGACTGGGTAATCCCTGTTATTGCGGTTTAGTGACGCAATCCCGCAGAAAGCCTGGCGCCACACACAGTCACACCAGAGACCGTGGCTGTGTTAGAGCAAGAGGTGTCATGCCACATGGAAGGAATCAGGCAGCCCCTTGAGAAATGAATCATAGGGCTTAAGGGGAAAAAACCACACACACAGGTTTCATATCACACAACTCATTAATTAGGACTGAAAACAATTATTTTTAACGGTATAAGAAACCTCAGTGAAGGCAGAACGCTACTCATGGTGCACAGCCCCCAATATTGAAATCAGTAAATGAGAAGGCAAATCATGAAGTAATGGCGAGGTGATATCAAACTAACATTATAGGAGATGGGGTGGGGGCTGGGGGGAAATAGGGAGTATTATTGAGACCCAGCAACAAAATGAATTCAGAATAAAAGGCAGTAGGATACAATGAAGAGGAGCATATGTAAAATGTGAAATAGAAGATGAAATAGTCTATCACTGACAAAGCCTTCATAAGATCACAGTTGGAGTGTTGCCACTGTTGTTTTCCTCCACCCTCATAGTCATAGACGTCTACAGCACAGAAGAGGCCCTTCGGTCCATCGCGTCTGCGCCAGACAAAAACAACCACCTAACTATTCTAATCTAATTTTCCAGCACTTGGCCTATAGCCCTGTATGCCTTGGCATCGCAAGTACACATTTAAATACTTCTTCAATGTTATGAGGATCTCTGCTCCACCACCCTTTCAGGCAGCGAGTTCCAGACTCCCACCACCCTCTGGATGAAATCTTTTTCCTCACCTCCCCTCTAATCATCCTGCCCCCTACCTTAAATCTATGTCCCTGCTCAGTGATCCCTCCACCAAGGGGAATTGTTTCATCCTGTCTACTCGATCTATGCTCCTCATAATTTTATACATCTCAATCATGTGCCCCCTCAGTCTTCTCTGCTCCAAGGAAAACAACCCCAGTCTATCCAATCTCTCTCCATAGCAAAAACTCTCCAGCCTAGGCATCATCCTGGTAAATCTCTTCTACACCCTGTCCAGTGCATCCCTCCTAAAATGTGGATTCCGGAACTGCACAAAATTCTCTTAGATGCGACCTAACCAACACTTTATACAGTTCCAACACTACCGCCCTGTTCCTAAACTCTATGCCTTGGCTAATAAAGGCAAATATGCCATATGCCTTCTTAACCACTGTATCCACCTGCTCTGCTACCTTAAGGAACCGGTGTACATGCACACCAAGGTGTGATCCTCGGTGCTTCCCAGGGTCCTTCCATTTATCATGTATTCCCTTGCCTTGTTTATCCTGCCCCAGTGCATCATCTCACACATATACAGATTGAATTCAATTTGCCACTGATCAGCCCATCTGACCATTCCGTCTATATCCTCCTGTAATCTCCTCACTATTTACCACCCCATCAATTTTCGTATTGTAGCGCACAAAGACTCCGAGAGACGAATAGAGTGAAGTCGATGAGGATTTATTAAGCGTGCCTAAAAAGGACTATGGAGCTCAGGATCATCCCGGAATGCCTGAGGATCAGCCCCCACGCAGTGAACGCGGCAGCAGCCTTCAAGCACTGGCAGACTTGTTTCGAGGCCTACCTCAGAACGGCCACCGGCTGGGTCACAGAAGACCAAAAACTACAGGTCCTGCACTCGAGGTTAAGCACGGAGATTTTCTCCCTCATCGAAGACGCGGAGGATTTCCAGACGGCGTTCCCAGCACTGAAAAGTCTCTATGTCCGCCCAGTTAACCAAATCTACGCTCGCTACCAGCTCGCGACGAGACGGCAAAGTCCCGGAGAATCGATTGACAAATTCTACGCCGCGCTGCTGATTTTGGGACGAGCTTGCAGCTGCCCTTCGGTGAACGCAAATGAACACACGGACATGTTAATGCGCGATGCTTTTGTGGCAGGTATGAATTCCTCCCAAATCCGCCAAAGACTTCTAGAAAAAGAGTCGCTAGGACTCTCAGAGGCACGGGCCCTAGCAGCCTCCCTAGATGTGGCCGCGCGGAATACCCGCGCCTACGGTCCCGACCGCGCGGCAGCCCATTGGGCTCCGTACGTACCCGTCGTGACAAACCCACCCCCCCCCCCCCCCCCGGACACCCCACAGGCTTGCGCGGTCCAAACGCCAAGTCGCACCGGGGGCGCCCGCTGCTATTTCTGCGGCCAGGCGAAACACCCCTGGCAGCGCTGCCCGGCCCGCGCAGCAATCTGCAAGAGCTGCAGGAAAAAGGGCCATTTCGCGGTTGTGTGCCGGTCCCGCAAGGTCGCCGCTGTCCCGGGAGAACAGGGAGCCCTGCACGCCGCTTACGCTCCCCAACCCCCCATGTACGACCCGCAGGCGCAGTCACTCTGGGTCCCGACCACCGCGGTCCCGGGAGAACAGGGAGCCCTGCACGCCGCTTACGCTCCCAACCCCCCCCCCCCCCCCCCCCGCAGCTCAATAGTAGAATGGCCTGCGGGGGAGGACTCCGGCTTCTTATACTCCGCCTTCAGGGCAGAGCTAGAGGTTAACGGCCAACCAGGACCCGGGATCTGTCAGCCAATGACATTAGGGCTTCCAGTCCCACATGACCCCTAATACATACTACCACACGTATCATCCGCGAACTTACTGATCACCCACTCCTGCATTCATGTCTAAATCATTTACATAAACCACAAACAGCAAGGGCCCTGATCCCGGTGATCATGTGAAACTGTACTAGCCATATCCAATGTTGCACCAGATCCACTCAACTACTACCCCCCAAATTTACTGACCATTGCCTTCTGGTCCTTTGCCTCAAATTCAAAATTCCAATCTTTGTGTTTCAATCTCTTCATGCACATGTAGTCATTAACCTCGTCCAGTATTCCATTCCTTACAATCTCCAGACTCTTGTGTCTCCAGCTCCCACCTCCCGCTGCTGCTGGATAAAATGCCTCCAGTCACTTAAGATTCCATACTTCACAATCCCCACGCCTTCTCCATTTCCTTCTCTTCTGCTGAATACTCTCTTTAAAATACATGTTTTTGAGCATGCATTTGATGATCCCTCCAAGTAACGCTCTGCGTTAAAGGTGCTCCATAAAGGTAAATTGTACATTTTTGTTCTAATTCTATTTAAACGTGCTTATTTTTCACTTATCTAATTCTGATCAAGGGTCACATCCAAAACCTTAATTTGCTTTTTTGTTTTGCTTCACAGAACTTGTGCTGACGTATGCAAAGGCTACATTTATTACCCATCTTTGGTTGAGCCAACGGGTGAGTGGGATGTTTGCCTCAAAGAGTTGCCTACAGGTCAGATTGTGTAGGAGTAGTAGTTTGGTGAACCAGTCAGGTTTTTACTTTGATAAGTCCAACAGCTTTCACAATCGTTTATTTTGCTTCTGGCCCACAGTGACCAGCTTCATTGAAAGCAACCTCACAGTTTGTCACAGCAAAGGTATAAAGACACAATCTCAGGTTGCTGGCTCATAACATGACGCCAATTCCTCTCCACAGCCGCTGATTGACCTGTGTCTTTCCGGCCTTTACTTTAGATTGCGGTCAATTCTCTGCTTTTGATGTGACCCACTTTCGAAAAAGGTTAATTTCTCAAGTCATCTGGAGTGAGGCTTTGGCTCTTCCTGGCTCCAAGGTCTAAATCTGATGCCTGTGCTACCATCAGATCACGGCTGCACGGGAGCACAGTGGTTAGCACTGTTGCTTCACAGCGCCAGAGTTACAGGTTCGATTCCCGGCTTGGGTCACTGTCTGTGCAGAGTCTGCACGTTCTCCATGTGTCTGCGTGGGTTTCCTCCGGTGCTCCAGTTTCCTTCCACAAGTCCCGAAAGACGTGCTGTTATGTAATTTAGATGTTTGAATTCTCCCTCTGCATACCCGAACAGGCGCCGGAATGTGGCGACTAGGGGCTTTTCACAGTAACTTCATTGTAGTGTTAATGTAAGCCTGCTTGTGACAATAAAGATTATTTTTTAAAAATCAGATACCAGCTCGTGCAGCACAGATTAGTGGGGGTGGGGTTGAACGTCCAAGGTTTACGTGTAAGAATTTAAGCAGTTTATGTTTTTTAAAGCTCATGTGGAAATTAGCAGTTAGTAAAAGAATCACAATTGATTTTTTTAAATATAAATTTCACTTCCCTATCTTGACAGCTCGAAATACAAAGCCGCAGATGTTAGTGTGTCTTCCTATGTTAATTATATCGTGCACCAGAATTGACAGCCTTTAATTGGCTTTGATCTGGTTGTGATGAAGGATAATTTTTAGAGTTAAGCAGGGAGAAGAGTAACTCGGGAGGTGGAAATAGGAACTCATTAATCCTCTTCTGACGTCAACTGATTGTTGTACTGAGATAACGTCATAGCAGAAACTTTGTGATTGAGGTGGATGCTCCCCTACCTGTAGTATATCTGAGTTCGAAGAAGCCCCTCCTGTAGCCAGTACTCTGATCCCCTTCACTGAAATGAAAAACAAAATTAGAGGGGTTAAAAGGGAAGCAAGGCTGATAATATTCCATCAAGGCCGGAATTCTCTGGCCGTTCGCTGGCCGCGGGGTTCTCTGGTCCTACGGGATTCCCGGCAGTGTGGGTTGGCTTCAATCGGAATTCCCATTGACAGCAGCGGGAGCAGAGAATCCCGCCGCCAGTGAATGTCCTGCCATCTCCCGCTGCTGAGAAACACGCAGCTGGGAGACCGGAGAAATACGCTGCAAGTAAATCGATGTTTTGCTAATGATCTAAACGGTACCATTTCTGTACTTAATGGACATGAGCCCAAATGCCCGTCAGCATTTATAACTTTTATAAAGCAGATGCCGATCCACATCTTTTGAATGGGGTGTCAATGGATTTCCGAGAAAGAGACAGTACACAGAAAGTTTGCTTTTAAAAGCTAAACTGTTTCCATTCGCTTCTGTGAGATTTATTACTTGTGCTCATAAAGCATCAAGGCAAATTTCAGAATAGAACACCCCCCCCCCCACCCCACAGCCCCCAAATGTCACCTCATGCTGTGACTCAATCCAATCCTGTCTAGTACTCGGCTTGGTGAAAGCAGATAAGACAGAGGGAGGGGGAGAGTGATGGAGAGTGAGAGGAAAGAACTTCAATGAGGTATTTCTTAAGTGTTTTCACGTCGGTAAATGCAGTCAATTGTGGGCAGCTAAGTCCCGTCAGCTGAAATGACCAGATAATCTGCTTTGAGTTGTGTTGTTTGAGGGGTACATTTTGGGGGGCGGTTTAGTTCAGTTGGCTGGACAGCTGATTCGTGGTGCAGAGCGAGGTCAACAGCGACTGAGGTTATTCATGAAGACCCTGGGCGGGATTCTCCGAGCGCCATGCTGGGCCGGAGAATTGCCGCAACCGCGCCACGCCGCCTCGATGCCGGCACGCGATTCTCCGAGGAGCTGAGAATCGGCACCATTTGCGCCGGCGAGTTTGGCGCTGTGCCAGTCGCGGGCCGATGTCTGTGGCCGGGCCGCCAATTCTCCGGCCTTGCTGGGCCACGCGGAAACGGGAGAGTCCCGCCGGCGCTGTCCACACCTGCTCGCAGCCAGCGGGAACTCTGCGCGCAGGGTCGGGGGGCGGCCTGTGGGGTCCCTTCACGGGGGGGGGCCTCCGATGGGGTCTGGCCCACAATCGGGGCCCACCGATCGGCCGGCCAGCCTCTGCAGCCCCGGCACTATTTTGTTCCGCGGCCGGCCCCTGAACCCCCGTGTCATGTTGCGTCTGAGCCGGCGTGTTGAGGAAATCCGCCGCGCATGCGCGGGTTGGCGCGAAGGGAGGCTGGAGTGGCATGAACCGCTCCAGACCGGGCTGACCCCCCTGTGGGGGCCACTCTGCCTCCATTTCAGAGAATCCCGCCCCCTCTGCCCCCTGACTCCTCACTCTTACCCCTCACCTGAGGTATGGTGATCCTCAGGTCAAATCACCACCAGTCAGCTCTCCCTCTCAAAAGGGAAAAGCAGCCTATGGTCATCTGGTACTAGACAACTTTACGTATTAGGCTGGGCGCTGGAAGAATATTCCTGCTCTGCTGTGGCATTGTGTGTGTCTTGTTCAGGAGGCAGGCAGTGTTAGCATCTGATCTGAAATTCAACACCTCCAATGGAGAAGCACTCTCTCGGTACTGTCAACTTAAAGTCTGCATTCCCGGCCTGACTTTCACTCTCCTCCACCAGTGTGTTTTTAGGTGGTTGGTGGAGGGTATGAAATTGCGGGGGCAGGATTCCCTTCGGGTTCTGGCCCACCCTGACCACACTCGGGCCGGCAAAGGCTCAGATGGGAAACCTGCCTTTCCCCTAATGAGACCCTTAAGTGGCACTTAATTGGCCATTTCTGTACCAGTTGCTAGATGAGCCGAGTGGATGATCCACCTTGATCTCCTCCAAAGGTCCCCCAGCATCACAGATTCTGTCTTCAGCCAATTCGATTCACTCCATGTGATATCAATACGGCGAAGGCTTTGGGCCCTGACACTATTCCGGCAATAGTATTGAAAACTTGTGCTCCAGAACTGGCCGCATCCCTAGCCAAGCTGTTCCAGTACAGCTACAACACTGGCATCTACCCGGCAATGTGGAAAATTGTCCAGGTGTGTCCTGTGCACAAGAAACAGGACAAATCCAGCCCGGACAATTACCGCCCTATCAGTCTACTCTTCATCATCAGCAAAGTGATGGAAGGAGTCATCAACAGTGCTATCAAGCGGCACTTACTCAGGAATAACCTGCTCATGGACGCTCAGTTTGGGTTCCGCCAGACTCACTAAGCTCCTGACGTCATTACACCCTTGGTTCAAACATGGAATAAGGAACTGAATGCCAGAGGTGAGGTAAGAGTGACTGCCCTTGACATCAAGGCAGCATTTGACCAAGTATGGCATCAAGGAGCCCTGGCTAATCTAGAGTAAAGGGGAATCGGGGGGAAAACTCTCCGCTGGTCAGAGTCATACCTGGCACAAAGAAAGATGGTTGTTTTGGTTGGAGGTCAGTCATCTCACTGAACTTGACCCTAACGGCGGTCGACTGCTCGCACCCGATCCCGGGGCATCACTGCAGGAGTTCCTCAGGATAGTGTCCTAGGCCCAACCATCTTCAGCTGCTTCATCAATGACCTCCCTTCCAACAGAGGTTCAGATGTTGGGATGTTCGCAGATGATTGCACGATATTCAGCACCATTCGCAACTCCTCAGACCCTGAAGAAGTTCACATGCAAATGCAATAACCTGACAAGTGGCAAGTTATATTCGCGCCATACAGGCAATGACCTCTCCAATAAGAGAGAATCAAACCATTGTCCCTTGTCATTCAATGCCACTACATTCACTGAATCCCCACTACAACATCCTGGGGGTTACCACTGACCAGAAACTGAACTGGATTAGCCATATAAATACATAGAAACATACACAGAAAATAGAAGCGGGTGGAGGCCATTTGACCTGTAGCTACAAAGCAGGTCAGAGGTTAGGATTCCTACGGTGAGTAACTCACCTCCTAACACCCTCACCACCATCTACAAGGCACAAGTCAGGAGTGTGATGGAATACTCTCCAATTGCCTGGATGAGTGCAGCTCCGACAACACTCAAGAAGCTCAACACCATCCAGGACAAAGCAGCCTGCTTGGTTGCTCCCCCTGCCACAAACATTCACTCCCTCCACCACCGATGCACAGCAGCAGCCTTGTGTACCATCTACATGATGCACTGCAGAAACTCATCAAGACTCCTTAGGCAGCACCTTCCAAACCCACGACCTCTACTATCTAGAAGGACAAGGGCAGCAAATACCTGGGAACCCCACCACCTGGAGGTTCCCCTCCAAGCCACTCACCATCCTGACGAGGAAATATGTCGTCATGTCTTCATTGTCATGGTCGAAATCCTGGAACTCCCTCCCTAACAGCACATTGGGTGCACCTACACCACATGGACTACAGTGGTTCAAGAAGGCAGCTCACCACCAGCTTCTCAGGGGCAATAAGCGATGGGCAATAAATGCTGGCCTAGCCAGCGAAGCCCACATCCCATAAAAATGAATTTAAAAAAAAGATTGACACTAATATTTAATTGCCGACCATTCCTATAGAAGCATTTGAAATGTGAGGCAATTAAATCATTAGCTAGTAACTCATGCATCAATCATCTCTTCATTCCTGCTGTATTATAAACTGTTTCTGTTTATAATTACACTAAAGGTGTATTTAGTTTGCAGTTCACCACAAAATTGTTCATATATTTAGCGTGTCGTTGTACTTGGGGAAGTGTTTTTCTGAAGGTAATGGATGGGATGCTCCAGTCCGCCAGCCGCGTTTCCCTGAGTGTCGCGCCCCCCGCCGGCAGCGGGATTCTCCATTACCGCAGCCAATTTCCCATTGTGGGCCACCCCACGCCGTCAGGAAACCCGCAGGCATGACCGGAGAATCCCACCGAATATGTTTGGGATTACAGTGTACCCACGACCTCCGGTCGACATGTAAGAAGGGGTCATACATTGGGTAGCTCCCTCAGATTCCTTGGTTTTTGGTCTATTTCACCTGTTTTGAGGAGAACTCTCATGGAAACCTGTCCCGATTGGTTACACGAGGATGTCTGGGAACCAAGGAAGGAATACTTTAAAGAAAGGTGCGAGCAATAGTCCGCCGGTTACTGTCCAGTTCAGTGAGGTGTGCTGTGGGAGGAAAGATGGCAGAGGTGGACTCTCCAGGTGGGGCTGCTTCCGTTACGATGGCGTAGGTGATGGCAGCTGAGTTTCAGAAGCAGGGGCGAGATTCACGAACCCCCCGCCGGGCCGGAGAATCGCCGGGGGCTGGCGTGAATCCCGCCCCCGCCGGTTGCCGAATTCTCCACCACCGGATATTTGGTGGGGGCGGGAATCGCGCCGCGCCGGTTGGCGGCCCCCCCCCCCCCCGCGATTGTCCTGCCGCTAAAATGCCTGTCCCGCCGGCGTGGATTAAACCAGCTACCTTACCGTCGGGACAAGGCGGCGCGGGCGGGCTCCGGGGTCCTGGGGGGGGCACGGGGCGATCTGGCCCCGGGGGGTGCCCCCACGGTGGCCTGGCCCGCGATCGGGGCCCACCGATCCACGGGCGGGCCTGTGCCGTGGGGGCACTCTTTTCTTTCCGCCTTCGCCACGGTCTCCACCATGGCGGAGGCGGAAGAGACTCCCTCCACTGCGCATGCCGTCAGCGGTCGCGAACGCTCCCATGCATGCGCCGCCCGGAGATGTCATTTCCGTGCCAGCTGGCGGGGCACCAAAGGCCTTTCCCGCCAGCCGGCGGGGCGGAAATTCGTCCGGCGCGGGCCTAGCCGCTTAAGGTTGGGGCTCGGCCCCCCAAGATGCGGAGCATTCCGCACCTTTGGGGCGGCGCGATGCCCGACTGATTTGCGCCGTTTTGGGCGCCAGTCGGCGGACATCGCGCCGTTTCCGGAGAATTTCGCCCCAGGTCAGTAAACATTTCTAGCGGCATGGGAGGGAAATGCTGGAGAGTTTTAAGTAGTCTGTGGAGGGTTTGTTGGCCCTGATAAAGGAGATGGTTGGAAGGACAACAGTGATGGTGCTGGAGCATGGTGAGGTGTTGAAGGGGGTGGAGGTGGCACTGTCAAGGCACAGTGACTAGCTCACGTCTCTAAGGCCGAGCTGTTGACTGTGGAGGACAGCAATAAGGGCCTGAGAGTAAAGGAGGAGGACCTGGAAAATAGGTCCCGGCAGCTGAATTTACGGATCGTGGGCTGCCTGAGGGTGTGGAGGGCCCGAGGCCGACGGAGCACAATGTTTGGGAAGCTGTTGCAGGAGACTCACTTGTGGTGAAGGACCAGGTAAGGGTCCGTAAGGTCTGGGTAAGCCAGGGCTTACTTGGGCTTTGATAGTAGGGCCCGGAGTGGGCAAAATCCTGATCAATAAAAGAGTCTGATTTCAGATGCAAAAGGTGGTGGCGCATCAGGGGGGCAGTTTTGAGATAATCTCAGGGGTGTTGGGAGGGCAGGTCGGTAGTTTTGGTGAATGTATGTGCTACAAATTGGGATGATGTAGAGCTTATGAAGAGGGTGGTGGATATGGATTTGCATCAATTGATCCTAGGGGGTGATTGGAATATGGGGTGAAATTCTCCGGTAACGGCGCGATGTCCGCCGACTGGCGCCCAAAATGGCGCAAATCAGTCGGGCATCGCGCCGCCCCAAAGGTGCGGAATGCTCTGCATCTTTGGGGCCGAGCCCCAACCTTAAGGGGCTAGGCCCGCGCCGGACGAATTTCCGCCCCGCCAGCTGGAGGAAAGGCCTTTGGTGCCCCGCAGGCTGGCGCGGAAATGACATCTCCGGGCGGCGCATGCGCGGGAGCGTTAGCGGCCGCTGACGGCATTCCCATGCATGCGCAGTGGAGGGAGTCTCTTCCGCCTCCGCCATGGTGGAGACCCCCCGGAGCCCGCCCGCGCCGCCTTGTCCCGCCGGTAAGGTAGGTGGTTTAATCTACGCCGGCGGGACAGGCATTTTAGCGGCGGGACTTCGGCCCATTTGGGCCGGAGAATCGCAGGGGGGGGCCCGCCAACCGGCGCGGCGCGATTCCCGCCCCCGCCGAATATCCGGTGCCAGAGAACTTGGCAACCGGCGGGGGCGGGATTCACGCCAGCCCCCGGCGATTCTCCGACCCGGCGGGTCAGAGAATCTCGCCCATGGTCTTGGATCCAAAGGTGGACCGCTCCAAGCCAAAGTCTTTGATCCCTTCGGGGTGAGGGGGAACGAATGTGTTGGAGACATTTATGAGAGAGATGGGGGAGGGGGGGGGGGGATTCGTGGTGGCTTCTGCACCCGGGAAGCAAGGAGTTTTCCTTTTCCTCACAGGTGCATAACGTCTATTCGTGCACTGATTTCTTCATTGTTGGGGGGTCTCCGTTGCAGGATGTTCGGGGAGCGGAATATTCTGCCCGGCAGCTGGTAACTGTGCTGCTGTATAGGCCCAGAGTTTAGAAATAAGGTTGTTAGCAGGTTTTGTATGAGGGTGCCAAGGGCAACTGATGAGTATGTACGTTTCAACAAAAATGGAGACGTCTCACCCTCGGTGCTATGGAAGGCGTTGAAGGCAGTGGTGCGGGGAGAGATAATTGCACATAAGTTGCAGACTATTAGGGAGGAGTGCCAGCGGTGGTGGATGGAATTCTGGAGGGGATGGTAAATATGTGGAAGACCCCACCCCCAAACTATTGGTTAGTATAAAGAAACTGCAGATGTAGTTTAATCTGGTGACTACGGATAACATGATGCGCCAGCTGTGGCAGGCTAGAGGGGCGATGTATGAATAAGGGGAGAAGGCTAGTCGCTTGTTGGCTAGAGAGTGAAGTGCTGGATAGGCCTTTGATAAAGTAGAGTGGAACAATTTGTCTGCGGTGTTGAAGCAGTTTGGTATTGGGTTCAAGTTTGTGTTGTGGGTGAGACCTAAGGCTTATGTTCACACGAATAGTATGAGCTCGAAGTATTTCCAGTTGCACAGGGGAATGAGGCAGGGGTGCCCTGTGTCCCCTTTCTTATTTGTGTTGGCATTAGAGCCTTTGGCCATCGCATTGAGGAGTTTATGGAAGTGGTGGAGGACAGTGAGGAGGGCGGGGATGGAGCATAGGGTGTCCCTGTACACTGATGACTTGTTACTGTACATTTCAGACCGGGTCCCTACAATGGGTAGTATAATAGCACTGCTAATGCAGTTTACCCAGAGAATTTGCAGTATTCTCTGGGTATAAGCTAATCTTGAGAAGAGGGAGTGTTTTTCGGTGACCTCGCCAGAGAAGGGAGGGTTGCTATTTCATTTAATGGGCACTCATTTTAGGTAGCTAGGGGTGCAGGTAGTGCGGGATAGGGCTCGGCTTCAGAAATGAAATTTTACGACTCTGGTAGGTAGCGTTAAGGCTGACTTACAGAGGTGGGATAGCCTCCCTCTGTCCTTGGCAGGTCGTGTGCAGTCTGTGAAGATGAACATTCTACCACGGTTTCTGTTCCTATTCCAATGTTTGCCGGTTTGTTTGTCTAACGGTTTATGTGGAGTTAAAGAGACTGATTTTATCCTTTATTTGAGTGGGTACGATTGCTAGGATTCGGCATGCAGTCCTGCAAAGGGACCAGCAGTCTGGGGACTTGCCTTTTAGGTGGCAAATGCGGAGAAGGTGTTGGGCTGGCAGCATTTCCAGCAGCATCTGAAATTAGGTTGGGTGTCTAAGTTGGTGCCGATTTGTGATTTAAAAAATTTTTTTAGAGTACCCAATTCAATTTGTTTCCAATAAAGGGACAATTTAACATGGCCAATTTACCTACCCTGCACATCTTCGAGTTGTGGGGCAGACACGGGGCGAATGTGCAAACTCCACATGGACAGTGACCCAGGCCGGGATATGGTGCCAATTTGTGATAACCACATGTTTGAGTCGACAAGATTGGATGCCAGGTTTCGAGGTTGGGTGGACATGGGGGTGAAACACATGGGGGACCTATTTCTGGAGGAGCAGTTCGCGAACACAGAGACGTTATCAGCGAAGTTTGGGCTTTCACAGCCGGAAAGATATCTGCAGATGAGGGACTTTACGCGGAAGGTCTTCCCACAGTTTCCGGTAATGCCACCAGCCTCAACGTTAGAGAAGGTTCTGTCGCTCGCAGGAATGGGAGAGGGGAGCACCTCGGGAATTTAAGGGAGGATAATGGCAGAGGATACTCGATCCCTGGTGGGTACTAAGGCTAAGTGGGAGTAGGAGTTGGGGTGGAATTAGATGATGGTGTGAGGTCTTGCGTAGGGTGAATGCTTCTTCGTCGTGTGCGAGACTGGGGCTGATACAGTTGAAGGTGATGCACCAGGTGCACTTAACTAGGGCTAGGATGAGTCAGTTGTTTGATGAGTGTGAGCGCTGTGGGAGGGGCCCGGTGAATCATGTCCATATGTTCTGGGCATGTCCTGAGCTGGTGAGATTTTGGGTTTTTTCTTCAGCACCATGCCGGCGATTCTACAGATGGAATTGGAGCCCAGTCCCCTGGTGGCCATATTTGACGTCTCAGACCTGCCAGAGCTGCAGACGGGGGAGGATGTCTTGCCTTCGCCTCGCTGATCGCTCACAGGCGGCTGCTGTTGGAGTGGAGGTCAGCTTCTCCACCCAATGCCTCAGTATGGCTGGGGGGGTCTTATGGAGTTTTGCATTTTGAGAAAATTAAGTACACGTTAAACGGCGCAATTAATTGATGGGTTTTATAACAGAGGGCGGCCTTTCATTCTGTTCTTTAAACAGCTACTTACCGTCGTTTGTTGGTTGGGGAGGGGGAATTGCTGTTTTGTTCGAGGGTGTGTTTGAACATAGAACATAGAACAATACAGCGCAGTACAGGCCCTTCGGCCCACGATGTTGCACCGAAACAAAAGCCATCTAACCTACACTATACCATTATCATCCATATGTTTATCCAATATGTTTGTTTAATTTTATTATTCTGTACTCATTAAAAAAATGTTCAATAAAAATACGTCAAATAAATATGTTGGACATTATCTGTGACACGTCTTATGTATTGCAAAAGATTTTACTGTGACATATTTTATCTGTCAAATCATGGCTAGCACTTACTTATCCAGGATCCTTAGGTTTGCTAAAGCACAAGGAATCCAGGGCGCACAAATTTTTAAAAATTTGCATTTGTGAAACTATCTTTGATTTGAAATGGATGTGTAAATTTAAATTGGAGATTAATGACAACTTATTGAAAAAGATTATTTATCCTTATTGAGATATCGGGGGCGATTCTCCGAGCCCCGCACCGGGCTGGAGAATCGCCGCAACTGCGCCACAACGCCAGAGTGCGATATCTCCGAGGTGCGGAGAATCGCCGCCATTTGCGCCGACGAGTTTGGCGCGGCACTGACCGCGGACCACTGGAATCGGCGGGGCCACCGATTCTCCGGCCCGGATAGGCTGAGCAGCCGCGCCGATACGACAGAGTCCCGCCGGCGCCGTTCACCCCTGGCTGCTGCCGGTGGGAACTCTGTGGGGACGGTCGGGGGGTGGAGGAGGAGGGGGACTCCTTCACCGGGGGGGGATATTTTCTGGTGCGGCCGGCCCCTGAACGCCGACCCCATGTTGGGTCGGGGCTGGAACGCGTAAGAAGTCCCCCACGCATGCGCAGGTTGGCGCGGCAAGGAGGCTGGAGTGGCGTGAACCGCTCCACGCCGTGCTGGCCCCCAATCCGTCGTGCCCGGGCCCAGTTCGCGCCGTCGTGAAATGCGACGACGTTCACAATGGCACGAACACTTGGGCCCAATATTGGAGAATCGCCCCATCATGTCGTTGAAGACCAGCTCAGACTGGGACACCAGTATCTGTACTGGTGACTGAACTTTACATTGCAATCTTTAACAAACCTATGGTGTGTCGGGTAACATCTCATTTTAAAATGATTTTTCTTCTATCATACCCCCATGATATGGGTCAGTTAATGTACTATCACTGCTACAATGCTACTAGATTTTGGTTTCTGACACAAGGGGCGAAATTCTCCCCCAACGGCGGGATGCCCGCCGACTGGCGCCAAAGCCGGCGCAAATCAGACGGGCATCGCGCCGGCAAAAAGGTGTGGAAGTCTCCGCAACTTTGGCGGCCTAGCCCCAACATTGAGGGACTAGGCCGACGCCGGAGGGATTTCCGCCCCGCCAGCTGGCGGAAATGGCGTTTGTTGCCCCGCCAGCTGGCGCGGAAATGCGGTGCATGCGTGGGAGCGTCAGCGGCCGCTGTCAGTTTCCCAGCGCATGCGCGGGAGCGTCAGCAGCCGCTGTCAGTTTCCCGCGCATGCGCAGTGGGGAGAGTCACTTCCGCCTCCGCCATGGTGGAGACCGTGGCGGAGGCGGAAGGGAAAAAGTGCCCCCACGGCACAGGCCCGCCCGCGGATCGGTGGGCCCCGATCGCGGGCCAGGCCACCGTGGGGGCACCCCCCGGGGTCAGATCGCCCCGCGCCCCCCCCAGGACCCCGGAGCCCGCCCACGCCGCCTGGTCCCGCCGGTAAATACCAGGTTTGATTTACGCCGGCGGGACAGGCAATTCCTGGGCGGGACTTCGGCCCATTCGGGCCGGAAAATCCAGCGGGGGGTCCCGCCAACTGGCGCGGCCGGATTCCCGCCCCCGCCCAATCTCCGGGAGCGGAGACTTCGGCGGGGGCAGGGGCGGGATTCACGGCGGCCAACGGCCATTCTCCGACCCGGCGGGGGGGTCGGAGAATGACGCCCCTGGTTTCATACTCGATTGAAAATGTACAGTTGAACGTTCACTAAAACGCACACAGTACTGCACAAGTCCCAAATCAACTTTGCTCTCAAAGGATAAGTTCATAGAATCCCTACAGTGCAGGAGGCCATTCAGCCCATCAGGACTACACCGACCCTCCGAAAGAGAACCCTGCCCAGGCCCACTTCCGCGTCCTAGCCCATAGCTTATGTTTGACTTTGTATGTTTCATAGAATCACAGAATCCCTACAGTGCAGAAGGAGACTATTCGGCCCATCACGTCTCCACTAATCCTCGGAAAGGGCACTGTACCTAGGTACACTCCCCTGTCCCATCCCCCACAGCCCTGTGATCTAACCTGCACATCTTTGGACACAAAGTAACAATTCAGTATGCCAATCCACCTAATCTGCACATCTTTGGACTGTGGGAGCAAATCGGAGCACCTGGAGGAAACCCACGCACACACGGGGAGAACGTGCAAACTCCACACAGACACCCAAGGTTGCAATCGAACCAGAGTCCCTGGCACTGTGAGGCAGCAATGCTACTGTGCCAACGTGCCGCCCTAGAAACCGAGGATGTTGTTCCCTTACAGCAGAGAAAAAACATGAACAAAAACACTCGGAGCAGGAGTAGGCCATCTGGCCCCTCGAGCCTGCTCCACCATTCAACGATCTTTTGTGGACTCAGCTCCACTTTTCCTCCCGAACACCATAACCCTTAATCCCTTTATTCTTCAAAAAACTATCTATCTTTATTGTGAAAACATTTAATGAAGGAGCCTCAATTGCTTCACTGGGCAGGGAATTCCATCGATTCACAAACCTTTGGGTGAAGAAGTTCGTCCTAAACTCAGTCCTAAATCTACTTCCCCTTATTTTGAGGCTATGCCCCCTATTTCAGCTTTCACCACCAGTGGAAACAACCTGCCCGCATCTATCCTATCTATTCCCTTCATAATCTTATGTTTCTATAAGATCCCCCCTCATCCTTCTAAATTCCAAAAAGTACAATCCCAGTCTGCTCAACCTCTCCTCATAATCCAACCCCCTCAACTCTGGGATTGACCTAGTGAATCTCCTCTGCACACCCTCCAGTGCCAGTATGTCGTTTCTCAGGTAAGGAGACCAAAACTGAACACAATACTCCAAATGTGGAACACTAGTGATCATTGTAGCCACCTTCCCGACTTAAAATGGAGATCCGCAAAGACTACAGGGAAATTCAGCCAACACAGGCAAAAACTAGCAAGTGCAGAAATCCTGTGTATTAGAACTTGCAAAAGCCCAGACAGCACTGAAACTCACAGCCATCTGCATACTAATGAGCGATCCCCGGGAACAATCAAAACATTTAAGGTGAATAAGGCCAAGCCAGACTCCTCGGCGCCAGCAGGAGCCAAGACAAAGGAAGGCCAACGGTCACTTAGGGATCAGGGAACAACTCCAGTATTGGAGAAATCGATCCAAGTGATCGGAACGTAGTCCAATCACTTGGAACCAGATACGGGGTCCGCCCCAAACGGCAGGAAGCCCCTGGGGACTATAAAATAGAGTCCCCAAGTTCAAATTGTCCATCTTGGCAGGGTAACTCAGCAACTCGAATCAACCCTTGAGAGTGAACTGTCTAAGCTGCCGCATCAACCAAGTAAGTCTCCAGTCAACGCACGCTACGAGATAGGCGCTCCTAGCTACCAGTCCATACCAGCTTTTGAATCCTGCAGACTCGATCGAACGAAAGGCCATTTGTTCCCCTGACCTGGTGGGCCAATTCCGAAGCTAAGTATAGGCCTTTTAGTGATAGAGAATAGTCTAGAAAGTAGAGTTTATGCATGAGTAGTGATTTACTGTGTATAATAAATGTGTTTTGATTTGAATCTTACTAATTGGTCTTTTGAGTTATTGATCAGTACTTGAACTTGAACCTCGTGGCGGTATCATAAAGATACCTGGCGACTCTACAGCAAAGGGTATAGAAACAGAGCAAATTAAGTAAAAATACAATGGGCAACATTTAAGAGCCAACCAAAAGTTAGCAACATCATGAAATTAAATTCAGTCTTCCACTTTTATGATTGCCGACCGTGCCATTCACCAACGGCCAAATGCAAACTGCAGAAAGTGAAAACAGATTTGTTTCTGTTCATAGTGTAAAATATAAAGCATATTGTGTTTCAAGGCAGGCATTTTTGTGTCCATATGAGGTTGATAAGGCACTCAGGCTTTGCTACTTTTGAGATTCTATCTCAATTCATTGATATGTTGTTGCCTTCAGATATGCTCCAGCTACATATTCATTGGCTGTAAAGCGCTTAGGGAAATCGGCAAGAATTGAAAGGAGCTATATAAATGCCAGTCTTTTTCTGTTTTTCTTTCATATACTGCTGCATATAAAGGCATTGAGGGAGATTAGGACACAACATGGGTTTTGATTGGATTACTGGAGTTCATTCATTACATGCAGCTTCCACAACTCTTGGATAAGTTGTGCGAGTGTTTTTTCCATTTTAAACCCTCCAATAGAATCTTGGATGTGGTCGAACGGCCTCGTCATAGAATCATAGAATTTACAGTGCAGAAGGAGGCCATTCAGCCCATCGAGTCTGCACCGGCCCTTGGAACGAGCACCCTATCTAAGCCCATATCTCCACCCTATCCCCTCACCTCCACCCTATCCCCATAACCACACCTAACCTTTCTTTTGGACACTAAGGGCAATTTAGCATGACCAATCCACCTGACCTGCACACCTTTGGACAGTGGGAGGAAACCGGAGCACTCGGAGGAAACACACGCAGACACGGGGAGAACGTGCAGACTCCGCACAGACAGTGACCCAAGCTGGGAAGAGAAGCAGCCAATTAAGATGGCTAATTAGGGCATTTTGCCAGAGATGGAGGAATCCCGCACTGTGTGCAGGAACCACCAGTTCAATGGGCAAGGCCCCCCTGTGGCAGGCTGCGGGGGTGAGACCCACGCAGACACGGGGAGAATGTGAAAACTCCACTAGGACAGTGCCCTGGGGTCGGGGTCGAACCCGGGTCCTCAGCGCCGTGAAGCAGCAGTGCTAACCACTGTGCCGCCCGGCTGATGCTTCATCCTGAGCCGTTTTCTCGGCAGTTTTATTCAGTAGTGGGTGGTCTTTGCCTTCCACACTTAGGGGCAGAGTGAGGAGGCAGCTTCCAATGTCCACCTCAGTCCAGAACAGGAATCAAACCCACATTTTGTTGCCGTTATCCCGAATCGCATGCTAGCCATCTAGCCAACCACGTTGACCGACCACCTACAAAAACAAATATTCAGCAGGAACTGGAAGCTACAGCATGCCACCATCTTCTGCCTTTATCAACTCAGTTAACAGCCAAGACAGACACAGGAAATGCAGAAAGCAACACAGCATCAGAGAGGAAAAGTGTCAGCTGTTAAGATTTCTATCATGTCCTGTTCAGTATGTGACTTTGCGATTCTGTATGAATTTGTTTTGTGGCTTCCTGCGATACAGTTAGTCTGCAACACAATAACTGGATATTTTGACTGTGGCTTGATCCTGGCATATGGCACGACATTTCCTGCTATTAAAACCCAGCTGGGCATCAGGCATAAATCCATGTGGGACTTTCATTAAACACTTTCTAAACTTATTCCAGTAAATTAGTAAATCATAAGGTTTTATTGTAAAATCCAGGAAGACTACCCCTTGCATCATCAGTGCTTTTGCTAACACGCCTGTAATGTTCTTGCATATTTTCTCCATACAGATGTAACGCTAATTAATCTTAAATTGTCAGTCAGTGCTCATTCCTACTTCTGAACATTGGGATAACATATGTTAATAATTTAATAATAATAATCCTTATTGTCAAAAGTAGGCTTACTGCAATGAAGTTACTGTGAAAAGCCCCTAGTCGCCACATTCCGGCGCCTGTTCGGGTACACAGAGGGAGAATTCAGAATGTCCAAATTACCTAACAGCACTTCTGGTTTATTTTGTCTTTCTGGACTTGTGGGAGAAAACCAGAGCACCCGGAGGAAACCCACGCACACACGGGGAGAACATGCAGACTCCACACAGATAGTGACCCAAGCCGGGAATCAAACCCGGGACCCTGGCGTTGTGAAACAACAGTGCTACCCACTGTGCTACAGTGCCGCCCATAAATCCTCTAGTACTCAGAACTACTCCAAAAATATTGATCACAGCTTTGGGTGTTTCCTTCATCGTTTCTTTACGAATTCTGAGTTTTTCACAGCTAGCCCTTGTATCAATCATCTGACATCTTTCACTTTCCAAAATAAACCTGTTATTCTGACATCTATTTACAATGTCAATTCGAGATCCAATATGATTGAATTTGGAATTTAACCAGAGTCTTTGAGGACGCTGTAAATAAAGGACCTATTTAACTGCCGAAAAGGTCCTCGCCTGCCTTTAATATGCCATCAACTATGAATGCAGTGAAAAGATCTTCCTGTTTTCTGCAAATTATCCCTTTTATCCTCCATGAAAACCATGTAGGCCTCACCACTTCTTGCATTCCTGCATTTTTAAAATAAATTTAGAGTACCCAATTAATTTCTTCCAATTAAGAGACAATTTAGCGTGGCCAATCCACCTATCCTGCACATCTTTGGGTTGTGGGGGTGAAACCCATGCAAACATGGGGCGAATGTGCAAACTCCACAAGGACAGTGACCCAGAGCTGGGATCAAACCTGGAACCTCGGCGCCATGAGGCAGCAGTGCTAACCACTCCTGCGTTTTTCTACCTAATATGTCTGAAGTCATCGTTTAAACACTTGGCTATAAGATGGCTTTCATCCTTGTCAATTGAATCATAGAAGGGGACCATTCAACCAATTGTATCTACGTTGACTCTTTGAAAATGCTATCAAATCAGTCCCACTATTTGTATTCACCTATAAATATAGTTTTCAACTCTACATACAATTCACCTTTGAAAGTTGTTATTGATTCTGCTTCCACTGCCCTATCAAGCAGCACATATCAGACCATAACAGCTCACTGCGTTTAAAAAAAAAATCTCATCGCCCCTCTGGTTCTTTTGCTAGATTGTTTCACATGTTTCATTGATGGGTCTGTCAACTAAAAGCCACTATTCAGCGCTTTACACACAAACTGCATTTGCCAACTATAGTTGCAGTATAAATTGCCTATGGCGCTGAAATCAGCAGCAGGGCAGGGGCAGACTGAGAAGGTTTGCAAAAAAAAAACGGCCAAAGTTTCAATGACATTGCTCAGGGCTACTCCGGGGTTTGACGCTGCCGTACCGCAAGAATGGTAGAACACCACACTGAAAAAAAAATCAGTGACGCTAACTTGATAGGTATATATTATTCAGGAATCGTAACGCAAGATCGGGTACAATGTGATTAATGTAATTTTGAACTATTCATTTGAATAATGTGGGTCACCATCTGCTTTTTAGTTATTAATTGATCATTTTCCTTCTGCACGTAATTATACAGTTTCTGAGTTGTTGTGTTTTTAAACCAAATGACATGATGACAGATTTTGCATTGTACAAACAGAGCGCGCACACTACAGCACTGCTTCGTCATATCAGAACTCTGGCAGCCTTACTCACGGTAAGTCATAGGCTGTATGCTTCATTCCACATAACCTACATTGGGGCAAGAAGGCCATTGATTATTGTGACCAAAAATGTAAAGTTGTCTTTTCATTATGGAATGCATTTTAGTGTGTTAATAGCAATCTCAGGCATAACTTCCACAATGCCACACATAAGGAAAGGTTAATTACACAGCGTAACAGAGAATTTAATGTTGGGCTGGCACATGTTAGGTGCTGGTTTAAAAAAGTAAAATTGATATAAAAGGATTTAAAAAATGGAGAGAAATTCAAATGAAATTAATTAAAAATAAGATCAAATTATATTTTGAACATAGGAACAGGAGTAGGACATTCAGACCCTCGAACTGTCCTACCATTTAATGAGATCAAGGCTGATCTGTGACCTAACTCCATCTACCTGCCTTTGGCCCATATCCCTGAATATCTTTGCTTAACAAAAATCTATCTACCTCAGTTTTAACATTAACAATTGTTCTAGCTTCAACTGCTGTTTGTGGCAGAGAGTTCCAAACCTCTACCATCCTTTGAGTGAAGTTCTTCCTAACATCGCTCCTCAACGGTCTAGCTCTAATAGTTGCACTATACCTCCCTAGTTTTAGAATCCCCAACCAGTGGAAATAGTTTATATTTATCTACACTGTCTTTCCCTGTTAATATCTAGAATAATTCGATCAGATCACACCTAATTTGTGTAATCTCTACTCATAATTTAACCCCGTAATCCAGGTATTACTTTTGTAAACCTACGTTGCACTCCCTCCAAGGCCAAAATATCCTTCCCACGGTGTGGTGCCCAGAACTGCTCACTGTGACGCCAAGTGGGATCTAACCAGGGTTTTTATAGCTGCGGCATAACCCTCGTGTCTTTATGTTCCAATCCTCCAGATATAAAGGCGAGCATTCCATTAGCGTTCTTGATTATTTTCTGCAGTAGTTTGTTGCACTTTAAGGATCTGTGCACTTTAGCCCCCAAGTCTCTTTGGACATCCACTGTACCTCACCTCTTTCCGTTTAGAAAGTACCCTGATCTATCCTTTTTTGGCCCAAAATGGATAACCTCAAACTTGCTTACATTGAATTTCATCTGCCACAATGTTGCCCATTCACCTTCTCTGTCAATATTTCCTTGCAATTCTATGCTGTCATCCAGGCTGCCTACAATACCGCCTAACTTTGTATCATCAGCAAATTTGGATACATGACTTTCTATGCCATCATCCAAATCATTGATGAATAATGTGAATAATTGAGGCCCCAACACAGATCCCTGTGGTGCACCACTAGTCACCTCCTGCCAATTAGAGTAATTACCCATTATCTCCACTCTCTATCGCCTGCCACTCAACCATTTTCTAACCATGTCAATAATTTGCCCTCAACTCCGTGGGCTTCCACCTTAGTTAACAGTCTCTTTTGTGAGACTGGAAGTCCATATAAATAACATCCAGAGACATTCCCTGTCCACTACCTTAGTCTCCTCTTCAAAAAATTCAATAAGATTAGTCAGTCATAGGGGCGGTACGGTGGAGGGGTGATGCAGCGGTTAGCACTGTTGCCTCATGGCGCCGAGGGTCCAGGTTCGAATCTGGCTCCGGATCACTGTCCATGTGGAGTTTGCACTTTTTCCCCGTATTTGCATGGGTCTCACCCCCACAACCCAAAAAGATACACAGGTTAGGTGGATTGGCCACACTAAATTGCCCCTTAATTGGAAAAAAAAGAATTGGGTACTCTAAATGAAAGAAAAAGATTAGTCAGGCATGACCATCCCCTCACGAATCCATGCTGGCTCTCCCTGACGGAGCAACATTTTTGAGGGTGTTCAGTTACCCAATCCCTGATTATAGACTCCAGCAATTTCCCCACCACAGATGTTGGGCTAAAAGGTCTGCAATTCCCTGGATTCCCCCTTTCACCCTTCTTAAAAAGTGGAATGACGTTTGCAATTTTCCAATCCAGAAGAACTACACCTGGGGCTAAATTCTCCGGTATCGGCGCGATGTCCGCCGACCGCCGCTAAAAACGGCGCAAATCAGTCGGGCATCGCGCCGCCCCAAAGGTGCGGAATCCTCCGCATCTTGGGGGGCCGAGCCCTAACGTTGAGGGGCTAGGCCTGCGCCCGACTGATTTCCGCCCCGCCAGCTGGCGGAAAAGGCCTTGGGTGCCCCGCCAGTTGGCGCGGAAATGACATTGCCGGGCGGCCACCCAGGGCATCCCCGCGCATGCGCAGTGGAGGGAGTCTCTTCCACCTCCGCCATGGTGGAGACCGTGGCGAAGGCGGAAGGAAAAGAGTGCCCCCAAGGCACAGGCTCACCCGCGGATCGGTGGGCCCGGATCGCGGGCCAGGCCACTGTGGGGGCATCCCCCGGGGCCAGATCGCCCCGCACCCACCCCAGGACCCCGGAGCCTGCCACGCCGCCTTGTCCCGCCGGTAAGAAAGGTGGTTTAATCCACACCGGCGGGACAGGCATTTTAGCGGCGGGACTTCGGCCCATTTGGGCCGGAGAACCGTGGGGGGGGGCCTGCCAACCGGAGCGGCGCGATTCCTGCCCCCGCCGAATCTCCGGTGCCGGAGAATTTGGCAACCGGCGGGGGCGGGATTCACGCCAGCCCCCGGCGATTTTCCGACCCGGCAAGGGGTCGTAGAATCTCGCCCCTGAATCTGGGGAACTCTGAAAGATTAGAATTGGGGAATATACAATGTGTTCCCTACTTCCTTCAACACCCTCGGATGTAAACCATCAGGTCCTGGGGACTTGGCACTCTTTAGTTCCATTAATTTCCTAGTTACTGATGCTGTACTTACGTTAATTGTATTGAGTCCCTCTCCTCTATTAACTGTTAATGTTAATTTTTTTGCGACTTCTGGCAAGTTATCCTCCTGTTCAACTGTAAATACTGAGGCAAAGTAATTGTTCAACATGTCTGCCATTTCCCAATTAGCATAGTGGGTAGCACCATGGCTTCACACCGCCAGGGTCCCAGGTTCGATTCCCGGCTTGGGTCACTGTCTGTGTGCAGTCTGCACGTTCTCCCCGTGTCTGCGTGGGTTTCCTCCGGGTGCTCCGGTTTCCTCCCACAAGTCACGAAAGACGTGCTTGTTAGGTGAATTGGACATTCTGAATTCTCCCTCAGTGTACCCGAACAGGTGCCGGAATGTGTTTCTTTTAGTTTTGTGCTGTCCCTAACCTCTAATTGCCCTTGGCTGGTTCTGTTTTGTGAAGGGGAGCCTTTTCCTCTCAGGGGGATGTACACGCTCTGTATCTTGTTCAATGTTTCTTTAAATATTCCCCACTGATCTTCAGTCGTTTGACCCATTAACTGATTTTCCCAGTGTACCGTGGACAGTCTCCGCCTCATCCCTTTAAAGTCAGCCTTTCCCCAAGTCTAAAATTCTAGTACCTGAATCGAGCTTTTCACTTTTGGACACTAAGGGCAATTTATCATGGCCAATCCACCTAACCTGCACATCTTTGGACTGTGGGAGGAAACCGGAGCACCCGGAGGAAACCCACGCAGACACGGGGAGAACGTGCAGACTCCGCACAGACATTGACCCAAGCCGGAAATCGCACCTGGGACCCTGGAGCTGTGAAGCAATTGTGCTATCCACAATGCTACCGTGCTGCCCTAATCCTTTAGCCACGTGTTTACTTCCCCAATTTTCTCATCCTTATCCCAAATTTACATGCGGCTCGGGTAATAATCCAGAGGTTAAAACCCTTGAAGACCTATTCTTTAATTTAGTTCCTCACTCCTGATATTCCCCAAACAGGTCCTCTTTCCTAGTCTTGCCTCTATTGTTTGTCCCAACTTGGACCACAACAACTGGATCCTCCCCCTCCCTCTCCAATATTCTTCCAAGCCAATTAGAGATGTCAATCACCCTGATATCGGGAGGCAACATACCATACGGGACTCTCGGTGTGCTTACAAAGGATGCTATCAGTTCCCCTAATTTTGGAATCTCCTATCACTTGACTTTTTGCTCCTCCCGCTTGAATTGCCTCCTGTACCACGGTCCAGTGGTCGGCCAGCTCATCCTCCTGCAAACCTTTTCCTCATCTACACAGTGAGTAAGTACCTCATACCTGTTTGACAAGGCGAAGAGCTGAGGCTCCTCCATTTCCGAATTCAGAATCCCTCTACCTGCCTCACTTGCAGTCACACTCTGCTGTCCCTGACCACTGGATGAATTTGAGATACTTAATCTACGGGGTGCGACTGCCTCCTGGAACAAAGCATCCAGGTAACTCTCCCCTTCCCTGATGTGCCGCAGTGCCCGAAGCTTAGACTCCAGCTCATCAATTCTGAGCTGAAAATCCTCGAGCTGCAAACGCTTGCTGCAGGTGTGGTCACTGCAGCTCGCAATGGGATCTACCAGCTCCCACATCGCGCTGCCACAGCACATCGCCTGTCCAGCCATTTTGCATATTTTATTTACAGCCTTTTATAAAATACAAACATACAAATTAGGAGCAGGAATAGGCCATTCAGCCCCTCGAGCCTGCTCTGCCATTTGATACGTTCATGGCTGATCTGATTGTGGCCCCCTGGTCCACTCTACTGTCTATCCCCAATACCCTTGGCTCCTTTGTCAATCAATAATCCAACTCAGCCTTAACAATAATTTATTGATCACAATTAAAAATGGATTAAGAATTGTACAGGGATTTTAAGAGAACACAAACGAAAGTGAATTAATGTAAAATGTACAAAATTGAATATAGCGGGCGCAATCATATATTTTTTCAATGTGCCAGGTTTAGTCTGAAATCCGGCCTGTAGCTCTCTAGCTGCACAGATCAGTTTACGTTCCAGATCAAGAGCCTCTGTGAGTAAATAAAATGAACGGGTGGGGTATACGCCATCACTCTGGCAAGGTGGGGCGGGGCCTGATAGAGACGGCAAGGCCAGCTCCACAGAGTCAGTTCACTTACTTCAAAAGGCTCCACAGAGATCAGGGCGCCATCTTTAAAAGGCACTCCGATCAGCACTTAAGTGGTGCCCTAATGCGGCACCTCCTTTGCACCTCCTTGCCGGAGGTGGATGGCCGGCACTTGAGCCTCACCAGCTGGCCCCTTCTCTTTTGGGGCAAGATCTTCTTGTGCAGGGTCTTCCCTGGTCTGACCCTGGTGCTCTTGCCACCGTTCATCCGTGGTTGCAGACACCAGGTAGATAGCTCGCATTGCTGGCTATAGTCTGAAATCCATGTCTTTGCGGATAGAGGGGAAGAGACAGAGAATTTAAGCAAGGTGAGGATTCCCTTGACCATCCAATACCACCAGGTCACATGGTCACTGAGTTGTACTGCTGCGCCACCCTCAACATGACCCTCCTCTTCGTGATGATGTAGTCCGCACTGCATCCCTGACCACATCAGTGACTGGCACCCATCCTGTAATGCGGGGAGCCTCTATCCTCACCACCCGTCCCTGTCAACAGGTGTACTGGTGGCTGTCGCAACTAGTGTTAGCCTTAGGCTCTGTGGCCTCTGCCCTGTTGCACCCCGTGGGAGTCTGCTGTGGGTCTCCTCACTGCACAGGCCTTGTGCTCTCCCGCCGGAAGGATGGCAACTGGTTGTGTGGTGGAGACGTTCATACTGTGCCGACATGCGGTTCTAAGCTAACCAGCCTGGTGTGTGGGCAGGTCATACAGATGGGGGTGAGTGAGTGATGCTTGCGTTTGCTGGGACCTTAGCTGCAGAGTGACGTGGAACCTGTGTTTAACACACAGGTTGTGACAGGGAGCTGGTCAGGTTTCCTGGCTGGGGGCGGGATGGATGGGATCAGGGGCACAGCGGACAGGCAGGACCTGGAGACAGTCCGTGATCGTTAGGGGTGGGTTAGCTGATAGTGCTACTGGTGAGACTTTCACTCTGAGAGGGGCTGTGTGGTTGGGCGGGTTCCGGCAGCAACAGTGCCTGTGTCCTTTGTTTGGGGTGAGCTCTGCTATTCCCCTGACTCCACTGCGGGGCTGTGCTTCTGAGGAGTGTCAGCACATGGTGGGCCAGCGATTGAGCATGGCCACGCAGGGATATGCGGGTGTCTAGATGGATGGGCTAGATCAGGCACTGTCAAACTCGGGGGCGCATCCCGCGGGTGGGTTGTGGGTGGGTGTCGGGAGGGTCGCGGAGCCGTCCGTCGCGGTGCTCCCGATCGCGCAAATCTGAGCGTAACTGCCACAGCAGCCGGTTGTTAATAACGCTGGCTGCAAGCGGCCTTCAAAACGGCCGCAAACGTGTAAAAAAAAAAGCGGCCGCACTGCGCATGCGCAAAGCAATACGCACCGATGATCAGGCACGCGTGCACAGTGCGGCCCCTTTTTTTTTTACACGTTTGCAGCTTTTTGTTTACAAGTTCGGGGAAGTTTTATTTATTTTATTCACTTAATTTTTATTTTTTTCATTCATTTTATTTTTATTTACATGTTCGGGGGGGGGGGGGGTTTATTTGATAAAATTTTACCGGAAAAAAACGCAGAACTTTGGACAGAGACTCCATACTTTCCAACACCGGAAGGCTTCACCTTCAGCCAACAGGTTCCATTGGAGGAGCGTGTACAAGGGCCAAAGGGACCCAAAACCATTTCCTCCATTTTTGTCAGCAGCAAACAAGGTAAGGGAAAATGGTGGGTCGCGCAGGTCGGCCGGGGTGGGTCGCGCAGGTCGGTCGGCAAGGGTCGCGAAGATCGGTCGGGTTGGGCCCCGAAGGATGGCCGGTTGGTAAAAATGGGTCCTCTGAAAAAAAGTTTGAAGAACACTGGGCTAGACAGGTTGCTACATGACCAGTAGCCTTCAGAGCATTTGTAGTGTTCTGTGAGCAGTCAGTAGTCTCAAAAGCCAGGAGCGCGTAAATTGCAGCTAGGGGATGGGTTTAAATGTCGTCACTGTTGTGATCTAGGAAACATGGCCGTTAATTTCCACACAGCAAACTCCTACAAACAGCAATGTGATAATAATAATAATAATAATCGCTTATTGTCACAAGTAGGCTTCAATGAAGTTACTGTGAAAAGCCCCTAGTCGCCACATTCCGGCGCCTGTTCGGGGAGGCCCGTACGGGAATTGAACCCGCGCTGTTGGCATTATTCTGCATTACAAGCCAGCTATTAAGCCCACTGTGCTAAACCTGCCCCAAATAACCAGATAATCTGGGGGTGGATTCTCCATTGCCTGAGCAGCAATGGGAGTCTCAGCCAGTGCACCCCAATCGCATGGGGGACACCTCGAGTCCACGCTCTTGCCACCAAGTCGTTCCCTGCTACTCCCTGAGGTCCAGGGGTGGAATATCGAGTTTCCAGCCCATTTTTCAAGTTTCAATGCGTAAAAATTGTGGTTTTGCACTGTGCCGCCGGTGCGGGCAAGTAGCTCGAGGGGCACTGGAGCATCGCAATGGGTTTGGCACCCAGCGCCGATCCCGCTTTCCGGGCGACACTCCATTGTCCGCCCGATAGGAATCCCGATAGCGGCGTCAGGCGATGGAGAATCCACCCAGATTACCTAGCCATTATCACATTGCTGTTTGCTGTGTGACTCCAGCGATGGGTCCCAGGCTCGGGTGGGTGTCATATAGGCAGCAGTCACCAGTGGCACTAAGGGTCAATAGAGCTGCTGACCTCTAATTGGTTGGCAGCTCTCGGCAGGCAAAACATCTGCCCCCAGGTCCATAATCCCAGGAAAGGTCCAGTGCTGTCCAGTTAAATGCCAGAATGACACTTAATAGGGCTCTCCACGGGTCAGCGCTCTCCACGGGTCAGCGCTCTCCACGGGTCAGCGCTCTCCACCGGTCAGCGCTCTCCACGGGTCAGCACCCTCTACCAGTCAGCACCCTCCACCGGTCAGCACTCTCCACCAGTCAGCACCCTCTACCAGTCAGCACCCTCCACCGGTCAGCGCTCTCCACTGGTCAGTGCTCTCCACGGGTCAGCGCTCTCCACTGGTCAGCGCTCTCCACCGGTCAGTGCTCTCCACGGGTCAGCGCTCTCCACCGGTCAGTGCTCTCCACCAGTCAGCACCCTCTACCAGTCAGCACCCTCCACCGGTCAGCGCTCTCCACTGGTCAGCGCTCTCCACCGGTCAGCACCCTCCACCAGTCAGTGCTCTCCACCAGTCAGTGCTCTCCACGGGTCAGTGCTCTCCACGGGTCAGCACTCTCCACCAGTCAGCACCCTCCACCGGTCAGCACCCTCCACCAGTCAGTGCTCTCCACCAGTCAGTGCTCTCCACGGGTCAGTGCTCTCCACGGGTCAGCAGCCTCCACGGGTCAGTGCTCTACACTGGTCAGTGCTCTCCACCGGTCAGCACTCTCCACCAGTCAGCACCCTCTACCAGTCAGCACCCTCCACCAGTCAGGGCTCTCCACCGGTCAGTGCTCTCCACGGGTCAGTGCTCTCCACGGGTCAGCACCCTCCATGGGTCAGTGCTCTCCACGGGTCAGTGCTCTCTACCGGTCAGCACCCTCCACCGGTCAGGGCTCTCCACCGGTCAGCACTCTCCACCAGTCAGCACCCTCTACCAGTCAGCACCCTCCACTGGTCGTCAGTGCTCTCCACCGGTCAGTGCTCTTCACCGGACAGTGCTCTCTACCGGTCAGCACCCTCCACCGGTCAGGGCTCTCCACCGGTCAGCGCTCTCCACCAGTCAGCGCTCTCCACCAGTCAGCACCCTCCACCGGTCAGCACCCTCTACCAGTCAGCACCCTCCACCGGTCAGTGCTCTCCACCAGTCAGCGCTCTCCACTGGACAGTGCTCTCCACCGGTCAGCACTCTCCACCGGTCAGCACCCTCCACCGGTCAGCGCTCTCCTCCGGTCAGTGCTCTCCACCGGTCAGCGCTCTCCACCAGTCAGCGCTCTCCACCAGTCAGCACCCTCCACCGGTCAGCGCTCTCCACCGGTCAGCGCTCTCCACCAGTCAGCACCTCCACCGGTCAGCGCTCTCCACCGGTCAGCGCTCTCCACCGGTCAGCGCTCTCCACCAGTCAGCACCATCCACCGGTCAGCGCTCTCCACCGGTCAGTGCTCTCCAGCGGTCAGCGCTCTCCACCGGTCAGCGCTCTCCATCGGTCAGTGCTCTCCACCGGTCAGCGCTCCCCACCAGTCAGCACCCTCTACCAGTCAGCACCCTCCACCAGTCAGTGCTCTTCACGGGTCAGTGCTCTCCACGAGTCAGTGCCCTCCACCGGTCAGCGCTCTCCACCAGTCAGCACCCTCCACCGGTCAGTGCTCTCCACCGGTCAGCTCTCTCCACCGGTCAGCGCTCTCCAGCGGTCAGCGCTCTCCACCGGTCAGCGCTCTCCACCGGTCAGCGCTCTCCACCGGTCAGCGCTCTCCAGCGGTCAGCGCTCTCCACCGGTCAGCGCTCTCCACCGGTCAGCACCCTCCACCGGTCAGTGCTCTCCACCGGTCAATGCTCTCCACCGGTCAGCGCTCTCCACCAGTCAGCACCCTCCACCGGTCAGTGCTCTCCACCGGTCAATGCTCTCCACTGGTCAGCGCTCTCCACCAGTCAGCACCCTCCACCGGTCAGTGCTCTCCAGCGGTCAGTGCTCTCCACTGGTCAGCGCTCTCCACTGGTCAGCGCTCTCCACCGGTCAGTGCTCTCCACCAGTCAGCACCCTCCACCGGTCAGCGCTCTCCACCGGTCAGCGCTCTCCACTAGTCAGCACCTCCACCGGTCAGCGCTCTCCACCGGTCAGTGCTCTCCACGGGTCAGTGCTCTCCACGAGTCAGTGCCCTCCACCGGTCAGCGCTCTCCACCAGTCAGCACCCTCTACCAGTCAGTGCCCTCCACCGGTCAGCTCTCTCCACCGGTCAGCGCTCTCCAGCGGTCAGCGCTCTCCACCGGTCAGCGCTCTCCACCGGTCAGCACCCCCCACCGGTCAGTGCTCTCCACCGGTCAATGCTCTCCACCGGTCAGCGCTCTCCACCAGTCAGCACCCTCCACCGGTCAGTGCTCTCCACCGGTCAATGCTCTCCACTGGTCAGCGCTCTCCACCAGTCAGCACCCTCCACCGGTCAGTGCTCTCCAGCGGCCAGTGCTCTCCACTGGTCAGCGCTCTCCACTGGTCAGCACTCTCCACCGGTCAGCGCTCTCCACCAGTCAGTGCTCTCCACTGGTCAGTGCTCTCCACCAGTCAGTGCTCTCCACCAGTCAGCGCTCTCCATTGGTCAGCGCTCGCCACCGGTCAGTGCTCTCCACCAGTCAGTGCTCTCAACCAGTCAGTGCTCTCCACCGGTCAGCGCTCTCCACTGGTCAGTGCTCTCCACCGGTCAGTGCTCTCCACCAGTCAGTGCTCTCCACCGGTCAGCGCTCTCCACCGGTCAGCGCTCTCCACCAGTCAGCGCTCTTCACCAGTCAGCGCTCTCAACTGGTCAGCGCTCTCCACCGGTCAGTGCTCACCACGGGTCAGCACACTCAACTGGTCAGCGCTCTCCACCGGTTAGTGCTCTCCACCAGTCAGCGCTCTCCACCAGTCAGCACCCTCTACCAGTCAGCACCCTCCACCGGTCAGTGCTCTCCAGCGGTCAGTGCTCTCCAGCGGTCAGTGCTCTCCACTGGTCAGCGCTCTCCACCAGTCAGCGCTCTCCACTGGTCAGTGCTCTCCACCAGTCAGTGCTCTCCACCAGTCAGCGCTCTCCACCAGTCAGTGCTCTCCACCAGTCAGCGATCTCCACCGGTCAGTGCTCTCCACCAGTCAGCGATCTCCACCGGTCAGTGCTCTCCACCGGTCAGTGCTCTCCACCGGTCAGCGCTCTCCACCAGTCAGTGCTCTCCACCAGTCAGCGATCTCCACCGGTCAGTGCTCTCCACCAGTCAGTGCTCTCCACCGGTCAATGCTCTCCACCGGTCAGTGCTCTCCACCAGTCAGCGATCTCCACCAGTCAGTGCTCTCCACCAGTCAGCGATCTCCACCGGTCAGTGCTCTCCACCGGTCAGTGCTCTCCACCGGTCAGTGCTCTCCACCAGTCAGTGCTCTCCACCGGTCAGCGCTCTCCACCAGTCAGTGCTCCCCACCAGTCAGCGATCTCCACCGGTCAGTGCTCTCCAGCGGTCAGTGCTCTCCACCGGTCAGTGCTCTCCACCAGTCAGCACCCTCTACCAGTCAGCACCCTCCACCGGTCAGTGCTCTCCACCGGTCAGCGCTCTCAACTGGTCAGCGCTCTCCACCGGTCTGTGCTCCCCACCAGTCAGCACCCTCTACCAGTCAGTGCTCTCCACCAGTCAGTGCTCTCCACCAGTCAGTGCTCTCCACCGGTCAGCGCTCTCCGCCGGTCAGCTCTCTCCACCAGTCAGCACTCACAACCGGTCAGTGCTCCCATCGGTCAGCACTCTCCACCAGTCAGCGCTCTCCACCGGTCAGCGCTCTCCACCAGTCAGCACCCTCCACCGGTCAGTGCTCTCCACCGGTCAATGCTCTCCACCAGTCAGCGCTCTCCACCAGTCAGCACCCACCACCGGTCAGTGATCTCCACCGGTGAGTGCTCCCCACCAGTCAGCGCTCTCCACCGGTCAGCACTCTCCACCAGTCAGCACCCACCACCGGTCAGTGCTCTCCACCGGTCAGCGCTCTCCACCGGTCAGCGCTCTCCACCGGTCAACGCTCTCCACCAGTCAGTGCTCCCATCGGTCAGCACCCTCCACCGGTCAGTGCTCTCCACGGGTCAGTGCTCCCCACCAGTCAACACTCTCCACCGGTCAGCGCTCTCCACCGGTCAACGGACTCCACTGGTCAGTGCTCTCCACCGGTCAGCGCTCTCCACTGGTCAGCGCTCTCCATCGGTCAGTGCTCCCCACCAGTCAGTGCTCTCAACCGGTCAGTGGACTCCACCGGTCAGTGCTCTCCATCGGTCAGTGCTCTCCACCAGTCAGTGCTCTCAACCGGTCAGTGGACTCCACCGGTCAGTGCTCTCTATTGGTCAGTGCTCACCACAGGTCAATGCTCTCCACCAGTCAGTGCTCTCCATTGGTCAGCACTCACCACCGGTTAGTGCTGTCTATAAGTCAGCGCTCTCCACCGGTCAGTGCTCTCCACCGGTCAGTGCTCTCCACCGGTCAGCGGAATCCACCGGTCAGCGCTCTCCACCGGTCAGCACTCTCCACCGGTCAGCGGACTCCACCAGTCAGTGCTCTCCACCGGTCAGTGCTCCCCACCGGTCAGTACTCACCACACGTCAGTGCTCTCCACCGCTCAGCGCTCCCACCGCTCCGTTCTCTCCACCGGTCAGCGCTCTCCACCGGTCAGCGCTCTCCGCCGGTCAGCGCTCTCCACCGGTCAGCGGACTCCACCGGTCAGTGCTCTCCACCGGTCAGCGCTCTCTATCGGTCAGCGCTCTCCACCGATCAGCGCTCTCCACCGCTCAGTGCTCTCCACCAGTCCGTGCTCTCCACCAGTCAGTGCACTCCACCGGTCAGTGCACTCCACCGATCAGTGCTCTCCACCGGTCAGTGCTCTCCATCGGTCAGCACTCTCCACCGGTCAGCGCTCTCAACAGGTCAGCGTTCTCCACCGGTCAGCGCTCTCCAGCGGTCAGCACTCTCCACCGGTCAGCGCTCTCAACAGGTCAGCGTTCTCCACAGGTCAGCGCTCTCCACCGGTCAGCGCTCTCCACCGGTCAGTGCTCTCCACCGGTCAGCGCTTTCCACCGGTCAGTGCTCTCCACCGGTCAGCGGACTCCACCGGTCAGTACTCTCCACCGGTCAGTGCTTTCCACCAGTCAGCGCTCTCCATCGGCAGCGCTCTCCATCGGTCAGTGCTCTCCATCGGTCAGTGCTCTCCACCGGTCAGCGATCTCCATCGGTCAATGCTCTCCACCGGTCAGCGCTCTCGACAGGTCAGCGCTCTCTATCGGTCAGTGCTCTCAACAGGTCAGCGCTCTCTACCGGTCAGTGCTCTCCATCGGTCAGCGCTCTCCATCAGTCAGCGCTCTCCATCGGTCAATGCTCTCCACCGGTCAGCCCTCTCAACAGGTCAGCGCTCGACCATCCAAAAGTTAAAATCATCATCTTCCTGGGAAAAACTCCATAAATTAAACAGAGAATTAGAGAAACAGACACAGAACAACTAAGTTCAGAGCCATGAGAAGAGTTTCTTGGACTATCTGTATCAAATGAAGGAGGAAAAAACATCTCCAAACAAAAAGTAATAGGGAATCTCCAGTTGGAAAACAATAAGAAAGGAATAAGGTGAAATTTTAAATTTATGCTCATATGCAATGTCTGACACAAATAGAGATGTATAGAGGTACAATTAGTCAAAGCATTATTATTGGCTTTGTGCAGAACAGTAATGCCTTTGGAAAGAAGCAGCAAACACTTCTATTTTCTATGAATCCATCTAATCTAGTCACATTCAAGCTTAAGGGTGCAATGATAAATTATAGCTTTCGTGTAATGATTTTTTTAATTGATTTGTTGCTTTGCTTTTATATTTTTTTGCGAGTGATTACAGTTTGTGTACAGAGGGAGAGAGAAAATAAAAATCAATAGGCTAGCTGCAAGACAGGACTTGATGCTGCACTGATCAGATACTGTGTGGCACTCCAGCAAGCTGGGGAAACATGCGCGCTACAGGCAATGCCAAAGTAGGCAGCCTGCGCGGCGGCCTTTAGAAGAAATTAGTCCCTGCATTCATAAATATAAAAATATCACCGACACATCTGTTTCAAAAGAAGGCCAAACGCCTGTAAAATCACCGTGCATCGTGAAAAGCGACTTTTATAAGAGTCGGCAGGTGTCTGCGTGTGTTCAGCAATCTTCTTTTCCATGTAAGACACTTGGCCTAATTAAATCATCCTAATGGCTACAGCCCCAATATTGCTCTGATTTATGGAATTAAAATGTGTCTTGTAGCAAAGTCAATGGCTAATTACTGCTGCTACCAAACAGAGGGAAGGAGAATCTGAACTGATTTTATACAAATGGTAATTGTATTTGACAGCTTAATTGCTTGCCTATTATTTTTACTATGACTGCTCCACAACCTGCTTTCTTTACTTTGTTGAAATGTAATCAATTTTCTCTCCACAGCCAGGATATGGACAACAGTTTACTTTATAAATCTTTGCCTGGTGTTCCCTCCGAAAACAGCTGCAAAATGAAAACTCATTTTTACACCACTTTCCGCTCCTGATAAATTGTGTTCCATCAGCCACTGTGCAGAAGCTAATCAATCCAGCCTGGAGCCTCTGGCAGCTCTTTCATACTCCACTCTCCCTCATGCGGCATCCTCGTAGTTTTGCTTTCATTTAGGAATTTGCCCCTCCTTTCCGGGAGGTGCTCACTCATGCTGGGGTATAGTTTCAACTATTCGTGCATTGAGGGTTGCCAACTCTACAGAATTGCCCTGCAGTTGTCAGGCAACAAAACACTAATAACCTGGGTAAGGAACCCAGGAGAAAAGTAACGGGGGCATTAACAAAGAAATTGCGTGTTTCCTTCCTCTTCTGAGAACACTGGGCTGGATTCTCTGATCTGGAGACTATGTCCTGATGCCGGCGTGGGAACGGTGGCGTTTTACAACCGAAAAATCGGTGCAAAACGGCCACCGATCCTCTGTCTGGTGGGGGGCTAGCAGGCGCTCAGCGTAGAGCACCAGCTGCCGATACGGCCAGAGAATTGCCGGATCCATGGCCGCGCATGCACACGGCGGCGGCCTGAAGCAGCCGCGCCGTGCAACATGGCGCCAGCCGCACGCAGACCCGGCCTGTCAAATAGTACACCCCCCTTTGGCCAGTCTCGCCATCCCCGGACCACTCCCCACCAGTGCCCTCAGCCCCTACCAATGCCCCCCCTGCCCGCGGATCGGCTCTCCCCCCGACTATGGTGGCGTGTCCGTGTTCCCGAAAAAATGTAGGGTGTGAGACACATGCCGTCGTGAACACGGCTGGTCGGGGGTGGAGCATCGGGGGGGAGGGCCGTCTTGAGGCCGTCCGTACGGCATGCGGCGTACTCCTAGAGTACGCAGTTTTGGAGGGAGCAGAGCATCGCAAAAGCGGCACAGCCCCCGATTCCGGCACCAATGTGGATTCTCCGACCGATCACCGAACGTGATTACGGTGTCGGAGACCGGAAAATCCCGCCCACTTCCTTTTATTAGTTATAAACAATATTGAAGATGTGGGGCTGAATTTTGTCAGTGTCGTGTCCTTCCCAACGGCAGAACCAGAGGTGGGCACCACATCCAATCGCTTGTTTCCCACGCAATTACAAGTGAAATTGAAAGTACCAGCGGCGTGCACGGGATACATGTGTGAGTCCACGGAGGGGTCAGCTTCTCAGTGGTCAATCCCGCCCTCAGCTGACAATGTTGCAGCTTCAGGTGGGCTACAAGAGAACCTCCTCGACCAACTGGAGTGCTGTTACAGGGCCCAAAGTTTCCTGTCCAACTCCATTGCCATTTATATAAGACTTATTCGGAGCACATAGGTGGCGCAGTTATTTTACAAACTTAAATTTCACCTGCAATATTTTACGTTACTTTGGTTTGACTTTAATCATGTGTGCATCATTGTTATTTATAAAGATGAGCTTAGTCAGAGAGCTTAAATTAGACAGAATGCACTGGCACACCTCATGGTTGACACCACTGATGGTTAGATGGAAGTTAGGGACATTTCCTTTATTGTGAAAGGAGCATTGTTACGTGTTGATGTTCACTCGTTACTGAATGGTCATTGTAGTGTCCAGTGTTGTACTCACCTCTCTGTGAAACGTGGCTGAACCTGCAGCTCAGCTGGTCCTCCTTGCCAAGCTTTGTAAAGGACATTGTCCGAGAGCAGTCTCAGCGAGGATAACTGAAATGTTGTTGGGTAAACCCTGTGATGAATGTAAGAAATTGATGTACAGGGCGGGATTCTCCGTTCCCGACACCGATTTCGTAATTGGCAATCGGACGGAGAATCCCTTTTTACGATGGAATCAGAGGCAGAGCCTGTTTTCGGATGCGCCGTCCCCTCCAAAACGGCATCATCGAGGAGTGCGCCAGACGTCGTTGGGACGGCCTCAGGATGGTACCTGAAAGCCCTCCCCTGATGGGCCGTGTTCCCGACCGCACGGGGGACGTGGGGTCTCAGCGGTTGGGAACCCGGCGTGGCGGGTGCGGACTGTGTCCAGCGCCACCACAGTCGGGCAGGAGCCGTGCTGCTGGCCGGTGGGGGGCTTCGGCGAGGGCTGGGGGGATACCATCTGGCAGGTCGGGTCCACACACAGCCAGTGCCATGTGGTACGGTGCGACCGCTGCAGGTCGTCGCCGTGCGCTTGTGCGGCCATGGACCTGGCAATTCTCAGGCCGTTTATTTTGTGAAGGCCGTGCGTTTTACGTGGCGCGGCTGGTAGCCCTTCAACACTCGGAGGATCGGTGCTGCGGTGGCGCCGATTGTTTTGACGTAAAATGGCACGGATCCTCCGGACATAGCCTGAAAATCGGAGCTGGGTGAGCTGGATGTGGAGCAGGCAGTCAGAGTTGGCAATACAAGCCTCTACAATAGACAGATAGCACAGCTAAAAGCTCAAGACCTGTCCTCATCTGACATTCATATTTCCAGCTGGAATTACATACAGGTCGTGGCAAGAAGGTATGCCAGATTCACAACTATTCTGCAGTGGGAAATTAACAAAACAGCCCTGGGGAAAATTTTGCCAGCGACTGTTACAATACGCCGTCCCTGGATTGCAGACATCACTAGAAAGGAAGTGTGTCATGCGATCCCGTTTTAGTTTCACTTTTGCTTTCAAACAGAGCACAGCACAGATAGCTTTACTGCTGATGTGTCTTCAAGCTTTCGGTTCATGTATATTTGCACACATGTGCCTAGAATTACTAAATTAACTCACAATGTGTTTACCCAATCCTTTATGAGTGATTGGTGTTTATATATCATTATAACATACGCAACAGGGGCCCCCTCTTTTGGTGACGTCTGTCTGGAAAGGATGGAACACAAGGGGCGGAATTCTCCATTCCTGAGGCTAAGTGCCGGCTCCAACGGAGAATCCGTGGGAGTTTCTTTCACAATGGGAAAATCGGCATGAACCCCTCACCGATTCCAGTCCCGGCAAAACTGTGTACCCGGCCACCCGACCCCACAGACCACCCCCTGGCCACCCCCAGCATTGCCCCAGCCCTAGCAGAACCCCCCCCCCCCGGCCAGCGCAGAGTGTGGCAGCACAGGACACTGTCCGCAGTCGGCGCGTCAGGCCCCCGACCGCTGGGACCACACGTGGCCTGCACCGTCGGAAACTCGACCCATCGGGGACGGAGTATCATGGGTGGGCCGGCTGATGATGACGCTGGTTAGGAGGGGGCGGAGCAGCGCGAACCGGTGTCAAACTGACGCCTGCCCTGATTTTGGTGTCGGGAACCATTCTCCGCCCAATCGCCGTTCCCCGATTTCGGCATCGGACTACAAAGAATCCTACCCAAAGTATTCCAGCAAGCAGGAAAAGGGTTGGATATCCGGCATTATTAGATTCCATCCAGAATCAGACCCAAGCCTGACCAGACAACATAATAGGTGTCCTTCCAGACCCCTTCTTTGTCAAGCAGACATATACCCCGGCTACATCCGGTCTTTTCTCTTTACTGGTACTGACATTTTACTATCATCTTTTGTTTCATTTCAGCCGTACAAATAGATTTCTACTAGATTTTCTGTTTTACTTTCAGCTTTGTCATTCTTTCATGATCTACCTTTCTTTATGCACCTCATTTTCTTTTCATTCTGCTTATTTTGTGCTTATTTTATGGCATTCATCGTGGTAAAGGATTTCCAACATTGCAACAGTGACTACAATCCAAAATTACATTGAAATAAAATTGTACACTGCTTAGCTCTGACAGATACAAAACGCTCCACTGACAGACCATTAGCTGAGGCTATAGAGAACCATTTGTGTTAAGTGAGATTAAACAGAAGCAAATTTTTCATAGATTCCAGCACCTTGTTTATTTAGAATCATTGGATGGGTACAGCACAGAACGAGGCCATTTGGCCCGTTAAGTACACTGGGTTTCCCGGAGTTCGGGGTTCGGCATCGGTGGGGCTGGAATTCCGCCGGCAGGAACGGTTAGAAAATCCTGCCCATTGTAACCCAGCAAGTTCTTTATCTGAAGGTGCTTATCCAATTCCGTTTTGAAAGCCACGATCACCGTGCTTTCAGGCAGCACATTCCAGATCGTAACCACATGCTGCACCAAAGAAATGTTTTCTCATGCCACTTTTAGTCTCTCCATTTTATCATTTCAAAACAAATTAGATTTTCAAGATTTAATGAAAAAAAGTTGTTGCTCTTTGAAAAATTTCAGCCTTTGATTTGCATGGTCATACATTTTACAATATTATTTATTCCGCTATAAATAATTTCAGCAGCAAATCAATGGCACATCTGTATAATATGCTGAGTGCACAAATTCCCAAAATTAAATCTAGTCAGCACATTATAGCACCAGGAATGAACATCGCTTCAAAAAATGTACTTGGAAAACTATGAAAGGCAGCTATAAATTAAATATTAGAAATAAAATCATTGTCATAGGAACAGAGAAGTAGGAGTAGGTCATTCAGTCCCTTGCGCCTATTCCACCATTCAACTAATCATGGCTGATCATCTACCTCAACGCCATCTTCCCTTCATTATCCCCACCTCTCGATTGAGCTGCCACTGCCCTGCTAGGTAGGGAATTTCAAAGATTCCCCACCCTCTGAATGAAGAAATTGTTTCTCCCCTCGCACTAAATGGTTTGCACCTTATTCTGACACGATGTCCCATGGTCTGAACTCCCAATTCACTAATCTTTATTAGTGTCACAAGTAGGCTTACATTAACACTGCAATGAAGTTACTGTGAAAAGTAACTGTGAAAAGCCCCTAGTCGCCACACTCTGGTGCCTGCTTGGGTACACGGAGGGAGAATTCAAAATGTCCAATTCTCCTAACAGCGTATCAAATACACCACATTCACTGGGTTCCCTGTATTACTCTGCTAGTAATATCTTCACAAAGATCCCACAGGTTTGTCAAACATTTCCCTTTCATAAATCCATGTTGACTCTGCCCTATCAGATCAATATTCTCTAAGTGCCCAATTATTACACCCTTAATAATAGACTCTAGTATTTTATTACTGACGTCAGGCTAACAGGTCTACAGTTCCCCATTCTGCCTCTCCCTCCTTTCTTAATTATTTGGGTTACATTTGCAACTTCCAATCTGTGGACACCATTCCCGAATTTTGAAGACTGACTACCAATGCATACAGTATCTCTACAGCCACCTCTTTCAACGCTGGTCGGTCCAGGAGATTTAGAATCAGTTTCATTAATTTCTCCAGTACTACATTTTTGCAAATGCTAATTTCTTTCAGTTTCTCATTCCTGCTAGTCCCTTGGTTCTCTATTATTTCTGGAAAGTTTTCTGTATATATAGTAATTATTTAGCTTTTCTGCCATTTCCCCGGACCCCTTTATAAATGTGCCTGTCTCTGCCAGCAAAGGGCCCACAGTTGAAAATCGCCCAAAGAGTGATTCAAAGAACTGAACTTGGTTAATTGCAGAAAAGAAAATTGAGGCAGAGTGTGACATAAAGCTTTAAATGGTGAGATACAATGATGATGCAGATATAAGAATGTTAGTTAATTTACCCTGTGATTGTAATACAAGAACACATTTATTAAGCCTCAAAGCAGAACTAAAGATGAGAAGAATTACTTTCCACAAGGATCCCAGTCAAACCAGTTCACTTGGTAGCCCTCATTCCTTAAAGGGATGGAAGATCAGACGGCAGGCTGTTAATTAACAAATGAATGTAAAATATAGCCCTGGCCTCCGTGATTGTCCGAGGCAGGATTGCCACAGAGTTTCCAGCTGGTGCACAGGGCCACTGCCACCCTGTAAAATCCTGGTCCAAGATTTTCTAACCTTTCCTCATAACTCAGACCCCTGATACAAAGAATAAGCTGAGTGAGCCTTTTTTGGACTACAATCAGATATTGAATTTCCCTTATGCTTCACTGATGAGAACTGAATGCACTACTCAAGGTGTTATCTAACCAGAGTATGATATAGCTTCAGCCTGATGGCCTCAGATTTATACCCTACTGCTTTTGGCAACTTAACAGCAGTGTGCATCCTTTATTGATTGCTTCTCTGTAGTAACATAGTAAGCGTTGATTAAACTATCAAACTGACCTCTCCTTCAGACTTCTGACTTACCAGTTCAATAACATTTCCAGTATGGTCCAATATTTTCTTCTTTTCACTTATTTATACTTGATTTTATCTGCAATAAATCTACCTGCGTATAAATTTCATCCAGCTACTTCTGTAGAGGCGGCGGCACCGTGATACACAGCCAGGAGGGAGTGATCCTGGGAGTCGGAAACATTGATATCGGACCTCATGAAGACTCACAGCATCAGGTCAAACATGGGGAAGGAAACAACCTAGTAATTATCAGCAGACTATAAATTACTCCCCTGCCCCAGCTGATGGAAGCCGTACCCATTCATGTTGAACACATCTTGGAAGAAGCAGAGGGTGGCAAGGGCACAGAATGATTTGATTTGATTTCATTTATTGTCTCGTGTGCCAAGGTACAGTGAAAAGTAGTGTTCTGCGTACCGTCCAGACAAATAATTATAATAATCTTTATTAGTGTCACAAGTAGGCTTACATTAACACTGCAATGAAGTTACAGTGAAAACCCCCTAGTCGCCACATTCCGGCGCCTGTTCGGGTACACAGAGGGAGAATTCAGAATGCCCAATTCACCTAACAAGCACGTCTTTCAGGACTTGTGGGTGGAAACCGGAGCACCCGGAGGAAACCCACGCAGACACGGGGAGAACGTGCAGACTCCGCATAGACAGTGACCCAAGTGGGAATCGAACCTGGGTCCCTGGCGCTGTGAAGCAAATCGTTCTATACATGAAAAAATATAGGACACACATAAATACACACTGTAAATATACAGACACAGGCATCGGGTGAAGAATGCGGAATGTAGTACTACTCAGTGTATCTGCGTGGGTTTCCTCCGGGTGCTCTGGTTTCCTCCCACAAGTCCCAAAAGACGTGCTGTTAGGTGAATTGGGCACTCTGAATTCTCCCTAAGTGTACCCAAACAGGCACCAGAATGTGGCGACTAGGGGCGCTTCACAGTAACTTCATTGCAGTGTTGATATAAGCCTACTTGTGACAATAAAAATTATTATTATTAGAAATGATGTGTGAAGAGATCAGTTCAGTCCATAAGAGGGTCATTCAGGGTCATTCAAAGAACAAAGAAAAGTACAGCACAGGAACAGGCCCTTCAGCCCTCCAAGCCTACGCCGACCATGCTGCCCGTCTAAACTAAAATCTTCTACTCTTCCGGGGTCCATATCCCTTTATTCCCATCCTATTCATGTATTGTCAAGATACCCCTTAAACGTCACTATCGTCCCTGCTTCCACCACACCCTCCGGCAGCGGGTTCCAGGTACCCACTACCCTCTGTGTAAAAAAACTTGCCTCGTACATCTCCCCTAAACCTTGCCCCTCGCACCTTAAACCTGTGTCCCCTAGTAATTGACCCCTCTACCCTGGGAAAAAGCCTCTGACTATCCACTCTGTCTATGCCCCTCATAATTTTGTAGACCTCTATCAAGTTACCCCCCAACCTCCGACATTCCAGTGAGAACAAACCGAGTTTATTCAACCTCTCCTCATAGGAGTCTGGTAATAGTGGTGATGAAGCTGTTATTGAACCTGTTAATGTCTCCTGCCTGATGGAAGAGGTTGGAAGAGAGAATAACTGGGGTGGGAGGGGTCTTTGATTATGCCGCCCGCTTTCCCAATGCAGTGGGAGGTGTAGATAGAGTCAATGTTTGGGATGGACTGGGCTGTGTTCACAGCTCTCTGTAGTTTCTTATGGTCTTGGGCTGAGCAGTTGTTATACCAGGCTGTGATGCAGCCAGATAGGATGCTTTCTATGGTGCATTTGTAAAAGTTGGTCAGCGTCAATGTGGACATCCCGAATTTCCTTAAATTTCAGAGGAGATATAGGTGCTGTTGTGCTTTTTTGGTAGTAGCGTTGACGTAGCTGGACCAGGACAGATTTTTGTGCACACCTAGGAATTTGAAGCTGTCAACCATCTCCACCTTGGCGCCATTGATGTAGACAGGGGTGTGTATGATACTTCGCTTCCTGAAGTCAATGACCAGCTCCTTACTTTTGCTGACGTTGAGGGAGAGATTGATGTCATTACACCACACCACTAGTTCCTCAATTCTCTCCTGTACTTTGACTCATCGTCATTTGAAATCCGACCCACTATGGTCGTGTCATCGGCTAACTTGTAGATGCACTTGGAGCCAAATTTTGCCAACAGTCGTGTGTGTGTAGGGAGTATAATGGGGGCTAAGTACACAACCTTGCGGGCCCGGTATTGAGGACTATTGTGGAGGAGGTGTTGTTGTTTATCCTTACTGATTGTGGTCTATGGGTCAGGAAGTCAAGGATCCAGTTGCAGAGGAAGGAGCCAAGTCCTAGGTTTTGGAGTTTTGATACGAGCTTGGCTGGGATTGTGATGTTGAAGGCAGAGATATCAATGAAGAGGAGTCTGACGTAGGAGTCCTTGTTGTTGAGGTGCACCAGGGAGGAGTGTAGGGCCAGGGAGATGGCGTCTGCTGTGGACCGGTTGTGGCTGTATGCGAATTGCAGTGGATCAAGGCATTCTGGGAGTATGGACTTGATGTGTCTCATGACCAACCTCTTGAAGCACTTCATAAGGATAGATGTCAAGGCCACCAGATGATAGTCATTGAGGAACATTGCCTGGTTCTTCTTTGTAACCCATTATGTTGTTTAAGTCCGTGTCGTTAGGCTGTGACTCTAGCTTAGTCTGCACTCTGGATGGGAAACTGGAATGTCCGTCACCAACAGTGGCTTGGTACTGACCAAGGTGGCTGAGTCCTAAAGGGCATAGGTCCTAGGCTAGATCTGCGGCAGGTGGTGAGGGGAGCAACAAGAGGGAAAGCCCAACTTGGCCTCATCCTCACCAAGCTAACTGTTGCAGGTATGTCTGTCCATGACAGTATTGGTAGGAGTGGCAATCTCACAGGCTTTGTGGAGATGAAGTCCCGACTTCACACTACAGATACCGTCTATCATCATCGTGCTAAATGGAATAGGCTTCAAACAGATCTCACAGCTCAAAACTGGTTATCTAGGAGAGGCTGTGAGTCATCAGTAGCAACAGAATTATATTTGACCATAATCTATAACCTCATGGCCCAGCATACCCCAACTCTACCATTACTATCAAGCCAGGGGATGATACTTGGTTCAATGACGAGTGCAGAAACGCATGCCAGGAGCAGCACCAGGAATAACTAAAATGAAGTGTCAACCTGCGAAGCTACTTACGTGCCAAACAGTGAAAGCACATTACATTAGACAGAGCTAGGCGATCCCACAACCATCGTAACAGGTCTAAGCCCTGGTGTCCTGGCACATCCAGTCGTGAATGGTGCTGGACATTAAACCACTAACTGGAGGACGAGGCTCCACAAATATCCCGATCCTCAATGACTGGGGAGCCCAGCACATCAGTGTAATCTTCAACCAGAAGTGTCGAGTGGATGATCCATCTCGGACTCCTCTCAAGGGTCACAGCATCACAGAAACCATCCTTCTGCCAATTCTATTCTTTATTCTTTCATGGGATTTTTAAAAATTTGTTTACGAGATGTTGACGTCACTGGCTGGGCCAACCACGTTGCTGTAGGTCTGGAGTCACATGGAGGCCAGACAAGGTAAGAATGGCAGATTTTCATCCCGAAAGGACATTAGTGAACCAGATGGGTTATGACAATCGACAATGGTTTCATGATCATCATTAGACTTTTAATTCCATATTTTAATTGAATTCAAATTTCATGGTGGGATTCAAACCCAGGTCCCCAGAGTATTACCCAGTGTTTCTGGATTACTAGTCCAGCGACAATACCACTACGCTACTGCGTGACACTGTGTGTCACCAGTAAAGCCAGCTTTTGTTGCCCATTCCTAATTACCCTTGAACTGAGTAGCTTGCTAGGTTATTTCAAAGGGCATTTAAGAGTCACATATAAGCTAGGTCGGGACGGCAAATTTCCTTCCCTAAAGACACAAAGGACATTAGTGAACCAGATGGATTTTTAAAAATGACAATAGCTTCATCATAACTGAGACCAGCTTTAAATTCCAGATTTATTAACTGAATTTCAAATTCCACCAGTTACGATAGTGGGATTTGAACCAGAGCATTAGCTTGAGCCTCTGCCCCCCCCCCCCCCCCCCCCCCCCCCCCCACACACACACACACACACACACACACACACTGTCTTCCCCACTGCATGTGATATGAAGAAATGCTGAAGAAGGTTATGGGTCCTAACAACATTTTTGTAACAGTACTGAAAACTTGAGCTCCAGAACTAGCCACGCCCCCAACCAAGCTGTTTTAGTACTGCTACAACACTGGCATCATCTGGAATTGTTAAACATTTTGCAGCTATGTCCTGTCATCAATAAGCAGAACAAATCTAACGCGGAGAAATTACCGCCTCATCAGTCTGTTCTTGATCATCAGCAAAGTGATGGAAGGTGCCGTCAGCATGGTATCAAGCGGCACTTTCATAGGAATAACCTCTTCACTGATCCTCAGTATGGTTTCTGCCAAAGCCACTCAGCTCCTGACCTCGTTCCAGCCCTGGTCCAAATTCGGACAACAGAGCTAAGCTCAAGTGGTGAGGTGAGAGCGACTGCCCTTGACATCACTGCTGCATTTCATGAGGTGGCATCAAGGAGCCCTAGCGAAACTGGAATCAAAGGGTAGCAGGAGAACACCTCCGCTGGTTGGGACAAGCAGTGGCAGGAGTTCCTCAGGGTGGTGTCCGAGGTCCATCCATCTTCAGTTGCTTCATCAATGACCTTCGCTACATCATAAGGTCATTAGTGGGGACGTTCGCAAATGATTATACAACATCCAGCACCATTTGTGACTCCTCAGACACTGAAGCATTCCATGTCCATATGCAGCAATGATGTGGAGATGCCGGCGTTGGACTGGGGTGAGCACAGTAAGAAGTCTTACAACACCAGGTTAAAGTCCAACTGCTTTTTTTTGAATCACCAGCTTTCGCAGCGCTGCTCCTTCCTCGGGTGAATGAAGAGGTGGGTTCCAGAAACATATATGGACAAAGTCTATGATGCAAGACGATACTTTGAATGCGAGTCTTTGCAGGTAATTAAGTCTTTACAGGTCCAGATGGTGCAACTGGAGAGAGGGATAATCACACACCTTTAAAGTTCTGCACTATCCTCCTCAAGGGTTTACAATGCCTCCAAGTTCAGTATCATCCTCAAACATTGAAATTGTGCCTTGTATATTAAATATATATCAGAATAAGCAAAGGGCCCAACAGTGACCCCAGAACTCCATAAAAATTCATCCAGCCTGAAAAATATTCATTAACAACTACTTTCTGGACTTCCGGGTGCGGCTATGCAGAGCTCGGTCGCATATTCAGTAGCTCCCGCTTGGAACGGACTTTTGGGCTCTTTTGCAGGGCCCCCACGGCATTTGTTTGACATTTCCCGGTGTGGCAAGAGGACTGCAACACTCCCCTGACGGTGTCCCCCAGGAGTGTTGTGTCTTTTGGCTGCCAGGCCCGGCAGAAGCAGTGGAAGATTTGGCTGCAACAGGATAAACAGCATTTGCAGCAGTTTGCAGCATGCAAGCGGGGAAAGGGCAAGCTTAAAGCTGCAAATAGTCCTGAGGACCTTTATCAAAAGTGAATTCTAACAGCAGAGGGAACAACTGTGAAAAGATCTCACCAGGGCCACTGAAGAAGCGGTGACGAGGCTTCCGGTGGCGGCCATGGAGGAGTAGGTCACGCATTCGGCAGCTCTCGTCTGGAACGGACACTTAGACCTTTTTCAGGAGTTTCCACGGACATTTTGGGGCAGATTGGTGAAGCGAACACTGCCAAAAGGATTCCCTCTCGAGACTTTTGGGCTCTTTTCAGGGCCCCCAAGGGCACTTTTTCAACGTTTCCCGGTGTGGGAAGGGGTTAATAATAGGTCCCCGTCAGTATATGGCTTTAACTAGGAGCGGGGTGACAAAAAAGGTGGTGGTGGACCAGAAGAAGGGAGGGGAGAAGGACAAAATGGCGGCGGGCGGAGACCAGGCAGCGTGGAGGCAGTGGGCGGAGGAGCAACAGGAGGGTATCCAGCGCTGCCTCAGGGAGATTAAAAAGGACCTGCTAGAGCCGATGAAGGCTTCTATTGATAAGCTGCTGGAGACACAGACGGCCCAGGGGGTGGCGATCCGAGAGGCTCAACAAAAGATCTCTGTCAATGAGGACGAGATCTTAGTCCTGGCGGTAAAGGTGGAGGCGCACGAGGCGCTCCACAAGAAATGGCAGGAGCGGTTCGAGGAGACGGAGAATCGGTCGAGGCGGAAGAATCTGCGGATTCTGGGCCTCCCGGAGGGGCTGGAGGGGCCGGACGTGGGGGCCTATGTGGTCACCATGTTAAACTCGCTGATGGGTGCGGGGTCCTTCCAGCGGCCCCTGGAGCTGGAAGGGGCCCATAGAGTGTTGGCGAGGAGGCCCAAGGCTAACGAGCCTCCGCGGGCGGTGCTGGTGCGGTTCCATCGGTTCGTCGATCGGGAGTGTGTGCTCAGGTGGGCCAAGAAGGAGAGGAGCAGCAGGTGGGAGAATGCGGAGGTTCGCGTATATCAGGACTGGAGTGCGGAGGTGGCGAAGAGGAGGGCCGGGTACAATCGAGCGAAGGCGGTGCTGCACAGGGAGGGGGTGAAGTTTGGCATGTTGCAGCCGGCGCGATTGTGGGTTACCTACAAGGACCGGCACCATTATTTTGAGTCTCCGGAGGAGGCGTGGGCCTTTGTTCAGGCCGAGAAGCTGGACACAGACTGAGGGTCGGGATGGGCGATTGGGGACTGCGGTGGATATGTTATGCCTATTTTTGGTTCGGGGGGGGGGGCCGATTCGGGGGGAATCGAGTTACTGCTGCTAAGATCAAGGAGCTGGAGCGAGTGGGGTGGGTCAAGACGGGGGTATGCCACCGTGGGGAACGGGCCGGGCATGGGGCGCGGGCGCGTGGCTGGCCGAGAAGGGGTTATGGCTAGTCGGCGGGGGGCGGGTAGCCCCCTGATCCGGTTGATAACCTGGAACGTAAGGGGACTGAACAGGCCGGTTAAGCGGGCCCGGGTGTTCGCGCACCTGAAGGGGCTGAAGGCGGATGTGGTCATGCTCCAGGAGACACACCTGAAGGTGGCAGCCCAGGTAAGATTGAGGAATGGGTGGGTAGGTCAGGTGTTTCATTCGGGGCTGGATGCCAAAAATCGGGGGCTGGCGATCTTGATGGGAAAGAGGGTGTCGTTCGAGGCGTCGAGCATTGTGACAGACAATGACGGCAGGTACGTGATGGTAAGTGGTAAGCTGCAAGGGGAGAGGGTGGTGCTGGTCAACGTGTACGCCCCGAACTGGGGCGATGCGGGTTTTATGCGGCGCATGTTGGGTCGGAACCCGGATTTGGACATGGGGGGGCCTGATAATGGAGGGGGAGGACTTTAACACGGTGTTGGATCCGGCACTGGATCGCTCCAGGTCTAGGACGGGTAGGAAGCCGGCAGCGGCTAAAGTGCTGAGGGGGTTTATGGACCAGATGAGAGGGGTGGACCCTTGGAGATTTGCAAGGCCGGGAGCTAGGGAATATTCATTCTTCTTGCATGTTCATAAGGCCTATTCCCGGATCGACTTTTTTGTTATGAGCAGGGCGCTGATTGCGATAGTGGAGGATACCGAGTACTCGGCGATAGCCATTTCGGATCACGCCCCGCATTGGGTAGACCTAGAGCTGGGGCAGGAGAGGGACCAGCGCCCTTTGTGGCGCTTGGAGGTGGGGCTGTTGGTGGACGAGGAGGTGAGCGAGTGGGTCCGAGGAAGCATAGAGAGATACCTGGAGGCCAACGATAACGGGGAGGTCCGAGTGGGGATGGTCTGGGGGGCGCTGAAGGTGGTGGTTAGGGGAGAGCTGATCTCCATAAGGGCCCACAAGGAGAGGAGAGAGCAGAGGGAGAGGGAGAGGCTGGTGGGGGAGATGGTGAGGGTAGCCAGGAGGTACGCGGAGGTGCCGGAGGAGGGACTGTTGAGGGAGAGGCGTAGCCGCCATGCCGAATTCGACCTGGTGACCACCAGGAAGGCGGAGGTGCAGTGGAGGAAGGCCCAGGGGGCGATTTATGAATATGGGGAAAAGGCAAGCCAGATGCTGGCGCATCAGCTTCGGAAGCGGGACGCAGTTAGGGAGATCAGGGGATTTAAGGATAAGGGAGGGAGTGTGGTGCGGAGTGGGGTTGGCATCAATGGGGTCTTCAGGGACTTTTATGAGGAACTGTATCGGTCCGAGCCCCCACTGGAGGAGGGATGGATGGGCCACTTTCTGGACCAACTGAGGTTTCCGAAGGTGGAGGAGGGACTGGTGGCGGGATTAGGGACCCTGATTGGGCTGGAGGAGCTGGCCAAAGGGATCGGGAGCATGCAGGCGGGGAAGGCACCGGGGCCGGACGGTTTCCTGGTCGAATTCTACAAAACGTATGTGAACCTGTTGGGCCCGTTGCTGGTTAGGACCTTCAATGAGGCAAGGGAGGGGGGGGCTTTACCCCCGACAATGTCCCGGGCACTGATCTCCTTGATCCTGAAGCGGGACAAGGATCCCCTACAGTGAAGGTCTTAGCCACGAGAATTGACGATTGGGTGCCGCAGGTCATCCACGAAAACCAGACTGTTTTTATGATGCCGGCGAGGGAGGGGGAGGCGGAGACAGCGGTGGCGATGGACGCTGAGAAGGCCTTCGATAGGGTAGAGTGGGGGTACTTGTGGGAGGTGTTGAAGAGGTTCGGGTTTGGGGAGGGGTTCGTCAGGTGGGTTAGGCTGTTGTACGAGGTCCCAATGGCGAGTGTGGCCACGAACAAGAGGAGGTCTGAGTACTTTCGGTTGCAACGAGGGACGAGGCAGGGGTGTCCCCTGTCCCCCCCTGCTCTTCGCACTGGCGATTGAACCCCTGGCCATGGCACTGAGGGAGTCGAGGGACTGGAGGGGGCTGGCGCGGGGTGAGGAGGAGCATAGGATGTCGCTCTATGCGGACGACTTGCTGCTATATGTGGCGGACCCGGTGGGGGGAATGCTGGAGGTAATGAGGATCCTCGGAGTTCGGGGGTTTCTCAGGGTACAAGCTCAACATGGGGAAGAGCGAGTTGTTCGTGATTCACCCAGGGGACCAGGAGAGGGGGATTAGCGAGCTCCCACTAAAAAGAGCGGAGAGGAACTTCAGGTATTTGGAGGTCGAGGTGGCCAGGAGCTGGGGGGCCCTGGATAGACTTAATTTCACGAGGCTGGTGGAGCAAATGGAGGAGGAGTTTCAGAGGTGGGACGCGTTGCCGCTGTCCCTGGCGGGTAGGATGCACTCAGTCAAGATGGGGGGGGGGGGGGGGCTGGTGCTGCCCAACCTCTGTGGGTACTACTGGGCCGCCAATGCGATGATGGTGCGCAATTGGGTGATGGAGGGGGAGGTGCGGCATGGAAGAGGCTGGAGACGGCGTCTTGTGAGGGTACAAGTCTGGAGGTGCTGGCAACGGCGCCGTTGCCGCTCCCTCCAATGAGGTGTACCACGAGCCCGGTGGCGGTGGCTACCCTCAAAATTTGGGGGCAATGGAGGCGGCACAGGGGGGAAGTGGGGGCCTCGGTCTGGACCCCGATACAGGGGAACCCACCCCGCTTTGTCCCAGGGAGACTAGATGGAGGGTTTTCGGGGTCGCACAGGGCAGGGATAAAAAGGTTGGGGGACCTGTTTGTGGATGGGAAGTTCGCGAGCCTGGCTGAGCTGGAGGAGAAGTACGGGCTCCCCCCCCGGGAAACACCTTTTGGTATCTACAGGTAAGGGCGTTTGCCAGGCAGCAAGTGGTGGAATTCCCGCTGCTGCCGCCACGCACGGTACAGGACAGGGTGCTCTCGGGGGCGTGGGTTGGAGAGGGGAAGATCTCGGCAACATACCAGGTGATGCAGGAGGAGGAGGAAGCCTCGGTGGAGGAGCTGAAAGGTAAGTGGGAGGAGGAGTTGGGGGAGGAGATCGAGGAGGGGACATGGGCAGATGCCCTATTCTTTACTAGATATAGACTATCCACAGAAATACAATCGGATCAAGGATCAAATTTTACCTCAAGGTTATTCAAAGAAGATATGGATAACTTAGCAATAAAACAATTTAAATCAACTGCGTACCATCCAGAATTGCAGGGAGCGTTAGAAAGGTAGCATCAGACATTAAAGACAATGTTGAGGGCTTATTGTCAAGATTATCCAGAGGATTGGGATAAAGGAATTCCGTTCGTACTGTTTGCAATTAGGGATGCACCTAATGAGTCAACCAAATTTAGTCCTTTAGAACTAATTTTTGGTCATGAGGTAAGAGGACCACTTAAATTGATTGAAGAAAAATTGGTGGGAGAGAAATCGGAAATTATACTATTGGATTGCATGTCAAATTTTAGGGAACGATTAAATAGAGCAGGTGAATTGGCGAGACAACATTTGAAAGTTGCACAAAATGTGATGAAACGGGGAGCGGACAAGAAATCCAACGTTCGTAGTTTTACCAGTGGAGATAAAGTTTTAGTGTTGTTACCAGTGGTAGGGGAGCCTTTAAAAGCTAGGTTTTGTGGACCGTATCAGATTGAAAGGAAATTAAGTGAAGTGAATTATGTGGTAAAAGCACCAGATAGAAGGAAGACTCACCGAGTGTGTCATGTGAATATGCTTAAAAGGTACGTTGAAAGGGAAGGAGAGAAAAAGGAGGTTTTAATGATTCTAACTCAAAGAGACGAACCAAATCCAGATGACTGTGAATTTGACATACCTCAAATTAAATTGGAAAACGAGGATGTTCTTAAAAATTGGGATAAATTGTTGAGTTACCTTCCAGAGGAAAAACGGACTGATCTGAAAGCGTTATTGATATCACATGGGCAAGTTTGTGGAGATAAATTGGAAGTACTAAAATGGCTATACATGATGTAGATGTGGGAAATGCTGTTCAAATCAAACAAGATCCATATAGACTTAACCCTTTAAAATTGGCACAGGTTAACAAAGAGATTGAAAGTTTGCTTAAAAATGGCATAATTGAAGTGGGTTGCAGCCAATGGAGCTCACCCATAGCGATGGTACCTAAACCAGACAGTACCCAACGGTTGTGTGTGGACTATAAAAAGGTTAATGCAGTTACAAGAACGGACTCTTATCCTATCCCACGTTTGGAGGATTGCATTGAGAAAGTGGGACAATCAGCTTTTTTTTCCAAATTGGATTTACTTAAAGGTTACTGGCAGGTACCTTTATCCGAAAGGGCGAAGGAGATTTCAGCTTTTGTGACTCCAGATGGTATATACCAATTCAAAGTTATGCCATTTGGCATGAAAAATGCCCCAGCCACATTTCAACGGTTAACTAACAAAGTTGTTTCAGGATTACCCAATTGTGCAGTATACATCGACGACCTGGCATTTTCAGCTGGACATGGAAAGAACATTTAAAATATCTGATGGAGTTACTCGATCAACTTCAGGAGGCGGGTTTGGTGGTAAACCTAGCCAAAGGTGAATTTGGAAAAGCCCAAGTCACTTTCCTTGGCCATACAATCGGACAGGGTCGAATGGTCCCACGGGATGTGAAACCAACAGTTATTGAGGAGTTTCCGATACCCTCAACACAAAGGGAAATAATGCGATTCCTTGGCATGAATGGATTTGATCAAACATTTGTGTCAATTTTTTGTAGCGTGGTTGCTCCACTGACTGACTTGCTCAAGAAGCATAACAAATTCCAGTGGACAGCAGAGTTTCAATAGGCATTTGACTGCCTGAAAGCTGTGATGACCAATGCTCCTGTGTTGGAGAATTACAAGGGACTCTGAGATCAGAATGAACTAAAGTATCTGACTTTAAAGAGAAATGCCGAGGCGTAGGAAAATGGATGGATCGTGCGAAGACTTTCTTGTTCAAAAAGACTGTCAATCGAGAGGGATTCCAGTTGGAGGAAAAAGAACAAAATGGACTATATTCAATGTTTGTGTGTTTTATTTTGTTAAAAAAAAAACGTATATCCATTGTCCATATTTCTTAAAGGAAAGTGAAAAGGTGAAAAATGAAACCATCTTGAAGTTGATGGTTTATTTTTTTTCTTGGGGGGAGATGTCATGTGGGAGTACCTTTAAGAAATGGGTGTTTATCGAATAGTGGATGTACCTTTAAGAAATGAGTGATTAGAGTGATGTCAGAGTGCGGGTGGAGCTAGTCTGTCTGTCAGCTTTTAGTTTCGCTTTGAGGAAAAGCTTGGGTGGGTCTGTGTTTTTTTGGTTTCATTTTAGTGTTGGAGCTGAAGCCAGCCAAAGAAGGTGTAATTTCGATCTCTCTGGATTCTAAAGACTATCTCTTCATCATTTGGTGAATTCAGAGTGATAACTGTTCTCAGTAGTGAATTTAAACCTGATGTGCTTCTGTTAAAAGATTTTTTGTCTTATGGATGTTAAAAGAATATTGTATTCTTTGGCGGGTGTATTTGAATTGATGGTTGCTAAGATGTTCACTGTATGTTTTAAAAAGGTTAACTGAGTTCATAGAATAAACATTGTTTTGCTTCAAAAATTACTTTTAAATTTCTGCTGCACCATACCTGTAGAGTGGGCCGTGTGCTCCCCATACCACAATCTATTCAAAGTTGTGGGTCAGGTGAACTCCATGATACACTTTGGGGTTCTCTAAACCCTGGCCCATAACTTGGGATAGGGTGGAGGTATGGTCTTAGGGGTGCTCTTTCCAAGCGGCAGTGCAGTCTGGATGGGCCAAATGGTCTCTTTCTGCACTGTAAATTCTACAAAAACCTCAGAATGTCCCAAAAGATCTGAAGGACATTTGACAGCCGGTAAATCGGTCGCAAAGTGGTTAGCACTGTTATTTCACAACGCCAGGTCCCAGGTTCGATTCCCGGCTTGGGTCACTGTCTGTGCGGAGTCTGCACGTTCTCCCCGTGTCTGCGTGGGTTTCCTCCGGGTACTCCAGTTTCCTCCCACAAGTCCTGAAAGACGTGCTGTTAGGTGATTTGGACATTCTGAATTCTCCCTCTGTGTACCGAACAGGCGCCGGAATGTGGCGACTAGGGGCTTGTCACAGTAACTTCATTGCAGTGTTAATGTAAACCTACTTGTGACAAAAAAGATTATTGTATTGTTTTATTACTGGGCTGCTAACATCCTAAAAATGTTGTTGTGGGTAGTGGGGGACAAATGGAGGCTTGCTCTCGCACTACTTCTATTCTTCTTGTCAAGGTCACTGCACCACTGCCCTTTTCTCCCACTAGATTTTCCTCAAACCCAGTGGTAGTCTCCATTTTTAGGATTTAGAAACAGTTTAGACAGCACTTTAAGCTCCTTTCCCTGTCTTTGCTAGCCCTTATTTGTAACAATCACCTTTTTCTACCATCTGGTTTGGACCCATCAATTAAATCTTGGAGAGTGAAGGGTCTGGAGCACTTTGGGGACCTGTTCGCGTAGGGGAGATTTGTCAGTTTTCGGGAGTTGGCTGACAAATTTCAGCTGCCCAACACCAGCCTTTTTTGTTATTTTCAAGGTCGGTACTTGCATAAGGCTTTCCTTCCTTTCCTTTGGTGCCATCTTTTTCTTTGTTGAAGAGGATTCTTTCCTTGGCTCGGCCTGGCGAGGGACCTGTTTCGGTTCTCAATGGCCATAATTCTCTCATTGGATCCCTCCCCATTAAACGGAGTGAAGGCGAAACGGGAAAGTGAATTGGGTCCTATACTCACTCTGAGGTTTGGAGCGAGGCCCTTCACATGGTCAATTCCACTTCCTCATGCTCAGGTTGAGTCTAATTCAGCTTACGGTGTCACACAGGTTGCACGTGACTAGGGCAAAGATGAGTGGATTTTTCCCAGATATTAAGGATAGGTGTGATGGCTGATGGTTGTTCTCTTGCCCGGCTAGGCACACGCTAGGTTCTGGGCCTGCCTCAAACTTCAGGACTTCCTTCTTTCGCACCATGCCGGAGATATTGCATTTGAATTTAGACCCATGTCTGCTGGTAGCCATATTTTGGGTGTCAGATTCGCCAGCGATTCGGTCTGGGGTAGAGGTGGATGTTGTTGCCTCTGCCTCGCTGATAATCCGGAAGCGAATATTGCTTGTTTGGAGGTCTCCCACTCCTCCCAGTGCGTCTGCTTGGTTGAGTGACTTTATGGCATTCCTACACTTGGAGAAAATCAAATTCACTATTGGGTCAGTGGAGAGGTTCTATGTAAGATGGCAACCATTTATTTCCTGTTTAAGGATTTAGACACCGTCAGCTGATAGTGAGTTTAGTTTAGTTACAGTATTTAAGTAAATTTTTTTTTTTTTTTTTTGCTTTTATATTTCTTGTGTTTCTTGTGTTCTCGTTTGTGTTGATTATTATGTAAAACTTTAATAAATATACTTGAATTTTAAAAATGACCACAGTGTGGTCTAGTTTGTCATGATCTGTGATTCAATTATACTAAAGAGCAGGACAAGGTTTATATCTTTAAAAAGGCTGGCTTCAATCAGATGAAAGAAGAATTGAAACAAATGAATTAGGGAGGATGTGTATCTACATTTCAGTAAAGTGGAAATGGAACATCTTTGAAAAAATAGTGCGAGGCATAAACAACAACTACACATCTGTGGTTAGCAAACTCAGAGTAAATAAATTTGATTCCAAATGAATTAAAAGATTACAAGTAAATTAAAGAGGAGAAATACAAATCCTGCAGGGATAAAAAGGAAAAGGTTCACTGGGACAAATATAGAAACAAATTTAGTAATTAGCGCTGCTGCCTCACAGCGCCAGGGACCCGGGTTCAATTCCGACCTTGTGTGACTGTGCGGAGTTTGCACTTTCTCCCCGTGTATGCGTGGGTTTCCTCCGAGTGCTCCGGTTTCCTTCCACAATCCAAAGAAGTGCAGGTTAGGTGGACTGGCCATGCTAATTTGTCCTTTAGTGACCAAAGGTGTGTAGGTTAGGTTACGGGGCTGTGGGGGATGGGATGGGGGAGTGGGTCCAGGTAGAGTGCCCTTTTGGGGGGTCAGTGCCAAATGATCTCCTTCGGAACTGTAGGGATTCTATGATTCTACGAAACATACAGAGTCAAACATAAAGGTTGATCAGAAGGGCTAAGAGAGTCATTGAATAAAAGCACCATATTAAAAATCCTTTCAGAATTATAAAGCCAAGGGCCGTCAAACAAAAAAGTGGTATTATAAAATGTGAATGGGCTCAAAACTGCAAAAAAATATTCTCAATGATTACTTTATAAGATTGGCAAAGGAATACCTGAACAACAGGTAATTCCAAAGAAGGAAGCGGTAGCATGGCAGTTATATTAGTGGACCAGAAGCCTGGACAAATAATGCAGAGAAGGTAAGTAGAAATATAACCATGGCAATTTGAGAATTTTAATTAGTACGGTTTAAAATCTGGAAATATAAAGGCGGTATCAATAAAAATTACCATGAAGCTACTGCATTGCCTTAAAAACTCAACTGATTCACCATGGTCCTTTAGGGAAGAAAGCCTGTCTTCCATCCCTGATTTGGGCTACATGTGACTCTCCATAAGACACAGGAGCAGAAATAGGCCACTCAGCACATCAGGTCTGCTCCGCCATTCAATGAGATTGCGGCTGATCTGATCTGATAATCCTCAATTCCACTTTCCTGCCTTACCGCCACAACTCTTAATTCCCTTACTGATTAAAAATCTGTCTATCTCAGCCTTGAACATACTTAACGACCCAGCCTCTACAGCTCTCTGCGGTAAAGAATTCCACGGATTCACTACTCTCTGAGAGAAGAAATTCCTCCTCATCTCTGTCTTAAATGGCGACCCCTTACTCTGAGATTGTGCCCTCTGGTCCGAGACTCTCCCACAGGGGAAACAACCTCTCAGCATCTACCCAGTCAAACTCCCTGAGGCTCCTATATGTCTTAATAAGGCCAACTCTCATTCTTCTAAACTCCAGTGAGTACAGGCGAACTTACTCAACCTCTCCTCATAAGTAAACCCCTCCAGACCCGGGTTCAACCTAGTGAACCTTCTCTGGACTGTTTCCAATGCCAGGATATCTTTCCTTAGATAAGGGGACCAAAACTGTTCACAGTTCTCATCCTACGTCAACATGTTTGCCTCTTTACTGTCTTCTGAAGTGGACTCGGAATCCATTCAGTTATATTAAACTGCTAAAAGGGCGGCACTGTGGCGCAGTGGTTAGCACTACTGCCTCATGGCGCCGAGGACCCGGGTTCAATCCCAGTCCCGGGTCACTGTCCATGTGGAGTTTGCACATTTTCCCCATGTCTGCATAGGTCTCACCCCCACAACCCAAAGATGTGCAGGGTAGGTGAATTGGCCACGCTAAATTGCTCCTTAATTGGAAAATTTATTTTATAAAAATTTGACAGAAATTAAACTGCTTGAGATGAATTGCAGATCAAGAAGTACTACCACCATTTCAAGGCAGCTAGGAATGAGCAACAAATACTTGCTTTGCTAGCGATGCCGACATCCCAAGAAAGAAAAAAAAGCGTGATTAACAGAAGTGAAGCAGGGAGTCCAATGTCGAGAGCGTTTAACAGGATGTTTCCCGGTGCTTGCTACACCAAGAAAGATTACGCTATCTAACAGGACTCTCTTTTATTTCGGGGCCTCAGCAGGGAACTCCCCGCCAAGGCCGCATTCAGCATCATTTTCTGCACTGAGTAGCTCTGCTCACCAGTGCAGGGAGACATCAGGCCCATTTGCAAATTTTGTAAATGGGCCCCGGTCTCAAGACCTCCCCAATGGGACCCCTGGACCCCCCCCCCCCCCAGCTCACCTATAAGGGGTTAATCGAGCAGCTCACACCCCAACTAATCAGGGCAGGGCACTCTTGGGCCTGAAACCCTGGGGCAGGCAAAATGTCACCCATACACCATGGCACTGCCAGCCTGGCACCCAGGTGACTCTGTCAGAGTGCCCGGATGGTATCGGGGATGCCAGAGTGCCATCCTGCCCACAGTCCATCCACCCAGGGGCCCCTGATCCCCTGGGAGACCACTCTCCCCCAAATCCCTTCCACATCTGGCAAAACTGGCTAGGTTCACCCTTGGAAATGGCAACCTGAATAATAATAATCTTTATTAGTGTCACAAGTAGGCTTACATTAACACTGCAATGAAGTTACTGTAGAAAGCCCCTAGTCGCCACACTCCGGCACCTGTTTGGGTACACAGGGAGAATTCAGAATGTCCAATTCACCTGACAAGCACGTCTTTGGGTGCCGTAAGGTAAGGGGTGGCTGCTGATGCTGAGAGAATTATACCCAAGCATGAATCATCGCTGTCAGGAAGAACAGAGATATAAAAATAAATAACCAAGGTGGAAAGTTATACAATAATAACTGTGCAGAAGTAGAATAGGTTGTAATTGAAAACATGCAACATGGTTTAATGACAAGACCACAGGTCAAACATTGCATTCAAACTGCTGAGTTCTATTACAACCTACCATAAAACCACAGGTTATTACTGTAATTTAATTATGCTTTAATCAATCTGTAAATGGAATAAACGGTCTTTTCCTCTTCCTGCCACTTTTAGTACTGCTGGGTACATGGCCAAGGCTCTCGATTTTTAGAAAGGAATCGTCCATGACTATGCATTTACTTTACTTCCTAGTAACTGAAGCTCATTGTAACTTTGTAGACAATTATTTACTGCAGAACTGCTGTCAGAAATGGTGAGATATGATGGACAGTAGGAAAGTGGAAAGTGGAAAGAAAAGGAGAAAGGGAGCCCCCCCTCCCCCAGCCCGTCATTACAGTTTTGAACCACTCCAGAGATTTGACCACATCATTTAGACAGCAGCCCGGGTACTGTACTGAGGACAAAAACAAGGCTTGAATTTATATAGATCTTTTCACAACCACTGGGCATCTCAAGCGCTTTACAGCCAATTAAGTACCTTTGCTGTGTTGTCACAGTTGTAATGTCGGGATTGCTGCAATGTCGGAATGTCGGAAGTGCTGTCTCTCGGATTAGGCCAGTCTGCTTCTCGGCTGGCAGTGATATTCGAGCAAAAGAAAGGGAGGTTTCACCGGTGCGCTGGACAATATTTATTCCTCAACCAATTTAAAACAGATTATCTAGGCATCAACACATTGGGGATAGTGAGATTTTGCTGTGTTAATTGGCTGATGTGTTTCTGAGACTATGGGCTGGATTCTCCGGTCCCCCAGCATGTGTTCCTCAACGCTGTTTGCTGGCAGCGGCATTCTCTGCTCCTTGTCAATGGCATTTTCCATTGACGCCACCCTATGCTGCCATGAAACCCGTGGGCAGGGGTGCGCTGCTAACGGGAACAGAGAATCCCAACAGCTGGAGAACTCCGGCCTATCACAGAAACTTCAAAAGTATTTCATAGGCTGTGAAACACTTCGGAACATTTCAATGTCATGAAAAGGACAAATCTTTTTTTCACTGCCGCCAATGAATTTAACCGACTTAGTAACAGTTCCAGAGGAGCCACAGAATTTATTTTCCTTCATCTCCCTCAACATCTGATATTTTAACAAGTACAGTTAACTTATCTTAATTCCAAATCAGTTTCGCCAACATGGAGGGCATTTAAAAGTTTATTGGATAAGCATATGGATGATAATGGCATAGTGTAGGTTAGATGGCTTTTGTTTCGGTGCAACATTGTGGGCCGAAGGGCCTGTACTGCGCTGTATCGTTCTATGTTCTATGTTCACGCTTTTCTGCATCAATAGTACTGAGGTGGAGATGGTTCACATTCCTGGGTGTTCACATCACCAACAATCTGTCCTGGTCCACCCACATCGAAGCTAGAACCAAGAAAGCACAACAGCGCCTATGCTTCCTCTGGAAACTTAAGGAAATTCGGCATGTCCACAATGACTCTTACCAATTTTTACAGATGCACATAGAAAGCATCCTATCTGGCTGCATCGCAGCCTGATATGGCAACTGCTCGGCCCAAGACCGTAAGAAACCTTGGTACACGTGAGAAAAAAACAAATTCAAATTAATTCAAAGTCAGTGGGGAAGTGCAGTGAAAGTTGTGTCAATGGACTTTCAGAAAGGCTTTATGGGTGAAACAGAAAATAGGTGCAGGAGAAGGCCATTTGGCCCTTCGAGCTTGCATCACCATTCAATATGATCATGGCTGATCATGCAAATTCTTTTTAAATTTTTTTTATTGGTTTTCAATGTTCTAAACTCCAGTGAGTACAAGCCCAGTCGATCCAATCTTTATTCATATGTCAGTCCTGCCATCCCGGGAATTAGTCTGATGAACCTTCGCTGGACACCCTCAATAGCAAGAATGTCCTTCCTCAAACTAGGAGACCAAAACTGTACACAATTAAAGGTGTGGCCTCACCAAGGCCCTGTATAACTGTAGCAAGACATCCTTACTCCTACACTCAAATCCTCTCGCTATGAAGGTCAGCATGCCATTAGCTTTCCTCACCGCCTGCTGCACCTGCATGCCAACCTTCAGCGACTGTTCCACCCTGACACCCAGGTCTCGTTGCACTTCCCCTTTTCCTAAACTGCCACCATTCAGATAATAAATTGCCTTCCTGTTTTTGCCAAAAACAGCCAAAAATTTAGACTAAAAACAGAAAGACAGTAGTAATTCAGAGGAATCTCTCAAAGTAATTGGAGGTGGTCACCTGTGACTTGCAGGATTCTGTTCTGGGACAACTTCTGTTTCTTATATATACCAATGATTTACATCGATAGTTGTTCACACACAACACTAAAGTAGGAGTCATAGTAAATATGGAAGGGAATATTGGTAAAATGACGCAAAGAGCAAAGTGTGAGATGGCACATTTTGATGAAAGTAAATGAAAGTTAAAGGCAAAAGCTGGGTGATGTGAAACAGCAGAGACATTTGGGGTTTCAGGTTCAAATAAAACGTGAAACAGTTCCTCCCTCCAATACCAATGCATAGTGGCAGCAGCCCACCTGGCTCTTTCATCAGCACCTACCAAACTTGCAACATCTGGCATCTAGAAGGACAAGGGCAGGACACCACCACGTGCATGTTCCTCTCCAAGGCACACACATTCCTGACTTGGAACTATATTGTTGTTCCTTTACTGTTGCTGGCTTAGTGCACATTAGCACAGTGTACGGCACAGTCGCACAGTGGTTAGCACTGTTGCTTCACAGCGGCAGGTCACAGGTTCGATTTCTAACTTGGGTCACTGTCTATGCGGAGTCTGCACATTCTCCCCGTGTCTGCGTGGCTTTCCTCCGGGTGCTCCGGTTTCCTCCCACAAGTCCCGAAAGACGTGCTGTTAGGCGAATTGGACATTCTGAATTCTCCCTCATTGCACACGGACAGGCCCCAGATTGTGGCGACTAGGGGCTTTTCACAGTAACTTCATTGCAGTGTTAATGTAAGCCCAATTGTGACAATAAAGATTACTATTACTTTAAATTCCTGGAATTCGCCTCCTAACAGCATTGGGGGTGTATGGACCACATGGAGTGCAGCAGTTCAAGAAGGTGGTTTACTTCTCAAGTCCAATCAGGGATGAGCAACAAAATGCTTTCCTTCACAGCGACCAACAAATACAAAATACTCACATATTTGTTCTGACTAATAGTAAAAGAAAGAGCTCGAGCTTATAGTGTGTCTTTCACACCTTCATGTTGCGGGGAAGAGCGTAGTGGTAATGTCACTGGACTAAAACATCCAGAGGCCCAGACTAGTTCTCTAACCACAGCAGCTGGTGGAATTGATGTTCAATTAATAAATCTGGAATTAAATCTAGTCTAATGGTGACCACAAAACCATTGGCAATTGTCACAAAAAGCCATCTGGTTCACGAAAGTCCTTTCGGGAAGAAAACTGCTGTTGGTAACTGGCCTGGCCTACATATGACTCCAGATCCACAGCAATGTGGCTGACTCTTAAACGGCCAAGTAAGTGGTCCGCTACAAAGTGTAAGGGATGAAAGTTAATAAACCACCTGGCATTGAGCAGGAATCTCACTGCCCATGTAAAATTTAGCCATATGGTAGGATTACATGAGGTAGATGACTGTTTTCACTTTAAGCGTGGGACATGGACATAAGATTAAATTTAGATTTAGAATATAGAAGAGTAGGGCACCATATGAGAGCAGAATTAATGATCGAAGTAGAGGGCATGTCAACATTTAAAAATAAAAATACATAAGCACAGATCAGGCACACGCTCGTCTACTGTGGAAATGTAACACCATCACAACTGGTTAGGCGTAACAGCCTATTTCTATATTGTCATTTCTACTTAATCTGATACTAAATGAACTGTAAATTCTTCATTTGATATTATTTACACTGCTATTTTCAAGTTATTAGATAATTCAAAATGCTTGGTGCAAGGATCCCTTGCATCTGTCATTTGCCTGTGCTCATCAGTACTTGGAGAATTTGGACGTGGGGACGGGTGGTGAAGGGAGACGAACAGGGAAAATAGGAAAAACCTTAGCTGAAAGTAAACTGAGTGGTTTCTGTACATGAACCTAAACAGCTGGACAAGCTAAACAACACTTTTCCCAAGAGATTTCAGTCCCTTCTGCTCCATTCTGTCTCTACACTGGTTCATCCAAATTAGTTGTGCCAATTTGTAACACGCTATCCTCTCCTAGATTCTCCTGTGCCAGTTTTGATGGACTATTCACCCACACACAAGCAATAAAACAGAGTATTAGTGAATACCCAGCCCGTTAAAAAAACAGATTTTTTTCCCCCAGAGAAATACCCAAGCAGTTGTCCTATTCCTTCCTCCCAGTAAACCGCCTATATTTCGGATGAGTGACTCAACTGAGCATTTGTATCTTAAAATGCCAAATTATATGATTGTGGGAACTGGATTGATGAGAAGCTTTCCATCTGAGATATTCTCTTTCTTTCCTCTCTGCCGATATTGACAGCTATACAGTGTATAAACCCATAACTGGCTGTCATATCCCCCTTCAGATTTCCTTTTTAGCAATACAACTGTGGCTCTGGGAGGAAAAAGGTTTAATTCTATTTTAGCCTAGCCAATTTGTCTTGTTATCCCATTAGAAGTGGAACAAAGCTCTCTAATCTCTTTCATGTTTCCAGACAGAACAGACATCAGATAGTTAATGGATAAACGGCTCTTTTCTCCATGCAGAGATCAAAATAATCCATTCCCACAATTCTTTTTTTTGTTAGATTGGTTTGTCAAAGTTAATATTACCCTGTGTATACAATGTGAGTAATGGTAATTTCCAGGCACAAATTTTACAGCTTTAACCAAATGCCAGGGGCAAAAAATGGGAAGGTTTGGAAGCAGGACTGAAAGAGAAGCTAGTCATTGCATGAATTTTTGTATGAGTTTATCTGGGAGTGACAGGAAAGCAGCCATAGTTGTGCAATCAAATTCAATTGATTTGTACAGTTCTATCTTGTGGCACATAAGGCTCGCAACTGGAAATTATACAGATTCCCGGAATGGTTAACAGGAAGATGCTGAAAGGATTGCTTTTCTAAATTTGAAAATTATGTCGAATCTTCCAAGGTCAAAGTCACACAGGTATCCAGCAGAGAAAGAGGCCATTAGGTCCATCACACCTGTGCCAGCACTTTGAAAGAGCTATCCAATTAGTATCACATAACCCACTCTTTCCTCACAGTCCTGCAATTTGTTCCTTTTCAAAGATATTACAAAGCCTTTTTTGTGCTATTATCACACTTGGAACATAGAACATACAGTGCAGAAGGAGGTCATATGGCCCATCGAGTCTGCTCCGACCCACTTACGCCCTCACTTCAACCCTATCCCCTTAACCCAATAACCCCTCCTAACCTTTTGGGACACTAAGGGCAATTTAGCATGGCCAATCCACCTAACCTGCACATCTTTGAACTGTGGGAAGAAACTGGAGGACCCGGAGGAAATCCACGCACACACGGGGAGGATGTGCAGACTCCGCACAGTGACCCAGCAGGAAATCGAATCTGGGACCCTGGTGCTGTGAAGCCACGGTGCTAGCCACTATGCTACCAGTCATCATTCTCCTGCCTTGTATAGGGACCCACTGACAGTGCCATCACAGGCCCATCATCCTGGAGTGATGTTACCCTTCGAGGGGGGAACAGGGTGGTCGGAAACCCTTGCCACCGCCTGTCCGGCACCTCCTGGTCCTTCACCTCAGATGAGCCGCAGGTTCCTCCTGCTCCTGTTCCGCGCCCAGCATGTCACCCCGCTGCTGTGCCACATGGACCATCACAAAGCAGGAAACTCTTTGGGGGTGTACTGCAGAGCCCCGCCAGGCAGCCCGATGAACCGCTCAATGACAGCACCGGTGGCAGTGTGGGCCTCATTGTAACAGGTCTCCGCTTTGGTCTCAAGCCTCCTCACTGGCGTCATCAGTCATGACCTCAGCGGTAATCCCTTGTCCCCCATGGGTCAACCCATCATTCTGGAGTGGTTCTCGAAGACATCGGGGATCTCTGAGTGCCCCAGAATGTAGCTGCCATGCATGCGCCCAGGATAGTGGGTACACATGTGCCTGATCCTGAGGCAGTGGTCGCACAGGATTTGAACATTCAGGGAATGGTGCTCACAGGGCAACATGCATACCATCGATGGCCCCCTGGACATAGGGCAACCCGGAGATAGCGGCAAATCCCGCAGCCCAGGCACCTAGATTGGCCTGTACCAGTTCGAAGGTGATATTGTTGGATGCCTGCATACTGGCATACAGAGCATCTGTCACCTCACCGATGCACCTGTGGGCCGATGACTGTGAAATGCCACACAGGCCCCCGCCTGAGCCTTGGAATGACCAGGCGGCACAGAAATTTAGGGCTGCAGTGACGTTCATAGCCACCGGGAGCAAGTGTCCTCCTCCTCCATGGGGCGCCATGTCCGTGACGTGGCACAGGTGCCGCACTGTTCCTCTGTTGAGCCGCAGTCTTCTGCAGCATATACTGTCCTCACTGGATGCCTCTTCTGGTCTCCTCCTTATCCTGATAGGCGGCCGGGTCTTGAGGATGTGTGGCAGATGTGGTGCCACCTCCAGCCTGCGTTGGTCTTGCTCTCTTCTTCGGCACCTGCCCACCTCAACTGCAACAAGCATGAGGGCAGCCTCCATGGGATCGACACCAGACGGTTTCTGAAAGGAATTGGAGAAGGAGAGAGACCGGCACTCAGTTAGGTCTTCCATCCCGGGGCCCTCATATCTCCCAAGCACCTTAACATGACTGTTCCGCCTTCTCTCAGGGTGCCATCCTGTGAGCCAGTTGTGCTTTGCAGCCTCACTGTGTGGATCAGGATCCCCTAGATCCCAGATCTCAGCCAGCAATATTAGAGAGCCTGTGCTCAGCTGTCATCCACTGATCCAGACACTCACCCTTTATCCACAAGTGGGTCCTCAGTGATGAAGCCATGTCCTTTACTGATTATTGGCAGCTGCCTCTATGGTGCTAATGCTCCTATAGTGCAGGCATGCTGTTTAGGCATCACAGGTTGCAGGACATCCAGTCCACTAATTATCCTCTCAGACATTGCACTTGTTCCTTTGAGGAGGCACTTGAGCGTTCAGGGGCTGGATTCTCTGTTTGGGAGACTATGTCCCCACCCGTCATGAAAACGGTGGTGTTTTACGTTTGGAAAACTGGCGCATTGCCGGGTCCGTGGCCGCGCATGGGCACGGCGGCGGCCTGCAGCGGGCCCGCCATGTTTCATGGCGGACACAGCCCACGGACCCGGACCACAAAAATACTCCTCACCTTCGGCCGCGCGCCTCAGACCGCTCCCCCACAGTGTCCCCAGCCCCGAATGAAGCCCAACCTGCCCGCAGATCGCCCCCCCACCCCCCGACAGTGGCACCGTTGGACTGAGTCTGCAGCCGCCATGCTGAGTTCAAGGCGGGTGAGTCCACACGTGTCCCACGACGTCGGGAACTCGGTCGGTCGGGCCGGAATATCACGGCGCGGGCCTCAGGCAATGGCCTGAGGCCGTAGATTCAGCGTGCGGCGTACCCCTAGAGTACGCCGCTTTTCAGGGGGCAGAGCATCGTGAAGGCGGCACCACCCCCGATTTTGGCGTCATCAGGGATTCTCCGCCCCCTCGCCGAAAGCGATTTCGGCATCGGAGATTGGTGAATCCAGCCCCAGGAGCATGAAATGCTCTCACAACTAACCAGGCTCATCCCTCATTTGAAATAGCCTTCAGCTGTGAAGCTAGAGGGTGCTCACAGTCAAAGGAGGTAAAACTGACTTTCTGGAGAGAAGCTACATCAGGGCTCAGTCCTCGAAGAATGATCCCTGATCTGCCCCCCACCCCCGAGATGATCCCCGATCTGGCCCCCACCAGCCCCCCGAACTACACCAACCATCCTGAAGGGCCCCCACCCCCTCCACCCCTTTCGGAGTACTGGGGCAAAAGCACCAGTCCCCTTGAGCCGGTAAATGGAGTTGGATACTCACCTCACTTCCCTTTGGAAGCCATTATGCCAGGTCCCAGGAGTACTAAACAATGGCCACATGACCTCTTGCTAGTGGGCCGGGTGACTCCTGGGAAGCCGTTGCATTCAACTTTAATCTAATGAGATTGAAATGAATGTAAATTAAGCTGAATGAGCTTCCCACCAGTCCTGTTGAGTATTTCCAGCATTTTGTATTTTTATACTATCAAGATCCACAGACATGAGGCACCTTCCAATCGTGAAAACACCTCTCACAGCCAAATCACTGGATCAGAAGACATCGGCAGGGGTTACGGTGGTTACAAATTATAACTGGAGCAGGAGATGGAAGAGAGTAAACAAAAGACATGAGACCAGTATTCAATGAATGAAGGTTGGGCAACACAATAGGTGACATGGAGCTCAGAGCAGGTATCAAAGTGACTGACATCAGGCCAGGCAGAACACACATCAAGCATTACAGCAGACATTGGGCTATGTCGTTCTTTAACTGCAACAATTGTAGGGAACCTCTTTTAAATCCTTGTCTGACCCTTGATTCCCTTTTCAGCTTCTGTGCTGCTGGCTGCTTCAATTCTGCAGACTGTGCTTTTAAATTTTGTATCTGGACGATGACTGAAAACACCCCTGGTCTAATGTGTTATTTCAACTGGCCCAAGGGGACTCCCCTCGATGAGTGTGGTATGTGGTAGGGTCCCGTGATGTCATTTTCATTGACTTGGCTAGTAGCCAATCAACTCTTTTGGAATTCCAGGACTTATCCGATTCTCGATTTTGATTGGTAGTCTTTCAGAAGCTTCTGGAAGAAGGGGAGCAATTTCAATTTAAGTCAATTCTGCTTAGATCTCAAGAGCAGCAAGAAGTAGGTTTAAAACACTCTATCAGCTAAGACTGGTGAGTTTAAACACTCTCTATTCAGCCAGGCCCTGTGAAAGTTTTACCTCAGATGAAAAGGTTGCAAGCAGTCTCCAGCCATGTCTGTGAAAGCCTAACCTATGTTTGGAAGGCTGAACAAGGCACAGCGTTGATAGTTCTCTCCTGAGATCTCTAGAGGTTGGAGGAAAGACACTTTTTCTGTTTCTCTTCACCACAGTTAATATTGATCTGCAGAAAGAGCAGACAAACGTTCCAGAGGTGGAGTGGACGAAAGCCCTCTTTTAGATTCTCAGGCAGAGAATTCTAATATAACCTTGGTGAGACTGAGATCAGTCAAGTTAAAGTGACTCCCCAGAGGAAATTCTACAGCCTGCGGGTTCTAATAGAGGGCACAGCCTGGAGGGTCCGAACCAACCTGTGGATTTCAATGCTTTGTTTTACATCAAGATTGCCCCCTACAAAGACTTCAACCTCAGCAGCGAAGACACTCAAATCTTTCATTCCCAGTTCAATCCCCATTATTTTGATCCTTCCCTACCCACACTGTGTGTGTGTGGGTGGAGGGTGGGACAGGTTAGGGGAATAATCAGATCAGCAGACCGTTGTTCTATTATTATCATTACATGTTTATCTCTTCTCTTGTTATAAAATAAACAGTTGTTTAATGTTTTACTTACAAATCTGGTGCCTGTAAGTCATTGGAGCAGTCAAGGGTCAAGGATCACAGGAAAATAGACTCATTATCGGTTAATTCACTTATGTTGGGAGTTCGAGGCGTGTGGGGCAGGAATTTACCATGCACTAGCCCCGGGTGTCGCAACACATTGGTTTACTTTTTTAAAAATCTATAAAACAGGATATATTTTAAATTCCGAGGACCTTGGTGCGGGTGCTGAGAGTTGCTCTAGGCATGGCAGAACTACAAGTTAACAATCTACAGATATCTTTGGAGGAAGAATAACAAAAAGCACTTGCATTTATCTAGTGCCTTTCACATTATTTAAATTCCCAAGATGCTCCACAGGAGTGTTACTCAACAAAATGTGACACTGTGCCACATAAGGAGATGGTAGCCATGATGTGGAGATGCCGGCGTTGGACTGGGGTGAGCACAGTACGAAGTCTTACAACCTGGTTTAACCTGGTGTTGTAAGACTTTGTACTGCACATAAGGAGACACTAGGACAGATTAGTCAAAAGCTTGATCAAAGTGGTAGGTTTTAAGGAGCAATTTAGAGGAGATGAGGGAGGGGGAATGGTTTAAAGTTTTAGGGTGGGACTTTCAAGAGTTATTGTCCAGGCAGCGAAAGTACAGTCACCAATGTTGCAGCGATTAAAACGGGGATGCACGTGAGGTCAAGATCAAAGGTGTGCAAATATCATGGAAGGTTGTAAGATTGGAATAAAATACAATGTAGGGAAGGCTTTATATCATGGAGGAATTTGAAAAAAAGGACAAGAACTTTAAAATTGAGGTACTGAAGAACCAGAAACCAAGCAAGAGAGAGGCAGATGGTTGGGACTAAGTGCAGGTTAGGATATGGGCATCCGAGGGTAAGTGGGACTCCAAATTAGGGATATATGAAAAATATTAGTTGAAGCATCTATTATATATTACAAATGTGGAATGGGCCACAACATTCCATTCAGAAATATGTTGAACCTTTCTATCACTTATCACGAGAAGAGGTAATAAGAGGTATTAAGTAAAGGGGTACCAATAATCAGTTAACAAAAATTGAAATTAAATTTAGCATGCCAAATTAAAATACTATTCCAGTTATCGATGAACCACTCCAGTAATTCATAGGCCATTATAAAGCATCAGTGTGTACCTGCAGAATCAGCAACACTGTAGATTGTGCTGTAAATTGCAAACTTGCTTTTTAAAAATGCTTTTGCTTGAAAAGCACAATCCCGCACACAGATCCATCTGCCAAACTGTTGTTACTGGGCTAACTCTCAGATCGTTCAATTAGATTTTATGCTTGACTTATGTCCTAAGCTCCCATCCATTGCTGGAACAATGGGCTAGATTCTCCTCTCCCTGACGCTGAAATCGCATTCGGCGACGGGGCGGAGAATACGTTTTGACGCCAATATCGGGAGCGGTGACGGTTTTTGTATTCTCTGCCCCCTGAAAAGCGGCCATTGCCTGAGGCCTGCCCCGCGATGCTCCATCCCCCACCGCCCGAGTTCCCGACGGCGTGGGTTATGTGTGCTCACACCGTCCGGGAACCTCGCCTGCCGACTGCAGACTCAGTCCGGCGCCGCCACAGTCAGGGGAGGGCCGATCTGCGAGCAGGGGGGGCTTCATTCAAGGCTGGGGGCACTGTGGGCGGGTGATCCGGTGCGCGCGAGCAGACGAAGCGGGGCACTACTTTTGCGGTCCAGGTCCGTGGGCTGAGTCCGTCATGGAGCATGGCACGGCCACTGCAGGCCGGCGCTGTGCACATGCGCGGCCACGGAACCGGAAATGATCAGGACCATATCGGCAGCTCGAGCTGCAAGCTCTAAGCTGCCTCCCTGCTAGCCCCCAGCAGGGAATCGGTGGCCGTTTTGCGCCAGTTTTCCTGGCGTAAAAGACCACCGATTACAAGGGGACATAAATTTAAGGTGAATGGTGGAAGATATAGGGGAGATGTCAGAGGTAGGTTCTTTACCCAGAGAGTAGTGGGGGCATGGAATGCACTGCCTGTGGAAGTAGTTGAGTCGGAAACATTAGGGACCTTCAAGTGGCTATTGGATAGGTACATGGATTACGGTAGAATGATGGGGTGCAGATTAATTTGTTCTTAATCGAGGACAAAAGTTCGGCACAACATCGTGGGGGTGTATTTTCTATGTTCTACGTTCTATGTTTTCACACCGGTGTGGGGACTTAGTCTCCAAAACAGAGAATCCAGCCCAATGTCTTTCTCAGCAATAGTCTCCCTCCCCAGTTGGAAGAAAACAAGTCCTGGTAGCTCCTGACACCACAATCTACCCACCCTGGCCTTCTGCCTGCCCCGATTGCCCACCTCTTCCTTCCAATTTGACCAAATGCCACCCATTTAATGAGCCAATGTTCACACACAGCAGTCTAATCATTCTGTCACAGGTTTCGCCTCAAACATCAGAAGGAACATTCCTTTGGAACATTCGGCCTAAATGAAGGACAAATAAAGTTGAGAGGTAGTGGCGTAGTGGTATTATTTTATTTTAATTCATTTACGGGATGTGGGCGTCACTGGCTAGGCCAGCATTTATTATCCATACCTAGTTGCCTGTCACAAGGTGGTAGTGAGTTGCCTTCTTGAACCACTGCTTTCTCTGTGCAGTAGTGCACACACAATGTTGTTAGGGAAGGGAATTCCAGAATTTTGACCAAGCGACAGTGAAGGAACGGTGGAGTTCCCAGGTATCTGCTGGTCTTGTCCATCTCAATGGTAGTGGTTGTGAGTTTGGAAGGTGCTGCCGAAGGAACTTTGGTGAGTTCCTGTAGTGCATCTTGTAGATGGTACACATGGCTGCCACTGTGCGTTGGTGGTCGAGGGTTTGAATGTTTGTGGAAGAGGGAGCAATCAAGTGGGCTGCTTTGTCCTGGATGGCGTCGAGCTTCTTGAGTGTTGTTGGAGCTGCACTCATCCAGACAAGTGGAGAGTATTCCATTACACTCCTGTCTTGTGCCTTGGAGATGGTGGACAGGCTCTGCGGGGGTTAGGAGGTGAGTTATTTGCTGCCGCGTTCCTAGTCTTTGACCAGGTCTGGTAGCCACAGTATTTATATGGCTGGTCCAGGTCAGTTTCTGGTCAATGGTAAATCCCAGGATGTTGATAGTGGGGGATTCAGTGATGGTAATTCTATTGAATGTCAAAGGGTGACGATTAGATCCCCTTTTAAAAAAATTTTAAACCACAGGGAGTCCTTGTTGCAACCCTCCCCCGCCCTTAACACGGCAGTCCTGCCTTCTCTCTCTGTGCCATTCAGCAAGCCATTTGTGCTGGCAATCTCCGATCTACACACTCACCACTCACTCCCGCCTAGATCAGGAGCCCCTATACCCCAGGCTACTGTCAGCAACATCAGAGGTAGTGCTCAGCTCTCTTCCACTCACCCTTTGGCTGCGAGAGGGTCCTCAGTGATGAACCCCTGCTCTTTGATGTATGAGTGTTGCCAGCTGCCTCTATGGTGCTGATGCATCTGGGGTGTTGGCACACTGTTTGGGCAAAGATTGCAGGACATCCAGTCCAAAGACATTTGGCTCAGACAAGGCACCAGATCTTTCAAAGAGGCACTTCAGAGTTCAGCGACTGTCAAGTGCTATTACAATTAACAAGGAGATAAAGTAAAAGTAAGTCGCCATAGTCCCAGATAACCATAGGCTGCTTTCCCCTTCGAGGGGGAGAGGTGACTGGTGATGGTTTAACCTGAGGATCACCACACCTCGGGCGAGGGGCAAGGGGAGAAGACGGGGCCTTCATGAATAACCTCAGCCAGTACGGGAATTGAACCCACGCTGCTGGCCTCACTCTGCATCACAAACCAGCTGTCCAGCCACCTGAGCACTTAATTGGCAAAAAAGTTTGTTGAAGTAGTCAGTGGTTATAAACAGCTAGTCTTTCTTTCTACTTGTGTACAAGGCAATCCCAAAATTGCATCCACAAGGTTCACGATCTATACATTATTATTCTGTTCTTCCTCATTTTAACTACTGTAGTGTATTCAGCTGTTGCTCCTGCCCTCCAAAAATGTGGGGCGGGATTCTCCGTCCCCCCGCACCCGTTTTCTGGTGCGGCGCGCCCCAGCCGGCCAATGGGGTTTCCCATTGTGGGCACCCCCACGCCATCGGGAAATCCGCGGGCGTGAGTGCGCCAGCTGCCTGCGAAATGGAAGAAGGAGAATCCAGCCTGTGATGTTTTTATAGTAAACCGCCCCATCCCTGCATCCCCAGCACCTCTCAAACCACACTCTCCCCCCTCCCCCCCTCCCCCCCCCCCCCCCACCCCCCACCCCCCCCCCCCCCACCCCCACACACACACACACACACACACACAATTCTACGCAGATCCTGTCAGGATAGATAATAGGACTAGGAACTTTGAAAACCAGCAGAAGTTATGTGTGAACAAAAATAACTATAAATGAGCATGGCTGGCATAATATGTGATGGAAAGTGTGATGAATATGTGACATCCAGAAGTTAAGTGGTGCAGACAGGCGGGGCATTCATGCACACTTTTTTATTTATAGAAATAATTCAACATATTTAAATTCTGAACAGTGAGTTCATAAATTCTAATACGCAGTCCCCGGTAGGCAAGGTCCTTGTTGGAGGTACAAAGTTGAAAGTTCTCCTTTATTATACTCGGTGTGCAAATGTGTCACACTGACGTTTTGCCCCAACCTCTGGTCCCACAAGAGCACATTATTGAAACAAACCACCTTTCATATTTCTTGATCGCAGCCTATTATTTAGTACGGTAATAGAAGACATTTATACAGAAATTGCCCACTATTCAGCTAGCAACCATTAATCTGGGCAATAGTGCGAAAGTATTGGTTTTGGATTGTAAAATTGGCTGACAGATTACCTTTCAGCAGAATGCTGAAGGTAAGATTTCACGTGAAGTTGCTTTATAAATCTGGGGTGCTAACATGTTAGTGCTCCTGGCAGCTAATTAGAGCTTGAACATCCCCTTGAGGTGCACTAAACTAATACTTCAAAAGAAACAGTATGATCTTTAAATGTTATTAGTGAAGAAAAAATGGCAATTCTCAGATGGTATAGTAGATCATTATGTTACAATTGTGTTTTACGTTGAGAAAACTATTTAAGCCCGCTGCACATTCTGGGTGGAATTTAGTGCACTCCCCGGTGGTGGGTTTGGTGGTTTATATTCAATGGGTTGTTAACTTTACCATTTTAGGTGAAATTCTGTGCATTTTGTTATTTTACAGAGTTTGTTAAAACATTGACAGGAGTCTTGTGCCCTCCCCTGCGGCAAACTTGGTGGCAAGGGGACATTAAATCAGGCCTGGCCACATTCCCACCTCCATTCCAATTAAAATCCCGGCTGGAAGGCCGTGGATTGGCCTTCACACCCCACTTCAACTGGGACATTCAAGTGGGCAATTAGTAGCCACTTACAGGTCTCATTGGGCAGCACGGTAGCACAGAGGTTAGCACAGTTGCTTCACAGGGCCAGGGTCCCAGGTTCGATTCCCGGCTTGGGTCACTGTCTGTGCGGAGTCTGCAGGTTCGCCCCATGTCTGCGTGGGTTTCCTCCCACAGTCCAAAGATGTGCAGGTTAGGTGGATTGGTCATGCTAAATTGCCCTTAGTGTCCAAAAAGGTTAGGTGGGGTTACTGGGATAGGGTAGAGGCATGGGCATAAGTAGGGTGCTCTTTCCAAGGGCCGGTGCAGACTCAATGGGCCGAATGGCCTCCTTCTGCACTGTAACTTCTATGATTCCTGCTCGCTCTAGTATTAGCTCAGGGGAGGGAGGCAGGCTCACCATGTGGGAAGCTTGACTAAAGAACCCGTGCCGGCCCCCTCATTTAAAGGGACCCAGCATCAAGAAAGGCGAGACCCTCTGAGACCCACCCTTAGTCCTTGCTCCCAACTACCCCCCCACCCCACCCCCATGATCCCCCCAATCCGCAAAGCCCCACCCACCATCACTCATGTGTGACCTTGGATCGAGTAAGGACACAGCCTCGGGTGGGTGTTCCACTGACAGCCACCATTTCCCTGGTGGTGCTGCGTTTCAATAAAGCTGCCAGCCTCTAAATGGCAGCAGTTCTTATATGGGTGGGACTTCTGCCCTTGGGTCCTTGATCCCAAGGAAGACCCACTGCTATCCAGTTAAGTGCCTGAATGGTACTGTAAATCCCTAAACGAAAGCAACAAGGAGCTCTCGCCAGCTTTCCAGGTGGCAGGCAACACCTTTGTTGCCAATATTAAATACCACCATCTTTTTGCCCATCGGTGCAAATTGTGTAGTGAACATCAAGGTCATTCCTCAAACCCTAGAGTGTGATGCTGAATCATGACTGGAAGCACTGGTATTATAGAAATGAAGCAATGATTTTGGATAACGTTCCTTAAGAGTAAATAGTACAAATACCATGGGCGGAATTCTCTGATAAAGGGGCTATGTCCCTACGGCCGTGAGAAAACGAGCGCGAATCACTCTGGACTTTAGTGGAGAAAGTCCAGAATGATTCTCCGTTTTGAAGGGGGCTAGCCGGGCCTGGAGTGCTCCTTGCAGCTCCGGTTGCCAATACGGGGCCCTGCACTTCCGGCCGCGGGTCCGCGCATGCGCGTGCCGGCAGCCTGCAGTGGCGGCCCCGCGCACCATGGCGGGCCCACACAGCGGGCTGGCCCTGACAGTATATGCCTCCCCCAGATCGCGCGCATCCGCCGATCAGTGGCCCCCGATCGCGAGCCTGGCCGTCCTGGAGGCCCCCCACCGGTGACAAATCCCCCCCGCCCCCACCAGGGCGGCCGCGGACTGGATCCGCAGCTGCCACTCCGAGCGCCCGCCAGGTGGAATCATGAGTGAACCAGCCGGCAGAGAATTGCCGCGGGGGCCTCTTTCAATGGCCCCCAACCGGCGCCGCGTCAACCGCGCACACGCATGTCTGCCGCGTCCCCGGAGAATCACAGGAAGGTGTCGGACCCGATCGCGGGTCTGACGCCCATTCTCCACCTCCGCGCCGAGCACGATTTTGGCCCGGAGGCTCGGAGAATCCCACCCATAGCTATTTTCAAAAATAACTACTGAAATATTATAAACACAGGTGACTATGGTAACCAAGGTATAACCCAATCCTCAAAACTCCACCCTCAAAAATCCTTCATTCTATTCTTGGATAGGCTATCGAAAAATACACATCAATATAATTTATAGAGTGGATAGCCAGAGACCTTTCCCCAGGGCAGAAATGGCTGTCACGAGGAGACATAATTTTAAGGTGATTGGAGGAAGGTATGGGGGAGATGTCAGAGGTCGGTTCTTTACACAGAGTGGTGGGTGCGTGGAATGCACTGCCAGCAGAGGTGGTGGAGTCAGAGTCATTAGGGACATTTAAGTGACTCTTGGACTGGCATATGGACAGCAGTAAATTGAAGGGGTGTCGGTTAGGTTGATCTTATATTTGGATAAATGGGTAACACAACATTGTGGGCCGAAGGGCCTGTACTGTGCTATACTCTTTTATCTTCTATATCTGCTCTCTGTACTTTTTCATTTTAACTAGCTTATTCAACTGTTGCCCCTGTCTGCAACAACTTGATAATTAAATGGTGAACTTCCTCTTGACGTACGGCCAGATTCCTGCAGACAAAGCTGGAGATAGATAGCTGAGAGTGGAAATTCTTAATCAGCAGCAGTTTCCAAGAGCTTGCTAAGTGAGTGAAGTTGCCATTCAAATGTAGCAATGCTGGAGAAGCGAGTCAACAGCTGACTGACAGCTCAATGTACTGATGCGGTGCTACCGCTGGGTCTGTCACCTTTTGGAGGGAACCAGTGAAGAGAAAGTCCGACAGATTATATAGTCTGGATGTAAGCCAATTGCATTGATTTTTTAAATTTGAAATGGAGACATGAGGCTGGATTATATCAGCCCTCTGGAGACAGGCTGGGAGGTGGGAGGCCTGGTAAAATGACGTCAGGATCGGGAGGGAAGCCCGGCATTTTCCTTCTGCCACGGCATTTTCCCAGTTTCGAGAACTTCAGAGGCACAGCATACGCCCAGTTAAGGAGCTGTCTTTTCCGATTCTCGCGGGATTTGTCACCCACGTTCTCGTTGATGGTTAACGTGGGCTGAAAATCACCCCAATGTAGAGTTTTACAGCACAGAAAGAATCCCTTCGGCCGTGCGTCAGGCTCCGCCAGGCTCAGCCTGATACAGTTCAAGGTCGTTCACCAGGCTCACATGACAGTGGCCCGGATGAGCAGGTTCTTTGGTGTAGAAGACAGGTGTGCAAGATGTGCGGGGAGCCAGCGAACCCTGTCCATATGTTCTGGGCATGCCCAAAGCTTATGGGATTCTGACAGGTGTTTGCAGATGTCATGTCCAGGTGTTAAAAACAAGGGTGGCGCCGAGTCCGGAGGTGCCGATTTTTGGGGTGGCGGAAGATCCAGGAATCCAGGAGGAGAAAGAGGCAGACGTTCTAGTCTTTGCTTCCCTGGTAGCCCGGAGACGGATACTATTAGCATGGAGGGACTCAAAGCCCCCGAAGTCAGAGATCTGGCTATCGGACATGGCTAGCTTTCTCTGTTTGGGGAAAATCAAGTTCGCCTTGAGAGGGTCACTGTTAGGGTTCACCCGGAGGTGGCAACCGTTCGTTGACTGTTACTTTGCAGAAAATTAATTGTCAGCAGAAGAGGGGGGGGGGTTAGTTTAGTTTAGAGTAGGGTGTTAATAAAGATGAGACCTGTAAGGGAGGAAGCAGGCTTTTTGCACTACGTTTATAGACTTATGTATATTGTTTATTTTTGTCGTTGTTGTAAAACCAAAAATACCTCAATAAAATATTTATTTTTTAAAATAATCCCTTTGGCCCTTCGTGTCTGTGCCGGCCATCAACACGATCTATTCTCATCCCACGATAGCACCGAGACCCGGGTTCAATTTGCGGCTTGGGTCACTGTCTGTGCGGAGTCTGCACGTTCTCCCCGTGTCTGCGTGGGTTTCCTCCGGGTGCTCTAGTTTCCTCCCACAAGTCCCAAAAGACGTGCTTGTTAGGTGAATTGGACAATCTGATATTCTCCCTCCGTGTACCCGAACAGGCGCCAGAATGTGGCGACGAGGGGCTTTTCACAGTAATTTCATTGTCGGGCTAATGGAAGCCTCCTTGTGACACTAATAAAGATTATTATATCGTCCTGTAATCTAAGGCTTTCTCCTCATTATTTACCACACCATCAATTTTCTTTTATTCCCCCTTATTTTCTTCTTTTTAAAAATTAATTGAGAGTACCCAATTCATTTTTTCCAATTAATGGGCAAATTAGAGTGGCCAATCCACCTACCCTGCACATCTTTGGGTTGTGGGGGCGAAACCCATGCAAACACGGGGAGAATGTGCAAACTACACACAGACAGTGACCCAGAGCCGGGATCGAACCTGAGACCTCGGCCCCATGAGGCAGCAGTGCTAACCACTGCACCACCGTGCTGCACACACCACCAATTTTCATGTAATCTGTGAGTTTACTGATCATACCTCCCACATTCACGTCTGGATCATTAATGTACACTACAAACAGCAAGGGACCCAGCACTGATCCCTGTAGTGCACCACTGAACACAGGATTCCAGTCACAAAAACAAACCTTCGACCATTACGCTCTGCCTCCTGCCACTAAGCCAATTTTCGATCCAATTTGCCAAATTGCCAGTGATCTCATGGGCTGTTACCCTCTTGGTTAATCACCCATGTGGGACCATGTCAAAAACCATATAGACTACATCACAGGACTACCCTCATTTCACATTAATCACTTCCTCGAAAAATTCTATCAAATTTGTTGGATATGATCTCCCCATGACAAAGTAATGCAAACTATCTTTTTTTTTATTAAATATTTTATTGAAAATTTTTGGTCAACCAACACAGTACATTGTGCATCCTTTACACAATATTATAACAACACAAATAACAATGACCTATTTTATAAACAAAAAATGAATAAATAATAAATAACAAAAATGAAAACTAGCCCTAATTGGCAACTGCCTTGTCACAAGTAACACTCTCCAAAAATATAATTTAACAGTCCAATATATAATTATCTGTAGCAACGACCTATACATACTATACAGTATATATTAACGACCCTGAGAGTCCTTCTGGTTCCTTCTCCGCCCCCCCCCCACCCCCCACCCCCCCCCCCCCCCCGATCCTGGGCTGCTGCTGCTGCCTTCTTTTTCCCATTCCGTCTATCTTTCTGCGAGGTATTCGACGAACGGTTGCCACCGCCTGGTGAACCCTTGAGCCGACCCCCTTAGGACGAAATTAATCCGCTCTAGCTTTATAAACCCCGCCATGTCATTTATCCAGGTCTCCACCCCCGGGGGCTTGGCTTCTTTCCACATTAGCAATATCCTGCGCCGGGCTACTAGGGACGCAAAGGCCAAAACATCGGCCTCTCTCGCCTCCTGCACTCCCGGCTCTTGTGCAACCCCAAATATAGCCAACCCCCAGCTTGGTTCGACCCGGACTCCTACTACTTTTGAAAGAACCTTTGTCACCCCCATCCAAAACCCCTGTAGTGCCGGGCATGACCAAAACATATGGGTATGATTCGCTGGGCTTCTCGAGCACCTCGCACACCTATCCTCCACCCCAAAAAATTTACTGAGCCGTGCTCCAGTCATATGTGCCCTGTGTAATACCTTAAACTGAATCAGGCATAGCCTGGCACACGAGGACGACGAGTTTACCCTGCTTAGGGCATCTGCCCACAGCCCCTCCTCGATCTCCTCCCCCAGCTCTTCTTCCCATTTCCCTTTTAGTTCATCTACCATAGTCTCCCCTTCGTCCCTCATTTCCCTATATATATCTGACACCTTACCATCCCCCACCCATGTCTTTGAGATCACTCTGTCCTGCACCTCTTGTGTCGGGAGCTGCGGGAATTCCCTCACCTGTTGCCTCGCAAAAGCCCTCAGTTGCATATACCTGAATGCATTCCCTTGGGGCAACCCATATTTCTCGGTCAGCGCTCCCAGACTCGCGAACTTCCCATCCACAAACAGATCTTTCAGTTGCGTTATTCCTGCTCTTTGCCACATTCCATATCCCCCATCCATTCCCCCCGGGGCAAACCTATGGTTGTTTCTTATCGGGGACCCCCCCAAGGCTCCAGTCTTTCCCCTATGCCGTCTCCACTGTCCCCAAATCTTCAGTGTAGCCACCACCACCGGGCTTGTGGTGTAGTTCCTCGGTGAGAACGGCAATGGGGCTGTCACCATAGCCTGTAGGCTAGTCCCCCTACAGGACGCCCTCTCTAATCTCTTCCACGCCGCTCCCTCCTCCTCTCCCATCCACTTACTCACCATTGAAATATTAGCGGCCCAATAATACTCACTTAGGCTCGGTAGTGCCAGCCCCCCACTATCCCTGCTACGCTGTTAGAATCCCTTCCTCACTCTCGGGGTCTTCCCGGCCCACACAACACCCATGATGCTCTTTTCAATCCTTTTAAAAAAAGCCTTCGTGATCACTACCGGGAGGCACTGAAACACAAAGAGGAATCTCGTGAGGACCACCATCTTAACCGCCTGCACCCTCCCTGCCATTGACAGGGATACCATATCCCATCTCTTGAAATCCTCCTCCATCTGTTCCACCAACCGCGTTAAATTTAACCTATGCAATGTGCCCCAATTCTTAGCTATCTGGATCCCCAGGTAACGAAAGTCCCTTGTTACCTTCCTCAACGGTAGGTCCTCTATTTCTCTACTCTGCTCCCCTGGATGCACCACAAACAACTCACTTTTCCCCATGTTCAATTTATACCCTGAAAAATCCCCAAACTCCCCAAGTAGCCGCATTATTTCTGGCATCCCCTCCGCCGGGTCCGCCACGTATAGTAGCAAATCGTCCGCATACAAAGATACCCGGTGCTCTTCTCCTCCCCTAAGTACTCCCCTCCACTTCTTGGAACCCCTCAACGCTATCGCCAGGGGCTCAATCGCCAGTGCAAACAATAATGGGGACAGAGGGCATCCCTGCCTTGTCCCTCTATGGAGCCGAAAATATGCAGATCCCCGTCCATTCGTGACCACGCTCGCCACTGGGGCCCTATACAACAGCTGCACCCATCTAACATACCCCTCTCCAAAACCAAATCTCCTCAACACCTCCCACAAATAATCCCACTCCACTCTATCAAATGCTTTCTCGGCATCCATCGCCACTACTATCTCCGTTTCTCCCTCTGGTGGGGCCATCATCATTACCCCTAACAACCTCCGTATATTCGTGTTCAGCTGTCTCCCCTTCACAAACCCAGTTTGGTCCTCGTGGACCACCCCCGGGACACATTCCTCTATTCTCATTGCCATTACCTTGGCCAGGACCTTGGCATCTACATTTAGGAGGGAAATAGGTCTATAGGACCCGCATTGTAGCGGGTCCTTTTCCTTCTTTAAGAGAAGCGATATCGTTGCTTCAGACATAGTCGGGGGCAGTTGTCCCCTTTCCTTTGCCTCATTAAAGGTCCTCGTCAGTACCGGGGCGAGCAAGTCCACATATTTTCTATAGAATTCGACTGGGAATCCATCCGGTCCCGGGGCCTTTCCCGCCTGCATGCTCCTAATTCCTTTCACCACTTCTTCTACCTCGATCTGTGCTCCCAGTCCCACCCTTTCCTGCTCTTCCACCTTGGGAAATTCCAGCCGATCCAAGAAGCCCATCATTCTCTCCCTCCCATCCGGGGGTTGAGCTTCATATAATTTTTTATAAAATGTCTTGAACACTCCATTCACTCTCTCCGCTCCCCGCTCCATCTCTCCTTCCTCATCCCTCACTCCCCCTATTTCCCTCGCTGCTCCCCTTTTCCTCAATTGGTGTGCCAGCAACCTGCTCGCCTTCTCCCCATATTCGTACTGTACACCCTGTGCCTTCCTCCATTGTGCCTCTGCAGTGCCTGTAGTCAGCAAGTCAAATTCTACATGTAGCCTTTGCCTTTCCCTGTAGTCCCTCCTCCGGTGCTTCCGCATATTGTCTGTCCACCCTCAAAAGTTCTTGCAGCAACTGCTCCCGTTCCTTACTCTCCTGCTTCCCTTTATGTGCCCTTATTGATATCAGCTCCCCTCTAACCACCGCCTTCAACGCCTCCCAGACCACTCCCACCTGGACCTCCCCATTATCATTGAGTTCCAAGTACTTTTCAATGCACCCCCTCACCCTTAGACACACCCCCTCATCTGCCATTAGTCCCATGTCCATTCTCCAGGGTGGGCGCCCTCCTGTTTCCTCCCCTATCTCCAAGTCCACCCAGTGTGGAGCGTGATCCGAAATGGCTATAGCCGTATACTCCGTTCCCCTCACCTTCGGGATCAATGCCGTACCCAGCACAAAAAAGTTATTCGCGAGTAGACTTTATGGACATAGGAGAAAAACGAGAACTCCTTACTCCTAGGTCTGCTAAATCTCCACGGGTCTACACCTCCCATCTGCTCCATAAAATCTTTAAGTACCTTGGCTGCTGCCGGCCTCCTTCCAGTCCTGGACTTCGACCTATCCAGCCCTGGTTCCAACACCGTATTAAAATCTCCCCCCATTATCAGCTTTCCCATCTCTAGGTCCGGAATGCGTCCTAGCATCCGCCTCATAAAATTGGCATCATCCCAGTTTGGGGCATATACGTTTACCAAAACCACCGTCTCCCCCTGTAGTTTGCCACTCACCATCACGTATCTGCCCCCGTTATCCGCCACTATAGTCTTTGCCTCGAACATTACCCGCTTCCCCACTAATATAGCCACCCCCCTGTTTTTCGCATCTAGCCCCGAATGGAACACCTGCCCCACCCATCCTTTGCGTAGCCTAACCTGGTCTATCAGTTTCAGGTGCGTTTCCTGTAACATAACCACATCTGCCTTAAGTTTCTTAAGGTGTGCGAGTACCCGTGCCCTCTTTATCGGCCCGTTCAGCCCTCTCACGTTCCACGTGATCAGCCGAGTTGGGGGGCTTCCTACCCCCCCCCCCTTGTCGATTAGCCATCCCCTTTTTCCAGCTCCTCACCCGGTTCCCACGCAGCTGTATCTCCCCCAGGCGGTGCCCCCCCGCCCATCCCCTCCCATACCAGCTCCCCCCTCTCCCCAGCAGCAGCAACCCAGTAATTCCCCCCTCCCACCCCCCCCGCTAGATCCCCCGCTAGCGTAATTACTCCCCCCATGTTGCTCCCAGAAGTCAGCAAACTCTGGCTGACCTCGGCTTCCCCCCGTGACCTCGGCTCGCACCGTGCGACGCTCCCTCCTTCCTGCTTCTCTATTCCCGCCATGATTATCATAGCGCGGGAACCAAGCCCGCGCTTCTCCCTTGGCCCCGCCCCCAATGGCCAACGCCCCATCTCCTCCACCTCCCCTCCTCCCCCCATCACCACCTGTGGGAGAGAGAAAAGTTACCACATCGCAGGATTAGTACATAAAACCCCTCTTTGCCCCCCACATTCGCCCCACCACTTTGTTCGAACGTTCTTTTTAATAACCCGCTCATTCCAGTTTTTCTTCCACAATAAAAGTCCACGCTTCATCCGCCGTCTCAAAGTAGTGGTGCCTCCCTCGATATGTGACCCACAGTCTTGCCGATTGCAGCATTCCAAATTTTATCTTCTTTTTATGAAGCACCGCCTTGGCCCGATTAAAGCTCGCCCTCCTTCTCGCCACCTCCGCACTCCAGTCTTGATAAACGCGGATCACCGCGTTCTCCCATTTACTGCTCCGAGTTTTCTTCGCCCATCTAAGGAACATTTCTCTATCCTTAAAACGGAGGAATCTCACCACTATGGCTCTGGGAATTTCTCCTGCTCTCGGTCCTCGCGCCATCACTCGGTATGCTCCCTCCACCTCCAACGGACCCGCCGGGGCCTCCGCTCCCATTAACGAGTGCAGCATCGTGCTCACATATGCCCCGACGTCCGCTCCCTCCACACCTTCAGGAAGACCAAGAATCCTCAGGTTGTTCCTCCTTGCGTTGTTTTCCAGTGCCTCCAACCTTTCCACACATCGTTTCTGATGTGCCTCCTGCGTCTCCGTCTTCACCACCAGGCCCTGTATATCGTCCTCATTCTCGGCTGCCTTTGCCTTCACGACCCGAAGCTCCCGCTCCTGGGTCTTTTGTTCCTCCTTTAGCCCTTCGATTGCCTGTAGTATCGGGGCCAACAGCTCTTTCTTCATTTCCTTTTTGATCTCTTCCACACAGCATTTCAAGAACTCTTGTTGTTCAGGGCCCCATGTTAAACTGCCACCTTCCGACGCCATCTTGGTTTTTGCTTGCCTTCCTTGCCGCTGTTCTAAAGGATCCACTGCAATCTGGCCACTCTCTCCTCCTTTTTCCATCCGTACCCAGGGGGGATTCCCTTCTGGTTTACCGCACAGTGTTTTTAGCCGTCAAAATTGCCGTTGGGGCTCCTATCAAGAGCCCAAAAGTCCGTTTCACAGGGAGCTGCCGAAACGTGCGACTCAGCTGGTCATCGCCGCACCCGGAAGTCCAATGCAAACTATCTTTGATCAACCCTTGCATAGGAACAGCAGTAGGCCACTCGACCCCTTGAGCCTGTCCAGCCATTCAATGAGATCATGGCTGATCTGTAACCTAACTCCACGTCTGTTTTTGGCCCATATCCCTTAATATCTATGCTAAACAAAAATCTATCTATCCCAGATTTAAAAATTTTTATTTTTTAAAAATATATTTATTAAAGTTTTTTAACACAATTTTTCTCTCTTACAAACAATAACCCCCCCCCCCCCCCTCGTAACAAAAAAAAAAATGAGAAATCGCGCAGAGCAAGATCTATACATGGCAAAATGATATATTTACACAGCTTTGTACACTGGCCCTCACCCGTACATGCCAGTTTCTCCAACCCTTCATGTTATCTCTTGCTCATCCACCCTCCCAGGCAGTCCCCCCTTTCCCCCCCCCCCCTCCCAGGACGTCCCCCGCCCCCCCCCAAGGTTGCTGCTGCTGCTGACCGACCTTCCTCTAACGCTCCGCGAGATAGTCTAGGAACGGTTGCCACTGCCTGTAGAGCCCCTGCGCAGACCCTCTCAAGGCGAACTTAATCCTCTCCAACTTTATGAACCCAGCCATATCATTTATCCGGGCCTCCAGGCTGGGGGGCTTCGCCTCCTTCCACATTAGCAAGATCCTTCGCCGGGCTACTAGGGACGCAAAGGCCAGAATGCCGGCCTCTTTCGCCTCCTGCACTCCCGGTTCGTCCACTACTCCAAATATTGCTAGCCCCCAGCTTGGCTTGACCCGGACTTTCACCACCTTAGATATTGCTCCCGCCACTCCTCTCCAGAACCCCTCCAGTGCCGGGCATGACCAAAACATATGGACATGGTTCGCCGGGCTCCCTGAGCACCTTCCACATCTGTCCTCTACCCCAAAGAACCTACTCAACCTCGCCCCCGTCAAGTGCGCTCTGTGGACCACCTTAAATTGTATCAGGCTGAGCCTGGCACACGAGGAGGAGGAATTAACCCTACCTAGGGCATCAGCCCACAGACCTTCCTCAATCTCCTCCCCCAGCTCCTCCTCCCATTTACCCTTCAGCTCTTCTACCAGCGCTTCCCCCTCTTCTTTCAACTCCTGGTGTATTTCTGACACCTTGCCCTCCCCGACCCATACACCCAAGATCACCCTATATTGAACTTCTTGTGCCGGGAGCAACGGGAATTCCCTCACCTGTCGCCTCACAAAAGCCCTCACCTGCATATATCTAAAGGCATTTCCCGGGGGTAACTCGAACTTCTCCTCCAGTGCCCCTAGGCTCGCAAACGTCCCGTCGATGAACAGGTCCCCCATTCTTCCAATCCCCGCCCGATGCCAGCTCTGGAACCCCCCGTCCATCTTCCCCGGGACAAACCGGTGGTTACCCCTGATCGGGGACCACACCGATGCTCCCATTGCACCCCACCGATGCTCCCATTGCACCCCGGTGCCTTCTCCACTGGCCCCAGATCCTTAGCATTGCCGCCACCACCGGGCTCGTGGTATACTTTGTCGGCGAGAGCGGCAGCGGTGCCGTCACCAATGCTCGTTCCTTTACAGGACGCCATCTCCATCCTCTTCCATGCCGCCCCCTCTCCCTCCATAACCCACTTGCGGATCATCGCCACATTTGCTGCCCAGTAGTAGCTCCCCAGGTTTGGCAGCGCCAACCCTCCTCGGTCCCTCCTGCGTTCCAGGAACCCTCTCCTTACTCTCGGGGTCTTATTCGCCCACACAAACCCCATAATACTCCTGCCTACTCTCTTAAAAAAGGCCTTAGTGATCACGATGGGAAGGCACTGAAACACAAACAGAAACCTCGGAAGGACCACCATTTTGACCGACTGCACTCTACCCGCCAGCGAGAGCGGTAACATGTCCCATCTTTTGAAATCCTCCTCCATTTGCTCCACTAACCTCGTCAGATTCAGTTTATGTAGGGTCCCCCAACTCCTGGCTATCTGGATCCCCAGATACCGAAAGCTCCCTTCCGCCCTCCTCAGCGGTAGGTCCCGTATCCCTCTTTCTTGGTCCCCCGCCTGTAATACAAAGAGCTCACTCTTCCCTACATTGAGCTTATAGCCCGAAAACTCCCCAAACTCCCTTAGAGTCTGCATGACCTCCACCATCCCCTCCATTGGATCCGCCACGTACAGCAACAGGTCATCCGCATATAGCGACACCCGATGCTCTTCTCCCCCTCAGACCACCCCCCTCCATTTATTAGACTCCCTCAATGACATGGCCAATGGTTCGATCGCCAATGCGAACAACAGGGGGGACAGGGGGCACCCCTGCCTCGTCCCTCGGTACAGTCGAAAGTACTCCGGCCTCCGCTGGTTCGTCACTACACTCACCATCGGGGCTCTGTAAAGGAGCTTAACCCAATTGATAAACCCTACCCCGAACCCAAACCTACGCAGCACCTCCCAGAGGTACTCCCACTCTACTCGGTCAAAGGCCTTCTCCGCGTCCATAGCTGCCACTATCTCCGCCTCTCCCTCCTCCGATGGCACCATTATCACGTTTAAGAGCCGCCGCAAATTGGTGTTTAGTTGCCTGCCCTTTACAAATCCCGTCTGGTCCTCGTGGATTACCCCCGGGACACAGTCCTCGATCCTCGCGGCCAGCATTTTTGCCAGCAGCTTTGCATCCACATTGAGGAGCGAGATCGGCCTGTACGATCCACATTGCAGTGGGTCCTTGTCCCGCTTTAGGATCAAAGAAATTGTCGCTTCCGACATTGTCGGGGGCAGGGTCCCCTCCTCTCTTGCCTCATTGAAGGTCCTCACCAGTAGCGGGGCCAACAGGTCTGCGTACTTCCTATAGAACTCCACCGGGAATCCGTCCGGTCCCGGGGCCTTCCCCGCCTGCATGCTCCCCAAACCCTTGCTCAGCTCCTCCAACCCAATTGGTGCCCCCAAACCAGCCACCTCTTGCTCCTCCACCCTCGGGAATCTCAGCTGATCTAGGAATCGTCTCATCCCCTCTTCCCCCGCTGGGGGCTGGGATCTGTACAGCTCTTCATAAAAGGCCTTGAATACTTCGTTTATTTTCGTCGCACTCCGAACCGTGGCTCCCCTTCCATCTTTGACTCCCCCTATTTCCCTCGCTGCCATCCTCTTATGGAGCTGGTGTGCCAGCATCCGACTAGCCTTTTCCCCATACTCGTATGTCGCCCCCTGCGCTTTCCTCCACTGTGCCTCCGCCTTCCCTGTGGTCAACAGGTCAAACTCCGTCTGGGGCCGTCGTCTTTCCCCAAGTAATCTTTCCTCCGGGGCCTCTGCGTATCTCCTGTCCACTCTCAAAATCTCCCCCACTAACCTCTCCCTTTCCATACCCTCTGTCTTCTCCCTATGAGCCCTAATGGAAATTAGCTCTCCCCTGATCACCCCCTTCAATACCTCCCATACCACCCCCACCCGCACCTCCCCGTTGTCGTTGGCCTCCAAGTACCTTTCGATACACCCCCTCACCTTCCCACACACCACCTCGTCCGCCAGCAGTCCCACATCCAGCCGCCACAACGGGCGTTGGTCCCTCTCCTCTCCCAGCTCCAGTTCCACCCAGTGCGGGGCATAGTCCGAAACGGCTATAGCCGAGTACTCCGTCCCCTCCACCCTCGGGATGAGCGCCCTACCCAGAACAAAGAAATCTATCCGGGAGTAGGCTTTGTGTACATGGGAGAAGAAAGAAAATTCCCTGGCCTGCGGCCTTGCAAACCGCCATGGGTCCACTCCCCCCATCTGATCCATAAACCCCCTAAGTACCTTGGCTGCCGCCGGCCTCTTTCCAGTCCTTGATTTGGAGCGGTCCAGTGCTGGATCCAACACTGTATTGAAGTCCCCTCCCATTATCAGGCCTCCTATCTCCAGGTCCGGAATGCGCCCCAACATGCGCTTCATGAATCCTGCATCATCCCAGTTCGGGGCGTATACGTTTACCAACACCACCCACGTCCCTTGCAGCCTACCGCTCACCATTACATATCGCCCACCATTGTCCGCTACAATAGTCTTGGTCTCAAATGACACCCGCTTTCCCACCAATATTGCCACCCCTCTATTCTTCGCGTCCAGTCCCGAGTGGAATACCTGTCCTACCCATCCCTTTCTTAACCTGACCTGGACCGCCACCTTCAGATGTGTCTCTTGCATGGCCACGTCCGCCTTCAGTCCCTTTAAGTGTTCGAACACTCGAGCCCTCTTCACCGGCCCATTCAGGCCCCTCACATTCCACGTTATCAGCCGGATTGGAGGGGCTCTCACCCACCCCCCACGCCCCGCTGACTAGCCATCTCCTTTTCTGGGCCAGTCCCTTGTCCACGCCTCCCTCACCCTCCAGTCCCCCAGAGGGGGGACCCCCATCCCGACCACCTCTTCTGTGTCCCATTCCCTTTCGGTCAGTGCAGCAGCAAACCTTCCCCCCCCCCCCTTCCACCCCTCCCCTCCCCCCCGCTAGACCCCTGTCTAGCTTTTTTGCTCCCCCCATGTCACTCCCGTAAGTCAGCTGACGCCTGCTGACCCCGGCTTCCCCCGCCGTCCCATTGACCTCCCCGCGTGGGAGTCTCCCAATCCATATGCATTCCTTCGTTCCCCTACCCGCCTTTCTTCCCGCGCGGGGGAAAAAAAACCCGCGCTTTCCAAAGCCCGCTCCGCCCCCTCTGGCGCAGCTCCTGGCGCGGCCTTGTCTCTCTCCCCCAGCCCATGTAACATTTCCTGCGCGTGATTGACCCCCTATATACAACAACCATCACACATCAAACCCCCAAAACATCCCCCCCACCCTCACAAACCCTCAGTTAGAGTCCAACTTTTCGGCTTGTATGAAGGTCCACGCCTCTTCAGGCGTTTCGAAGTAATAGTGTTGGCCCTTGTATGTGACCCACAGTCGCGCTGGCTGCAGCATTCCGAATTTCACTTCTTTCCGGTACAACGCCGCTTTGGCCCGGTTGAAACCCGCTCTCCGCTTTGCAACCTCCGTGCTCCAGTCCGGGTATATTCGGATCTCTGCATTGTCCCACTTACTGCTCCGCTCCTTCTTGGCCCATCTCAGGACCCACTCTCTGTCCGTGAGCCGGTGGAACCTCACCACCATCGCCCTTGGCGGCTCATTTGCCTGGGGCTTCTTCGCCAGCACCCGATGTGCCCCGTCCAACTCCAGCGGCCTCGAAGGGGCCTTCGTGCCAATCATCGCTTCGAGCATCGTGCTCGTGTATGCCCCGGCATCAGCCCCCTCCACTCCCTCAGGGAAACCCAGGATTCGCAGATTCTTTCTCCTCGACCTGTTCTCCAGGTCTTCGAGTCTTCCCGCCCACCTCTTGTGTAGCGCCTCGTTCTGCTCCACTCTCACCGCCAGGCCCACGAGCTCGTCCTCGTTCTGACTGACTCTTTTCTGTACCTCCTGGATCTTAGCTTCGTGGGCCTTCTGCGTGATCCCGAGTCCTTCAATTGCCGAAAGCATAGGCGCCAACATCTCTTTGCGCATCTCCTCGAAGCAGCGCTTGATGAACTCCTGCAGCTCCCCTTTGTCCCTGGCCGCCGCCATTTTGTTTTCTTTCCCTCGCTTCTCCCGTTGCTCCAGTGCCGCTCCTTTGGCCGTTACACTTCTGGTCCGTTTCATAGAAGTTGGCAGTGTTTGCTTCACCAGTCTGCCCCAAAAAGTCTATGGAAACTCCTGAAAAAGGTCTGAGAGCCGGCTCCAGACGGGAGCTGCTGAATGCGCGACCTACTCCTCCATGGCCGCCACCAGAAGCCTCGTCCCTGCTTCTTCAATGGCCCTGGTAGATCTTTTCACAGTTGTTCCCTCTGCTGCTAGAATTCACCTTTGATAGAGTCAAGCCAGATTGCAGCTTTAAGCTTGCCCTTCCCCCGCCTGCATGCTGGAAGAGGCCCTCGTCTACTGCTGCAGCTCAAGCCAAATCCTTCACTGTTTCTGCCGGGTCTGGTAGCTAAAAGACACAACATTCCTGGGGGACACTGTCAGGGGAATGCTGCAGCCTTCTTCCCACACCAGGAAATGTCAAACAAATGCCGTGGGGGCCCTGTAAAAGAGCCCAAAAGTCCGTTCCAAGCGGGTGCTGCCGAATATGCGACCTAGCTCTGCATAGCCGCACCCGGAAGTTGATCGCATCCCAGATTTAAAATTAACAACTGTTCTAGCTCCAACTGCTGTTGTGGGAGAGAGCTCCAAACCTCTACCACCCTTTGGGTGAAGAAGTGTTTCCTAACATCTCTCCTGAACGGGTTAGAACATAGAACATAACAGCGCAGTACAGGCCCTTCGGCCCTCGATGTTGCGCCTATCTGTGAAACCACTCTAAAGCCCATCTACACTTTTTCCTTATCGTCCATATGTCTATCCAATGACCATTTGAATGCCCTTAGTGTTGGCAAGTCCACTACTGTTGCAGGCAGAGCATTCCACGCCCTTACTACTCTCTGAGTAAAGAACCTACCTCTGACATCTGTCCTATATCTATCTCCCCTCAATTTAAAGCTTTGTCCCCTCGTGCTGGACATCACCATCCGAGGAAAAAGGCTCTCACTGTCCACCCAATCCTCTGATCATCTTGTATGCCTCAATTAAGTCACCTCTTAACCTTCTTCTCTCTAACGAAAACAGCCTCAAGTCCCTCAGCCTTTCCTCATAAGATCTTCCCTCCATACCAGGCAACATTCTGGTAAATCTCCTCTGCACCCTTTCCAATGCTTCCACATCCTTCCTATAATGCGGCGACCAGAATTGCACGCAATATTCCAAATGCGGCCGCACCAGAGTTTTGTCCAGCTGCAACATGACCTCATGACTCCGAAACTCAATCCCTCTACCAATAAAAGCTAACACACCTAGTCCTAATTTTTGGACTACGCCCCCCCTAGTTTTAGAATCTCGAACCAGTGGAAATAGTTCATATTTATCTACCCTGTCTTTCCCTGTTAATATCTTGAATACTTCAAACAGATTACCCGTTAGCTTTTGAAATTCTAGCAAAAACTAGTCTAATATGAGTAACCTCTCCTCGTAGCTCAACCTCTGTAATCCAGGTATCATTTTTGTAAACCTACATTGCACTCCCTCCAAGGCCAAAATATCCTTCCTAAGGTGTGGTGCCCAGAACTGCTCACAGTGACTCCAAGTGGGGTCTACACAGGGTTTTGTAAAGCTGCAGCATAACCCGTGTGTCTTTATATGCCAATCCTCTAGACATAAAGGCTAACATTCCATTAGCCTTTTTGAATATATTCTGCACTTGTTCCTGGCATTTTAATGACCTATGCACCTTCGCCCCCAAGGCTCTTTGGACATCCACTGTATCTAACCTCTTTCCATCCACCACATTGCTAACCTGAACTCCTACCTCCTCCTTTAATGTTAATTTTCCCTGCAACTGAACCCTCCCCCCCCACCATTCAGTTTAAAGCTCTATCTACAACCCTAGTTATACGATTCGCCAGGACTCTGGCCCCAGCATAAATCAGATGAAGACCGTCCCATCGGAACCCTACCTCCTGGATCCCTCTACCTGCCTCACTCACAGCCACACCTTCCTGTCCCTGGCCACTGGCCGGTTTCAAGGTCGTTAGTCTAAAAAGTGCGACTGGTTCCTGAAACACACCTTCCAGGTAACTCTCCCCCTCTCTGATGTGTCGCAGCGTTAGAACCATAGACTCAGACTCAACTCTGAGCCGGAGTTCCTCAAGCAACTAACACTTGCTACAAGGTGTTCACTGGAAACCACATTGGGGTCCACCAGCTCCCACATCATACAGGTAAAACACATCGCCTGGCCCTGCATCTTTTATTTAATTAGATTTTAATTAAATTTCCAGTTGGCTTTTAGTCTTTCTAATTTGTAATATATTCCACCAAGTTACCTTTAATCCAAGAGCAAATAATAGTTGACGCAAATTAGCAATTATTTACCAACCAATGGTAATCATATTCTGCTTTTCTAAGTGCATTGTGATGACTTCCTTAATAATAGATTCCAGCATTTTCCCAACAACTGATAGTTGACTATTTTCTCTCCCCCTCCTTTCTCAAAAAGCGTTTTTTGAAAAATCCATAAAATTCCTACAATGCCAATCGGCTCATCAAGTCTGCACCAGTTCTCCGAAAGAGCACCCTACCTAGGTCCACTCCCCCTGCCCTATTCCTGGAAATCATACCCCACGTGCTATCTCTTTTAGAACGCATGGGGATAGGTCATCAGATCGTGAGGATCTGTCAGATTTTAGACCCTTAATTTCTCCTACCTTTTTTCTTTGCTCATATTAATTTCCTTAATTATCTTGGTCTTTTTATCGCCTAGGTTAGTTAGTTTCTGGTATGAAAATTTGAAGACATACATTGTACAATGCCTCAGCCATTTCCTTATTCACCATGATAATTTCTCTTGTCTCTGCTTTTAAGGGACGAACATTTATTTTCGTTACTCTTTTCCTTTTTATAAATTATAAAAGCACTTATAATCTGCTGCTATATTTCTAGCTAGCTTACTCTCAGATTCTATTTTTCTTTTCCTTTTTAGCACTTTTTAGTTGCCCAAATGAACCTGCTGATGCTATTGCAGAAAATACGGAGGCTGGGGATTGAGGGTGATTTAGAGATGTGGATCAGAAATTGGCTAGCTGAAAGAAGACAGAGGGTGGTGGTTGATGGGAAATGTTCAGAATGGAGTTCAGTCACAAGTGGAATACCACAAGGATCTGTTCTGGGGCCGTTGCTGTTTGTCATTTTTATCAATGACCTAGAGGAAGGCGCAGAAGGGTGGGTGAGTAAATTTGCAGACGATACTAAAGTCGGTGGTGTTGTCGATAGTGTGGAAGGAAGTAGCAGGTTACAGAGGGATATAGATAAGCTGCAGAGCTGGGCTGAGAGGTGGCAAATGGAGTTTAATGTAGAGAAGTGTGAGGTGATTCACTTTGGAAGGAATAACAGGAATGCGGAATATTTGGCTAATGGTAAAGTTCTTGGAAGTGTGGATGAGCAGAGGGATCTAGGTGTCCATGTACATAGATCCCTGAAAGTTGCCACCCAGGTTGATAGGGTGGTGAAGAAGGCCTATGGAGTGTTGGCCTTTATTGGTAGAGGGATTGAGTTCCGGAGTCAGGAGGTCATGTTGCAGCTGTACAGAACTCTGGTACGGCCGCATTTGGAGTATTGCGTACAGTTCTGGTCACCGCATTATAGGAAGGACGTGGAGGCTTTGGAGCGGGTACAGAGGAGATTTACCAGGATGTTGCCTGGTATGGAGGGAAAATCTTATGAGGAAAGGCTGATGGACTTGAGGTTGTTTTCGTTGGAGAGAAGAAGGTTAAGAGGAGACTTAATAGAGGCATACAAAATGATCAGGGGGTTGGATAGGGTGGACAGTGAGAGCCTTCTCCCGCGGATGGAAATGGCTGGCACGAGGGGACATAACTTTAAACTGAGGGGTAATAGATATAGGACAGAGGTCAGAGGTAGGTTCTTTACGCAAAGAGTAGTGAGGCCGTGGAATGCCCTACCTGCTACAGTAGTGAACTCGCCAACATTGAGGGCATTTAAAAGTTTATTGGATAAACATATGGATGATAATGGTATAGTGTAGGTTAGATGGCTTTTGTTTCGGTGCAACATCGTGGGCCGAAGGGCCTGTACTGCGCTGTATTGTTCTATGTTCTATGATGCCTGTGCAATCTTACTGGGCGCAGGCAGCCAATTAGGAGGCTGCTTCCAGGAGCGCTGGTCCAATTAAAAGGATGGTGAATGGAACAGACACACAGCAGGGTCAATAGGATGGCCCGCAGTGTTGCCCAGCGGGTAGCACTACCAGGAGAGGTGCGAAGGAAAAGATCAGGCCACCTCGAGGCGACCTCACAGGGTGTGTCAAATTATTTAATTTATTTGCGCCACAATTCCCAGGCCAAGATTGAGGAAGGGAAAATAAAGGGAGCTTGGTGTTGAGGTAGAGGATCGACCACGATCATATTGAATGGCAGAGCACGCTCAATGGGCCGAATGGCCTACTATTTTCTATGTATCTACAGGAGACCTTGTTGGTACCTACCCCAGGACTGCTGCCAGGCAAACACCAGCAACAACCTGCCAGGTTCTGCCCGCAACAGAGGACCCATCTGTTGCCATGAAGATCCCAGTGGCGTCGCCAATCTGACTAGCTGCCAGGTCAGCTAGCTACTTCAGTTTTGCACCCACCTCTGACAAGGTAGCCTGCCGACTGGAAAGTGATCTCTAGGATATTCCTTCCAGTCCCTCCTCTAGCCTTGCACCCACAGGTCTCATAAGATCCTGCCCTCTGTGGCTCTTTAACTAAACTAAGACATTGGCATCCTGATAATCCCTAGGAAATAATAGAGGGCAGGCAGAATGACATGTCAACAGTGCCAAAGGATGAGACACCCCATCCACTCTCCCCACCCCAGACACCCCATCCACTCTCTCCACCCCAGACACCCCATCCACTCTCCCTACCCCAGACTCCCCATTCACTCTCCCTTCCACAGAACCCCCCCCTCCCACATCCTCAGACTCCCCATCCACTCACCCCTCCTCCCCATCCACTCACCCCCAGACTTCCCATCCACTCTCCTTTCTCCAGAACCCCATCCGCTCCCTCCCCAGACTGCACTCGCCCCCAGACTGCCCTCCCCATCCTCAGACTCCCCATCCACTCTCCCCTCCCCATCCACTCTCCATTCCCAGACCCCGCTCTTCCCCAGACTGCCCTCACCATCCTCAGACTCCCATCCACTCTCCCCTCCTCCCCATCCACTCTCCCTTCCCCAGACCCCCATCCGCTCTCCCCAGACCCCCCTTTCCCCATCCACCCACCATTCCCAGATCCCGCTCTCCCCATCCTCAGACTCCCCGCCTGCATCCACTCTCCCTTTCCCAGAAACCCCTCCCACATCCTCAGATTCTCCTCCAGACTCCCCTCCTCCCCATCCGCTCTCCCCTCCTCCCCATCCGCTCGCAAGGCGGAGAAGCTGATCTCCACCCCAACAGGACCCAACTTCAGGCGTTCAGCAAGGCGCAGGCTGAGACATCTGCCTTCGCACCCGCTTCCAACCCCGTCTGGTCCAATACCCCAATATGGCTTCTAGGGGACCTGGTTCGTATCTCACGTGCACCACCTTCAAGGTTACCTTGAAGACCTCCCTCCAATACCCCTCCAGTTTTGGGCAAAACATATGAACGTGATTTGCGGGGGGGCCCTGAACCGCGTTCACAAGCATCCTCTACCCCCTCAAAGTGTCTGCCCATCCTCGCCTTCGTGAAGTGTGCCCCATACACCACCTTCAGCTGTATCAGCCCCAACCTCGCGCACAAAGTTGAAGCATTCACCCTCTGGAGCACCTCACCACAACCGCTCCTCCATACCCTCCCCCAACTCTTCCTCCCACTTTGCTTTAATCCCCTCCAGCGATACCTTACCTTCTCCCAGGATCACCCCATAAATCGCCAATACCACCCACTTCTTCATTCCCCCTGATGTCAGTACATCTTCCAACAGTGTGGTGGCCAGCGCCACCGGAAAGCTCTGTACCTCCATCCTAGCGAAATCTCGGACTTGCTTCTATCTAAACATCTCCCCCTGCCAAAACCCATATTTCTTCCCCAGCTCCTCACAAACCCGTCCCCCAGAAACAACTCCTTTAATACTCTAACTCCACTCTCCTGCCATCTCCAAAAACTCGCTGGCAAAAATCTATAATTCCCCCGAATCGGTATTTCCCATGACCTTGCACACAACCTAAAGTGCTGGCCCAACTGCCTCCAGATCTTCAACGTCGCCACTACCACCGGACGGCAAATATTTCCCCAGGACCATCGGGAGCAGCGCTGCTGCCAACCCACCCTCAGCCCAGACCCCCTGCACAAACTCTCCTCCATTCTTTTCTTCTTGTAAAATATTTTATTAATGCATTTGTGATTTTATAACAGCAACAGTAAACTATACAAACAACTATAAACATAGTGCAAAGACCCTCTACCTCCCTCACAGGTCCCACCTTCCTTGAACAGCAATCTAGACGAACCCCGCCCCCAAAAAAAACAGTGCCAAAGGATTTCTAATGAAAGGCGAACCCAGCTTGGGGTACAATGGTTCGAGTGACTATGGATTGCTGAGCCTGCAGCAGCCCCAGGGTGGAGAGGAGACCTGGAAAGACTGCCCACTGGCTCCTTCTCACTTACCCTTACTTGAATGCCTTGCTGTGGGACCAGAGGGAATGCACTGAGGCGATCTTTCCCAAGGATGGCACGGGAAGACTAGCCAAGCAGACATCATGGACAGAAGTGACCGAGGATATCAGCTGCAGTGGTCCCTCCAAACTGGAGTCAGTGCGCCAGGGGAATCAAGAGCCTCAGGGGGGCATGGCAGGTGACTGGCATAATAATTTCAGGTGCCAGGGCTGAGACCTGCCCAGCATTCTCGTTCTTTATTCATTCTTTCATGGGATGTGGGCATCGCTGGCAAGGCCAGCATTTGTTGCCCATCCCTAATTGCCCTTGGACGGAGTAGCTTGCTAGGCTATTTTAGAGGACAGTTAAGAGTCAAGACATTGTTGTGGATGGAGTAACAGCTCGGCCAGGCCAGGTAAGGATGGCAGATTTCCTTCCCTAAAGGGTTTTATTGAACATGATGAGTTTTCACAACAATGATAGTTTCATAGTTACCCTTTCTGAGATGAGCTTTCAAATCAGATTAATTAATTAATTAAATTTAAATTCTACCAGCTGTCAATTTGAACCTATATCTCCAGTGTATTATAGGTGGTTTTGTAGTTGGAGACTCAGGTTAATGCTCTGGGGACATGGATTTAAATCCCACCGCGGCAGATGGGGAGTTTAAATTCAATTAATAAATCTGGAATAATAAAACTAATCTCAGTAATGGGGACTGTGAAATGATCATTAAAACTCATATGGTTCACTAATGTCATTTAGAAAAATCACCTGTCCACCAGTCAACCCCAACACTGAGAAGTGCAATGAGCATCAGCCTCGTAGATAGACATGATGGGGCTCTCCACTTTCACTGATCAAAGACTTCCCAGTCTGTCAGTTTCAATGAAGAAACACTCCCCATTGAGAACTCACCAGGGTGACCCTGACTAGTTGCTGGCAGCTTGGGAAATAGATGAGTTTGTTGTTAAAGCCAAAACAGTTAGTGGAAGAAAGCAATTAATGGCAAGTTGGATTGAATATTTTAATTACACAGCCAACAATTCCAAGTGGGATTTCCCCACTCGCCTGGAAATAGATGAGATGTTGTCAGGATCTCAACTCAACACCACATTTAAGGAATTTAACCCATTCTCCCCTTGCCCATAAAAAGATTCCCACCCAGAGTCCAGAGTCTGCTGACTGACTGCAGCTGGCATAGAGCAGCTGCAAGGGGGGCAAAGCACATCAGTGATCAAGGTACAGAAGGATGTACTTAATGTGCCTACGACTATGGAGTGACGTGAACCAAACATCTTAGTGGCAACGGTATTCATTAAAAAAAAAGGAAGACTTGTATTTATATCGCACTTTACGGTCTAAGAACTTTTAAACCATTGTAATGTAGGAAACACAGGAGCAATCACCCAAGCACGACGATGTGACAATGACCAGATCATCTGTTTTTATAATGTTGACTGAGGGATAAATATTAGAAAGGGCATGAGGGATAATTCCTCTGCTCCAAGTGTACCTTGACATATTTTACATTTAAGCAGGCAGATTGGATCTTCAGTCTAATATCTCATCGGAAAGAGAGCACCTCCGATGGTGCACGCACTCTCAGTACTGCATAAATATTGTCAGCCTTGAATTTAGTTCTCAGGCCCGGACTTGAAGTTCTCAGACTTGAACCCGGAATCTTGTGATTCAGAGGCAAGAGTGCTACCAATGGAGCCACGACTGACTTCATCCCCTTTCACTACATAGGCAAGCGATCCAAGTACATGTGACAGTACACCAAGACTTGTATTTATCTTTAAAGTAGTAAAACATCCCAAGAAGATTCACAGGAGCATTATCAAATAATAATTTGACACTCAGCTACAATAGAAGATATCAGGACCAAAGCTTTGTCAGGGAGGTAGGTTTTAAAGTGTGTTTCAAAGGAGGAAAAGGAGGTGGAGTGATAGACAAGATTATGGAGGAAATTCCAGAACATAGGGCTTTGGACGCCAAAGACGTAATTGCAAATATATTGTGCTCATACTGCCACTATTAAACTTGAAGCAATAACATTACTGACAGCGCATGGCACCTCACATCACTGTCATGCAACAGTGAGACAGCTATCATTTTCAATTCTCTTGCACTGTTACTCAGAGCTTTAAGTTTAGTCAGAGATGTTCTGTTTAATTTTACTATGATCATCATTCAGTGTTAAAGATCATGAACAGATTACTGAGTTGGATGATCAGCCTCGATCATAATGAATGTCGGAGCAGGTTCGAAGGGCTGAATGGCCTCTTCCTCCCCCTATTTTCTACATTGCTATGTTTCATTGCCTGCTGATATGCCTGTACATGCTAATTAATCACGTGAGCTACAACTTTACGATGCAAAATTCAACCCATTGCTACGCCATTATTAATTTGTGAATGTTGCTTAAGTTGACAGGCTGCAGACCAACCACTGCTATCCTGCAAATGGTATTCGAAATCTGTAGGCAACCTTTGGATTTTCCAATCTAGGTACTGACATTTTGCAACAGACCAGTCAACTGTAGGAAGCAGAAGCAGATATAGACTCTGCTATCAGTTACTGCCACTGAGGTATGATACAGTGATGCATTTCATTAAAGATAAGGGCAAGTCTCCATTTGTCCTGACTGATGATATATGTCAGGTATTCTTTGAAAAATTAATTATCAACCCTTTGTAGCTACTGACTGCGTCGCTTCCACAAGTCAATGTATTTGGATTCTGTTTGAATTTTGCTGAGGGTGGAAAGCTGCTCTGGTTCTATTTTAGATGTTCTCTGCACACAAAGACACGATAGTATAGCTTTTTCATCTCTTTCAAGCTCACATTTAGTGTTCATGCACCGAAGAGGAGGTGAGCTTGCAAAATCAGGGGTCAGAACAGTGGTCCAAGATATAATATTTCACTTTTGGCCGTCACAAAACCATTATAAAGAACTATTAACCTTCAATCCAACGTGTTAGTACTGTTAATGCACTTTACCTTCTGTAGGAGGATTATATTGCAATCATATTTATCTAGCCAGTTCCCATATCCCTTATATCCCTTTTGTTTCATCCAGCTATCTAATCTAACCTGGAAGGTTCATATAGCTGCTCCGTTCTTATGTTGTTCTCAAACATTAACCCTGGATTTGAATTCCACTCCTTTACAAATCTCCAGGAAGAAACCTTTCCTGCCCTCTGTTCCAAATCTGTTGAATTTAGATTTATGAAGTACAGCCCCTCATTCTTGCACCCTCAATTATGAAAACAATTCTCTTCCACCTACCATGGCAAAACTTTTAGAATTTAATAATTTGCCCTGTAATCAATGATCCTCACATGAAAAAAATTCAATTTTTCTCATCCTTCTTTGTCATTTCTCCTTCCCAGACACTGTCCAATATCCTCTCTTTCTGACGGTGTGATGCACAATACTGCACACACTATTTTAACTGAGGCATTGCGCTGGCTCATCATCAATCTTGCTTTTTATATTCTAAACCTCGTATGAGGAAATCTAGAATTCGATTTGCTTTTTTTCCTTACAGAACCTAAAGTGCTGCCTTGACGAGAACGTAAGAAATAGAGCAGGAGTAGGGGCGGGATTCTCCGCAATCGGCGCGATGTCCGCCGACCGGCGCCACAAACGGCGTGAATCAGACCGGCATCGCGCCGCCCCAAAGGTGCGGAATCCTCCGCCCCTTGAGCGGCCGAGCCCTAACCTTGAGGGGCTAGGCCCGCGCCGGACTGATTTCCGCCCCACCAGCTGGCGGGAAAGGCCTTTGGTGCCCCGCCAGCTGGCGCGGAAATGACATTGCCGGGCGGCGCATGCGCGGCAGCGTCAGCAGCCGCTCACGGCATCCCCGCGCATGCGCAGTGGAGGGAGTCTCTTCCGCCTCCGCCATGGTGGAGACCGTGGCGAAGGCGGAAGGAAAAGAGTGCCCCACGGCACTGGCCCGCCCGCGGATCGGTGGGCCCCGATCCAGGACCCCGGAGCCCGCCCGCGCCGCCTTGTCCCGCCGGTAAGAGAGGTGGTTTAATCCACGCCGGCGGGACAGGCATTCCAGCAGCGGGACTTCGGCCCATCCGAGCCGGAGAATCGCCGGGGGGGGGCGCCAACCGGCGCGGCGCGATTCCCGCCCATGCCGAATATCCGGTGCCGGAGAATTCGGCAACCGGCGGGGGCGGGATTCACGGCAGCCCCCGGCGATTCTCCGACCCGGTGGGGGGTCGGAGAATCGCGCCCCAGATCACTTGGCCTGTTGAGCCTAGTGCGCCATTCAATATGATCATGGCTGGTCTTGGGTTTTAACTCCATTTTCCCACCAGCTCCCCACCATATCCCTTAATTCCCTAAGAGACTAAATATCTGTCTATCCCAGTCTTAAATATATTCAATCATGGAGCAGTGAGGTGCACGCGAGGAGACAGAGGACTACACCGGAATGAGACGGAGATCAAGTGAACAGCGAATTATGTTCACATGGGAAGTCAGTGTGCAAGAAAGAGGTAATAATAATAATCTTTATTGTCACAAGTAGCTTACATTAACACTGCAATGAAGTTACTGTGAAAATCCCCTAGTCGCCACATTCCGGCACCTGTTCGGGTACACTGAGGGAGAATTCAGAATGTCCAATTCATCCAATAAGCACGTCTTTCAGAACTTGTGGGAGGAATCTGGAGCACCCGAAGGAAACCCATGCAGACACAGGGAGAACGTGCAGGCTCAGTACAGGCAGTGACCCAAGCCGGGAATCGAACCTGGGACCCTGGTGCTCAGAAGCAACAGTGCTAACCACTGTGCTTCCCATAAATACATAGGAATTATTCTAAGTTAATTCAGTGAGGAATTAAATTAAATTAGCTAAATAATGTAAGTACCAATGACAGGACCACTGTTATATTGCAGCTGTGGAATGTGGGGGCTTTTGGACGGCAAGGCGATCCAAGTCAAACACATCTGCCGAAAACGTCAGCAGCTGGAGGAATTCCCGATCAGGATTATTGATCGAGAAGCTGAACTGCAGGCACTGCGCAACATAAAGGAAGGGGAGAAATACCTAGACACTTTGTTCCAGAAGACAGTCACACCTCTTAGAATAGAGTCATCTGCTTTGCTCAGCAGTGAGGTACAGGAGGATGTGACAGTGAGTGGGGTTCCACCATCGTAATCCATGTAGGTAGCAACAACATAGGCAGGACAAGCAAAGAGTTTCTACACAGTCAGTATGAGAAGCTAGGCACCAAATTAAGAAGCAGAACGCCATGTGCAAATTGGCTTCGGGCAAATAACATTGGAGCGAAGAATGCATGGCTCAAAGAGTGAGGCACTGGCAGCAGTGAGAACTGCACCTGAACCATGCTGGGACGAGTGTTCTTACAAATCGCATCATTAGGGAAGTAGAGAGGGCATTAAACAAACAAGGGAGGTGAGGGATCAAACATGGGTAGATGTAGCAAATCAAGGGGTAGATTCCATGCAGCAGACCATGGGCGTCATTCTCCGACCCCCCCACCGGGTTGGAGAATCGCCGGGGGCTGCCGTGAATCCCGCCCCCGCCGGTTGCCGAAGTCTCCGTTACCGGATATTCGGCGGGGGCGGGAATCGGGCCGCGTCGGTTGGCGGGCCCCCCCGCTGGATTCTCCGACCCGGATGGGCCGAAGTCCCGCCGATAAATTGCCTGTCCCGCCGGCGTGGATTAAACCACCTTTTGAACGGCGGGACAAGGCGGCGTGGGCGGGCTCCGGGGCCCTGGGGGGGGGGGGCGCGAGGCGATCTGGCCCCGGGGGGTGCCCCCACGGTGGCCTGGCCCGCGATCGGGGCCCACCGATCCGCGGGCGGGCCTGTGCCGTGGGGACACTCTTTCCCTTCCGCCTCCGCCACGGTCTCCACCATGGCGGAGGCGGAAGACTCCCTCCACTGCGCATGCGTGGGAAACTGTCAGCGGCCGCTGACGCTCCCGCGCATGCGCCGCCCCGATACGTCATTTCCGGGCCAGCTGGCGGGGCAACAAAGGCCGTTTCCGCCAGGTGGCGGGGCGGAAATCCCTCTGGCGTCGGCCTAGCCCCTCAATGTTGGGGCTCGGCCCCCAAAGATGCGGAGCATTCCGCACCTTTGGGGCGGCGCAATGCCCGTCTGATTGGCGCCGTTTTGGGCGCCAGTCGGCGGACATCGCGCCGTTTGGGGAGAATTTCGCCCCATAATAGTAATATGGGAAAGGAGGGTCATAGAATAGCAGGAAGGGACAGAAAGATAAAACCTAACAATGCACCAATTGTCAAGACTAGAGGTTATAAAGATATCAAAAAGACAAAGCTAAAGGAACTCTGTATCTGAATGTGCGTAGCATTCATAACAAGGTAATTGAATTGATAACACACCTCAAAGTAAACAAATATGATCTGATCGCCATTATGGAGATGTGGCTGCAGGATAGATTTCATAGAATTTACAGTGCAGAAGGAGGCCATTCAGCCCATCGAGTCTGCACCAGCTCTTGGAAAGAGCACCCTACCCAAGGTCAACACCTCCACCCTATCCATATCCCCATAACCCAGTAACCCCACCCAACACTAAGGGCAATTTTGGACACTAAGGGTAATTTATCATGCCCAATCCACCTAACCTGCACATCTTTGGACTGTGGGAGGAAACCGGAGCACCCGGAGGAAACCCACGCACACACGGGGAGGATGTGCAGACTCCGCACAGACAGTGACCCAAGCCGGAATCGAACCTGGGACCCTGGAGCTCTGAAGCAATTGTGCTATCCACAATGCTACCGTGCTGCCCACAAGGCAGGATGACAAGGATTGGGTCCTGAATATTGAGGGGTATATGATATTCATATAGGAAGCTAGGTACAGGTGGAGAGCTGGCACTGTTGATCAAGGGTGGCATTGGTGCAATAGCTAGAGACTACCTTGGTTCAGGAGATCAGGATGTAGAATTGGTTTATGTGGAAATGAGGAGTGATATGGGAGAGAGGTCGCTAGAGGGGGTGGTCTATTGCAGTCTTTTACAAACTTTATTCCGACGACCCATTTTTACAAAATGACTGCCTCTCGTGGCCCACGCCACATTCACAATAGATTCTCCACAGTTACTTTTTAAATATCACATTCATTGTTGCCACTTCTGTATTATTAGATGCATAAAATTATAAATGAAAATATATTTTCTATTTTTTGTTGTTATTTGGAGATCTAAATAACTTGTAATAAAAGTATCTGCACAGATCATTGTGCGAGTCTTTTGATCGCAGACTCCTGAGGATTTTGATAATAATAATCTTTATTATCACAAGTAGGATTACATTAACACTGCAATGAAGTTACCGTGAAAAGTCCCTGGTCGCCACATTCCGGCGCCTGTTGGGGTATACTGAAGGAGAATTCAGAATGTCCAATTCACCTAACAGCACCTCTTTTGCGACTTGTGGGAGGAAACCCACGCAGACACTGGGAGAATGTGCAGACTCCACATGGGCAGTGACCCAAGCCGGAATCGAACCTGGGACCCTGGCGCTGTGAAGCAACAGTGCTAACCATTGAGCTACCGTGCCGCCTGGTTTTTGAAGAGGGAATGAGGAAATTCATGAAACACGCCTGGATTTCGGGCTGATGGGGAAGGAAGGAGACTCACCATTGATCGTATAGTCAGTCTCACTGAGAGAGCGACTGATCTCAGAAAGTGAGCAGGAAGTGGCTCCCCATTTTAAATATACATCAAACCCCTTATGTACACACAGCACAACTTTAAACATAGATTTGATTGACGAGGTTAAGAGTAACTGAAACTCAACAGACATCAACAAGATTAACTGTAACAGAAATTGAACCAACATTGACAACGTTAATGGTAACAGAAATTCAAGATTAATTGACAATTGTAACAGTGGCAGACATTAAACATGCATACGATTGAGAACGTTAACCCTGAAGTTGATCCCTTTGTGTGGTCACTGACTACCTGCTTCCTATGAGCTGTACTTGAATGGATGCATTTCCCCCCTGACTGGGATGGATGGAGTTCCCAAACGCAAACCCATCGCCCCAGAACCTAGTTCAGAATGGGGCAAACATAAATCAGCTTTGTGACAATGGACCAATTGAAAGGTGGGAAGATCCCCACAGGATACTCAGGAATTATCTTCTAGATCCTGTATAAGGGAGTACTCCGGCTATGAGTTTCTGACTGGGGTACTTGTGGAAACATATTCCAGTCAGCAGCCACTTGGTTTTGGCTGGGAGCTGCAGGCCTGGAAAAATCAGATTGCGAAGCACTGCTGGAAACTAACTTTGTGCAGGAGGAGTATCTGCAGGAAATAAATTTAAAGATAATTGATTTTTTTTTCTTTGAAACTCTTCAGTTGTCGATGCAGGTGCTGACTAACCTGGCTGATCAGCTGCTGCAGAAATGGGAGTGGCTGCTGGAGGCTGTGTTGGTGGTGGTGACTATAAAAGTGGCCCAGGGAGGCAGAAAGTCCACGGCACCGGCCTCTCCCTCAGCCTCATGTGGCCACACACTGCACTGTAGCCAAAATTCACCCAGGGAGAAAATGGGGGAAAAGATCAGACAATCCTCGGGGATCATTGCAACCCATTTTACATCATCCCACGATTCCCACTTTGAAAAACACTGGTCTATCGGCCCCTTAACAATGTAGGACAATGTATACAATAAGAAATATTGGATGTTTGTGATAAAGGGACAGCAATAATCATGGGTGATTTTAATCTGCATATAAACTGGAAAAATCAGATTGGCAGTAGTGGCCTGGAATGCTTTTGAGATGGTCTCTTTCAGCAGCAGGTTCTGGAACCAACCAGAGAGCAGGTTATATTAGTCTTGGTATTGTGTAATGTGACAGGATTGATTGATGACCTCAGAGTAAAGGCACTCCTAGGTAACAGTGACTACTATATAAGAACAAGGAGCAGGACAGGCCATTCAGCCCATCAAGCCTTTTTCTCTTTATTCTTTCATGGGATGTGGGCGTCGCAGGCAAGGCCAGCATCTGTTGCCCAACCCTAATTGCCCTGGACCTGATCAATGGCATTTTTTAAGGGTCAACGATATTGCTGTGGATCTGGAGTCACATGTAGGCCAGACCAGGTAAGGATGGCAGATTTCCTTCCCTAAAGGACATTTGAGAACCAAATGGGTTTTTATGACAATTGACAATGGTTTCATGACAATGGTCATCATTAGACTTTTAATTCCAGATTCTTTTTTTTTTACGGAATTAAAATTTCACCATCTGCTGTGGTGGGATTCGACCCTGGGTCTCCAGAGCATTACCCTGGGTATCTGGATTACTAGTCCAGTGACAACACCACTACGCCCACATCCCCCCCTCTGCCGTTCAAGAAGTTGTAATAGCAGATTGTCCCTTTGATGTTTGTTGACACAAACTAATAGGATTACAAGTATTACAAGATTTTTTCACATAGCAGATTGCATTTGTTTTCTCAGATTCAAAGATATGTCAACACAGAAAATTGGAGCAAGAGACCATTTGGCTCTTCAAGCCTGCTCCGCCATTCATTATGATCATGGTTGATCATCCAACTCAATAGCCTAATCCTACTTTCCCCCATATCCTTTGATCCCCTTCACCCAAAGTACGATACCTAGCTGATGAAGGCTTTTATTAGATAGAGAGATGTTCAGTTTTCCCCTCAAACAATGTTAAATATTCTCATTGATATTGCATGAAATCTGAGGACTTGTGGGGCATAGAGGTGGCATAAATGATCTAAGACGACATAGAGGATACATGAGGGCATACTGATGGCATGGACAAGCTAGTCTGGAATGGGGTTTGGTTGAAGAGACAGGTGAGAAGCGAGATTTAAGGGTTCTTTAAACAATGATCTTTAAACAATGATCGGAGCTCGGATTCTGCATCGGAGAGCCAAAGCGCGCCTTCCAACCGGCTTGCCTCCGCACTTACACTCCTCACGAACTCCACTGTGGCTTGAAACCTGCCCCGCACTATGAACCCGACCCCATTGTGGAAAGACAGAAATGGCACACAGGGGGGTTTGGCTGTGCACCAATGAAAAAACAGGTTGGGTTTTCCCAGGCCAGGTTCAATCCAGAGTAATTTCATTCTTAAACACTCTAAAACGTCCCCTGCCACAGATGTTAAATAATTAGCCCATAACTAGCTGAATTATTTCTTTTATCCTTTCATCGTTATTATTAGAATATGCACATCATAAACTTATTACTTTCTCTATCCATTGCCAGGAGCGAAGGTGAGAAAGTTAACAGATAAAACAGACCAAATTTGGTGTCCACCATTAACCCTTCCATGCCCAAAAACTAATTCCCTTTGCATGTGTTGCTGCACAATTCGTGAATTTCATAAACTTCCACAAATTATGCAAATTAATTAAACTAAACACCCAGTATAAGTATGAAAGGACGAGCTTATATTTATTTGTCTGATTTTTCAGATGGATTCAGCAAACGTATTTGGAAGACTACTTCCCAATCATATCTGCTGCTTGTTTTTGGCTCCGAAAATGTCTCAATCTCAATCAATACACTGAGATTTCCTCAAACAATTTAATTAGTCAAGCATGATGTGTTCTTTACAAATACCTGCCCACTATTCCTGATTAATGCATGACTGTCAATGTATTCATTATCTTTAGTCCATATTATGAACCCTAGATGGTGGCTGTAACTGAGCAGGGTAATACTAACCAGCCTGTGATTACTTGAACTGATATACCACCTTTTGATAAGTGTCATGTAAGATATGTTATGAAAATTAAGCTTTCTGATATTAAAAGGTCCATAACCATAAGGATAGAAGAATGGATAGAGGGGTGGCAGGGGGAGAGAATGCAGTGAGTTGCCTAATGGATAAACATGGGCAAGGCCCCCTCCCCTTCCACTGAAATTGATTGAATTTAGATCAGTACCCAGATCTTTGACTTCTCCTTTTCTTTATATGTATTCATTGTGAACCAAATAAGGTTATAGTCAGTTTTCCCAAGTATTTGCTTACCTCCTTACCAAGGGATTTACTGTAGTACAGTTCATCCAATAATGTTGAAAACAATGGTAATGGCGAAACTGTTTGTCCTGCAGAACTTAGTAGTATGGAGCAGAGCAGAATCAAATCAGGTGGTCTTGACACAACCACAAGTCTGGTTGAAATTAGATGGCATGGTTCCGATTCAGGTATAGCACAGTATATTGCAGCACCAACAAGTAGTGACTTGACTTTGATTGTCCCAAGGAGCCATGCCCTCAAATCACAGCGCTGCACTGGGAAAGCAATGAGCAGTGGCCAATAGTTAGTGATCAGAAGAGTTACACTTGAGCCTCATTTGGAAATATTTTAGCAGTCAACTCAATCTGTTTCCTAGCACTGTTGTGAAGTGCCCTGGGACATTGCAAGTTGTTGTCCACCCATTCCTCCAGGCCAGAGTTAAACATTAAGGCGGCTTGGGAGAATAACTGGCCTCATAGCATCAACAAATAAAATTGAACCGTTATCACCAGCTTTTTCCACAGTGGCCTCAACGCAACCTCGCTGTTCACAAATCTGTCTTTGCCATGATTTGGTGCTCAGACAGTATAAATCCAGCAGCTGAATTAAATTAAAAATCACCTTCAGTTAAAAAAGATTTTTAAAACTTGCTTTTTTGGTTCTGTGTGTGTAAATTGATGCAATTTCTACCTAACAACACTGACTACACGTCAAACATGCTTCATGTGCTGTTAAATCTTATGGACTACGACTGGGCGGCACACGGTGCAGTGGTTAGCACTTCTGCCTCACGGTCCCGAGATCCCAGGTTCGATCTCTTCTCTGGGTCACTGTCAGTGTGGAATTTGCAGATTCTCCCCGTGGGTTTCGCCCCACAACACAAAGATGTGTAGGGAAGGTGGATTGGCCACGCTAAACTGCCCCTTAATTGGAAAAAATGAATTGGGTACTCTAAATTTAATTTTTTTTAAATCTTATGGACCAGGTGAGATTGAGAAGGCTGATTCAGTCCTTTCAATCATGGCAGCAGCAAGTCAGAGGCCATGGCATCATTCAAAATGCTGAAACGCTATCGTGCTCATGGATGCACTCATGGCAGCTGACAACAGCGTAGCAAACGCTTCGAAAACCAAATACATTCTTCACTAGTTAGCGCTTGACCGTCTCAAGATGGAGCTCCTTCCAGAGAGCACTATCCCTCCAAACGCCAGCTCTCATGCATAATTAATGCAGAGGTTTCAGACTGATAGTGAGCCTCAAAATACCGTTGGGCATTAGGACACAGTGATCTGTTACACGACAGCTTACACGAAAAGCTGCGAGTTATGCTAGCATTGCCCTCACAGAGTGTGGTTCAGCAGGACCATTGTGCGGATATTGAAAAACACTCATAACGCTGCATTTGTCAGAAGTCTGCCAAATTTACATGCTGGGAAGAGACGTGGCCCAGTCAGTTTTGACTGAGCGGTCAATGAGAGCTTATTCCCTTCATTGATACTTCTAAGCACTAGGGCGATGTGTTGGAGCATCGCTTTCATATCATTTCAGTGCTCAACATCGTCCATCGCACAAAGACCAATGCTTTCTCTGAACAGTAAGTCAGTGAGTGCGTAGTCATGCAATGAATTCCATATCCGATTGGCTTTCTGTGACCTTGCAAAGGGATTCCATGGATCACCATTAAGCAGCTGTTCAACTGCTAAGTAAGATCCTCACAGGTTAAAAGGACGTGCGCACACACATTCCCATCTCGCAAATATCTCAGCTCCATTGATCTGCATCATGCACGGGGTGAGTGGGAATTAATAAAGGAATAATGAGTAAAATAAGGGCCCATGGTATTCGAGGCAAGGTACTAACATGGATTGACGATTGGCTGTCAGGCAGAAGGCAGAGAGTTGGGATAAAAGGTTCTCTTTCGGAATGGCAACCGGTGACGAGTGGTGTCCCGCAGGGTTCAGTGTTGGATCGTTTATATATTAACGATCTAGATGACGGGACTGGGAGCATTCTGGCTAAGTTTGCCGATGATACAAAGATAGGTGGAGGGGCAGGTAGTATGGAGAAGGTGGGGAGGCTGCAGAAAGATTTAGACAGTTTAGGAGAGTGGTCCAAGAAATGGCTGATGAAATTCAATGTGAGCAAGTGCGAGGTCTTGCACTTTGGAAAAAAGAATAGAGGCATGGACTATTTTCTAAACGGTGACAAAATTCATAATGCTGAAGTGCAAAGGGACTTGGGAGTCCTAGTCCAGGATTCTCTAAAGGTAAACTTGCAGGTTGAGTCCGTAATTAAGAAAGCAAATGCAATGTTGTCATTTATCTCAAGAGGCTTGGAATATAAAAGCAGGGATGTACTTCTGAAGCTTTATAAAGCATTAGTTAGGCCCCATTTAGAATACTGTGAGCAATTTTGGGCCCCACACCTCAGGAAGGACATACTGGCACTGGAGCGGGTCCAGCGGAGATTCACACAGATGATCCCAGGAATGGTAGGCCTAACATACGATGAACGTCTGAGGATCCTGGGATTATATTCATTGGAGTTTAGGAGGTTGAGGGGAGATCTAATGGAAACTTACAAGATAATGAATGGCTTAGATAGGGTGGATGTAGGGAAGTTGTTTCCATTAGCAGGAGAGACTAGGACCCGGGGGCACAGCCTTAGAATAAAAGGGAGTCACTTTAGAACAGAGATGAGGAGAAATTTCTTCAGCCAGAGAGTGGTGGGTCTGTGGAATTCATTGCCACAGAGGGCGGTGGAGGCCGGGACGTTGAGTGTCTTTAAGACAGAAGTTGATAAATTCTTGATTTCTCGAGGAATTAAGGGCTATGGAGAGAGAGCGGGTAAATGGAGTTGAAATCAGCCATGGTTGAATGGTGGAGTGGACTCGATGGGCCGAATGGCCTTACTTCCGCTCCTCTGTCTTATGGTCTTATGGTAATAACATTCAATCTTAAACGCGAAGATGACCGTTGCAGACTCGATGGGCCGAATGGCCTCCTTCTGCACTGTAAATTCTATGTAACACTGCAGGGAGGCATCACAGGCTACTCTTTCCAAACCCTCTCAGTAATGAAACAAACACCACTGCAAAGTGAAATGAGGTGAAAATACTTCACTGTTGGTTGCAATATAAGAAAATACTTGTATATCCGTAAACTACAGACTTCAGCGCGATAGCTTTAGGATAAACACTAACCTTGCTGAACAATTCTCACAAGGTCACATAAAGGTCTACCTGAGATTGAAGAATTGATTGTCCAGCCATTGTTTTCAGAGAGGAAGTGACTTTATACATTCATGGTTAGAAATATAAAGGTAGTTTAAAGGGATTTAGATCACAGGGCGGCACGATGGCCCAGTGGTTAGCACTGCTGCCTCACAGCGCCAGGGACCTGGGTTCAATTCTAGCCGAGGGTCACTGTCTCTGTGGAGTTTGCACCTTCTCCCCATGTCACGTGGGTTTCCTCCGGGTGCTCCGGATTCCTCCCGCAGTCCAAAGAAGTACCGGTTAAGTGGACTGGCCATGCTAAATTGCCTCTTAGATTCCAAAAATGTGCAGGTTCGACGGGGTTATGGTGTTACGGGAATTGAGTCGGTGCAGATTCGATGGGCTGAATGGCCTCCTTCTGCACTGTAGGAATTCTATGGTTCTATGTTTGTATTGATAAACATTAGAAATAAGGTATAGTTTTAAGTAGGTTTAATTTAATGTTTCTGTGCCTGGAAGGGTAAAACCTATAGCTAGATTCATGCTGGACAATGGTGTTTGTTTGTGAGGGTTAGTTTCAATTCCAACTGCAGTTCTATTGTGCTTTGAGAGGGCTACAGCATGAAGAGTAAATAAACTAACAGTAGTTGCTTAACAACTGGAGCCTTGTAAGGTAGAGAAGCTTTTAAGTTTTAGTTTAGCTGATTTAATTGCAGTTGGAGACAGGACAAGGTATTGATCAGAAAAATTCAGGGAAGTGTGATCAAAGTGTTCTGGGTTAAAAAGGCAATTGCAGTAACTAGATTTAAAGTGGGACAGCAGGGGCGAAATTCTCCGGTATCGGCACGATGTCCGCCGACAGGCGCCAAAAACGGCGCAAATCAGTCTGGCATCGTGCCGCCCCAAAGGTGCGGAATCCTCCGCATCTTGAGGGGCCGAGCCCTAACCTTGAGGGGCTAGGCCCGCGCCGGACTGATTTCCGCCCCGCCAGCTGGCGGGAAAGGCCTTTGGTGCCCCGCCAGCTGGCGCAAAACTGACTTTGCCGGGCGGCGCATGCGCGGGAGCGCTGGCGGCCGCTGACGGCATTCCCGCGCATGCGCAGTGGAGGGAGTCTCTTCCGCCTCCGCCATGGTGGAGACCGTGGCGAAGGCGGAAGGAAAAGAGTGCCCCCACGGCACAGGCCCGCCCGCGGATCGGTGGGCCCCGATCGCAGGCCAGGCCAGCGTGGGGGCACCCCCGGGGCCAGATTGCCCCGCGCCCCCCCCAGGACCCCGGAGCCCGCCCGCGTCGCCTTGTCCCGCCGGTAAGGTAGGTGGTTTAATCTACGCCGGCGGGACAGGCAATTTAGCGGCAGGATTTCGGCCCATCCGGGCCGGAGAATCGCGTGGGGGGCCCGCCAACCGGCGCGGCGCGATTCCCGCCCCCGCCGAATCTCCGGTGCCGGAGAATTCGGCAACCGGCGGGGGCGGGATTCACACCAGCCCCCGGCGATTCTCCGACCCGGCGGGGGGTCGTAGAATCTCGCCCCTGGTATCAGACATAAATGTTACGCTTTTAATACAGTATAGGAATTGAAAGTTAAAGTAATTGCAAACAGTTTGTACAGGAGTTAAGACAAAGAAATCCTAAAGGGGTTGTGTAAAATCCTGAACTACATTCGCTGTTATAAGTGGAACGGAAACTCTGTTTAAAAGAGCCATTTGTAATACCTGGACTGGATATCAGAATGCAAACCTCTAAGGAAAAGCATTCATAGAATACAGTGCAGCAGAGGCCCTTCTGCCCATCGAGTCTGCACCAACACATGAAAAACACCTGACCTGTCTACCTAATCCCATTTGCCAGCACTTGGCCCATAGCCTTGAATGTTATGACATGCCAAGTGCTCATCCAGGTACTTTTTAAGGGGTGTAAGGCAACCCGCTTCTACCACTCTCCCAGTCAGTGCATTCCATTATTATGAGAGAAGATTTTAAAGCGTGTTTTTGGAAGAGGATTTTGGAAACTCCCATGTGACAATCACCTGAAGGGATTCTGAGGAGGAAACCAGTCACAAATCTCGGTTCAGAGCAGAGGGTGTATTTGACCAGAGCCAACCTGTGCACTTAAAAGGAACTTTGTGTAATGGGACCATTGCAGTTTAAGATGTATTTTGTAATCCATGTTAATCTTAAAATATGTGTGTATTTGTTATGTTAATGGGTAGAATAAAGGAGGATTGTATAATAATGCAACTTTTCATATTTAATAAAATCACTTATTTGTTGTTAAAACTAATTAGCAGTCAGTTCTGTGACTCTGGTCATCCACATTTTATATTAAAAAAAGAGTACAAGTTAGAGCCTTTTGAGACAGGGTTCCATTCCCTCCAGTCATAACACCAACTGGGATTGTAACAATGAAATGTGAGCATAGCTGGATGGACCAGCATTTATTGCCTGAGATGAATGTTGGAATTTCAGATATGTTGTATTATTTGTACTTGGTGTAGTAAGGGTTAAAAGTCTGGGTTAGTGTGTGTATGAGTGTTGCAGTCATGTTTTTTAATCCTGGTTTTCAAGGCAGCCAAGCTTTGTGGCTACAAGCAATGCAATTAAAGCATCATAACAGGGCGAATGGAGTTTTATTTATAGAAAGAGGGTTCCCTGGGAAATAAATAGTGAATGACTTTAGGCTGGATTCTCTGCCGTGCACTGCCAGTAGCGGAGTTTCCAGTGCAAGAGAGAATCCAGCGTCCGAGGAAAAACGGGATCGGTGCCAATGCTCCGGTCCTCCACTGGCATCAGGATCAAGGTTCACGTCCCACACCAGCTGGAGGGGGGTCAGAGAATCCCGCCCCCCATTCGAAAAGTCCCCCCAGAAGAGATACCCCTGCCTGGAAGCTAGAGAGCAGTCCAGAGGCAGTGATAAAAAAATCACGGGCGGGATTCTTCCTTCTGGGGATTAAGTTCCCACGCCCGCCGGAAAACGGGCGGGAATCACTCAGGAAATTTTCCCCATAAAGTCCAGGGTGATTCTCCATCCTCAAAGGGGCCAGCAGGGCCCCGGCGTCCCCAGCTCCGGCTGCTAGCTGGGCCCTTCAGTTACGCCCGCACAGCAGCGCCCTACAGGGCCCGCCACGGAGGAACATAGGCCCACTCCGGAATGAGCACACCTGCCGATCGGTAGCCACTCATCGCGGGCCTCGCCACCATGAAGGCCCTTTCCGGAGTCGGATCCCCCCCCCCCCCACCCCCCACCAGGACAGCCCCCGCAGCCAGAACGCCGAGGTCCCGCTGGGTAGGACCACACGTGAACCTCGCCGGCGACACTCGGCGGGCACTCGACCCATCGAGCGCAGAGAATCGCCACGGGGGGCGCTTTCAACGGCCCCAACCGGCGCTGCGCGATCGCGCGCCCGTGACTGGCGGCGATTCTCCAGTCACCGGAGAATCGCGTGCCAGCGTGGGAAACTATTTTCGGTAATTCTCCGCCCCCGCGCCGAGCGGAATTCTGGCTCGGAGGGTAGGAGAATCCCGTCCCACAACTTTAAAACTCACCTGGGCAATACTCCTGCTGCCTCAGGCACAGGAAGCAGCAGCTGTCAATTCCTGGAAAGAGAAAACCAGTCAGCTGGGTTCAAACCCCCTTAGATCCTTGATCTGCAAGCCATTCATTCATTTCTCTTTGATCTTGATTTTACTAGACTGTGATTGACAGCTTCCACACACAGCTGTCAGCATGGTACCATTCATCTCCCTTCACGTTTGAGTGACTTTGAAGTGGTCTGCTGTGAAACTAACCGCAATGTTTACAAACATCAAGCTTTGATTGACAGCTCCTGGACCACATCCATGAGAGCTAAGTACTTTCTGAAGTTTCACTTCAAAGTCACTCAAACATAAAGGGAGATGAATTACTCTGTTTGATCATGTCCTACATAATGTCAGATGGATCGAACATGAGCACTACAGCTGAAAAGAGCATTTCAGAAGCATGTAAACTGTTGTGTGCTGAGCCCTCCTCAGTAAGGTATTAAAATGCTGTTTGTGCAGGATCTTACATGAGATGGCGATTTTAAAATGGCTAGAAGACATGCTATGATGTTATCCCATATGCTGGTGGAGTATGACAGCTCTGTGAATTCTAACCCTTAGGCTACCTGATGCTCTTATGAATGTGAGAGTTTGGAATGAGTAGAGGTTTCTCTTACCCTGATGGCGCACATCAGATTATTTGCTTGTTTCCTGCAGAGCAGTCCTTTTGCACTGACTGAGGGCGCTAAACTTTCTGGCAACCTCCTCCCAGGCTGGCGTGGTCAGTTGCGAAAATCATCTGCTCCCATCCCTCAGAAAGAGGTCCTCCCTCCTTTGTACGATGGCCAGGAGGAGAATCTGCAGGGAGTTCTCGCTGAACCATGGAGCCGAGGGTTTGTTACATTTGGGAACCATGGAACTGCAGAAGTTCACAATACACCAGGCCTGTGGTGAGTGAATGTCTGTGCAGGCACCATTTAAATATGGCACTAGGAACTTCAACCCCATGAGATAACGGCAGGGTGGATGAATCCCTGCCAAAAGATTCTATGAGCTCCTATTGATGCATATTTAATGAGCTGAAAAACGTGAAATCAGGCAGAAAATTAAGTCACACCGCCCAGCGGGAATCATGCCAACTTTCCTACCCAGTACTGCGCATAGTCTCCAGAATGAAAAAATCCACCCTCTAGTCTGTGGACATGCAGGGTACAAAGTGGGATCCCACTGAACAACGGATACAAATCCAGCTGTGTGAATTGTCAGTATAAAGGTCCTTCCTGTTTATTCCTTTATTTTCCCTTTTTTATTTTGCGTAATGATTTTTGATTCATGGATGATCAATGGACGTGTATCTTTAAGCCAAGCAGGATCAGTGGACATGTATCTTTAAGCCAAGCAGGATCAATGGACATGTATCTTTAAGCCAAGCAGGATCAATGGACATGTATCTTTAAGCCAAGCAGGATCAGTGGACATGTATCTTTAAGCCAAGCAGGATCAATGGACATGTATCTTTAAGTCAAGCAGGATCAGTGGATATGTATCTTTAAGCCAAGCAGGATCAGTGGACATGTATCTTTAAGCCAAGCAGGATCAATGGACATGTATCTTTAAGCCAAGCAGGATCAGTGGATATGTACCTTTAAGCCAAGCAGGATCAATGGACATGTATCTTTAAGCCAAGCAGGATCAATGGACATGTATCTTTAAGCCAAGCAGGATCAGTGGACATGTATCTTTAAGCCAAGCAGGATCAGTGGACATGTATCTTTAAGCCAAGCAGGATCAGTGGATATGTATCTTTAAGCCAAGCAGGTTCAGTGGATAAGTATCTTTAAGCCAAGCAGGATCAATGGACATGTATCTTTAAGCCAAGCAGGATCAGTGGACATGTATCTTTAAGCCAAGCAGGATCAGTGGATATGTATCTTTAAGCCAAGCAGGATCAGTGGACATGTATCTTTAAGCCAAGCAGGATCAATGGACATGTATCTTTAAGCCAAGCAGGATCAGTGGATATGTATCTGTAAGCAAAGCAGGATCAGTGGATATGTATCTTTAAGCCAAGCAGGATCAGTGGACATGTATCTTTAAGCCAAGCAGGATCAGTGGATATGTATCTGTAAGCAAAGCAGGATCAGTGGACATGTATCTTTAAGCCAAGCAGGATCAGTGGACATGTATCTTTAAGCCAAGCAGGATCAATGGACATGTATCTTTAAGCCAAGCAGGGTCAGTGGACATGTATCTTTAAGCCAAGCAGATTCAGTGGATAAGTATCTTTAAGCCAAGCAGGATCAATGGACATGTATCTTTAAGCCAAGCAGGATCAGTGGACATGTATTTTTAAGCCAAGCAGGATCAGTGGATATGTATCTTTAAGCCAAGCAGGATCAGTGGACATGTATCTTTAAGCCAAGCAGGATCAATGGACATGTATCTTTAAGCCAAGCAGGATCAGTGGACATGTATCTTTAAGCCAAGCAGGGTCAGTGGACATGTATCTTTAAGCCAAGCAGGATCAGTGGACATGTATCTTTAAGCCAAGCAGGTTCAGTGGATAAGTATCTTTAAGCCAAGCAGGATCAATGGACATGTATCTTTAAGCCAAGCAGGATCAGTGGACATGTATCTTTAAGCCAAGCAGGATCAATGGACATGTATCTTTAAGCCAAACAGGATCAGTGGATATGTATCTGTAAGCCAAGCAGGATCAGTGGATATGTATCTTTAAGCCAAGCAGGGTCAGTGGACATGTATCTTTAAGCCAAGCAGGATCAGTGGACATGTATCTTTAAGCCAAGCAAGTTCAGTGGATAAGTATCTTTAAGCCAAGCAGGATCAATGGACATGTATCTTTAAGCCAAGCAGGATCAGTGGACATGTATCTTTAAGCCAAGCAGGATCAGTGGATATGTATCTTTAAGCCAAGCAGGATCAGTGGATATGTATCTGTAAGCCAAGCAGGATCAGTGGACATGTATCTTTAAGCCAAGCAGGGTCAGTGGACATGTATCTTTAAGCCAAGCAGGATCAGTGGATATGTATCTTTAAGCCAAGCAGGATCAATGGACATGTATCTTTAAGCCAAGCAGGGTCAGTGGACATGTATCTTTAAGCCAAGCAGGATCAGTGGACATGTATCTTTAAGCCAAGCAGGTTCAGTGGATAAGTATCTTTAAGCCAAGCAGGATCAATGGACATGTATCTTTAAGCCAAGCAGGATCAGTGGACATGTATCTTTAAGCCAAGCAGGATCAATGGACATGTATCTTTAAGCCAAGCAGGATCAGTGGATATGTATCTGTAAGCCAAGCAGGATCAGTGGATATGTATCTTTAAGCCAAGCAGGGTCAGTGGACATGTATCTTTAAGCCAAGCAGGATCAGTGGACATGTATCTTTATGCCAAGCAGGATCAGTGGACATGTATCTTTAAGCCAAGCAGGATCAATGGACATGTATCTTTAAGCCAAGCAGGATCAGTGGACATGTATCTTTAAGCCAAGCAGGATCAGTGGACATGTATCTTTAAGCCAAGCAGGATCAGTGGATATGTATCTTTAAGCCAAGCAGGTTCAGTGGATAAGTATCTTTAAGCCAAGCAGGATCAATGGACATGTATCTTTAAGTCAAGCAGGATCAGTGGATATGTATCTTTAAGCCAAGCAGGATCAGTGGACATGTATCTTTAAGCCAAGCAGGATCAGTGGATATGTATCTTTAAGCCAAGCAGGATCAGTGGACATGTATCTTTAAGCCAAGCAGGATCAATGGACATGTATCTTTAAGCCAAGCAGGATCAGTGGATATGTATCTTTAAGCCAAGCAGGATCAGTGGACATGTATCTTTAAGCCAAGCAGGATCAATGGACATGTATCTTTAAGCCAAGCAGGATCAATGGACATGTATCTTTAAGCCAAGCAGGATCAGTGGATATGTATCTTTAAGCCAAGCAGGATCAGTGGACATGTATCTTTAAGCCAAGCAGGATCAATGGACATGTATCTTTAAGCCAAGCAGGATCAGTGGACATGTATTTTTAAGCCAAGCAGGATCAGTGGATATGTATCTTTAAGCCAAGCAGGATCAGTGGACATGTATCTTTAAGCCAAGCAGGATCAATGGACATGTATCTTTAAGCCAAGCAGGATCAGTGGACATGTATCTTTAAGCCAAGCAGGGTCAGTGGACATGTATCTTTAAGCCAAGCAGGATCAGTGGACATGTATCTTTAAGCCAAGCAGGTTCAGTGGATAAGTATCTTTAAGCCAAGCAGGATCAATGGACATGTATCTTTAAGCCAAGCAGGATCAGTGGACATGTATCTTTAAGCCAAGCAGGATCAATGGACATGTATCTTTAAGCCAAGCAGGATCAGTGGATATGTATCTGTAAGCCAAGCAGGATCAGTGGATATGTATCTTTAAGCCAAGCAGGGTCAGTGGACATGTATCTTTAAGCCAAGCAGGATCAGTGGACATGTATCTTTAAGCCAAGCAGGTTCAGTGGATAAGTATCTTTAAGCCAAGCAGGATCAATGGACATGTATCTTTAAGCCAAGCAGGATCAGTGGACATGTATCTTTAAGCCAAGCAGGATCAGTGGATATGTATCTTTAAGCCAAGCAGGATCAGTGGATATGTATCTGTAAGCCAAGCAGGATCAGTGGACATGTATCTTTAAGCCAAGCAGGGTCAGTGGACATGTATCTTTAAGCCAAGCAGGATCAGTGGATATGTATCTTTAAGCCAAGCAGGATCAATGGACATGTATCTTTAAGCCAAGCAGGGTCAGTGGACATGTATCTTTAAGCCAAGCAGGATCAGTGGACATGTATCTTTAAGCCAAGCAGGTTCAGTGGATAAGTATCTTTAAGCCAAGCAGGATCAATGGACATGTATCTTTAAGCCAAGCAGGATCAGTGGACATGTATCTTTAAGCCAAGCAGGATCAATGGACATGTATCTTTAAGCCAAGCAGGATCAGTGGATATGTATCTGTAAGCCAAGCAGGATCAGTGGATATGTATCTTTAAGCCAAGCAGGGTCAGTGGACATGTATCTTTAAGCCAAGCAGGATCAGTGGACATGTATCTTTAAGCCAAGCAGGATCAGTGGACATGTATCTTTAAGCCAAGCAGGATCAATGGACATGTATCTTTAAGCCAAGCAGGATCAGTGGACATGTATCTTTAAGCCAAGCAGGATCAGTGGACATGTATCTTTAAGCCAAGCAGGATCAGTGGATATGTATCTTTAAGCCAAGCAGGTTCAGTGGATAAGTATCTTTAAGCCAAGCAGGATCAATGGACATGTATCTTTAAGCCAAGCAGGATCAGTGGATATGTATCTTTAAGCCAAGCAGGATCAGTGGACATGTATCTTTAAGCCAAGCAGGATCAGTGGATATGTATCTTTAAGCCAAGCAGGATCAGTGGACATGTATCTTTAAGCCAAGCAGGATCAATGGACATGTATCTTTAAGCCAAGCAGGATCAGTGGATATGTATCTTTAAGCCAAGCAGGATCAGTGGACATGTATCTTTAAGCCAAGCAGGATCAATGGACATGTATCTTTAAGCCAAGCAGGATCAATGGACATGTATCTTTAAGCCAAGCAGGATCAGTGGATATGTATCTTTAAGCCAAGCAGGATCAGTGGACATGTATCTTTAAGCCAAGCAGGATCAATGGACATGTATCTTTAAGCCAAGCAGGATCAGTGGATATGTATCTGTAAGCAAAGCAGGATCAGTGGATATGTATCTTTAAGCCAAGCAGGATCAGTGGACATGTATCTTTAAGCCAAGCAGGATCAGTGGATATGTATCTGTAAGCAAAGCAGGATCAGTGGATATGTATCTTTAAGCCAAGCAGGATCAGTGGACATGTATCTTTAAGCCAAGCAGGATCAGTGGATATGTATCTGTAAGCAAAGCAGGATCAGTGGACATGTATCTTTAAGCCAAGCAGGATCAGTGGACATGTATCTTTAAGCCAAGCAGGATCAATGGACATGTATCTTTAAGCCAAGCAGGGTCAGTGGACATGTATCTTTAAGCCAAGCAGGTTCAGTGGATAAGTATCTTTAAGCCAAGCAGGATCAATGGACATGTATCTTTAAGCCAAGCAGGATCAGTGGACATGTATTTTTAAGCCAAGCAGGATCAGTGGATATGTATCTTTAAGCCAAGCAGGATCAGTGGACATGTATCTTTAAGCCAAGCAGGATCAATGGACATGTATCTTTAAGCCAAGCAGGATCAGTGGACATGTATCTTTAAGCCAAGCAGGATCAATGGACATGTATCTTTAAGCCAAGCAGGATCAGTGGATATGTATCTGTAAGCAAAGCAGGATCAGTGGATATGTATCTTTAAGCCAAGCAGGATCAGTGGACATGTATCTTTAAGCCAAGCAGGATCAGTGGATATGTATCTGTAAGCAAAGCAGGATCAGTGGACATGTATCTTTAAGCCAAGCAGGATCAGTGGACATGTATCTTTAAGCCAAGCAGGATCAATGGACATGTATCTTTAAGCCAAGCAGGGTCAGTGGACATGTATCTTTAAGCCAAGCAGGTTCAGTGGATAAGTATCTTTAAGCCAAGCAGGATCAATGGACATGTATCTTTAAGCCAAGCAGGATCAGTGGACATGTATTTTTAAGCCAAGCAGGATCAGTGGATATGTATCTTTTAGCCAAGCAGGATCAGTGGATATGTATCTTTAAGCCAAGCAGGATCAATGGACATGTATCTTTAAGCCAAGCAGGATCAGTGGACATGTATCTTTAAGCCAAGCAGGGTCAGTGGACATGTATCTTTAAGCCAAGCAGGATCAGTGGACATGTATCTTTAAGCCAAGCAGGTTCAGTGGATAAGTATCTTTAAGCCAAGCAGGATCAATGGACATGTATCTTTAAGCCAAGCAGGATCAGTGGACATGTATCTTTAAGCCAAGCAGGATCAATGGACATGTATCTTTAAGCCAAGCAGGATCAGTGGATATGTATCTGTAAGCCAAGCAGGATCAGTGGATATGTATCTTTAAGCCAAGCAGGGTCAGTGGACATGTATCTTTAAGCCAAGCAGGATCAGTGGACATGTATCTTTAAGCCAAGCAGGTTCAGTGGATAAGTATCTTTAAGCCAAGCAGGATCAATGGACATGTATCTTTAAGCCAAGCAGGATCAGTGGACATGTATCTTTAAGCCAAGCAGGATCAGTGGATATGTATCTTTAAGCCAAGCAGGATCAGTGGATATGTATCTGTAAGCCAAGCAGGATCAGTGGACATGTATCTTTAAGCCAAGCAGGGTCAGTGGACATGTATCTTTAAGCCAAGCAGGATCAGTGGATATGTATCTTTAAGCCAAGCAGGATCAATGGACATGTATCTTTAAGCCAAGCAGGGTCAGTGGACATGTATCTTTAAGCCAAGCAGGATCAGTGGACATGTATCTTTAAGCCAAGCAGGTTCAGTGGATAAGTATCTTTAAGCCAAGCAGGATCAATGGACATGTATCTTTAAGCCAAGCAGGATCAGTGGACATGTATCTTTAAGCCAAGCAGGATCAATGGACATGTATCTTTAAGCCAAGCAGGATCAGTGGATATGTATCTGTAAGCCAAGCAGGATCAGTGGATATGTATCTTTAAGCCAAGCAGGGTCAGTGGACATGTATCTTTAAGCCAAGCAGGATCAGTGGACATGTATCTTTAAGCCAAGCAGGTTCAGTGGATAAGTATCTTTAAGCCAAGCAGGATCAATGGACATGTATCTTTAAGCCAAGCAGGATCAGTGGACATGTATATTTAAGCCAAGCAGGATCAATGGACATGTATCTTTAAGCCAAGCAGGATCAGTGGACATGTATCTTTAAGCCAAGCAGGATCAGTGGATATGTATCTTTAAGCCAAGCAGGATCAATGGACATGTATCTTTAAGCCAAGCAGGATCAATGGACATGTGTCTTTAAGCCAAGCAGGATCAGTGGACATGTATCTTTAAGCCAAGCAGGATCAGTGGATATGTATCTTTAAGCCAAGCAGCAGAATTCGGAAGCTATAGGAGTGAATACTAGTTCCTGCTGGCTTGAATAAGAGGCTCCAGACTTATTGGCACCAAAGAGAAAGAGACTGGGACTTGGTTTGATTGATTGGGTGGTAGCGAAAGATTGGTCCCAAAAGACATAACTCTTCCTGGTAACGGGTGGTGATTGGATCCTATCCCAGTGGAATGCTTTTCAGAGTCCCATGGAGTTTCAGTTTGACATCTAGAAGCTTAGAGGCAAGATCCTAATCTCTTTCTTCCATGTTTCCCTCCAGAAAGCGTGAGAGTGCTGTATTTCTGAACCTACAGAGTACCTGAACAAATCTATCTACAGGAAAACAAGTACAGGCTGCAAACAATATCCAGAACTTGCTACTCTCTCTCTGGAAAGGCTGTGACTGCTGTACTTCTGAAGTGGCAGAGAACCTAGATGAATTAATCTGCAGAGAAGACAATTACAGGCTGCGGTCAGCAACTTCAACTTGCAAGTTTACTGTGAAGGAAGGTGTGCTAAAAACCATCATCTGAAACAAAGACTCTTTTTCCTTTTGCTTATTATTTTTACTCCTTTCCACCCCTCTGTGTTTGTCTGTCGTGTGTGCACGTGTGTGTGTGTGTATTTAAATAGTGAGGGGAAAGTTAAAGTGAGGATGTATGAATTATTTAACAATTAACCAGTTGTATTTGCTGCATAGTTCATGAGAGTCCTCGTTATAAATAAACACTAATTGTGTTTAATCTTACAAACCTGGTGACTGTAATTATTGATGTGGAGATGCCGGCGTTGGACTGGGGTGAGCACAGTACGAAGTCTTACAACACCAGGTTAAAGTCCAACAGGTTTGTTTCGATGTCACTAGCTTTCGGAGCGCTGCTCCTTCCTCAGGTGAATGAAGAGGTGTGTTCCAGAAACACATATATAGACAAATTCAAAGATGCCAAACAATGCTTGGAACGCGACCATTAGCAGGTGATTAAATCTTTACAGATCCAGAGTTTTCAGTGATTCTTCACCGTGGGTCCAAAGGAAAAAAATGTCATCGATGTATCTGGTGTATAACGTCGGTTGAAGGTCCTGTGCGGTGAGTAGGTCCGTAATGGATCTGTAAAGATTTAATCACCTGCTAATGGTCGCATTCCAAGCATTGTTTGGCATCTTTGAATTTGTCTATATATGTGTTTCTGGAACATACCTCTTCATTCACCTGAGGAAGGAGCAGCGCTCCGAAAGCTAGTGACATCGAAGCAAACCTGTTGGACTTTAACCTGGTGTTGTTAGACTTCATACTGTAATTATTGGGCAGCCAAGGGCCAAAGACCTCTGGTATTTTTCGAAGAATTACTGGTTAATTCACTTGTGTTGTGACTCTGGGCCAAGTGGGGCTGGAATTGAACGTGGACTCGCCCAGGGTGTCGTAACGCAGCCATCATTTCACATCCTGGGGATATCCAGCTTCTTTCTACTTAAAAGTGAGAACTTAATATATGCTATTTACCCCAAATTAGATTCACCTAGGTGAAGGTGCTACTGCACAATGAAGTAATGAGAATTGGTTCCATTTTACCCGTCTTGTAAATTTGTATCGAATTTGCATCATCCTCCAGAGGGAGCAGTACTTTTTCATTTAAATTGAGCCTAAATGGAGCAATTCTGCATCTCTCAGGCAGCACCAATCGAATCCAAATTAAAAGAAATCAGTGCGGAAATGATTTCTCATGGAGGCATTTTTTTTTTGTAATTGATAAAAGCATCCTTGCCTAATCTTGCACAGCCAAACCCCTGACAAACCGCCATGGATTTATTGGATATATTTCAGCTACTTAATTTACCTTCATTAGGCTCCTTAATGAATGTGGGAGAAAGCCACTCAGAACACTGATCAATATTTTTAAAAAGTCTGCATTTGACCCAATCCCTCCCAATTGCCTTCCCTGACTAAATGATCTGGAGACAGGGGCCAGAATCCTCCGTAATTGGCTATTTACGTGAATCAAAATAGTTGGGCCGGAATTCTCCGTTCAGTCCATTCTCGCCGACGGGATTCTCGGATCCCACTGCAGTGAGTGGAGTTTTAGCTGAGCGAGTGGCGGGACAAACTCAGATCGGAGAATCCCGGCCTGGTCTAGAATCTTAAAGCTCCACACCCTGGTGGGATGGGCTGGCAGGCGGGCTGTAAAACGGGGCACCAGGGCAGCAGCAGTACACCCGCCCACCCACGCTGCAATTTTACCAGCAGCAGGGGAAGCATTGGGGAGCTCAGTTACCCATGGGCTAATTGGGGCCCTTAAGTGGTCAACTAATGGCCACTTAGAGGCCTCCCACCACTATCAGTGGGATTTTACCTGTGGCAGGGGAGGTCAAGTGTCCAGCCCACCAGGTGAAACATTTACGACCATCTTCAGTCATACGTACTGATCCATCTTGGCCTCCTCCTGAGGTCCTCAGCATCACAGATGTCATTCTTCAGCCAATTTAATTCACTCCACGTGATATCAAAAAGTGCTAAGCATTGCATATAGCTAAGGTTTTGGGCTCTGCCCATATCCTGTTAGTAGTGCTCAACATTTGTGCTCCACAACAAGCTTTTCAAGTTGGTTACATAACATGGCTAGTTACATAGCTCTGACACTGCCATCTACCCAAAAATGTAGAAACATTGCCCAGGTATGTCCTGTCCACAAAAAACAATATCCCGAAGCGTGGTACATTGGCGAAACCATGCAGAAGCTGCGACAACAGATGAACGGGCATTGCGCGACAATCACCAGGCAGGAATGTTCCCTTCCAGTCGGGGAACACTTCAACAGTCAAGGGCATTCAGCCTCTGATCGTTGGGTAAGCATTCTCCAAGGCGGCCTTCAGGACGCGTGACAACGCAGAATCGCCGAGCAGAAACTTGTAGCCAAGTTCTGCACACGAGTACGACCTCAACCGGGACGTTGGATTCATGTCGCATTACATTCACCCCCCACCATCTGGCCTGGGCTTCCGAAATCCTACCAACTGTCCTGGCTTGAGACAATTCACACCTCTTTAACCTGTGATTATCCCTCTTTCCAGTTGCTTTGTCTGGATCTGTAGAGACTTAATTACCTGCAAAGACTCGCATTCAAAGTATCGACTTGCATCTTTGACTTTGTCTATATATATGTTTCTGGAACCCACCTCTTCATTCACCTGAGGAAGGAGCTGTGCTCCGAAAGCTAGTGATTCAAAACAACCTGTTGGACTTTAACCTGGTGTTGTAAGACTTCTTACTTGTGCTCACCCCAGACCAAAGCCGGCATCTCCACATCACAAAAAACAAAACAAATGCAATCCATTCAACTACCGTCCCGTCAGCCTTTTCTCAAACATCCGGAAAGTAATGGGAGGTTTTGTCAACAATGCCATCAAGCAGCACTTACTCATCAATTACCTGCTCACTGATGTTCCATCTGGGTTCTGCCAGGACTACTCGGCTCTAGACCTCATAAGCCTTGCTCCATACATGGGCAAAAGAGTTGTACTCAAGCGGTGAGGTGGCTTTTGGGAGAAGATAATGTCTCTGGATTAGTCATCCAGAGGCTCAGGCTGTGCTCTGGGGACATGGGTTCAAATCCCACCACCGCAGCTGATGGAATTTAAATTCAATTAATAAATCTGGAATTTAAGGTTAATCTCAGTAAGGTCACCATGAATGATTGTCCATGTTACACTCATGCTCTTTAGGGGGGAAATTTAACATCGTTGGCGGCCTGGCCTACTTATAGAATTTACAGTGCAGAAGGAGGCCACTCGGCCCATCAAGTCAGCACCGGCTCTTGGAAAGAGCACCCACTTAAGCCCACACCTCCACCCTATCCCCATAACCCCATAACACAGTAACCCCACCCAACACTAAGGGCAATTTATCATGACCAATCCACCTAACCTGCACATCTTTGGACTGTGGGAGGAAACCGGTGGACCCGGAGGAAACCCACGCACACACTGGGAAGATATGCAGACTACGCACAGACAGTGACGCAAGCCGGAATCGAACCTGGGACCCTGGAGCTGTGAAGCAATTGTGCTATCCACAATGCTACCGTGACTCCAGGGGCGCGATTCTCCACTCCCATGCCGGTTGGGAGAATCGCCTGGGCCGCCAAAATTTCCCGCGACGCCTTCCCGCGATGTTGCTCTGTTTCCTGGGCGAGACGTCCCTGAAGGTTCGGCGGATGGCCCTGGGGAACATAAGAGATTTTGGGTTCGTTAGACACGGTGGCCCGGGTGTATGGTGGTGGTGGGTGCACAGTGTGAGGGGGGATGGGATCGGGGGTGCAGTGGCCAGAGTGTGAGGGGGGATGGGATCGGTGGTGCAGTGGCCAGAGTGTGAGGGGGGATGGGATCGGGGGTGCAGTGGCCAGAGTGTGAGGGGGGCGATGACGGGTTGGGGGTGGAGAGGACATGCAGGGTTCTCTCACTTGCTTCTGCGCCTCCGACCTGGCATGGCGCGACCTCCCGGGTGAACAGTTAGGGGGTGCAGGACCAGAGAACCCCCTCCGGTTCTCATGCGCTCCCGCTGGTTGTGCGCTGTCTTGTCCTGGGGGTGGCGGGAGGGGGGGGGTGGATAAAGCATCACCATTAGGAGGGTATCATCAGGGCATGCAGATATAGACAACATTGTTGCTGGTTCCGGAGACAGCACGCCATGGCTTCGCTCCAGGGGTCCCCGGGGTTCATGAGGGTCGAGTAGATAGTTGGGCACCGTGACCCCCCCCAAACCCCCCTGACCCCCCCAACATCGCCCCTGATGCCCCAGTCCCCCCCAACACTCCCCCCCCACCCCACTCCCCCCCCCCCCCCCGTGCTGGGGGGGGGGGGGGGGGGGGGGGAGCCTGGGGGCACCGTCATGGCACTTACCCTGGCAGCCCGGGTGAGGTCGTGCAGCTTCTTGCGGCACTGCTCCCCCGTCCGGGGGGTCTGCCCCACAGCACTGACTGCGGTGCCCACCTCCTGCCAGCCGCGCCTCACCGCACTGGATGGCTGGCGATGCCCACGTCTTGGGCAGAGGGTGTCCCTTCTCCACTCCACCTCATCCACTAGGGTGTCCAGGTCCGTGTCCCGGAACCTCGGTGCGGCTCTTCGGGGCTCAGCCATTTCCTCTGTTCTCCTCCGGGTCCTCTGTGCACGGATCGCGCAATTTATGACGCAGCGCTGCGTCATTCGGGCGTCGCTCGGTGACGACGCGGCCTTCGCGACACGCCCCCCCCGAGGTTCTCGCGGCCCCGATCCTAGCCCATTTTCGGGCCCTGAATCGGTCGGGATCGGGGCCGTTTGTGCCATCGTGAACCTCGACGGCGTTCACGACGGCGCAGCCACTTCGGCGTGTGAGTGGAGAATCACGCCCCAGATTCCTGACACAGCAATTTTGCTGATTCTCAACTACCTTCTGCAATTGCCTAGAAAGTCATTCAGCTCAAAGGCAGTTTGGGATGGACAGCAAATGCCAGCAACACCCACATCCCAAGAATGAAATTTTACATCAAGGCAGCAGTTGTCCACATGTGACACCAACGGGCCTTTAAAATTCAAATCAATAACTAACAAAAAGGCATTTTATGCTGAAGCCTTTTCCTGTGACAGCCATCTTCAGCATTAACACAGAGGAAGATAGTTTTTATTTGAGGACAATCATCTCAACTCCAAGACATTACTGCAAGAGGTTCTCACGGCAGCATCCTCAATCCAGTCTATTTCATCATTTAGTCAGATGTCGAGATGTCACCAAGCCTGTCTAAATGCCCTTTAAGCTTCTTTGCATCCTCCTCACATTTACACCTAGTCCTGTGTCATCAGCAAGCTTGGAAATATTACATTTGGCCCCCACTGCCAAATTATTGATATAGGATGTGAATTGCTGAGCCCTGTAGTACTCTAGCGGTACCCCATTAGTCACAGTCTGCCAACACGAGAATGATCCATTTATTTTTACTTTCTGTTTTCTATCCATTAACAAATTCTCAACCCATGCCACTATATTACAACCAATCCCTAATTTTGTTGTACTAACCTCTTGTGTGGAATCTCAGCGAAAATCTTCAGAAATATGCCACACACATCCCCTGGTTCCCCCTTGCGGGCTTCACAATGGTTAAAACCGTGGCTTCACGGCGCCAGGGTCCCAGGTTCGATTCCCGGCTTGGGTCACTGTCTGTGCGGAGTCTGCACATTCTCCCCATGTCTGCGTGGGTTTCCTCCGGGTGCTCCGGTTTCCACCCACAGTCCAAAGATGTGCAGGTTAGGTCGATTGGCCATGTTAAATTGCCCTTAGTGTCCAAAAAGGTCAGGAGGGGTTACTGGGTTACGGGGATAGGGTGGAAGTGAGAGCTTAAGTAGGGTGGTCTTTCCAAGGGTCGGTGCAGACTCGATGGGCCAAATGGCCTCCTTCTGCACTGTAAATTCTATGTTATCTATTCGTTTAATTACATTTTGCAAATCGTTACATATTAATTACACGTAGGTATACTGACATTCCTTCATAATTGCAAAATCAACATCCTGGAACTCTTTATCTAAGAGTACCTACCACATGGGCTGTAGCAGCTCAATAAGAACCGCCACCTTCTCAGGGACAATGAGGGATGGCAAATTGTGCCTTGCGAGCAATGCTCACATCCCATAACAAATTAAAATAATAACCCCAACTCAACAACAGCTTTTTGAAAAGCATTTAAGTTCCAAGTAACAGTTCTTTCAGAAACTTTTGGCGCAATGCGTTAAACTATCAGGATTAAGTAACCCTACCCTAATCCCACAGTGTATGTTGCCTGGAAAAAGGAACAGGGACATGGAAGAGCCAAATGGCCAGAGGAATTGGCTAGGTTAGTTTTAGAATTTTGCTTGTTTTTAAGTTCCCTGTGCGCCAGGAGGAACAAGCTATATCACCATTCTCCCAAGGCTAATGGCATAATCCTAATAACCCATAAGATACTCAAACCAGGTTATAACTACCAGTCAACAACGGTTAGTCACAATCATAAAATAATGCTTTCCACCTCAAGACCCTCTCTCCCCCTAATGCTGCCAAAATTAATCCTGATGCTAGCTGTTATAGGAAAAAGCTTCAGCATAAAAGTGCGATCATACAAGCCGGTTTAGCTCAGTTGGCCGGACAGATGGTTCGTGATGCAGAGCGAGGCCAGAAGTTATTCATGAAGGCCTCCCCGTCTCAACCTTGCCTCCCGCCTGAGGTGTGGTGATCCTCAAGTTAATTCATCACCAGTCAGCTCTCCCCCTCAAAGGGAAAACACCCTCTGGTCATCTGGGAAGCTGGTGACTTTACTTATGAGGGGCAGCACAGCACGGTAGCACAGTGGTTAGCACTGTGGCTTCACATGCCAGGGTTCCAGGTTCGATTCCAGGCTGGGTCACTGTGGGGAGTCTGCACGTTCTCCCCGTGTCTGCGTGGCTTTCCTCCGGACGCTTCGGTTTCCTCCCACAAGTCCCGAAAGACGTGCTATTAGGTAATTTGGACATTCTGAATTCTCTCTCTGTGTACCCGAACAGGCGCCAGAATGTGGCGTCTAGTTGTTTTTCACAGTAACGTCATTGCAATGTAAGCCTACTTGTGACAATGAAGATTATTAGTATTACCATTAACCACTATTGATAAGTCTGCCTTATTTCAGGCTATTGTTTTAGTATTACTATTAAGTTGGCAGCTTGGGAACAGATAGTCCCAATGGCCGTTGATTCCATTCAGGAATTATAATAATAATCTGTATTAGTGTCACAAGTAGGCTTACATTAACACTGCAATGAAGTTATTGTGAAAATCCCCTAGTCGTCACATTCCGGTGCCTGTTCGGGTACACAAAGAGAATTCAGAATGTCCAATTCACCTAGCAAGCATGTCCTTCGGGATTTGAGGGAGGAAACCGGAGCACCCGGAGGAAACACACGCAGACACGGCGAGCACGTGCAGACTCCGCACAGTGACCCAAGCCACGAATCGAACCTGGGACCCTGGCGCTGTGAAGCAACAGTGCTAACCACTGTGCTACCGTGCGCTTGAGCTCGACCAATCCTCAGGTGCGTAAATATATTTACCCCAGCCCTTGAAGCCGAACCATTTTCAAGACACAAAAGCGATACTGAAAGTGGCACAAAGGGGTTACAGTTAGAAGAACTTCAGTGTTATGAAAATAATACATGTTATGGAAAATGTGTTACGTTTGGAGCACTAATTCCCCTGAACAAAGTTGTCAGAGAAAATGTGTTTCTTCTTTAAAAGCTACTTGACTGAACATCTCGATGACTGGTTAAAAGAGAAAACTCACCTTTTCTTGTTCTGGATCTGTCAAGCCCTTGTATTGTAGTTCAGAAAGAATTTTATTCTCGGAGATAAGAAGAGAATGATTAGGAACCATAGTAAAGATGATGCAGAGATACGGGATGGGCTATAACACACACTCTTCCCTGCCAGCCAAAAATACAGTTGTTCTGCAGTATCATAGAATCATAGGATCCCTACAGTGCAGAAGGAGGCCATTCGGCCCATCGAGTCTGCACCGACCCTCTGAAAGACCACCCCAACCCAGGCCCAATCCCCCACCCTATCCTTGTGACCCATACCTAGGGGCAATATAGCATATCCAATCCAACTAGCCTACACATCTTTAGGCCTTGGGAGGAAGCCAGAGCACCCAGGGGAAACCCACGCAGACACAGGGAGAACGTGCAAACTCGACAGAGATAGTCGCCCGAGGTCGGAATCGCACCCGGGTCCCTGGCACTGTGAGGCAGCAGTGATAACCACTGCGTCACCGTGCCTCCCTAAAGTAGAGCATTTCCCCATGTTCAAAGTTTTTCTGCTGACAGCACTGAGATTCCAGAACCATGTTGAGCAAATGTACAAGTGGTCTGCAGTTAGAGAAACTGGTCAATTTTACTGACCACTATTTTATGAAAGCTTCCATTCATTTACTGCTGAGAACGCTTCATACTGAAACTATCACCATCATTCAACAGACTATTTGAGATTGCATTGCACCACTTACTGCAGACAGTATGCAGTATTATACAAAGCTCCTTATTTCCCTTGAATAGAGAAGGAGATTTAATCAAAATCAAGAACCTTTCTTTCATTTGTGGAACTGCAGACCACACATATATCACAAGAACATGTTAATATGCTGCTTATGAAAAACTCCTTTGCATCTACTCAGTTCCATATTTTTTCATTGACATTTACTTTCTGTGTGTTACGCCAATGAGACCGATTTGTGAGTGTTTCTTTCCTATTAATAACTAATAATGGTCAACTGCCCATCTTTCTAGGAGTTTCGTTTTTCCATCAGTGATCTCAAGCCAATATACGAAAAAGCGCAGAACCCACCCCTCTAAGATGCTGCATCAGAGAGTATTCTGCAGCAGGCACATTCCTCTCCTCTATCCTCCCAGCCCGCCATCAACCCTCCCTCCCCACTTGCCTCCTTGGTGCAGATAGTGTCTCACCAAAACAATGGGTGTGCGGATGACTCTGGGAAATGTGTCTGGGTCAAAGGTCTAACAAGGCTCCTATGTTCTGGTGCCACAAATCAACCCACCCAACCAGTGGCAAGAGTGCATGTATGTGAATGTGCACATTTGAGAGAGAGCCTGCATGGAGCTGCATTTTTCAGGGAGGGTGAGGTCAAGGGGCATTGCATGCCTCCCAGGGAGGAAAATCAGCCAGCAGCCAGGGGAAGGAGCTCAACCTGCAGCCAAAAAGCGCTACCGGCAGGCTAACCTAGTTGAGAATGCAAACTCCGCCACCCACTCCTCCGACAGGAAGTCCCGCCCTCAGGGGATGCCAGCCAATCTGATCCAGCAGTCCCAGCACTCAGTAGTGGGTGCTGCTGGGACTGCAAGGTAGAGCAGAAAGAATAGCGATGACTGCAGGAGTCAGGCAAGTCCCAAGTTTTTAGGGCAGAGAGGATCCGAGAACCTGGAGATGGAGGGACTACATTTTGGAGGGCAGGTGGTGATAAACATTGGGGTTGAAATTTGGGGTGGGGGGGATTGGCCCCAAACACCCCTCCCCCACCATCAAATGTTACATTCCCCCCTTCCTTTTCATCCTTTTTTCAACTTGGCCTCAAAAAACAGCCTGCCCATTCCTGCCTGTCTGATCACACCTACCGTATTATGGCGTGGCAGCATAATATCCAGGTTAATTGGCTTGGAAACAAGCTTATGATCTTTAAGGGCAGCATGGTAGTACCGTGGTTAGCACAGTTGCTTCACGGCTCCAGGGTCCCAGGTTCAATTCCCGGCTTGGGTAACTGTCTGTGCGGAGTCTGCACGTTCTCCCCGTGTCTGCGTGGGTTTCCTCCGGGTGCTCCGGTTTCCTCCCACAGTCCAAAGATGTGCAGGTTAAGTGGATTGGCCATGATAAATTGCCCTTACTGCCCGAAAAGGTTAGGTGGGGTTACTGGGACAGGGTGGAGCCATGGGCTTAAGTAGGGTGCTCTTTCCAAGGGCCGGTGCAGACTCGATGGGCCAAATGGCCTCCTTCTGCACTGTAAATTCTATGATCTATGAATTCTCTATTTAAATATGGACTGCCAATTTTGACACCCACCCAGCTGATGTATTATGGGGGACAGCTCGAGGGTGGGTGGGAAGATGGTGGGCTGGGCATGCCCCCTGCTGAATACACACCATGCAGGGAGCTATAAAATCCAGCCCATGGGTTTGATAGATACACAGAATGGTGGAGTCATGCTCTCATGTTAATTCAGCCGAGTGCAGAGAGATTCAATTCTCAGCTTTATAAACAGATCCAATAGAGGAACAAATGGCCGTTGCAAAGGTTGGCAATCAATTCAGTCTTTTGTTTCCAATGTAACCCCAAAGATAAGCCTTAAGAAAGCCAGTCTGCAAAAGCAGTTCACAGCCAGTTTTATTTCTGCAGCATGTTGCCTAAGGCTTCTTGCGTTTAAGTCTTTAACTAGCAGACGAATATATAATAATCTTTTTTTTAATATCACAAGTAGGCTTACAATTAACACTGCAAGAAAGTCGCCACATTCCAACGCCTGTTCGGGTTCACGGAGGGAGAATTCAGAATGTCCAAATTACCGAACAAGCACGTCTTTTGGGACTTGTGGGAGGAAACCGGAGCACCCGGAGGAAACCCACGCAGACACGGGGAGAACATGCAGACTCCGCACAGACAGTGACCCAAGCCGGGAATCAAACCTGGGACCCTGGCGCTGTGAAGCAACAGTGCTAACCACTGTGCTGCCGTGCCGCCCCCATATGAGCATAAATGTTATCGCACATTATACGGCCTGGAGAAATTTATCCATTTCTGACGTTAGGCTGGCTAGTTTATAGTTATCGAGTTTACTGCTTTCTGCCTTCTCTAACAGATTGGTTAAATTGTTCCATTTCCAACACCTTGAGGCAAATATGTTTGTATGATTATGATCAGAATCCCTGCTTTCGCCTCTCCCAATTCAGCATTAGAATGCATGACCATAGGGCCTGTCTTATTTGCATTTTTGAGTTCCACCAAAGTTTTCCATACCATTTGCTTATCTGTAGCTACTCTGTCTAACCATGCTGCTGCCTCCTCTTATAAACCCTTTCATTCTCATTGTCAGATTCTTCTATGAAAATCAAAAGAAAGAAAACTTGGCTAGCTCAGTTGGCTCGTGATGCAGAGCGACGTCAACAGTGAGGGTTCGATTCCCATACCAGCTGAGGTTATTAATAAAGCCTTCTCAACCTTGCCCCTCGCCTGAGGTGTAGTAGCCCTCAGGTTAAATCACCACCAGTCAGCTCTCCCCCTCAAAGGGAAAACAGACTATGGTCCTCTGGGACTGTTGCGACATTTTTCACTCGGGTAAATACTCAGCAAAAGCAAAGAACTGGGTGAAAAGTTCAAAGGGACTGCAAATCAACAAAAAACTTTGTGGCAATGGGAAAGAAATACAGCTTTATAAAGCCTTAATATTAATCCAACAAAAAAAATGCATGAATAAAACATTAATCAATCATGCTTTTTAAAAAAAATAATGTGGAAAAGATATTTTCAGCGGCACAGTGGTCAGCACTGCTGCCTTACAACGCCAGGACCCGGATTGGATTCTGGCCTTGGGTGACTGTCAGCGTGGAGTCTGTACATTCTCCCCATCTCTGTGTGGGTTTCTTCCGGGTACTCCGGTTTCCTCCCACAGTCCAAAGATGTGCAGTTTTGGTGGAGTGGCCATTCTAATTTGCTCCTTTTTGTCCGGGGATGGTGCAGGGTAGGTTACGTGGACGAGGGAGTGGACCTCGGTAGAATTCCCTTGCAGAGGGTCGGTGCAGATTCAATGGATCGAATGGCCTTCTACTGCACTGTAGGGAGTCTAGGAGTCTATCATTTCAATGAAAATTTTGTTTTGTGAGTAGTCAAAATCAAGTCAATGAACCTTTCCATGATTGTTAGAAAAGTCACTGGCTGATGTAACAAGATGCATACTCAGGTGGGGCAGGAAAAGACATCTCCAAGGCAGTTTTACTTTTCTTCTCCAAGCTTTAGGTAGCCTAACTAGCTGTATGAAGGTTTGTCAAGCCTGTCCCATGTCCCTTATCTTGGGTTTCTCATGTCATAGCTGCCTCAGCACCCAAAATACAATGGAGCTGAGGGGAAGTAGGAGATAAAAAAAAGAAACAAGCTATGCTGACAAGTTACACAGAAACACACAGGTAATCGCTTATTGTCACACGTAGGCTTCAATGAAGTTACTTGAAACGCCCCTAGTCGTCACATTCCGGCGCCTGTTCGAGGAGGCTGGTGCGGGAATTGAACCTGCGCTGCTGGCCTTGTTCTGCATTACAAGCCAGCTGTTTAGCCCACTGTACTAAACCATCCCAACTCAAAAAGTAGCTGTGAACCAGGTGACCTTGGTCTCCATCGAGGCACAGTATGGCATATATATATATGCCAGACACACCATCTAATATGCATTAACAATCTGTGCGGATAAGAGTGCCAACATGCATGGAATCATTTTTAATTAATCAAACATACTGCAAAGAATTTCCCTTGAATGATGGAAAGAAGAATGTGAAAAGCAAGTGTGTGGGCTAAGACAATTGCTGTAAATGATGACACTATCCAAGCTCTCTCAGAATTATACTTCTGCAATATAGATGATCTTCTCTCCATTTCCTCAACATTACCAAAGCACTTTCAAGAACAATGCTCAATCATTATTTAAGGCAACAAACTCCATAGCTATAAACATAGAATTTACAGTACAGAAGGAGGCCATTCGGCCCATCGAGTATGCACCGGCCCTTGGAAAGAGCACCCCACGCCTCCACCCAGTAGCCCCGTCACCCCACCTAACCTTTTTAGACACTAAGGGCAATTTATCATGGCCAATCCACTAAACTTGTACATCTTTGGACTGTGGGAGGAAACTGGAGCACCCGGAGAAAACCCACGCAGACACGGGGAAGAACGTGCAGACTCCGCACAAGACAGTGACCCAAGCCAGGAATCAAACCCGGGTCCCTGGTGTTGTGAAGCAACAGTGCTAACCACTGTTCCTACCATGCCGCCCACCATGTCTACCACCATTTGTGTGTCCAAGAGTTTCCCATTTTCATTCTTGAAATCACTGTTCCATTTTTTAGACCATGCCCCCAGTCCTAGGTTCCCCAACAAGCATAAATTGTTCCTCTCTATCTGTTCCCTTTTAATATCTTGAAAACCTCAACCAAATTTCTCCAGGGAATGTAACCCTCGTTTGGATAAAAGTCTGCTGCTAATTCATGCCTTTGTTATCACTAGACTCGACTATTACAAGGCACACTCGGCTGGTCTCCCACATTCTACCCATCTTCTGTAAACCTGAGGTCATCCAAAACTCTGCAGCCCATATCCTAATTTGCTCTACGCCCTGTCCCCCTGTGCTCGCTGACGTACAAATCCCTCCATGGCCTCTCCCCTCCCTATCTCTTTAACCTCCTCCAGACTCACAACCTCCTGAGATAACTCATCTAATTCTGGCCTCTTGAGCAACTTCCGATTTAATTTCTCTACCATCAGTGACCTTGATTTCAAAAGGTGAGTCATCAACCTCTGGAATTCCCTCCTAAACCTCTCTGCGTCTCTACTTGACTTTCCTCCTTTAAGTCACTCCTTGAAGCCTACCTCTTTGAATAAGATTGTGGCCATCTTACCTAGGTCCAGATTTTCGCTTGTGGGTGAACTGCACAGAGATGGGAGAATTCCCGGCTCTGCAAACCCCACCTTTAAAAATAGCCACCCACAGTTTTCTTTTTTTTTTGGTGGTGGTGTAGCCACGTAAAATGGCTGCGTCCCGATTAATCTGGCCAAAACCCAGTTTGAAATGGCTAACCCGAAAGGCTGATGGGAAAAGCAGCTAACAAGCCACAAGCAGGCAGCTGCAGACAGTATTGCATATTCGGCTCTGGGGAAGTTGGCCCAGATCGATACTCAGGGCTATCAACAGCCCATCAACCCAGATATTTGCAGTTACATTCAGGACTGTTAGCAGCCCATCTATCCAGACATCTGCAGTTAAATCGGCTATCCCCGGGAACAATTGCAACATATTAGCAATTAAATACCGGGCCAGACCTGTCGGCGCCTGCAGTGGCCGAAACAAAGACAGGTGAACGACCACCCTCCGATCGAGGAATCGCCTCACCATTGGACACATCGACCCCAGGGATTGGGGACAAATCCAATCACTTGGGACTCAGGGTCAAGGGCCGCCCCGGGAGGCGGGAAGCCCCTGGGCCCTATAAAAGTGAGGGGCCAAGTTCAGATCTCTCTCTCTCTCTCCTCTTCGCCTGCTCGAGACCCTCGCAAGACCAGCAACCGGCAACTGTAAGTTTGAATCCAGCGATCGCTATCCGGTAGAGACACCTAGCCATCGACCTGTAGCAGCCTTTTGAATCCCACGGGCCAGATCTGATTGGACAGCCATTCGTTTCCCTGACCTAGTGGGCTCTTCCTAAGTTAAGTATTGGCCAGTAGTGATAGGTTTATTATATAGATAGTAGTATTAGTGTATTAATATTGCTTGCTGTATATAATAAATGACCGTTGATTTAATCCTTACTAAGCGGTGTGCTGTATTATTAATCATAACCTGAACTTGAACCACGTGGCGGTATCATAAAGATACCTGGCGACTCGTGAGCAAAGGTGACGTAATCAGAGCAAATAGACTAAGGCTAAAAAGAGCAACAGTGGGAGGACAGGCAACAGGATGGATTAGAAGTGGAGCCAAACCGGCTCCAGAATGGGTGCAGAAGCTGTTAGGTGCTAAGGCAGGTTGGGCGGAAAACCTGCCCTTAATTGGCCAGCTAGTGCAAAATCAAGGTCATTTCCTGTTGATTGTGGGCACACAACATGCACAACATTGAGACCCAGGCTTCACACTCCTGATCTGCCTCTTAACCCTACACTCTATCTCCTACCGATCAGCCAATTTCCTCACCAGGTAAAATGGTTTGCCTTCAATTGCATGAACATCAACTTCAGCAAACCATCTTATGTGGGACTTTATCAAATAACTTAAGAAAACCTATATAAGTAACATCCATGGATATTCCTGGTCCATTACTTTCACCATTTCATCAAAAAAATTCAATCAGGTTTGTCAGGCATAACGTACCCTTTAGAAATTCATGCTGGCTTTCTCAGATCAGCTGAAAATTTTCAAGATGCTCAGTCACCCTATGCTCAATTATAGGCTCCAGCAAATTCCTGACAACAGATGTTAGGCTAACTGGTCCATAACTCCCCAGTTTCCTTCTCTCCTTTCTTAAATAATTAACACCTCCCACTGGTGCAGTGAACACACATACACTGTTTATAAAAACAAGCATTCACATAATTTAGATTATTGCATCAATGAAAAACACAGAAAAGGCATTGAGGGTTATTTTACCCTTTATTCTCAGATGGAAAACAGGTTTCATTGAATTAATTGTACGTTTTGCATGTGCTCCGAGGTGAGAGTGACTGCCTTTGACATCGAGGCAGTATTCGGCCGAGTGTGGCATCAAGCAGCACGAGCAAAACTGAGGACAATGGGAATCGGGGAAAACTTAGCCTAGTAGAAAGGAAGATGAAACAAAAACAGAAAATACTGGACAATCTCGGCAGGTCTGACAGCATCTGTGGAGAGAAAAGGAAGCGAACGTTTCGAGTCTGGATGACTCTTTGTCGAAGCTCAGGAAGGAAGCTTAAGAAAGCTCAGGAAAGGAAGATGGCTGTGGTTGTTGGAGGCCAATCATCTCAATCCCAGGACACGATGCAGGAGTCCCTCAACATAGTGCCCTCGGTCTAACCATCATCAACTGGATCATTATTAGAACTTCCCTCTACCATAAGGTGAGAAGTGGAGATGTTAACTGATAATTGCACAATGTTTCGTGCCATTTGAGACTCCTCAGACACTGAAGCAGTCCGTGCCAATATGCAGCAAGACATGGGCAACCTTCAGGATTAAGCTAATAAATGGAAAGTAGGTTTGCACCACCCAAGTGCCAGGTAATGTATTTCTTCAACAAGAGAAAATCTAAACATCTCCTTTTGGCATTCAATGGTATTATCATTGCCGTATCCCCCATTATCACCACCGAGGGGGGCTTAAATTGACCAGAAACTGAACTGACCAGCTATATAAATACTGTGGCTACATGGGAAGGTCAGAGGCTGGGAATTCTATGACAAGTCACTCACCTCCTGGCTCCCCAAAGCCTGACAAGGCACGAATCAGGAGTGTCATGGAACGTTCTTCACTTGCCTCATTGAGTGTGGTTCCAAAAACACTCAAGAAGCTTGACATAATCCAGGACAAAGTAGCCTGCTTGATTGGCATTTTGGGCATCACCCTAAACATTCACTCCGTCCACCACTGTTGCAGTGGCAGCAGCAGTATGTATCATTTACAACACGCACTGCAGCAATTCACCAAAGCTCCTTCAGCAGCACTTCTCAGACCCGCAATATCGACCCTCTGGAAGGACAAGGGCAACAGATGCATGGGAACAGCACCGTTTGCAAGTCTCCCTCCTAGCTATATACCATCTTGACTTGGAACTATATTGTCGTTCCTTCACTGTCGCTGGGTAAATATCCTGGAACTCCCTCCCTAACAGCACTGTGGGTGTACCTACACCACATGGACTGCAGTGGTTCAAGAAGGCAGCTCACCACCACCTTCCCAAGAGTAATTAGTGATGAGTGACAAATCCTGGCCTAGCCAGTGACATCTGCAGCCCATGAAATAATATATATATATTTTTAAATCTATTTAGCTGAAATCGGGTGAAATATAAGACTAAAATATATATCCAGTTGGATTTTTGCTCCCTCCAAAGTAGCGTCAGGTATTTGTTGAATGCGGGCAGCATGGTAGCACAGTGATTAGCACTGTGGCTTCACAACACCAGGGTCCCAGGTTGGATTCCCAAACTGGGTCACTGTCTGTGCGGAGTCTGCACGTTCTCCCCGTGTCTGCTCCGGTTTCCTCCCACTAGTCCAAAAAGACGTGCTGTTAGGTAATTTGAATTCTCCCTCTGTACCCGAACAGGTGCCGGAATATGGCGACTCGGGGCTTTTCACAGTAACTTCATTGCAGTGTAAGCCTGCTTGTGACAATAAAGATTATTTTTAAAAATGATTCCAGAACTTTTGCCTCCATTGTTTTCTATTTCCTAATCATCAATCCTAAAATTATTTTATACCAGTTTGAATTTTGATGTCTTATTCTAATCTGCGGTTACTGTTCACCAAGTCATGCTGCAACAACTATTTCATGTACATTTTCTGGGTCTTTTGCAAATATCAGATTAAGATAAACATCACTTCTTATGGCTTCCTTGACACACTGGGTCAGCAAGGAATCATGCATTATATTTGGAAACTCTTGACCCAAGTACCCTTGGGTTTACTCTGTTTATATTAAGATAATTGAAGTCACCTATTAAAATAAATTACTTGTTCTCACATGCATACGCTTTCTATTGCTCCTTGTTGAAAACTATTCTCTTATGCAGACCTTGTGGTCTATAATATATTCCTGGAGCTAGCTTGAATTTTTCTGCTTTCTAGATCATTTTGAAGATTTCTACTTCCCTTACAATCAACATCTTTTATCTCCCAGGTATCCCTGACATATAACGCTAAACCACCAGCTTTTAGTCCACTGTATGTTTGAAAGTTCTGCCCCATGATGTTTTATTGATTTCCATCCTGTGAACTTAACCATGTTTCTGATTCCCAGAGCATGCGTTAACCAAAACCATCACTGCACAACCTCTCATTGCCAGCAACAATGGCAAATGCCACCCACGCAACATCAACCAATTCCCACTACCCCCCCCCCCCCCCTCACCCCCAGGCTCCCTTCATCTGTCACAGTATGACCTGACCTGTATAGCTCGAAAAGTAAAGGATAAGCTGGGACGATTTTTTTAAATGTCAATTTTCATCATTGGCTAAGAGTTTCAACTTATCACACATAATAATTGTTCACGACATTGTTTTGTATTTTCACAGAATCGGAGTCGCAGAATTGTTACGGTGCAGAAGGAGGCCATTTGGCCCATCATGTCAGCACCAGATCTCCAAATGAGCATCATGACTTAGTGCCCATTCCCCTGTCTTTTCCCCATACCTCTGCACACTGTTTCTCTTCAAATAATCACCTAATGTCCTCTTGAATGCCTCGATTGAACCTGCCTCCACCACATTTCCAGGCTGATTTCCAGACCCAAACCACGCAGAGTGGAAGTTTTTTCTCACGTTACATTTACTTCTTTTGCAAATCACTTTAAACTGTGCCATCTCGTTCATGATTCTTTTATGAGCGGGAACAGTTTCTCCCCGTCTACTCTGTCCAGCCCACTCATGATTTTGAACATCTCGATCAAATCTCCTCTTAGTCTTCTTCTCTCTGAGGAGAACAGTCCCAACCTCTCCGATCAATCTTCACAACTGAAGATTCTCATCCCTGGAACCGTTCTTGTAAACCTCTTCTGCATTTTCTCCAGGGTATTCACATCCTTCCCATAGTGTGGTGCCCAGAACTGTACACAATACTTCAGCTGAGGTCCACCTAGGGGCTTATACAAGTTCAGCATAACATCCTTGTTCTTGTACTCTATGTCGCTAATGATAAAGCCCAGGATGTTATATGCTTTATCAACTGCACTCTCCACCTGTCCTGCTACTTTTAATGGCTTACTAAGCAGGAACATCAAATTCTTACATTTATATAGCACCTGTAACAAAGTAAAAACATCTAATCGCAACGTGATCAGACAAAAATCAGCACCAAGCCAAAGAAGGACACATTAATGCAGGTGAGTAGAAGCTTGATCATAGGTAAATTTTAAAGAGGTTCTTAAAGGAAGAATGAGGTGGTGTAGGCTGTCGTGTTGGGTGTTCTGATGCACAAATGATCCAACACGGCTGTAGATGGTACAACTCTGTTTTATTGTTTAATCAACGTTAACAACTAACTACTGGCTTGGGTACGTGCTTCACCAGCTAACCTGTGGACCCTGTCCTATCACTATCTTAGTGAGACACTCAGCACATGGTCTATGTCTGAGTGGCGCGCTGTGAGCTCTGTGCTCTGAGCTATCTCCTGGTAGAATGAGCGGGAACTGTGGTGTTCTCTGTTTTATAGTGCGTGTGCTCTCACTGGTGATTGGCTGCGATGTTATGTGTGTGCTGGTTGATCCAACTGCCTGTCCATCAGTGTGTGTGTGATTGCACCATGATATGCTGATGTGGATAACATGACAGGGAGGGGAGTGGTGAAGGGAGTGTGTGGAGAGGTTTAGGAAGTGAAATCCAGAGCTTAGAGCCTGGTTGGTTAAAGGCAAGGCTGCCCATGGTGAGCTGTGCAAAGTATGTGTGTGTGGTGATGGCTGGGGGAGGGTGCGGGGTAATGAGGTCAAAGGTGGGAGCAACAGAGAGTTATCAGAGGGTTGTAAAGCTGGAGGAAATCACAGGCATAGGGTGTGGCAAGGCCATAGAGGGATTTGAACTCAAGGATGAGAATTATAACCTTGGAGAGTTAGTGAACCGGGAACCGATGTCAGTGGCACCCAGGTGATGGGTGAATGGACTTTTTGTGAGTTAGGATACAAGCTACAATGTTTTGGTTAAGCTTAAGTTTATAGAGAGTTGAATCATAGAATTTACAGTGCAGAAGGAGGCCATTTGGCCCATCGAGTCTGCACCAGCTCTTGGAAAGAGCACCCTACCGAGACCAACACCACCCTATCCCCATAACCCAGTAACCCCACTCAACCAACCCTAAGGCCAATTTTGGACACTAAGGGCAATTTAGCATGGCCAATCCACCTAACCTGCACGTCTTTGGACTGTGGGAGGAAACCGGAGCACCCAGAGGAAACCCACGCACACACAGGGAGAACGTGCAGACTCCGCACAGACAGTGACCCAAGCCAGGAATCGAACCTGGGACCATGGAGCTGTGAAGCAATTATGCTAACCACTATGCTACCGTGCTGCCAAGATGAGCAGCCAGCCAGGATAACACTGAAGTAGTTAAGTTTTATGGCAATAAATGTGTTAATGAGGATTTCAGCAGCAGATGGACTGAAACAGGTTGGAGACAAGCGATGTTAAGGTGGTGAACACAGGCTGTCTTGGTGATGGACAGGATATGAGTGCAGAGCTCAGCTCAGGGTCAAATAGGACACTGAGGTTGCAAATAGTCAGCTTCATCCAGAGACAGTGGCCAGAGAAGGGGAAGGGGGTCTATGATTAGGGAACACAGTTTTTTTTCACAGTAACTTAATTGCAGTGTTAATATAGCCTACTAGTGTCACTAATAATGATTATGATTATTATTTTGTGGCAGGGACCAATGGTTTCCTCTTCACCCTATATGTATACAAGTGATCCTCTTGCTACAATATTACTGTGATTATTGTACAGAAACATACACACAGTTGAGCCTGTGCATAGAACTACATTTGTAACAATCCCACATTTGCACAAGATGCCAGATTGTCAACCTGGCATGCTGAAATATGAATGAAGAAACTTAATTGCCTCCAGAAGAGTGAAGTAGCCTGAAGCTCTAGGATGGTCATTGACTGCGCCCCTGTGGTAGATTGAAACTATTACATCTCTGTTGATGACTGGTATGACTGGATTCATGTTGCTCGCTTCTTTTTAGAACTGATCACAATTTTGACAGATTTGATTAATTTTCAATAACCCAAACCTCTGAATAATTCTGGCTTTTAAAAACAGATTTTCATTATGCTAGCTGAAATCCACTGTCATCAAATACAGCTCGATTTGAGGGTGACTTGCAACATCAGCTGAACACTCCACATAACGAAGCAAAACGTTCACCTCTCCTTCCATATAAGGGGCCAGTTTGGCATGTTTAGTCCTCCAGCTTAAGAACATAAGAACAAAAGAACTAGGAGCAGGAGTAGGCCATCTGGCCCTTCATGCCTGCTCCGCCATTCAATGAGATCATGGCTGATCTTTTATCGACTCAGCTCCACTTTCTGGCCCGAACACCATAACCCTTTATTCTTCAAAAAACTATCTATCTTTATTGTGAAAACATGTAATGAAGGAGCCTCAACTGCTTCACTGGGCAAGGAATTCCATAGATTCACAACCCTTTGGGTGAAGAAGTTCCTCCTAAACTCAGTCCTAAATCTACTTCCCCTTATTTTGAGGCTATGCTCCCTAGTCCTGCTTTCACCCACCAGTGGAAACAACCTTCCCGCATCTATCCTATCTATTCCCTTCATAATTTTATATGTTTCTATAAGATCCCCCGCATCCTTCTAAATTCCGAGTACAGTCCCAATCTACTCAACCTCTCCTCGTAATTCAACCCCCTCAACTCTGGGATTAACCTAGTGAATCTCCTCTGCACACCCTCCAGCGCCAGTACGTCCTTTCTCAGGTAAGGAGACCAAAACTGAACATAATACTCCAGGTGTGACCTCACTAACACCGTATACAGTTGCAGCATAACCTCCTTGTAGTAAACTCCATCCCGCTAGCAATGAATGACAAAACTCCATTTGCCTTCTTAATCACCTGTTAACCAACTTTTTGCGACCCATGCACTAGGACACCCAGGTCCCTCTGCACAGCAGTATGTTTTAATATTTTATCATTTCAATAATAATCCCTTTTGCTGTTATTCCTACGAAAATGGATAACCTCACATTTGTCAACTTTGTATTCCATCTGCCAGACCCTAGCCCATTCACTTAAACTATCCAAATCCCTCTGCAGACTTCCATTATCCTCTGCACTTTTTGCTTTACTATCTGCACTTTTTGCTTTACCAGCACAACCAATAGCACAATTTGTGAACTGAGACAAATAAAGGATTGTGCCATTTCCCGCTAAATATTGAAAAAGTGCCAAAGGCACTTCAATAAAATGCACAGCGCTACAGCAGGAGCCCCAGCCAATAGGGGGCCCCAAAGGGAGAGGTGACTTTGTGGTTGGAACACCAATCAGAGTCTTGGTAGCTCTAAATTTGCTAATAGGCTCAAGAATGAGCCTAACAGCAGGCAATACAGGACAACAGCAGGCTCTGGTTGGAGGACACCCCTTTAGGCTGAGAAAACAGTTTTTCAGACGTTGAGAGATGGTGGAGACTTAGAGCAGTTCAGACACGGCTCTCATGAACTTATGAATTTCACACCGATTCAGAAGATTTCAGAAACCTCGAAGACAGTCGACTGTAATGTTTGCAAATTACTCCCTGACCCTAGCAAAGGGAAACAAGCATTTGTCGACGGGCACTCCAACTGGAGAAATGTTGGAAGAGATATTGCTGGTCATGAATCTTCCAAAAGTCACTTCCGGGTGCGGCTATGCAGAGCTAGGTCGCATATTCGGTAGCTCCCGCTTGGAACGGACTTTTGGGCTCTTTTGCAGGGCCCCCACGGCATTTGTTTGACATTTCCCGGTGTGGCAAGAGGACTGCAACACTCCCCTGACGGTGTCCCCCAGGAGTGTTGTGTCTTTTGGCTGCCAGGTCCGGCAGAAGCAGTGGAAGATTTGGCTGCAAACAGGATAAACAGGGACCCTTCCAGCATGCAAGCGGGGGAAGTGCAAGCTTAAAGCTGCAAACTGACCTGAGGACCTTTATCAAAAGTGAATTCTAACAGCAGAGGGAACTACTGTGAAAAGATCTCACCAGGGCCACTGAAGAAGCGGTGACGAGGCTTCCGGTGGCGGCCATGGAGGAGTAGGTCACGCATTCGGCAGCTCCTGTCTGGAACGGACACTTAGACCTTTTTCAGGAGTTTCCACAGACATTTTGGGGCAGATTGGTGAAGCGAACACTGCCAAAAGGATTCCCTCTCAAGACTTTTGGGCTCTTTTCAGGGCCCGCAAGGGCACTTTTTCGACGTTTCCCGGTGTGGGAAGGAGTTAATAATAGTTCCCCGTCAGTATATGGCTTTAACTAGGAGCGGAGTGACAAAAAAGGTGGTGGTGGACCAGAAGAAGGGAGGGAAGAAGGACAAAATGGCGGCGGGTGGAGACCAGGCAGCGTGGAGGCAGTGGGCGGAGCAACAGGAGGGTATCCTGCGCTGCCTCAGAGAGATTAAAAAGGACCTGCTAGAGCCGATGAAGGCTTCTATTGATAAGCTGCTGGAGACACAGACGGCCCAGGGGGTGGCGATCCGAGAGGCTCAACAAAAGATCTCTGACAATGAGGACGAGATCTCAGCCCTGGCGGTAAAGGTGGAGGCGCACGAGGAGCTCCACAAGAAATGGCAGGAGCGGTTCGAGGAGATGGAGAATCGGTCAAGGCGGAAGAATCTGCGGATTCTGGGCCTCCCCGAGGGGCTGGAGGGGCCGGACGTGGGGGCCTATGTGGTCACCATGTTAAACTCGCTGATGGGAGCGGGATCCTTCCAGGGGCCCCTGGAGCTGGAAGGGGCCCATAGAGTGCTGGCGAGGAGGCCCAAGGCTAACGAGCCTCCGCGGGCGGTGCTGGTGCGGTTCCATCGGTTCGTCGATCGGGAGTGTGTGCTCAGGTGGGCCAAGAAGGAGAGGAGCAGCAGGTGGGAGAACGCGGAGGTTTGGATATATCAGGACTGGAGTGCGGAGGTGGCGAAGAGGGCCGGGTACAATCGAGCGAAGGCGGTGCTGCACAGGAAGGGGGTGAAGTTTGGCATGTTGCAGCCAGCGCGATTGTGGGTTACCATCAAGGACCGGCACCATTATTTTGAGTCTCCGGAGGAGGCGTGGGGCTTTGTTCAGGCCGAGAAGCTGGACACAGACTGAGGGTCGGGATGGGCGATTGGGGACTGCGGTGGATATGTTATGCCTATTTTTGGTTCGGGGGGGCCTTTGCATTGTTTTGGGTTTCTTTTTCTCTGTGTTTTTCTCTTTCGGGTTGGGGAGGGTGGATGGGGCGGGTTGGGCACTGTTTTGGTTGGTGGCGGGGCCTGGTAGGTGGAGAGCGCGGGATTTTTTCCCCGCGCCGAAGACTGGGGGGGGGCAGGACCGGAGCGGGGAAGCGAGGATTGTTTCCCGCGCTTAGAACGGAGGGGGAGAGCCTGTGAATGGGGAGCGGGAGAGGAGGGTGTGCCACACAACGGGAGGAGTCGAAGGGGAGGCGGGAGTGGCCGGGGTCAGCAGGAGCCAGCTGACTTGCAGAAGTGCAATGGGGGGAGTAAACCAGCCAGGATGGGTCCTAGCCGGGGTGGGGTGGGGGGGGGGGGGGGGAATCGAGTTGCTGCTGCTAAGATCAACGAGGAGCTGGAGCGAGTGGGGTGGGTCAAGACGGGGGTATGCCGCTGTGGGGAACGGGCCGGGTGTGGGGTGCGGGCGCGTTCCCCAGGGTAGAGGGGTCAATTACTAGGGGGCATAGGTTTAAGGTGAGAGGGGCAAGGTTTAGAGTAGATGTACGAGGCAAGTTTTTTACGCAGAGGGTAGTGGGTGCCTGGAACTCGCTACCGGAGGAGGTGGTGGAAGCAGGGACGATAGTGACATTTAAGGGGCATCTTGACAAATACATGAATAGGATGGGAATAGAGGGATACAGACCCAGGAAGTGTAGAAGATTGTAGTTTAGTCAGGCAGCATGGTCGGCACGGGCTTGGAGGGCCGAAGGGCCTGTTCCGGTGCTGTACATTTCTTTGTTCTTTGTGGCTGGCCGAGGAGGGGTCATGGCTAGTCGGCGGGGGAGGGGGGCGGGTAGCCCCCTAATCCGGCTGATAACCTGGAATGTAAGGGGACTGAATGGGCCGGTTAAGCGGGCCCGCGTGTTCGCGCACCTGAAGGGGCTCAAGGCGGATGTGGTTATGCTCCAGGAGACACACCTGAAGGTGGCAGACCAGGTAAGACTGAGGAAAGGGTGGGTAGGTCAGGTGTTTCACTCGGGGCTAGATGCCAAAAATCGAGGGGTGGCGATCTTGGTGGGAAAGAAGGTGTTATTCGAGGCGTCGAGCATTGTGGCAGATAATGGCGGTAGGTACATAATGGTAAGTGGTAAGTTGCAGGGAGAGAGGGTGGTACTGGTCAATGTGTATGCTCCGAACTGGGACGATGCGGGGTTTATGCGGCGTATGTTGGGTCGGATCCCAGACTTGGAAGTGGGGGGCCTGATAATGAGGGGAGACTTTAACACGGTGTTGGATCCAGCACTGGATCGCTCCAGGTCTAGGACGGGTAGGAAGCCAGCGGCGGCTAGAGTGTTGAGGGGATTTATGGACCAAATGGGAGGGGTGGACCCTTGGAGATTTGCAAGGCCGGGGGCTAGGGAATTTTCATTCTTCTCACATGTCCATAAGGCTTATTCTCGAATCGACTTTTCATTTTGAGTAGGGCGCTGATAGCGAGAGTAGAGGATACCGAGTATTCAGCAATGGCCATTTCGGACCACGCCCCTCATTGGGTGGACTTGGAGATGGGGGAGGAGAGGGACCAGCGCCCGCTGTGGCGCTTGGTGGTGGGGCTGTTGGCGGACGAGGTGGTGAGCGAGCGGGTCCGAGGATGTATAGAGAGGTACTTGGAGACCAATGACAACGGGGAGGTCCGAGTGGGGATGGTATGGGAGGCACTGAAGGCGGTGGTGAGGGGAGAGCTGATCTCTATCAGGGCCCACAAGGAGCGGGGGGAGAGGGAGAGGCTGGTGGGGGAGATGGTGAGGGTAGACAGGAGGAACGCGGAAGAACCCGAGGAAGGATTGTTGAGGAAGAGGCGCAGCCTCCAGGCCGAATTCGACCTGGTGACCACCAGGAAGGTGGAGCTGCAGTGGAGGAAGGCCCAGGGGGCGGTCTACGAGTATGGGGAAAAGGCAAGCCGGATGCTGGCGCATCAGCTTCGGAAGCGGGACGCAGCTAGGGAGATCGGGGGAGTTAAGGACAGGGGAGGGAGCGTGGTGCGGAGTGGGGTTGGCATCAATGGGGTCTTCAGGGACTTCTACGAGGAATTGTACCGATCCGAGCCCCCACGGGAGGAGGGAGGGATGGGCCGTTTCCTGGACCAATTGAGGTTTCCAAAAGTGGAAGAGGGACTGGTGGCGGGACTGGGGGCCCCGATTGGGCTGGAGGAGCTGATCAAAGGTATAGGAAGCATGCAGGCGGGGAAGGCACCGGGGCCGGACGGTTTCCCGGTCGAGTCCTATAAAAAATATATGGACCTGTTGGGCCCGCTGTTAGTTAGGACCTTTAATGAGGCAAGGGAGGGGGGAGCTTTACCCCCGACGATGTCCCGGGCACTGATCTCCTTGATCCTGAAGCGGGACAAGGATCCCCTGCAATGTGGGTCTTACAGACCGATTTCCTTGCTAAATGTAGATGCCAAGGTGCTGGCGAAGGTCTTAGCCACGAGGATTGAGGATTGTGTGCCGCAGATCATCCATGAAGACCAGACGGGGTTTGTGAAGGGGAGACAGTTGAATGCGAATGTGCGGAGGCTTTTGAACGTTATCATGATGCCGGCGAGGGAGGGGGAGGCGGAGATAGTGGTGGTGATGGACGCTGAGAAAGCCTTCGATAGGGTAGAGTGGGGGTACCTGTGGGAGGTGCTGAAGAGGTTCGGGTTTGGGGAGGGGTTTGTCAGGTGGGTTAGGCTGTTGTACGAGGTCCCGATGGCGAGTGTGGCCACAAATAGGAGGAGGTCAGAGTACTTTCGGTTGCACCGAGGGACAAGACAGGGGTGTCCCCTGTCCCCCCTGCTCTTTGCACTGGCGATTGAACCCCTGGCTATGGCACTGAGAGAGTCGAGGAACTGGAGGGGGTTGGTGCGGGGTGGGGAGGAGCATAGGGTGTCGCTTTATGCGGACGACCTGCTGCTGTATGTGGCGGACCCGGTGGGAGGAATGCCAGAGGTAATGAGGATGCTTAGGGAACTCGGGGACTTTTCGAGGTACAAGCTCAATATGGGGAAGAGCGAGCTGTTCGTAGTTCAGCTAGGGGACCAGGAGAGGGCGATTGGCGAGCTCCCACTAAAAAGGGCGGAGAGGAGTTTCAGATATTTGGGGGTCCAGGAGCTGGGGGGCCCTGCATAGGCTTAACTTTACAAGGCTGGTGGAGCAAATGGAGGAGGAGTTCAAGAGGTGGGACGCGTTGCCGCTGTCCCTGGCGGGTAGGGTGCAGTCAATCAAAATGACGGTGCTCCCAAGGTTTTTGTTCCTGTTCCAGTGCCTCCCCGTGTTTATCCCGAAGGCTTTTTTCAGGCGGGTTAACAGGAGTATAATGGGGTTTGTGTGGGCACGAGGGACTCCGAGGTGAGAAGGGTGTTCCTGGAGCGGAGTAGAGATAGGGGGGGGACTGGCGCTGCCCAACCTCTGTGGGTACTACTGGGCCGCCAATGCGACAATGGTGCGCAAGTGGGTGATGGAGGGGGCTGCATGGAAGAGGCTGGAGACGGCGTCCTGGGTAGGTACGAGTCTGGGGGCGCTGGCAGATAAATAGGTATGTGCCCAATTGGGACAACATAGGCTTTGTTAAGAAGATGTAAGCGTCCATCCCGGACTTGGATTTGCATCAACTAATAATGGAGAACGATTTCAATTGCGTGTTAGATCCTAGGACGGATAGGTCAAGCCCCAAGTCAGTGGCCAGGTTGGGTATGGCGAAGGAGCTGGGCAGTTCCACAAACAGATTGGGGGACGAGGGTGGTGCCGTGCAGGTTGAAGCATCTGGGAGAGAGGAAGTTTTCCTTCTTCTCCAATGTACATCGGGTATACTCCCGTATTGATTTTCTTTGTGGTGGGGATGTCTGTAAACTCTGGCATTGAGGGGACGAAATTTGCAGCAATAGTGATTTCTGCCCATGTCCACATTAGGTGGACATGAGGTTCGAATCGGGTTAGGCCCAGAGACCTGCGTGGATGTTTGATTCAGCGTTCCTGGCAAAGAGGAGGTTTTGTGAGAAGGTGGTTTCAGTGATAAAGGACTACGTGGAGCTTAACCAGAAAGGGGAGGCCTCGCCCGCCACATTGTGAAAGACATTGGAGGCAGTGGTTCGGGGAGAGGTATATCTTAGAAGGCCCATAGGGACAATGTTGAGAGGATGGAGAGACAGAGGTTGGTGGATGCCATTGTAGAAGTGGGTCGACAGTACTCGGTGGCCCCGACTAGGAAGCTGTTGACAGAATGGGAGAAACTACAGGGAGTGTTTGACATAGTAACGACAAGGAAGGCGGTGGGTCAGCTTCATTGCTCGAGGGGGCTGATTCATGAATATGGGCTAAAGGCTAGTCAGCTGCTAGCCCATCAGTTGAGGCGGCAGGCGGCTACGTGAGAGATTGTGCAGGTGAGGGATGAGAGTTGGTGACGACGCTAGGAAAATTAATGAGGCACTTGAGGCCTTCAATCTATGGATCTGAACGAGGGGAAAGGACGCGGAGATAGGGCATTTCTTAGACGGGTTAGTGTTCCCGGAGGTGGAGAGAGGGTAGGGGCAGGGATTTGAGGTGCCATTGGGGCTGCAGGAGAAAATGGAGTGTATTGGGTTGACACAGTCATGGAAGTCACCGCGGCCGATGGATTTCCGCTAGAGTTCTATAAACAGTTCTCGGCAGAGTTGGCGCCCCATCTGCTGGGGATGTATAATCTCACTGGCAGTGGGGGGAGGGGCTGTCAGCTGTCCCCGCTGTTCTTTGCGTTAGCCATTGAGCATTTAGTCAGTGCGCTTCGGGCATCAAGAGAGTGGAAGGCCATTGTAAGGGAAAGTATAGGGGGCTGGTGAGGCCATACCTGGAGTATTGTGTACAGTTTTGGTCTCTTTACTTGAGAAAGGATGTACTCTGAGGGGATGCAGAGGAGATTCACTAGATTGATTCCGGAGTTAAGAGGATTGGCTTATGTGGAGTGACTGAGTAGACTGGGACTATACTCATTGGAATTCAGAAGAATGAGAGGGGATCTTACAGAAACATATAATATTATGAATGGAATAGATAGGATAGAAGCAGAGAGGTTGTTTCCACTGGCGGGTGAAACTAGAACTCGGAGGCACTGTCTCAAAATAAGGAGAAGATTTAGGACTGAGTTGAGGAGGAATTTCTTCACGCAAAGTGTCATGAATCTGTGAAATTCCCTGCCCAGTGAAGGAGTTGAGGTTACCTCGTTAAATGTTTTTAAGGCAAAGGTGGATAGATTTTTGAACAGTAAAGGAATAAAATCTTATGTTGAGTGGGCGGGTAAGTGGAGCTGAGTCCACAAAAGGATCAGCCATGATCTTATTGAATGGCGGAGCAGGCTCGAGGGACCAGGTGGCCCCTCCTACTCCTAGTTCTTATGTTCAAGCATTGGGTGTCATTGTACGCTGATGATTTGCTGCTATATGTTTCAAACCTGCTCAAGTGTATGGGTTAAATAACGAACCTACTAGAAATATAGCGTCTTTTCCGGGTACAAACAGAATGTGGCAAAAAGTGAGGTATTCCCGGTGAACACCCAGGGGACGGGGGCGGATTTGGGTGCCCTGCCATTTAAACTGGTCAAAATGAGGTTTCGGTATCTGGGTAGTCATGTGGCCCACAACTGAGCGACAATGCATAGTGGAACTTGGCTAATTTGGTAGATGGGGTAAAAGGGATTTGAAGAGGTGCGATGCCCTGCCACTGTCTTTGGTGGGGAAGGTACCGACTTTAAAAAATGAATATATTGCCGAGGTTTTTATTTTTGTTCAGTCCCTTCTGATATTCCTTCCAAATGCGTTCTTTCGGAGGGTGGATAAATTTAAATTCAGAATTTGTATGGGCAGGAAAAACGCCTAGGATCCCGGGGGGGTTTTTTGCAGAGAGGACAGTGGGTGGGAAGGCTGGTGCTCCCAAACCTGCTGTATTAGGGAGGATTACGGATATCTATGGGTGGTTGTTAGAAACAGAGAAGGTGCTAGTGGATGATATAAGATGGAAATGGGAGGGGGAATTGGGGATAGGGCTTGGGAGGGGATGGGGGGGGGTCTGAAGTGAAATCATGCACCGGATAAATTCGACACAATCCTGTGCCAGGATGAGCCTTAGACAGTTCAAGGTGGTGCTAGGGTCCATATGACTCGGGTTCGTATAAGTGGGTTCTTCTCGGAGGTTGAGGACAAATGTGAGAGGTGCAGAAGGGGGCCTGCAAATCATGTTCATATGCTTTGGTCTTGCCCAAAGTTGGGGAGATTCTGGGCATCGACTTGAGACCCTGTCAGAAATAGTGGGGGTGAAGATGATGCCAATGCCCTTTGTTGGTGATTTTCAGCATTTCAGAGCTGCTAGAAAGGATGGGGGTCGATGCTGTATCCTTCGCCATTCTGATGCCTAGTGGTAAATCTTACTAGGTTGGAGGTTGGCAGTGCTGCCGAAGGTATTGGCGTGGTTGGGGGATATGGCGGAATTTCTACAACTGGAAAAGATTAAGTGTGCTCTCGGAGGGTCGGCAGAGGGGTTCTATGTAACTTAGAGGCTCTTTCTGTCTCTATTTTAAGATCTGTTTGTCACCAGCAGCTGGGGACTGTGGGGGGGGAGGGGGAATGTTGGGTTAGTTTAGGGGAGAAAAAGGGGAAAATGGCAAACTGTTTGAAACTTGATGATATTTGTTTGTTGAACGTTTGTATTACTGATTATGTTTGGAATAAAATATATCATAAGAAAAAACACCTCTGGGTTGCTATGTATACTGAAGGACAAATGCAGTTTTTCGATGGCCGGCAACCACTTCGATGGTCGCCAATCCCCAAGTGGACCACTAACCACTTAGAGTCCGCATTGATCAGGAGGAGGAATATCGGGCCTTGATTTTTTTTTAGAAATTTAGAGTACCCATTTATTTTTTCCCCAATTAAGTGGCAATTTAGCATTGGCAATCCACCTAACCTGGACATTTCTGGGTTGTGGGGATGAGACCCGCGCAGACACGGGGAGAATGTGCAAACTCCACACGGAAAGTGACCCGGGGCCAGGTTCGAACCTGGTCCTCAGCGCCATGAGGCAGCAGTGCTAACCACTGAGCCACCGTGCCACCCACATATCGAACCTTGATACAAGCCAGCAAAATTGGCATGCAACTGTGTCCACGGTTGTCCCGGCCATTCCCAGGAGTGATGGGGCACACCCGGCGGAAGCCTTGGTGCGCCTGTCAGACGGCGCATTGTTGGGCCACTCTCTCAATGTCAGTATCCAAGCCCGGCCAGCAAACTAGCTATGTGCTAACATTTTCATTTTGGACACCCCAGGGGAGTCCATTATGCAGGTCCCTCATAATCAGCTCTTTTCCGGAATGTTGACACGCATACCCCTGTCCTGGGAGGAGAAGGAGGGCTCGTCGGCAAGGGCAGTCGGCTCAACGCATCCGCGTTTGCGATCAGGATGCTGGTACGATGCTCAAATGGGTGGCCAGCAGAAGGGCCCAACATTGGATCCTGGCAGGAGAGATGGGCAAAATCACCTCGTCCTCCTTAAAAAGACTGAGCTGCGTCTTGTGGTCCCGTGATGATTGTGAAACGCGACTACGCACGTACTGATAGAATTTCTTCACGGCGACGACCACTGCCAGACCCTCTTTCTCGATGTGCACATAATTGCGCACGGCCACAGCCTGTGTCTGGGAGGTGAAAGCAATGGGCTTCTTGCTATCATTTTCCATCCGGTGTGATTAAAAAGGTGCCAATACCGTAAGGTGAGGCATCACATGTGACAATGAGGGGTTTAGCGGGATCATAATGTGTCAGCAAGCCGGAATAAGAATGCTTTACTTGCCAGAAAGCTTCTTCCTGCTGCCGTTTCCACACCATCTTGATTTTTCAAAAGGAGATGCAAGGGGACCAACATAGTTGCAAGGCTGGGGATGAACTTGCCATAATGTTTCACTAAACCCAGAAAAATCCGAAGTTCCATGGTGCTCGTACGGATAGGAGCTTGCTGAATGGCGCGTATCTTCATCACAAACAATTATAAACCCTCGTGGTCCACTCGGTACCCAGTACACTACTTCACTGGTGTGGAAAACACACTTCGTTCTCCACAGGCCAAAGCCCGTCTCCAAGAACCGACGGAGCACTCTGTCCAAATTATCTCAATGCTCCTGTTCGGTCGCCCCTTTGACCAACACGCCATCCAGATATACAACTACGCATGGCCAACCCCACAGGATATTGTCTATATCCCTCTGGAAAATGACACAGGCCGACTGTTATATTACCATGATTGGTAATATGTTGTATTCTTTGTCTTTTCTTCCAGAATGACCCGATGTAGTGTTCACAAAGAATATACCAATCAAAAGATTGAAACAAAATTAATTTATTATTGCACTACTAATTAAATGAAGTTCGCACACTCTCCTGAGCTACAGATAATAATTAAATGATATTGAATCTGTCTTGCAGTACTCAATAATCTAAATAGTCACTAACTACACTATGATCTAACCTCGTGTTAACTCTACTCTGATCTTCTTCTTTCGCATTCCCCATGCTTCTCCTTATGCTACTCCCAGAATTCCCTCAGATCTTAAATACAGACAAGTGGTAACACCCTCTAGTGTTTGATTTACACAGAGATCTAAGAATTAACCCTTCACTAACCGATGTACATATCATTACACCGACGGCACTCCAAAGGGTAGCCAGGCTTATTCATACAGGCCTCCATGCGTGTTGTTAGTGGCATATTTGCATGAGGCAGCATCCAACTGCAAGTATGCATGGCTCATATCGAACTTGGTAAACGGGCGTCCAACGACCAATTTTGCATTTAGTTCCTCAATGCGGGTCACTGGGTAACGATCCAACCGGGAAGCCCTGTTAACCGTCAACTTACAGTCCCCGCACAATCGGTCTGTCTTATCAGGTTTGAGTACCGGGACTACCGGCTCTGCCCAGTCAGTAGGGCTTGATGGTCCCAATTCCTTCGAACCTGCTACGTTTGTTCTCAACTTTCACCAACAAAGCGTAAGGAACTGAGTGAGCTCTAAAATACACTCCCAAATCGACCTGAATCTGTGCCTTGGCCCCTTTTATTTTCCCTCGTTCGGGCTGAAAAACCTCAGGGTGTTTTCCCAATACTTCAGATCCCATCTAGAAAATCTGCTGCCAGTATAGATGTAGGTGGCTCACTAATTTGACACTCATTCTGTGTTATTGTTTGCCCGGACAAAGTAACTCATGCGTTCTGCTTACTGGGTCCAATCCTCTTAAGCTTGCATCGAACACATCTAATTTTCCAACAGAGGCATATTCAAAAAAAATGTCCAACATTGGTGTAGCAGAATAAGGGGCTGGTTTAGCACACTGGGCTAAATCGCTGGCTTTTAAAGCAGATCAAGGCAGGCCAACAGCACGGTTCAATTCCTGTACCAGCCTCCCCGAACAGGCGCCGGAATGTGGAGACTAGGGGCTTTTCACAGTAACTTCATTGAAGCCTACTTGTGACAATAAGCGATTTACATTTCATTTTTTCAAGGGAGGTGCATCACCCGATAGCCTAGCAGCATCATCAGCAATCCAGTTGTAACTCGTCACCAGTTTTGTGGTCTTGGCCAAGTAGCCAGTTTTGTGGTCTGGACCAAGTATATTTAAAGTAAACGTAGTTTATTAACACACTCCAGTATTTACAATATACACCAGATCGCAACCGGGTCTGAACTGTCAGTATCATACCTGGTCGACTTTATACAGAACTTAACTATGGGTGACCTAGAGTTTCCCGCCCCTTTAGCAGGGGAACTCGTATTCGGTGAGACTCATAGGGAGGTTGATTGCTCCAACCCCATAGGTCTCATGTGGGTTATAACACTCGGCACGGTTGGAATCACGGCAAGCACTAAGGAAAATGTTTGTGGCTGTCAGAGGTCAATCAGCTCAGTCCCAGGACATTGTTGTATAGGTTCCTCAGGGCAGGGGCATAGGCCCAACCATCTTCAGCTGCTTCACCAATGCTTCTTTCTATTATAACGGTCAAGATTTCAATGTTTTGCAGAGAAGTTGCCCTGTTTCCCTCTTTAGCTGTGGCTTGGCTGACTGGGCGTGCTTCAATAGTCAGAGAGAGAGAGAGAGAGAGAGAGAGAGTGCCTGCAAATTCTTGAAGGAGTTGGTCTGCTGTCTTTTCACATGTGTCACACACTGACACACCCAGCACCAGTCGACCCTGACCAGGCTTTGCGGCCAACAGTTATCCCAGTCTTTATATATTCCTGGCAGGCGAAACCCACAAATCCGTCTGAGAGATTTCTCACAGGATATAGAGTCATAGAGGTTTACATCATGGAAACAGGCCCTTCTGCCCAACTTGTCCATGCCGCCCAGTTTCTACCACTAAGCTAGTCCCAATTGCCCGCATTTGGCCCATATCCCTCTATACCCATCCTACTGTCTAAATGCTTTTTCAAAATTGTACCCGCCTCTACTACTGCCTCTGGCAGCCCGTTCCAGACACTCACCACCCTCTTGTGTGAATAAAAATATCTCTATGGTTTTGTATCTCTCCCCTCTCATCTTAAACCTATGCCCTCTTGTTTTAGACTCCCCTACCTTTGGGAAAAGAAGTAGACCATCTACCTTATCTATGCCCCTCATTATTTCACAGACCTCTATAAGATCACCCCCAAGCCTCCTACGCGCCAGGGGAAAAAGTCCCAGTCTGGGATATCATTCCTGCTGAGATGATACTCACCTTACATTATCTCCCATTGTCTCCATAGGAGATGGTAATTAGATTCTGGACAACATTTGTGCGTGATTCCACTGTCTCTCTCTGGAATTCAGCCAGTGATGGAATTCACATTCTCAGCCATCTTTGGCTTGTATGTCCATTTTTTTGGCACCTGTGAGATTTGCAGAATGAAGGGGTCATGGCTGCTGTCCGGGTGCTTGGTGCAAACCTGCATGATCCAACAAGATGATCACAGGCTAGCTGGACGTTCAACAAGCAGATGCCCTTCCTGTTGATCAAGGTGCCAGACCGGAGTCACTGTGCTGTATATACAGTCCATGGTTACCTGTAACCTGGGGAAACCTACATTCGCCACTAACCCTCAGGCTCTTTTGAGTTGACTCTGACCATGGGTCGTTCAATGTGAAAAAGATGTAATTCCCTGCCCTTCAAAACTTAGCATCAGTGAAGAACTTGATACAGTGGTGTGCAGCAGGCTCCGTTATGCCTCATGCTGAAAAGTCCATTTAGACCTTGACCATCACGAGGATTGTCATTTCTGTGGGAGACACAACCTCCAGTGAGGAGGAGGAGGAGAGCGAGAGGAAGAAGGGAAGATCGGGAGCTGCAGGATGCAGTGGTGGTGCATAAGGGTGCCAGGGCTGCGCAAGACCCAGAGGGTGATGAAGCCATCATACATCCTCAATGGAGGCTCTGAAGGACTTATGCAGCCCCTCACGTACATAGGCAGAGACTGAGCTATCTGCAAATGTCAAAAACACAATGCAAGAGGAAGTTCGGGCTCTCAAGAGCCAGAGTCACATCCCTCTGTGACACGGGGATCAGGGGTTATGGGGAGAAGGCAGGAGAATGGGGATGAGAATAATATCAGCCATGATTGAATGGCGGAGCAAACTCGATGGGCTGAGTGGCCTAATTCTGCTTCAATGTCTTATGGTCTTATGCTGACAGGGGAAATTTCGTCCAACTCTGTTGGAGGTTACCCGATGCCTGCAGACGAGGTCTTCACATGTGGCCTGAAAGAACCCTATCACAAAGAAGTTGAGCTTGAAGTGACCTTAACTTCCTCAAGCATAGGTTGACCAATGGCAAGGTGCACTGATTTGCTGGAAGGAGCAGAAAGCCTCATCCAGTAAATGAATAGGTAGAATAATTTTTCAAAGTTCATTGCAGCACAAATTTATCATTACAACAAGGCAGCCTAATCAGGCTTTTGTCATTGTGCCACTTAATAATTAAACATATGCCAGGAGGATAGCCCTTGAGATCATTTTCATGCATCCTGCCTTTTAATATCATCAAATTATCTTTTTTTTTTTTAAATATATTTTATTCAAAAAAAATTTTTGCCAAACAAAACAATACAAAGGTTTTCCTTTTTACAACAATAAAACAGTATAAATAACAGTGGCCGTTTTAACAAATAAATAAATAATATATAAACTAAATGGCAACTGCCATATCAAAAACAATAACTCTGCAAAAATAAAATCAAGCAATCCAATATACATAGCCTGGTACAAATATCTATACACAAACATCCCTGAGGACCGGCCCGGGCCCCCCCCGGGCCCCCCCCCCCCCCCCCCTCCTGCCCCTCCTCCCCCTGGGTTGCTGCTGTTGCCTTCCCATTTCCTTTATCGTTCTGCGAGGTAGTCAATGAACGGTTGCCACCGCCTGGTGAACCCTTGAGCCGAACCCCTTAGTGCGAACTTTATCCGTTCTAGTTTTATAAACCCTGCCATGTCATTTATCCAGGTCTCCACGCCCGGGGGTTTGGCTTCCTTCCACAAAAGCAATATCCTTCGCCGGGCTACTAGGGGCGCAAAGGCCAAGACATCAGCCTCTTTCGCCTCCTGCACTCCCGGCTCTTCTGCAACCCCAAATATAGCCAACCCCCAGCCTGGCTCGACCCGGACCCCCACCACCTTCGAAAGCACCTTTGCCACCCCCACCCAGAACCCCTGCAGTGCCGGACATGACCAAAACATGTGGGTGTGGTTTGCTGGGCTTCTCGAGCATCTCCCACATCCATCCTCTACCCCAAAAAATTTACTGAGCCTTGCTCCGGTCATATGCGCCCTGTGTAAAACCTTGAATTGTATCAGGCTTAGCCTGGCGCACGAGGACGACGAGTTCACTCTACGTAGGGCATCAGCCCACAGCCCCTCCTCAATCTCTTCCCCCAGCTCTTCTTCCCATTTCTCCTTCAGTTCATCCACCATGGTCTCCCCCTCGTCCCTCAGTTCCCTGTATATATCCGACGCCCTACCATCCCCCACCCATGTCCCTGAGATCACTCTATCTTGAATCTCCTGCATCGGGAGCTGCGGGAATTCCCTCACCTGCTGCCTCGCAAAAGCCCTCAGTTGCATGTACCAAAATTCATTCCCTTGGGGCAACCCATATTTTTCCGTCAGCGCTCCCAGACTCGCAAACGTCCCGTCTACGAACAGATCTCTCAGTTGCACAACCCCAGCTCTCTGCCATGCTCCAAATCCCCCATCCATTCTCCCCGGGACAAATCTATGGTTATTTCTTATCGGGGACCGCACCGAGGCTCCCGTCCTTCCCCTATGTCGTCTCCACTGCCCCCAAATGTTTAGTATTGCCACCACCACTGGACTTGTGGTGTATTTCTTCGGGGAGAACGGCAACAGCGCCATCACCATTGCTTGTAGGCTGGTTCCCTTGCAGGACGCCATCTCCAATCTCTTCCACGCCGCTCCCTCCCCTTCTCCCATCCACTTACACACCATTGAGATATTGGCAGCCCAGTAGTATTCACTTAGGCTCGGTAGTGCCAGCCCCCCCCTATCCCTGCTACGCTGCAAGAACCCCCTCCTCACTCTCGGGGTCTTCCCGGCCCACACAAAACTCATGACACTTTTCTCAATTCTCTTGAAAAAAGCCTTCGTGACCATCACCAGAAGGCACTGAAACACAAAGAGGAATCTCGGGAGGACTACCATTTTGACCGCCTGCACCCTACCCACCAGTGACAGGGGCACCATGTCCCATCTCTTAAAATCCTCCTCCATCTGTTCCACCAATCTTGTTAAATTAAGCCTATGTAAGGTTCCTCAACTCCTGGCTATCTGAATCACCAAGTACCGGAAATCTCTTGTTACCTTCCTCAGCGGTAAGTCATCTATTCCCCTGCTCTGCTCCCCCGGATGCACCACAAACAACTCACTCTTACCCATATTCAATTTGTACCCCGAAAATTCCCCAAACTCCCTGAGTGTCTGCATTATCTCAGGCATCCCGTCCACTGGGTCCGCAAAATACAGCAATAAATCATCTGCATACAAAGATACCCGGTGTTCTTCTCCTCCCCTGAGTACTCCCCTCCACTTCCTGGAGCCCCTCAGTGCTATGGCCAGGGGCTCAATCGCCAATGCAAACAGTAACGGAGACAGGGGACACCCCTGCCTCGTCCCTCTATGAAGACGGAAGTAATCAGACCTCTGTTTGTTCGTGACCACGCTCGCCACCGGGGCCCTATACAGCAGCTGTACCCATCCGATATACCCGTCTCCAAAACCAAATCTCCTCAGCACCTCCCACAGATAATCCCACTCCACTCTGTCGAATGCTTTCTCGGCGTCCATCGCCACCACTATCTCCGCCTCCTCCTCTGGTGGGGGCATCATCATTACCCCTAGCAACCTCCGTATGTTCGTGTTCAGCTGTCTCCCCTTAACGAACCCAGTTTGATCCTCGTGGACCACTCCCGGGACACAGTCTTCTATCCTCGTCGCCATCACCTTGGCAAGGAGCTTAGCATCTACATTTAAAAGGGAAATGGGCCTGTAGGACCCACACTGCTGCGGGTCTTTTTCCTTCTTCAAAAGGAGCGATATCGTTGCCTCTGACATAGTCGGGGGCAGCTGTCCTTTCCCTAGCCTCATTAAAGGTTCTCGTCAAAAGCGGGGCCAGTAAGTCCATATACTTCCTATAAAATTCCACCGGGAATCCGTCCGATCCCGGGGCCTTCCCCGCCTGCATGCTCCCAATCCCTTTTACCACCTCCTCCATCTCAATCTGTGCTCCCAGTCCCACCCTCTCCTGCTCCTCCACCTTAGGGAATTCCAGCTGATCCAAAAAACACATCATTCCCTCCTTCCCTTCCGGGGGCTGAGCCTTATATAACCTCTCATAAAATGCCTTGAACACCCCGTTCACTCTCTCCGCTCCCCGTTCCATCTCTCCCTCCTCATCTCTCACCCCACCTATCTCCCTCGCTGCTCCCCTCTTCCTCAATTGGTGGGCCAGTAGCTGACTCGCCTTCTCTCCATACTCATACTGTACACCCTGTGCCCTCCTCCACTGTGCCTCTGCCTTACCCGTGGTCAGCAGGTCAAATTCCACATGTAGCCTTTGTCTTTCCCTGTACAGTCCCTCCTCCGGTGCCTCCGCATATTGCCTGTCCACCCTCAAAAGTTCTTTCAGCAATTGCTCCCTTTCTTTACCCTCTTGCTTCCCATTATGTGCCCTTATGGATATCAGTTCCCCTCTAACCACCGCCTTCAACGCCTCCCAGACCACTCCCACCTGAACCTCTCCATTGTCATTAAGCTCCAAGTACCTTTCGATGCACCCCCTCACCCTTAAACATACCCCCTCATCCGCCAATAAGCCCATATCCATTCTCCAGAGTGGGTGCTGTTCTTTTTCCTCTCCTACCTCCAGGTCTACCCAATGTGGAGCGTGGTCCGAAATGGCTATAGCCGTATATTCCGTCCCTGTCACCTTCGGAATCAGTGCCCTTCCCAAGACAAAAAAATCTATCCGTGAGTATACTTTGTGAAAATGGGAGAAAAATGAGATCTCCTTACTCCTAGGCTTAATAAATCTCCAGGGGTCTACCCCTCCCATCTGCTCCATGAAGTCCTTGAGCACCCTGGCCGCTGCCGGCCTCCTCCCGGTCCTGGACCTCGACCGGTCCAGTCCTGGATCAAGCACCGTATTGAAGTCTCCCCCCATTACCAACTTTCCTGCCTCCAGGTCCGGGATACGTCCCAACATACGCCTCATAAAATTTGCATCATCCCAGTTCGGGGCGTATACGTTCACCAGAACCACCGTCTCCCCTTGCAATCTGCCACTCACCATCACATATCTACCCCCACTATCCGCCACTATGGTCTTTGCCTCAAACAGTACCCGTTTCCCCACTAAGATAGCCACCCCCCTGTTCTTCGCATCTAAACCCGAATGAAACACCTGCCCCACCCATCCTTTACGTAGTCTGACCTGGTCTATCAGTTTCAGATGCGTCTCCTGTAACATAACCACATCTGCCTTTAATTTCTTTAGGTGTGCGAGTACCCGTGCCCTTTTAATCGGCCCGTTCAGCCCTCTCACGTTCCACGTGATCAGCCGGGTTGGGGGGCTCTTTACCGCCCCCCCCCCCCCTTGTCGGCTAGCCATCCCCTTTTTTAACCCAGCTCCTCACCCGGTTCCCACGTACCCGTGTATCCCCCCGACGGCGCCTTCCCGCCTCGACCACCCCATCCCATAACAGCTCCCCCTTCTCCTTAGCAGCAGCAACCCAGTTAACCCTCCCCCCTCTCCGCTAGATCCCCCTATAGCGTAGTTGCACCCCCCATGTTGCTCCCAGAAGTCAGCGAACTCTGGCTGACCTCGGCTTCCCCCCTTATCCTCGGCCACCACTGTGCGAGGCCCCCTCCTTCCTGCGTCCCTGTTCCCGCCATAATTACCATAGCGCGGGAACAAAGCCCGCGTTTCCCACTCGGCCCCGCCTCTAATGGCCGGCTCCCACATTTCCTCATACCCCCCCCCAACATGGGGGAGAGAGAAAAGCTACAGGATCGCAAGATTAACAAATTGAAAAATCATCCCCCCCCCTTTTTCCCTCGCCCCACATAATCACCCCACCACTTTGTCCCAAAAGTTCTTTCTCTCGCCAGACTATTCCAGCTTCTCGTCCACAATGAATGTCCACTCCTCTTCTGCCGTCTCAAAGTAGTGGTGTGTGACCCACAGTCTCGCCGGTTGCAACATTCCAAACTGGATCTTCTTTTTGTGAAGCACCGCCTTAGCCCGATTAAAACTTGCCCTCCTTCTCGCCACCTCCATACTCCAATCCTGGTATACGCGGATCACTGCGTTCTCCCACCTACAGCTCCGAGTTTTCTTCGCCCATCTGAGGACCGTCTCTCTGTCATTGTAGCGGAGAAACCTCACCACTATAGCTCGAGGTATTTCTCCAGCCTTCGGTCTTCGCGCCAGAACTCGATAAGCTCCCTCCACCTCCAAAGGGCCCGTCGAGGCCTCCGATCCCATTAGCGAGTGAAGCATCGTGCTCACATATGTCCCGACGTCCGCCCCTTCTGCGCCTTCGGGAAGACCCAGAACTCTTAAATTCTTCCTCCTCAAATTATTCTCCAGTACTTCCAGCCTTTCCACACACCTTTTGTGCTGTGCCTCGTGCGTCTCTGTCTTCACCACCAGGCCCTGTATTTCGTCTTCATTTTCAGCAGCCTTTGCCTTCACGACCCGAAGCTCCAGCTCTCGGGTCTTCTGCTCCTCCTTTAGCCCTTCAATCGCCTGTAATATCGGGGCCAACAGTTCCTTCTTCAACTCCTTTTTCAGCTCTTCCACACAGCGCCGCAGGAACTCTTGTTGCTCCGGGCCCCATAACAAACGGCCACCTTCCGACGCCATCTTGCTTTGAGCTTGCCTTCCTTGCCGCTGCTCCAGAGGATCCTCCGCAATCCGGCCGCTATCCTCTCCCTTATCCATGCGTGTCCGGGGGGATTCCCTTCTGGTTTACCGCACAGTGTTTTTGGCCGTTTAAATTGCCGTTGGGGCTCCTATTAAGAGCCCAAAAGTCCGTTCCAATGAGAGCTGCCGAAACGTGCGACTTAGCTGGTCATCGCCGCACCCGGAAGTCATCAAATGATCTTTAAACCAAGGACATTAAATATTCGACAGCAATGGAAAAGCAGGTTTTCTTGATGTCCTGGTCAATAATCTGCCCTATCCCGATCAACAACACAGAAATCCAAATCTACTTCATTTCTCAAACGATGCTGTATGGTGGCAACACATTTGTGGTTCAGCCACACCAGCAATAAGACAGTCCAAATTGTTGCAAGCCTGTTCCTGTTGCTTTCAGAGCAAGCAAAATACATTTAAATGAAAATGGAGCTCTCTGACATCTTACATCATTCTTACTTACAGACTTTGAAGCCCAGTTTCTCAGCGTATGCTCTTTTCGCCAGCATCTGTCCCTCTATCACTGCTCGGACCTCCACCTCTTTTGGAAACTTTGAAACCTACAACAGACAAGCAGACAAACACCAATACTGTAATTCATCTGGGTTTCCAGAGATAGAATAGAGAGAACTATGCGGGTATATAATAAAACATGAAAAATACATCACCCAAAAACCTCTCTTCTGGTCATGCCAGATTATGCAGGATTTTTGGTCTGTTACAAGAGATCAGGGCTAATAAACCTCAATACTTTTCTGTCGCCTTTCGCATTTCTTACTGGAAATCCTAATAGAATCTTGCTGAGACCTCATTTTGCTACTATTAAGTACCATACACCAATTCTCTAGCATCAATGAATCTATCCTTATCTGTATCTCTGGATTGGACAACACAACAGGATATTGCAGGCAGAGCAGATTAAGTGCTCTGTCAGGTTAACACGAATGTATATTTTTGTTGGTGTGGCTTCTCTTGGATGAGGTCATTGGGAATCTTTGACCTTGTTTTTGCAGCTGTCTTTATAGAGCTAGGGCTGGTTGGACCTGGCCTTGGGAGGCTGTCTTTTGCAATCTTTAAACATGTGTCTTCCCTCTTTCACCTTTCCATCTTCCCCCCCCTCTTGTCATATTAAATAACCAGAGGTGAATTTATTTTTTTCAGATTATTGGTGCCACTTATGAAATTAGCTGATGAAGTGACAAAGCCCAATGGTAAATAAAAACTATGGGCGCAATTCTCCCATCGGGAGACTAAGTCCCGACGCCGGAGTGAAAACCGGAGTGTTTCACTCCGGCGTCGGAGCCCGCTCCCAGCTCCCTATTCTCCCGGGGGGCTAGGTGCGGCGCCGCTTCATTTACGTGCGCCGGGCCTGGGCGCCGCGTAAATGATGCGACCGGTGCCGCGCAAATGACGTCACCCGCGCATGCGCAGTTGCCGTCCTCCCCCCGGCCGCCCCGCAAGAAGATGTCGGATGAATCTTGCGGGGCGGCGGAGGAAAGGAGGTCCTCCTTCAGAGAGGCCAGCCCGCTGATCGGTGGGCACCGATCGCGGGCCAGACCCCTTTTGAGGACCCTCCCGGTGAAGGAAACCACCCCCCTGTAAGGTTTCGGGCAATTCTCTGTAAGGTTTCGGGCAATTCGGCCCTTTTGGAAAAACTCAGAGACTGTAAACTGACTTTTCAGCCAAGATAACAGAACCAGTTTTCCCAGCAGGCTTGGCCCGCTGAGCTGAGTAGGGACATAAGTACATAAATATTTACAAACACCCCCCTAGGAGCTACAAGGAAGAAGGAGCCAGACAACAAGATAACATCAAGACACAGACAAAGGGGCACGGGAATACACAGGAGGCTTGCATGCAAGCAGGACAATGGGATGGTCATAGCCCCATGCAAATGTAAATGACCTGGCCTCCACCAGAGCAGAATCCAATTAACACCCCATCAACATAGCGAGGTGAGAATAGCAGCCATCTCCGGAGCAGCTGGAAGACACTGAAATTCTCCACAGAAGAGCCTAACCTCGTTAAACTAGAAATCAGACTGTCTGAGTCCAGCATATTGCGCTGGAAAAGCCCCTAGAAAATCAGCGGTAGAGAAAAACCAAGTTGGAGGCGGACCTGGGGGAGGTACTCCAATCTTGACAGGAGCTACCGGCAGAAACTCACTGGGAGGAGGGGGGCGGAGCCAGCGCCAAATTCAAATCGCGCAGGTCTGAAAAAAACCAAGTTGGAGGCGGACCTGGGGGAGGTACTCCAAGCTTGACAGAAGCTGCCGGCAGAAAAACCAAGTTGGAGGCGGACCTGGGGGAGGTACTCCAAGCTTGACAGAAGCTGCCGGCAGAAACTCACTGAAAGAAGGGGGCGGAGCCAGCGCCAAATTCAAATCGCGCAGGTCTGCCTAGCTGGAAGAAGCGGACCTGCAAGGAATACCCGGAAACATACAGCTCTGACCGGCTCAAAGGGGGCGGGACCAGCGGGAACTTTAAAACTTACCTTTTTCAATGCAAAAGGGGCTGGCCGATCACAGAACAAAGCCAGGTAAAGCAATATAAAAGGGGCTGTGTTTTCAATTGAGGGCTCTTCGTTCTTGGCTCGACCTCTGCACCCCTGACTTGACCTCTGCAGCCTGTGACCGTAAGTACTCTGCAGCAGCTTGCGAAACTCCCTTGACTTTAATAGTGGTTGAGGCTTTGGGGAAGGGAACTTGTTTTTTGTGCCTTGTGATATTGCTAAAACCTGTGTAAGCATAAGAATTTTCGTTGTGTCCGCTATATTACTTTTGAATAGACATAGTGTATTTTAGAGCATAAGATTTTATTGTGTTTCTTCTGTTGATGATTTTGACCTGGGTTTTACAATAAACCTTGATTTGATGATAATTGGAGTCGTTTAAATTCTTCAAGCCTTCACCAGCGATCTCTGACCAAGTCATTGTTAAAATACTCCTCACCTTAATTCCGGGTTCAAGAATCGAGGGTCATCTTGAGCGATTCACTCAGGACAGACTGCTGGTTAGGAAATAAACAGCAGTGTCCTATTCTCTCTCTTGGGAAAGCTACTCTAGTGGAGTAGGAACCGGGTGGGTGTTGCCCCACCGGCAAGAGAGAGAATCACCTGGGTATTGGTAGGGGTCTGGAGATCTGTGTGATATAAGTCTCAGGCTGTCGGTTAGGAATAAACGGCAGGCTTGAGTCAGTGCTCTCTTCAGTGGAAGTGTCCCAGTGCGACATCCCCTGGCCTCTGAAGTTTCAGTGCCAGCTGGAGAGAGACACACACAGATATTCAAACCCCAGATATCGGCCCAGTAGTGGAGTAGCGGAGATGGCACCCTCTACACCCCCCAGCGTTCCCGCGCTGTTCCCGCCGACAGCGACCAGGTGTGGATGGCGCCGGCGGGAACCTGTCGTGTTGGGCAGGCAGCTCGGCCCATCTGGCCCTGAGAATCGCCGCTCGCCCGTTACCAATGGCAGGCGACGATTCTGCCAGCGGCCAGCCGTGATTCTCGCCGTGCCGGTTTGGGGGGGGGGGGGGGTAGGAGAATCGCATGTGGGTGTCAGGGCGGGACTCGCGCAGCGCCCGGGCGATTCTCCCACCCGGCGTGGGGTGGGGGGGAGAATTCTGCCCAAAGACTATGGGGAATACTCAGTGCACAGAGTCACACTTTGGATTTCTTTATTTATACAATGTATTTTCTCGGTTCTGACATAAATAGCTTGTATTATTTCCTCTTTTTAGATATAATATTTGCTGCCAACAGCGCATTAAACAGTAGGGAGTCCTAAGAACCAGAACAGATCATTCTTACTCTGTGTACTAGCTACTGAATTGTAGGTGCCCGTTGTGGCTCAGTTGATAGCACTCTGGCCTTTGTTAGAAAGTCGTGGATTCAAGTTCCTCTCCAGGACTCGACCACTAAAAATACAAGACTGACATATTTAAACACCTGTCCAACACACTCATATTACTCTCTCCAGCCCACCACCCGTCAGCAGACTGTGACAGATGTTGCCCAGCCAGAAGCAGGAGGCTACCAGCCTGAAGGCAGCATCCCAGTTCAGCCACCAGACCCTTGACGTCTTGACGTGTAGAGTCCAGGCGCAGAGGCATGTCCTCTACCCAGTATTGGCTCCAGGGAGCACCTGAATGTTACGCCGCCGACCTGGGAGGCAGTCGTTCAGGAGTTCAGCAGGGCTGCCAATTGTGCCCAAAGTGTCACACAGTGCAGCAAAAGGATGAATGAGTTATCTCTCAACTCATGAGGTGGTGGGAGTGTGCAACTCGCTGCCTGAAAGGATGGTGGAGGCAGAGACCCTCATATTATTTCAGAAATATTTAGATGTGCACTTGCATATAAGGCATACAAGGCTATGGGCCAAGTGCTGGGAAATGGGATTAGAATGGTTAGGTGGTTGTTTTTGACCGGCGCAGACTCGATGGGCCGAATGGCCTTTTCTGTGCTGTTTGACTCTATTACTAACTCCCTCTAGTATTAAAATCCTCTAGTATCAAAACTCTGATAGTCACATACTCACACAGCTACTCCCGCACGCATCCATTAGCCGGGACACATCTCAACACTCATTCTCTCATAGAGGTTTTCACATCACCACCATCTCACCTGTCATTTTACTCCACCCTCCATCCTCTGGCCCTTCTGGGGAGGGCACGCCCACACACAGGGAACATCTATCTCACCCAACTCTGGTCTATTCCTTCTGATCATATGTCTTTCTTCAGTCTTCATGCAGGCCAAGCTGACACACAACAAGTGGGTGAGCCCAGACCGGGTGAGAGACGGCAGATATCGTCTCCCACCGAATTTGAGGAGACTGCATCTGAGCTGGGAAGGACAGGGATCGCTCGTATACTCAAGGGGAGATTGGCCTCTCCTAACAACCTAATATGGATCACAGCTCCATCAGTTTATCAAGCCTGACAATCAAAGTCAAATGTACTCTGAAATAACTTAACTTATCCATTAAAACTCGATTTTCTTTTGTCTAGGCACCAGAAGATTGAGGCTAGCCAGGCAGTCCGAGCATGTGTCTGCGTGGGTTTCTTCCGGGTGCTCCGGTTTCCTCCCAGAATCCAAAGATGTGCAGGTTAGATGGAATGGCCATGCTAAATTGCCCCTTAGTGTCTAAAGATGTGCAGGTTAGGTGGGGTTATGTGGTTATGGAGATAGGGCAGGGGAGTGGCCCTAGGTAGAGTGCTCTTTAGATGTTCGGTGCAGGCCAAAAGCCATTTATTTTCATAAGACTAGGAATGGACATTAAACAGTGTAAAGCACCAGTAAGAAGTCTTACAACACCAGGTTAAAGTCCAACAGGTTTGTTTCGAATCACTAGCTTTCGGAGCGCAGCTCCTTCCTCAGGCGAATGAGGTGAATCATGAGGAAGGAGCTGTGCTCCGAAAGCTAGTGATTCGAAACAAACCTACTGGACTTTAACCTGGTGCTGTAAGACCTCTTACTGTGCTTACCTCAGTCCAACGCCAGAATCTCCACATCAGTAAAAAGCAATGAATCATACATTACTATTGATACGTAAAATTACAAATATGACACTCACACTTTCTCTAAACCGACCTCTGAATTTAAAACCACTACTTGTGCTGTGGAACATATCAACTTTGGAACTGATCAGCCACCCTGCTGGATCGTCCAAAAAAATCAGAGTTCTACTCTGGTGAGCAATTGTAGACCAGTTAACAACTAAACACATGAAGCCACATATAGTGTTACAATCACTATTCCTTCTCAAAGACCTCTGATGTATTTCTCAAACAACCCCATTAAATTCAAGCTGAGATGATTCTTTGACCAATGCTGGTGTGAATATCCAGCTCACAATTCATATTTTAGAATATAACTTTTAGATTTAGGAATTGAAGTTTTAACTGCTAAGTAAACGGGAGCATCTGATTGAAAGACTGAAGCAACGCTGAAGTGAATCCAATTCAAACAAACTTGGGAGTTAATTACACTTCAACGGTAATATATGTTTATCTTCAAGGTCAGAGCTAACAGCGTGAAAACCATAAACAATCGGGGTGTCTTCTATTTTAGTACAATAGAGCCAGGATACCTGCCCTTACTTAAATTATACATGTAGTTCCCAGATCAAAATAAGATAAACCCAGGTTGCTAACAAGAGTTCCTTAATGGGATGAGGGCATCACAAAACTCCATTCGAGTTGGAAATTATTAACATGGTGGTGAAGGTAAAATAACTTGTTAAACTGATGCTCTTTGGTCTTGCTTGTTTAATTTCTTTTCATATACAATAAAGTTGTTTTAGTTTAAAAACACGAAATCTTGTCACGAAGATTTGTCAGTTACTTGCAGTGTGTTTGGATTTCTTCTTTAAATGTTAACTGTCTCTAATAAGGTTGTAACACAAGACAATTTAGCACCACTTCTTCACACTTGGGTTACCCACAGAAATTTGATCTGGCCACCTTTGCAATTAAATGAGAGCAGGAAACAATGGATGACTATATCTCTCCTAAATACATTACATCCCTAGCTATCCATGTAAGTCTGCATTTCACGCAATAATACTGGGGAGGGATTCTCCTCTCCAAGCAGCTAAAATCGGGAATCACAATCGAGCGGACCATCCTGTGTCAGCACAACAATGGGATCGGCGTCAGGCGGCGGATCCATTCCCAGTCTCTAGTCCCTCCAGCCATAGTGAAGCTTCCTGCCTCACATCGACAGGAATATGTAAAAAGCTCTTAGGCATTCATTTGAATGTAATTAACTGGCTGGAAGTGCAGCCCTGGTGTGATGGACCCCGAGGGAGGTCAAAGAGTTAGTCCATTGTTTATGTGCCCATCTACCGCCACCAGGCCGCAGAGGGAGGGTCTCCCAAGGGTCCTGGGGTTTGGCTAGGCTTGAGGTAAAGGGTTTTACTCCGTACTCTCCCCCAGGATGGGACCCTGGTGGCTGGACAGCCCATTCTGGCCCTGGGCAACCTGAACATAGAACATAGACATAGAACATACAGTGCAGAAGGAGGCCATTCGGCACATCGAGTCTGCACCAACCCACTTAAGCCCTCACTTCCACCCTATCCCCATAATCCAATAACCCCATCTAACCCTTTTGGACATTATGGGCAATTTATCATGGCCAATCCACCTAACCTGCACACCTATGGACTGTGGGAGGAAACCGGAGCACCCGGAGGAAACCCACGCAGGCACGGGGAGAACGTGCAGACTCAGCACAGACAGTGACCCAGCGGGGAATCGAACCTGGGACCCTGGCACTGTGAAGCCACAGTGCTAGCCACTTGTGCTACCGTGCTGAAGATCACACTTGGCAAGGTGACCTCAGGCAGCCCTCTGTTCAAAATCATCATCCTTGTCTGTGAACTGTTTAAACTCTGACGAGGCCTTCTCATTTTGAACTTCTCTGCTTGACAGCTGATCAACAGATCAGAAAGTTCATTGAAGAGTCAAGCCAAGAAGATTTTCCCTTCGCTCATATCTGCTCCCTCAGCCCTAGGAATTTAAATCTGCTGCTTTTTGAAGTGTCTCAGTCTTCCCAGAAAGTCCGCAACACTTGAAAGCTTTGAATCATCTGGGATCCTTTGAAATGCTTTGCATTCATTCAATATCACAGTGCAGTACCTCTAACCAGCCTCTGATTGACAGCTTAATGGTTTAAACACAGCAGGCAGGGATTTGTTTATTTAACTTTCCCTTCATGCCTGAATGCATTAGAAATACTCTCCATTGATCCTAACTGTAATGTTTATAAGCATCCTTGGTCTGATTGACAGCTACTGGCCACTACAAAAATCCTAAGTGCTTTCACTTCATCTTTTCAAACCGCAGAAAGAACTTAGCCTTAGCCTCAATAACGCGCCAGGATAGGGTGTCACTGCCAGGGTGCCGGGAGCAGTGCAGCATTGGCAATGCGAGGGGGCAGGGCCTGAAGGGGGGGGTTGGGTCACCCTCATGAGTGCGTGGCGTTGGGGGGGAAGGGTGTGATGTTCATCTCGTGGTGGGGAGAGGATGGCCCTCCTCGATGAAAGGGGGGGTGCTCCCCTTGTCAGCAGGGGGATCAACATTTGAATTGTAGGTGGGGGGGGTGGGGATGTCTATGGATGCTGGGATTGGGGCGGCCATTCAAAATGGCGGCCCGAGATCAATAAATGCAGGGAGACCGTCATGTTAGCTGCAATGGATAATTTAGCATAATAAAAGTACGTGAATACTACCTTGGCAACGCTCCTCGCACCAGTGGGACACAGTCCCAATTCTTCGCTAGCCGGAGCAATTAGTTTTGAAACCGAAGAATCACGGCCATTGGATGGATAGCTTAACTTTGACAATAGGAAGGATGCTTGCAATTAAATGTGATACTTCTAATGAATTAATTAACACCTCAGGAAGCACATAGGAGCACACTTTTTTTTTTGCAGCTCCGACAGCCAATCAGCCTGGACTCTCAACCAACAAGCTTTATCATTGAGAAATAGTGTGTGTGACTTTTCGTACTTCTTGCATGCTATTTCCAACAGTACACAGTACAAGTTAAGCATCCAAAACAGGTGAAAATCCATTTTGTCACACTTACTTTGCAGTTCTTAGCGTTGAATCGATGAATGCCTACTACAGCAGGGGTAATCTCCATCACATCAAAATAAAACCCTTAAAAAACAGAAAGACAGTACAAATAATAAGAAAAAAGCCTTCAACTAAAACTCAATCATTTAATATTGATTCGGGAGATATGTGGGAATCATGCACTGGGCTTCCCTAAAGTGCTACTTCTCTCTGATGCTTCACCCTAATGGTTTTCTCCTGCCTCAAATATACTTCAGTGTCAGGAAGAAATCTGTATAATTCTGGTGAACTGTGTTGGAAAAATCATTTCTTTCAAAACTATGTATTTTTTAAAATACGGAAAGACATTGTATCACCTGGACACTTGGATGGTGACCTGGAGTTTTTTTTAAAAGGGTCACAAGTTCACTGGGAGCAACCCTGCCTTTTCCCACAAAATCACCTGACTAGCACGGTACCAGAGGGTGAAGAGCTGTTTGTCTGTTGTGAACAGCAATCACGTTAATTGATGGGGGGAAACCGGCAAAGGCTAGTGATTTACTAGAAATCACATGGCAGAGATGAGCTTTACGTTTTGGACCTGTGGTTTTTTTCAAATTTGTGTGTTTTGGGGAATAAGGGGAGAAGGAAGGCTGGTCTAACTCGCTTTCTTACTGCCTTGCCCCAATTCCGTGTATGATTATCAACCTGCTGCCAGAGAATCCTTCTCAGAGTAAAACGTGTCTGCATTTGGCAACCTGAAAACCTGAGATTAGAAGAATTCATCTAGCTCTATATTCTCTTACTTGCTGAAGCTGAGTTGTTGAGAACCTCCTGACATCTACCGGGTCTTCACACAAGGGAGCTCCAGATCAACAGCATCAAAACCCTGTAAACTTTATCCTTTATATTATAAAGCCTAACATCCAAAGCTCATTTCTGCAGAAACCCAATCTGTTTGTCCTTTGGTTGTTTGTGTGTGCATGCTGGAGTATTTTTCAAAGGGATAGGTAGTTATGTTTCCAGAATGTGTTAACTAGCTTATGCGACTTATGTTTAAAAATAAATTTTGTTTTACAAGAAATCAATCATTCTGAGTTTATCGAGAGAAGCCTGATTAAAGTCTCTTTTATTCTGCATCTAACAACAGCAAAGGTTAATAGTTGGCCATTTTGGTGAGTGAATTATACATTTTAACTCATGGTACAATCTGCAGAGTAGATGGGCAGGATATACTGTGGATTCCTCCCATACCAGTCGTAACAATTGGAATCTTATTTTGAAATTAATCCATTCTTTTAAATAGATATTAATCCAGTCTCCCCGTGTCTGCGTCTCACCTCCACAATCCAAAATGTGCAGGATAGGTGGATTGGCCACGCTAATTTGCCCCTTAATTAAATTTTTTAAAGATTTATTTTAAAATATATTAATCCAGTACAACTGTAGGACAACTTAAATAAATGGAAGAAACAATTTATTTAATTACGGAACAAATGTTTTCTGCCTTTTCTTCCTTCTACTTTGCACATTGTGATGTTTACCTATCCCAACTCATCATTACTCCTCTGCCTTCCTACTCCGTTGCTGCATCCTTGTCGCAAGTCCCGCTTGCATACACCTATAGTTAACCGGTGTCTCTCTCAACATTTTCCAACGGTCCATTGAATTTACACATTATTGCCTCCTTTTGAACAGCAAACCCAACGGCCCCATCTTCTCTGCTCATCAACATTCCCACTTCCCGCCTAGTCGTCCCATGGGGGGGGGGGGGTTAATTTTGTCAACGTCCTTGCTGTCACAGTCACCTCTCCCACCACTGTCTCCTGAAATTATGTTAGCAGACCAAACACAGCATCGCCTCTGATTTTACTCCAGAATGTCTATTGCTCACAAACAGCATTCTGGCCTTCCATGACTTTTTCATAGGACAATTTAACTAACCTTGTGATTTTGAGTAAAACTTGCATAACAGGTAGTTACACTTTCCCCTCACATCTTTGGCCCTGTGGAAGACTCCTGCTGAAGATGATAGCTCGAGTCTCCAAAAATTATAAACAGTCTCTCATAGTTCATGAAAGCCCTGTGCACATTTTCCTGTTTACCTAAATTTCCATTATTCCCAGGACAAGTGGCTTTCAATGCTTTTGCAAATTCATCCCATGAACCAGAAGCGCTCTCATCACAAATCTTCTCTCTTGTCAAGGAGCCATTCTTAAAACTAGAGATAAGGCAACGAGTTAGATGAGGGCACAAATAATATTTACTTCACGTTAAAATTTACTTCTCTGGCACGGCAGTTTGTTTAAAACATTTCTCATTTTCTTATAGATTCCTGTACTATTGATCAAATCCTCAAAATGTCATATTATAAACACAGGATAATCTTTGTCTCCGCCCTCTGCGCAACACTGCAACAATGTGAACCTTATTGAAGAAAACGTCACATGCAAACTCACACACATCATGAATAATGACAGAAAATACAGCAGAATCACATCTATACAGGCTGAACATGTACATTTATGGGGATTGGGTGCACAACAACAGAGAAATCCAAGTAAATATATCCCCTCCAGCTTTAATGGCATGCAGAATGGAGAAAAATAGTGATTCATAAAAACATTGCACCCAATAATCTAGCACCAACACAGAAATGCAGATGCCTTACTCTTGTGGATTACAAATGATGGGAGGTTGCCTATAATTTGAGACAACATCCTTGGGGAAAAGGGTCATTTTTTCTTTTTTTATGATTATAATAGTTTTTAGTCTCATTTAAGTTATTAGAAGAACTTTGCATCAATGTTGCGGAGGATTGGTCTTCTTGAAATTACAATGCCTTAATTGGGTCACTGTCTGTGTGGAGTCTGCACGTTTTCCTCGTGTCTGCGTGGGTTTCCTCCGGGTGCTCCGGTTTCTTCCCACAGCCCAAAGATGTGCAGGTTAGGTGGATTGGCCATTTTAAGTTGCCCTTAGTGTCCAAAAAGATTAGGTAGGGTTACTGGGTTACGGGATAGGGTGGAGGCGTGAGCTTAAGTAGGGTGATCTAACCAAGAGCCGGTGCAGAACCGATGGGCTGAATTACCTCCTTCTGCACTGTAAATTCTATGATTAATGTCTTTGATTAATTACTATAATTTTTTGAGCACAATGTGGGTTCAAGAGTGTGCCTGATTAAAGTGAGTGTGTGGAAACATACAGGAATGATTTGCAACATTACTGTCCCATGATTCTACAGTCATCATTTTGCTCATTGAAACCCAGCATTCGCTAATGTTAATCAAATACACAACCTAGCCCACTGCCCAAGCTAACTGTGGAAGTAAACAGCCGGCAACTTAGACAGGGTGGGGGACAAAAAGGATAAAACAAACATTAATTTCCCCTTTTTCTATTTTAGAAACTATCTTTACCATATGAGTGCCATGTAGGCATTGCTATCAACAGGGTTACAGAAGATATGTCCCTCTAAGGTGGGTTTTGGGTCCTGAATCCAGAGAAAGGCAGTATCACTCGTCCCAAGGCTTACCTGAAAAATTCAATAAAAAGCCTCATTGATACAACTGGAAATCCAAGACGAAGGAAGGTGCTTGACTATTCATGTTTTTGGAGTATAATCAAAAGAAATTGAACACTACATATTCTAATTAACTTAAAATCAATTTGATGCAAATAAGTTATGGCCTGCAAATTAATAATAATCGTTATTATTGTCACAAGTAGGCTATCACAAGTACATTAACACTGCAATGAAGTTACTGTGAAAATCCCCTAGTCGCCACACTCCGGCGCCTGTTCAGGTACACAGAGGGTGAATTCAGAATGTCCAAGTCGTCTAACTGCACATCTTTCAGGACTTGTGGGAGGAAACCGGAGCAGTCACAGAGAAAACTTGCAGACTCCGCACAGACAGTGACCCAAGCCGGAAATCAAAACAGGGTCCCTGGCGCTGTGAAGCAACAGTGCTAACCACTGTGCTACCATGCCCTTCAGAGATCCAGAGTCCTCGCCCATCTCAAGTATCTGAAGGTGCCCTCCGGTTCTTGACACGCCTGTGTCTGTCTGTGGCCTGTGTGTGTGTAAGCGAGGCAGAAAAATCTCAGTGCAAATGTCTTCGGTACCAGCGAGCTGCCACCTTCTGGTCCTAGCCTCATTGGCTGAGACACCCGGTTACTGGGATCATGCTATGCTCAGTTTGGTAGACCTTGTTGTGTTCTCTTATTTCTTGTGTTACGGAGTGACTGGCTTGTTGAAGTGAGCTTTCTGTGGGGATGGGGGTGGGGTGAATAATGTCTCTAATACCATCATTTTAAAAAAAAAATTTTTAAGTATCTGAAGGTGGATGTAGCCTTCCTACAGGAGACACACCTAAGAGAGAGGGACCGACTGCGGGTAAGGACTGCTGGGTGGGACAAACATTTCATTCATGTTTCAACACCAGGACAAGGGGGTTTGGCCATTCTAATCAACAGGACTATATCATCCACGGCGACGAGCATGGTCACAAATCCAGGGGAGGGGGACAATACATGATGGTCAGCGAGACCCTGGAAGGGGCCAAGGTAGTCTTGGTAAATATATATGCCCCAAACTGGGACAACGCAGAATTCATCAAGAAAACGATGGCCGAAATCCTGGAGCTGGACACCAACCGACCTATCATGGGGGAGAGCTTAACTGTGTACAGGACCCGACATTGGACAGATCCAACCTGAAGACAGGTAATGTATCACATGTGGCACGAGAATTGAACACCTTTATGGAGCAGATAGGGGGCTATAGTCCGTGGAGATTCAATCACCCGAGAGAAAAATAATTATTTTTCTTCTCCCATGTGCACAAGGCCTATTCACATATAAACCTCTTTGTAGGGAAAAGGGTGCTTCCAGGGGTAACAAAGGCAGAATACTCCGCGATTATATACTCCGACTACACATGGAGCTTCTGGCCTGGTAGAAAAAAAATAGCTGCAGATGGAATTTGACCTGCTCTCCACGCAGAAGGCAGTCCATCAGCTCCGCCAGGCCCAGGGGACCTTCTGCGAACATGGAGACAAGGCCAGCCACATGCTGGCACACCAGTTGGGAGACAGGCAGCTGCGAAAGAGTTAGCACAAGTTAGGGGTATAAATGGTAGGATGGTAGCGGACCCAGACGAGGTTAACGAGGTCTTTACAAACTTTTACCGAGGATAATATACCTCCGAATGCCCGGATTTGGGGGACTCGGGGATGGTTCCTCGACAGACTGGATATACCGGGGGGAGGGGAGGACGGAAAACAAGGGCAGGAAGCACCACTCGGGCTGAAAATTCTGCAGAGTCACTCACCTTCTGACTCTCCAAAGTAAGCCCATCATCTGCAAGGTGTGATGGAATACTCTTCACTTGCCTGGACGGGTGCAGCTCCAACAACACTCAAGAAACTCATCACCACCCAAGACAAAGCAGCCCTCTTGGTTGCCATTTCTCCCACCACAATAAATATTCACCACCTACGCACACTGTAAGCAGTGCGTACCATCTACAAGATGCACTGCAGGAGCTCACCAAGGCTCCTTCAACAGCACCTTTCATTCTACAATCTCTACCACTTTCAGGACAAGGGCAGCGGATGCATGGGAACAATCTCACCTGCAGGTTCCCCTATAGGCCACATACCATCCTGAATTGTAAATATATCGGCGTTCGTTCACAGTTGCTGGCTCACAATCCTGGAACTCCCTCCCTAACAGCACTGTGGGTGTACCTACAACACGTGGACTGCAGCAGTTCAAGGTGGCTCACCATCACGAATAAGCCAACGTCGCTCACATCCCATGAACAAATAAAATAAAACTTGGAGAATAGAAGGGAATTGTTAAAAACAGCTAACTTTTCTTTCTTGTAACTTGAATGTAGGGTTTGGTTTAGCACAGCGGGCTAAACAGCTGGCTTGTAATGCAGAACAAGGCAGCAGCGCGGGTTCAATTCCTGTACCAACCTCCCCGAATAGGCGTCGGAATGTGGTGACTCGGGGCTTTTCACAGTAACTTCATTGAAGTCTACTTGTGACAAATAAGCGATTATAATATAATTATTGTCACAAGTAGGCTTCAATGAAGTTGCCACATTCCGGCACCTGTTCAGGGAGGCTGGTACAGGAATTGAACCCGCGCCACTGACTTTGTTCTGCATTACAAGCAAGCTGTTTAGCCCACTGTGCTAAACCAGCCCCTATCATCATTATCATGTTCATTATCGAACAAACATGTGCAAGCTCCTCAACAATAAGAATATACTCACTGCTATATCTCCCTGCTGAAGTTGCATTCCTGCCAGTGATGCTGTAAGATGAAGAGATTGTACATATTTAACATAATCAACATCTAAATTAACTGTATTAATATCTGAATCTGCATTCTATCTCAGAAGAGTTAACTTAACTCATGCTCACTGTCCAATAACTGACAGAATGTATGGACCTAGATTTTATTTTTAATGAAGTATCCCTAAAATTAGCATATACATATAATTTCAAAATGTGAAAAAGTCTTCACAATAATAGAAGCAATTCGCATTGAAGCTGGAAGAATTAAAAAATGAAACCATTTCATTGCTAAATGGGAAAAAACTGCAAGTGCGGAATTAAAAAGCTACTGGAAATACACAACAGGTTAGTCGCCATACGGGAAGGAAAAAGACAAGTTAATTTTTTTCCAACGTCTCTTCTTCGGCAATCATTCGCTAACGAGTGTGATTGTCCACCTAAGCAACTCCATGTTGCTGGTCATGGGTTCTGTGGGTCCTCGCGTAGCTGATGAGCCCGGTCCTAGAGTCGCATCTTCAGGGAGGTGGGAGGCAGGAGTTTCCGGGAGGTGGGATCGGTCCTTGGACTAGATCACTGGTCTTTCTTTTCAGGCTCCTTTGTCGGGCCTCCTCTTTCTGTCCAGTGTCCTTGAATAATTGGATCCCTTCAATCAAGAGGTTCCTCCAAGTGGGTCTCTTCTGAGGAAGGATCTTCCAGACGTTGATCTCGATGCTGCATTTCTTGTGCTGAGCCTTCAAGGGTGTCTTTGAAGCGCTTGCTTTTTAAAAAAATATATTTTATTCCAAACTCAAACAAGGTTAGTTTACAAAAACCACTCGCAACCACAAGTTTTTTTTAAATAAACATTTTATTGAATTATCAAATATAAACAGTAATATGCATATAGCCAACAAATATACACACAATATAACTTTCATAAACAACCAAATAAAATAAAAATCAAACAACCTTTACAAAAGTAAGAAGGCAGTTAAAGAGTGCAATGGAAAAGGAACCCCTAATTTACCCCCATTAACTCACCCCCCTTTACCCTCTAACGTGTCCCTATCCTTAAAGAAAGAAATGAATGGCTGCCATCTCTGGTAGAACCTTCCCAACAAGCCTCTGATGGTATACTTGACTTTCTCCAGATGCAAGACTGATATCAAATCTTCTACCCAGGCAGGTGCCTTGGGTGGCGAGGGAGATCTCCAGTTGAGTAATATTCGCCTTCTGGCTATTAAGGAAGCGAAGGCAAGAACATCACCTTCACTCCCCGGTAGAAAGACAGGGAGTCCAAAACACCAAATATTGCAACTAGTGGGCAAGGTTCTAGGTTTACCTGCAATATTGTGTCGAAAAAGGAGGCCCAGTATCCAGTAAGCTTAGGACAAGACCAAAATGCATGTGTGGATTAGATTGGATTTTGTTTATTGTCACGTGTACCGAGGTACAGTGAAAAGTATTTTTCTGCGAGCAGCTCAACAGATCATGAAGTACACCTGGAAATTCGTGACTGATGCAACGCTTTGTTCGTGGTGATCAATTCAAATTAAAATTGCAAGTTTTCTCTGTGCATCAGTAATTCCGGCATTGGGACAGAAGAAAATTGACAGTCAACCTCCAAGATGGAGTCCACCAGCCTTTGTCGTTCCTCTCTCTTCTTTTTCACAATGTGAGCTTATATGAGATAATCTCCTTCCTTACGACGGCCTTTCGGGTTTCCCATAGTATTGATGGAGAAATTTACTTTGTTTTGGTGAGCTTGATAAGCAGTGAGCTTGTTGTAGCAGCAGACAATCGCTCACACATTTTGTCATCAAACAGTAATCAAAGCAAAATTCAATAAAATGGTCCAAGGTGACAATTGCCGAGTACCCAGCTGTTTTCACTGAGGGGAGGAGGGATTTGTCAACAACAAAGAAATCAAATCAATCAGCAAAATCCTTCGTCGAGTAATCACAGGCCAGCACATCGACCCCCTTCCTCTCCTGTAGCCCCAGCAGCTCAGAGACTCCAATAATCGCCACCAAGGATACTTCTAACCCCAGAGTCTTGAACACCACTTCCCAAAACCCCCCAGTTTCAAACACCCCCAGAACATATGGGAGTGGTTCACTGGACCCCACCCGCACTTCTCAGAGATCCTCTACCCCAGGGACAAAACGCTCATCCGGGTCCATGTCATGTGTACCCTGGGCACCACTAAGAATTGAATGAGGTTCATCCTCGCACATGCACACTGGGGCTGTTTAGCACAGGACTAAATCGCTGGCTTAAAGCAGACCAAGGCAGGCCAGCAGCACGGTTCAATTCCCGTACCAGCCTCCCCGAACAGGCGCCGGAATGTGGCGACTAGGGGCTTTTCACAGTAACTTCATTTGAAGCCTACTTGTGACAATAAGCGATTTTCATTCATTTCAATTCATAAAGTCGAACTGACCCGACTCAATACCTCACTCCATATCCTCCATCTTTCCCAACCACCCATTAGCACACTGGGCTAAATCGCTGGCTTTTAAGGCAGGCCAGCAGCACGGTTCAATTCCCGTACCAGCCTCCCCGAACAGGCGCTGGAATGTGGCGACTAGGGGCTTTTCACAGTAACTTCATTTGAAGCCTACTTGTGACAATAAGCGATTTTCATTCATTTCAATTCATAAAGTCGAACTGACCCGACTCAATACCTCACTCCATATCCTCCATCTTTCCCAACCACCCATTAGCACACTGGGCTAAATCGCTGGCTTTTAAGGCAGGCCAGCAGCACGGTTCAATTCCCGTACCAGCCTACCTGAACAGGTGCCGGAATGTGGCGACTAGGGGCTTTTCACAGTAGCTTCATTGAAGCCTACTTGTGACAATAAGCGATTTTCATTTCATTTTCATGTCTCTGATTTCGCCTCCCCCCCCCCACTCGTCCATAGCTAGCAGCTTTTCCAGTGACGTATACTCTGGCAGTTGGTGGAAAACAGGCAGCTCCTTTCACACATAGTCCCGCACCTGTAGGTACCAGAACCCAGTCCCTTTTGGGAACTCGAATGTCTCCTGAAGCTTTGCCACTTCTGCAAACTGTTCCTCTAGAAATAGGTCCCTCACTCACCCTACCTCTGCCATCTGCCGCCTTTCATACACCGTGTCCATCCGTCCAGGCACAAACGCTGATTTCTGCACAGCGGGGCCAGTACTGATGCCTGTCCCAACTTAAAGTGCTTCCTAGTAGCTGATTCCAGATCTTTAGCGATGACACCACCACAAGGCTATTAGTGCATTTCCCCCGGGCAAATAGGTGCGGAGCTGTTACCATAGCCCTGAAACTCGACCCCTTGCAGGAGTCTTCCTCCACCCGCATCCATTTTGACTCCCCCCCCACCCCCCATTGTCTTATCTTCTCCACATTACGAAGTCTTACAACACCAGGTTAAAGTCCAACAGGTTTGTTTCGATGTCACTAGCTTTCGGAGCGCTGCTCCTTCCTCAGGTGAATGAAGAGGTCTGTTCCAGAAACACATATATAGACAAATTCAAAGATGCCAAACAATGCTAGGAATGCGAGCATTAGCAGGTGATTAAATCTTTACAGATCCAGAGATGGGGTAACCCCAGGTCAAAGAGGTGTGAATTGTCTCAAGCCAGGACAGTTGGTAGGATTTCGCAGGCCAGATGGTGGGGGATGAATGTAATGTGACATGAATCCCAGGTCCCGGTTGAGGCCGCACTCATGTGTGCGGAACTTGGCTATAAGTTTCTGCTCGGCGATTCTGCGTTGTCGCGGGTCCTGAAGGCCGCCTTGGAGAACGCTTACCCGGAGATCAGAGGCTGAATGCCCTTGACTGCTGAAGTGTTCCCCGACTGGAAGGGAACATTCCTGCCTGGTGATTGTTGCGCGATGTCCGTTCATTCGTTGTCGCAGCGTCTGCATGGTCTCGCCAATGTACCACGCTTCGGGACATCCTTTCCTGCAGCGTATGAGGTAGACAACGTTGGCCGAGTCGCACGAGTATGTACCGCGTACCTGGTGGGTGGTGTTCTCACGTGTAATAGTGGTATCCATGTCGATGATCTGGCACGTCTTGCAGAGATTGCCATGACAGGGTTGTGTGGTGTCGTGGTCACTGTTCTGAAGACTGGGTAGTTTGCTGCACACAATGGTTCGTTTGAGGTTGCGCGGTTGTTTGAAGGCAAGTAGTGGGGGTGTGGGGATGACCTTGGCAAGATGTTCATCGTCATCAATGACGTGTTGAAGGCTGTGAAGAAGATGACGTAGTTTCTCCGCTCCGGGGAAGTACTGGACGACGAAGGGTATTCTGTCGGTTGTGTCCCATGTTTGTCTTCCGAGGAGGTCGGTCCGGTTTTTCGCTGTGGCGCGTTGGAACTGTCGATCGATGAGTCGAGTGCCATATCCCGTTCGTACGAGGGCATCTTTCAACGTCTGTAGATGTCTGTTACGCTCCTCCTCGTCTGAGCAGATCCTGTGTATACGGAGCGCTTGTCCATAGGGGATGGCTTCTTTAATGTGTTTAGGGTGGAAGCTGGAGAAGTGGAGCATCATGAGGTTATCCGTGGGTTTGCGGTAAAGCGAAGTGCTGAGGTGACCGTCCTTGATGGAGACGAGTGTGTCCAAGAATGCAACTGATTTTGGAGAGTAGTCCATGGTGAGTCTGATGGTTGGATGGAACTTATTAATGTCATCGTGTAGTCGTTTCAGTGATTCTTCGCCGTGGGTCCAAAGGAAAAAAATGTCATCGATGTATCTGGTGTATAACATCGGTTGAAGGTCCTGTGCGGTGAGTAGGTCCTGTTCAAACTTGTGCATTAAGATGTTGGCGTATTGGGGTGCGAATTTGGTCCCCATGGCTGTTCCGTGCGTCTGGATGAAGAACTTGTTGTCGAAGGTGAAGACGTTGTGATCCAGAATGAAGCGGATGAGTTGCAGAATTGCGTCTGGAGATTGGCAGTTGTCGGTGTTGAGTACGGAGGCTGTTGCAGCAATGCCGTCGTCATGGGGGATGCTGGTCTAGAGTGCCGAGACGTCCATTGTGACGAGGAATGTTCCTGGTTCAACTGGTCCATGGGTGCTGAGTTTCTGTAGGAAGTCCGTCGTGTCGCGACAGAAGCTGGGTGTACCTTGTACGATGGGTTTCAAGATGCCCTCGATGTAGCCAGGATAACCTCATGATGCTCCACTTCTCCAGCTTCCACCCTAAACACATTAAAGAAGCCATCCCCTATGGACAAGCGCTCCGTATACACAGGATCTGCTCAGACGAGGAGGAGCGTAACAGACATCTACAGACGTTGAAAGATGCCCTCGTACGAACGGGATATGGCACTCGACTCATCGATCGACAGTTCCAACGCGCCACAGCGAAAAACCGGACCGACCTCCTCAGAAGACAAACATGGGACACAACCGACAGAATACCCTTCGTCGTCCAGTACTTCCCCCGAGCGGAGAAACTACGTCATCTTCTTCACAGCCTTCAACACGTCATTGATGACGATGAACATCTTGCCAAGGTCATCCCCACACCCCCACTACTTGCCTTCAAACAACCGCGCAACCTCAAACGAACCATTGTGTGCAGCAAACTACCCAGTCTTCAGAACAGTGACCACGACACCACACAACCCTGTCATGGCAATCTCTGCAAGACGTGCCAGATCATCGACATGGATACCACTATTACACGTGAGAACACCACCCACCAGATACGCGGTACATACTCGTGCGACTCGGCCAACGTTGTCTACCTCATACGCTGCAGGAAAGGATGTCCCGAAGCGTAGTACATTGGCGAGACCATGCAGACGCTGCGACAACGAATGAACGGACATCGCGCAACAATCACCAGGCAGGAATGTTCCCTTCCAGTCGGGGAACACTTCAGCAGTCAAGGGCATTCAGCCTCTGATCTCCGGGTAAGCGTTCTCCAAGGCGGCCTTCAGGATCCGCGACAACGCAGAATCGCAGAGCAGAAACTTATAGCCAAGTTCCGCACACATGAGTGCGGCCTCAACCGGGACCTGGGATTCATGTCACATTACATTCCTCCCCCACCATCTGGCCTGCGAAATCCTACCAACTGTCCTGGCTTGAGACAATTCACACCTCTTTAACCTGGGGTTACCCCATCTCTGGATCTGTAAAGATTTAATCACCTGCTAATGCTCGCATTCCTAGCATTGTTTGGCATCTTTGAATTTGTCTATATATGTGTTTCTGGAACAGACCTCTTCATTCACCTGAGGAAGGAGCAGCGCTCCGAAAGCTAGTGACATCGAAACAAACCTGTTGGACTTTAACCTGGTGTTGTAAGACTTCGTACTGTGCTCACCCCAGTCCAACGCCGGCATCTCCACATCATGGCTTCTCCACATTGGCTGCCTAGTAATAGCGCAGCAGATTTGGGGGCGCTAATCACACGCTCACCTCTTCCGTTGCAACCTACTGACCCTCAGTATCTTGTCTGACTAAACAAACCCCCTGGAAAAAGGCCTTAGGGAGAAAAATTGGGAGAGACTGGAAGATAATCAAGAACCCAGGCAACACATTCAACTTTACCAAAGCACTTCCTTTGTCCTCCTTGGAATCAAAAACCTTCCCTGAGCTGGGCGAAGACGATTTGCTTTGGCAGTCAGGACTCTGACATCCTAAGCACATAGCCGGCCCAGGGGAGGTGGTTTTGGATGCTCGTGGCTTCTATGCTGGTGCTCTTGGCTCCTTCAAGGATACTGATGTTAGTACACCAGCTGATTCAGAGAATCCATCTCAGACAGAAGAGCTGACCGAAATGGGTACGCATTGCCTGTATTTTCCCTTTTTATTTCAGATTTCACTACTCCACTCCTCTACCACTAATGCACTGCAGCTATGGTGTGTACTCCCTCCAGCCACTCACCAACCTGACTCCAAGAAAAACTAGAAACCTCCAAGTTGCACGCCATCCCAAATCACAGCTTCAGGGCAGGTCCTTCATTGTCGTTGGCTAAAATCCTAAACATGATGTGGAGATGCCGGCATTGGACTGGGGTGAGCACAGTAAGAAGTCTTACAACACCAGTCTTACACTCACCTGAGGAAGGTGCAGCGCTCCGAAAGCTAGTGACAGCGAAACAAACCTGTTGAACTTTAACCTGGTGTTGTAAGACTTCTTACTAAAATCTTAAAATTCTCCACTTAACACCACATTGGAAGCACATCACAAAAAGGATTTCACTGGTTCAAAATGGCAGTTTCCTCCTTAATGCAACCAGGCTTGGGTCATAAATGTGACCTTGTCAGCATCATCCACATCCAAAAGTAAAGAGTCCACAACATGGCCACTCTCTACTGGTCTATTCATCCCTCTTAAACATATCTCTTTAACGGAATGGTTTTCCTCTTCCCATTTTCTTTCTGAATCCATCCTTCTTCATAACAACACAAAGTCCTTGTGGTTTGTATTAAAAATGATTCAGTATAAGTTTGTTGAGACAAAAAATACTCTGAAATGAACCAATTTGTAAATCCCTATAAATGTTACCAGAGGGAATCAGTGCCCACAGATCAATGGGAGTGCCCTGCTGTACCAATGACATATCTTCTCAGTACCCACTGAGCTCTTAGAAAAATGACAGCTGGTAATTGTTACAAAATTTTAAAAAACTCTAAGCTTACCTGGATTATCTCCTGTAAAAGCAATGACTTTACACTCAGAATTGAATCCAAAGCGTTTCACATAGTATGGAGATACTGAACCCTAAAGAGAAACCAAGGAACCAATTATTGGAAGAGGAAAAGAAAAGTGACAATTCTTTGCGCGTGAAGCTATCGCAAATCGCAGTCAGTTAATAGAGGCATTATTGCAGAAAACATCGTCACTCAAATACTAGAGAAAGAGTTAGTCCCAAATCAAGGGTTCTATTTAAATAAAATGATTTTAAAGGCTGGCTCAGCTTCATAGGGTTGTGAGTACTGAAGAAACTAGACGCGCCCCTAGCCAAGCTGTTACAGTAGTTACAACACTGGCATCTACCCTGCAATGTGGGAAATTGCCCAGGTATGCCCCTTCCACAAAAAGGAGAACAAAACGAATCAATACCCCATTGCCTGCTTGAAAACATAATCACTTGGCAAGCCACCATGTGTGCTGTTCCTGGACAGTGCACTAGGTTATACACAGAACATCCTGACTAGGATTACTATCAATTGTCCGCAATGGTCACTCACCACACCAATCTCCTTTCCATCTTGGCTCATCCTACCAGCAAGGAAGCTCTGGATTCTTCTGAGAAACCAACAATCACCACACTCTACCATTTCCCTTGCAGACCACCAACTCATGCCTTCTACCTCAGTATGTGTGATCGATTGATTGATTGATATTTCTTGTCACATGTACTGAAGTACAGAGAAAAGTATTTTTCTGCGACCAAGGGAACGTACACAGTATGTACATAGTAGACAAAAGAATAATCGACAGAGTACATTGACAATGGTACATAAACAAATAGAGATTGGTTACAGTGCGGAACAAGGGCCAAACAAGAGCAGCATAGGGCATCATGAATAGTGCTCTTAAAGGGAACAGATCAGTCCGAGGGAGAGTCGTTGAGGAGTCTAGTAGCTGTGGGGAACAAGCTGTTCCTATGTCTGGATGTGCGGATCTTCAGACTTCTGTACCTTCTGCCTGATGGAAGGGTATGGAAGAGAGCAAAGCCTAGGTGCGAGGGGTTTCTGACAAATCAGTCCCGACCAGGTATCAGTCGGGGGGGGGGCTTTGAAACATATTAGAATATTCGCTTTGACTGAAATCCTACATGACTTAAGCGTCCCTACCTGCCAAATCTCTCCAACACCTGTCCTACACAAACCACCATGATGGTGATGTGATTCCTATCAGTAAGCCTTTACCTGGCCACTCTGGGACCTTCTCCATCTCATTCCATACTCTCATAACCTGTTCGGAGCCATATGATCTCGCCATCCTGTCAGTAGTGCATCTTCCATAGTCTGCTTTATTGCTGACTGACCCATTTGTGTCAGAAGAGCCATAGGAATTGAATGTTTCCCCAGAAACCTCTTTAAGGCCTCTATCATCTGATCGAATAAGGTATCATTATCAAAAAATTAACTCCTGTCAAAACCAGAAGCCTATCCATATTGGACACTCTGGCAGTCCAGTAACCTAAAAGCCAACACGGACTGTGGAAATTCCAGGCCGTGTTTATGCAACCTTTTGTATAGTCTGCTAAATTCCATTATATAGTCCTCCATAGAGATATCCTCTGTTTTCCGGAATCTATCAAATTCTGACCAGGCTTCATACGCACTTAACAAGTCATCCTTTTGATAAATCTTATCCATAAAACGTGGTAGAATCTCCAGACCTTCTTCTGAGTCTAACTCTTCCAATTCCAGCTCAGAAAACACTTTGCTTCGGATTTTACTCTCATAGGGTAGAGAAAGAGCCAATGCCATACCTTGTTTCCTCTTTCCCAAGGTAGTTACCTTGGCCCACATAACAACTGCACTTCTCCATTGGTCGTACGATCCCCTTTCAGAAAATAAGGGGAGATAGTCATATCCAGCCATCTTTATCCTCGGTTCAGCCATATTTTTTTTTCTCACTCACTCCTTGGTTGATGCAAAAAAAAATGTTTTCTTCCGGAAAAGTTGTATCTTTCAACCCTTTACATTTACACAGCAACCAACCTCTGCTACCACTGTTAGCCTCTGGCTGCTGTTGAGTAAAGAGTCAAGAGTTCTGCTCCTTTTCCAAAACACCTTGGACGGGATTCTCCCATCCAGCGGCAGAGTGTCCATGCCGTCGTAAACGCCGTCACGTTTTACGACGGCGTGAACAGGCCGCTCCCACGACTAATTCTGGCCCCTACAGGGAGCCAGCATGGCGCTGGAGTGGTTCGCGCCGCTCCAGCTGCAGATCCCGGCGCGAACTGAGCGCCACGGGATCTGCGCATGCGCAGTGGCACCGGCGCCAACGCGTGCATGCGTAGTGGCCTCCTTCAATGCACCGGCCCCGACGCAACATGGCATAGGACTACAGGGACCAGTGCGTAGGAAAGGAGGCTCCCAGCCAGAGGCCGGCCAAACGATCGGTGGGCCCCGATCGCGGGCCAGGCCACATCGGACGCCCCTCCCCGGGGTCGGACCCCCCTCCCCCCCCAAAGGCCGACACCCGATCCTTACATGCCGAGGTCCCGCCGGCCCAGAGCAGGTTAGAACGGCGCCGCCGGGACTCGGCTCTTTTCTTACGGCCGCTCAGCCCATCCGGGCTGGAGAATTGGCAGGCCGGCCACGTAGAGCCGCCCGCGACCGGGGCCGCGCCAACCACGCCAGCACCAATGGCGCCGATTCTCCGCTCTGCAGAGAATCGCGTGCTGGCATCAGGGCGGCGTGGGGTGATTCGCGCAGCCTGCAGTCGATTCTCTGACCCGACGCGGGGTCAGAGAATCCTGCCCCTTTATTTTTCTTTGAACACACTCTACACCAAACTCCACATGCCTCAAAGGCCATCTGTAGCCTCTTTATATATCAGTGTCAATTACTGGATCAATGAGACATCTAATTGGAATGTTTCTTAACCCATTTCTCAACATCCCATTGGTGGGCCTGGACCTTGCAATTGCATCGCCTGTTCTTCCCTTAATCATTTTTTGAGTTATTTATTTGCAATCGCCAATGTAAGTTTTTCTTTGTGCAGTTGTTCATGGACCGCTTTAGGTCGGGGTTTTTTTTGCATTAGTCAAATCATGATCATACTGAGACTGTTGGATAATCGCGCTACGTTGACGGACCTGTCCTATTACAGCTAAGGACCATCTGACTCGTTTTTTATCCTTAAAACTTGTCGTCTTTCCCCAGACTCTTTTTATATCTTCCAAGGACCACTGTCCTTTGGAGGCACCATATTTCTGTTCGATCTCGGTACAGATTTTGGACATCTCAAATTGTTGCTCTATATATTCTTTCAAATTGCAAAGAATTTCATCTTCGGTAACATTTGGCAGGTCTACCCGCCTTTTACCGTAGTAGGTAGTTGTTGGTTCTTTTTCTCAGCCATTGCCGATTTCATTCGGGTGTCAAGAGCTGTGGGTCTTCTTAGCCAGGTTGATGGATTGTCATAATCACCGCCGATTTACTTTGTGAGGGGGTCTCACATCGACTACCAAACCAGAGGGGTTCGGGTTAGCGTGGGGAACACCGATTCCAGACAATGGCCGATGACTTTTTAAAGTGAAGAGGTGTCGTTACCTCCGGGGGCAGATGTCATTGACGTAGGTCCAATGTCCGGGTCTTCGGTTTCTATTCCTCCAGCGACCCTGCTCGCAGCGCCAAGTTGTTAGAACATATCTTTTTCAAATATATTCAGAGTCAGGTGGTAGTTTTTAGAAATCCTTTATTGAGATACACAGTTGTGACATCTTCAAAGAAACAAACCTGCAGACGCTGACGTACAAACTTATTTATATCAGCCCACACACATTTGACGACGTTTGGGTGTATGACACACACACAGTTGATTAGCTTAGTTTTAGTAGTTGATTAGCTTACTTCGCCCTCTACTCAATGTTATCTGTTCCTTTGTGTTGGATTCTGATGTTGGTTTCGTGGTGTGAGGTGAGTAAAAAATAAGTCATTCCTTCACCGTTAAAGACAGATGCATGATGACCATCCAGGCTTGAACTGGGAAGAGGGAAGTAATATTTGTGTCATACAAATGCCAGGCAGTGACCATTTTCAACAAGAGATAATCTAACCATCACCACTTGACATGGGTGGCACAGTAGCACAGTGGTTAGCAATGTTACTTCACAGCGCCAGGGACCCGGGTTCGATTCCCGGCTTGAGTCACTGTCTGTGCGGAGTCTGCATGTTCTCCCCATGTCTGCGTGGGTTTCTTCTGGGTGCTCCGGTTTCCTCTCACAAGTCCTGAAAGACGTGCTTGTTACGTGAACTGGACATTCTGAATTCTCCCTCTGTGTACCCGAACAGGCGCCGTAGTGTGGCGACTAGGGCATTTTCACAGTAACGTCATTGCAGTGATTATGTAAGCCTACTTGTGACACTAATAAAGGTTATTATTATCAATAGTATTACCAGTGCTGAATTTCTCACTATCAAAATCCTGGGGGTTACCATTAACCAGAAACTGAACCGGACTAGCCATATAAATAATGTGGGTACAGGAGCAGGTCAGAGGCTAGAAACCCTACGGCGAGTAACTCACCTCCTGTTTACCATCTATAAGGCACAAGTGTGATGCATGTAAGAAATTGGTGTAGATATTGTAATTTATCTCTGTTGCAGTAAGGGCTTTAAAAGCCTGGGTTGGGGTATAGTTTTGTTGCAGTAATATTAAAGAAGCTAGGTTAAGGTATCCAGACTCCATACCTGCTAAAGCTGTAATTCAGAGGTCGTAAAAGGTGAGATCATGATTAATTTTAACCCTTTGACTTGTTTACAGAGATACCTAACATAACTTTATTATGATTGCTGGAGATTCCTGGAGAGTAGATAACTTCTGAAGGATTGTATGTAGTCCTAGATAAGCAGATGATAAAACATCATACTGGGATAAAGATGATGTAATTAATAGGACGAGCCAGGTCTGTCTGTTTGCAGTCTGCTAGGAATTAAGTTGAACAGCAGTTTTGCCAAATTGTCAGGTTGAGCAGGAGTTTCTGACAAGACAGAAGGATTTTCAGGTTGTGTTTGAAAGGTTCTCTCTCCAAAAAGTCTGTACACAGATAAGCAAGTGTTCTGTTAACTTGATTTAGAAGTTGCATTTGAACTGTATTGGGGTAGCTTGGTTGGAATATTTATAGTGAAGGTGTGAGGCGTAGGGTTCAGATTTTCCTTGTGTTTAGGAACTGTTTAACTGATAATTGTAAAACTATTTCTTTGATGTTAATGTGGTTAAATTAAAGTTTGTTTTAACATAAAAGATACCTGTGGTCAGAGTCAACAGTCCTGGGGTGAAGTATCCTTTCCTCATAATTTTACAAATTTAAAACAAATGTCTGGGGTTCTTGTCTGGTATCCAAACAAATGTTTGGGTCTGATGTGGGATCTTAACATAAGTCAGGAATGTGATGGAATACTCTCCACTTGCCTGGATGAGTGCAGCTCCAGCAACACTCAACAAACTCAGCACCATCCAGGACAAACCAGCCACGTTTGATTGCTTCCCCTTCCATCAACATTCAATCCCTCCACCACCAATGCCGTGTGCACTATCTACAAGATGCACTGCAGGAACACACCAAAGTTCCTAAGGCAGCACATTCCAAACCCACGACCGCTACCATCTAGATAAACAAGAGCAGCAGATATCGGAGAACACCACCACCTGGAGGTTCCCCTCCAACTCACTCACCATCCTGACTCGGAAATACATTGCCGTTCCTTCACTGTTGCTGGGTCAAAACCCTGGAATTCCTGTAGGTGTACCTCATTTGCTGCATGCTTAATTCCAAAGATACTTTTCCCCACAGCATCTTCCCCACAGCTACAAGACTCCTCAACAACGCCCCCTCGGACTGATCTGTTCCCTGTTAGAACACTATTCACGACGCCCTATGTTGCTCTTGCTCATGTATTTGCTTTATTTGGCCCCTTGTTCCACACTGTAACCAATCACTGTTTTGTCGATGTACCATTTGTCAATGTTCCCTGTTGATTATTCTTGTGTCTACTATGTATGTACTGTGTACGTTCCTCGGCCGCAGAAAAATACTTTTCACCGTACTTCGGTACATGTGACAATAAATCAAATCAAATCAAATCAATACAATTTAATTTGGAAAAGTTGAGATTGAATGGGCATGTAGGACACGCTAATGTATTAAAAATAGGTTTGTGCCACTTGTTGTCAGGAAGCACAATCACCCTCAATCTGTTGCCAACTGGATAACCAACTTTCATTGCCCATCCCTAATTGCCCTGGAGTAGGTGGTGAGCTGCCTTCTTCGACCGCTACAGTCCATGTGGTGTAGGTACGCCCCCTGTTCTATGAGGGAGGGAGGTCCAGGAGTTTGGCCCAGCGACAGTGAAGGAATAGCGATATCATGGTCCGAGTAAGAATGGTGGCTTAAAGGGGAATTTGCACGTGATGGTGTTCCCATGTATTTGCACCCTTTCCTTCTTGACGATAGCAGTCTTGGGATTAGAAGATGCTGCCCAAGGAGTCTTGACGAGTTGACATTTTGCCTCTCGCTCAATTAAGTGTCCCAACCGCCTTCCCGCTCCCAGGAGCATCAAAGGTTCCCCCCACCTCTGTGAAACGGTATTGCTAGATGATGCTCTCCGCTCGCTGCTGAGGCCTGGCCTGCGGCTGAGCGCCGCTATTGCCTGGCAGTGGGCCCAGGCGGCCAGGTATCTGAGTGCCCGGGCCGAGAGGACGATGCTGGGCCGGATTATCCGAGTAGATCACGCCGGGGAGTACGGAGCGAACCGCATCTATGCCAGTCAAATGGCGGTGCTGGGGGAGGCCCGGTGGGGCCTGTCATTCAGGTGGGTGTTAACCAGAATCCAGACAGGGAGCAGCAGGCAGGCAGCCAGGGTGCAGCAGGCAGGCAGCCAGGGAGCAGCAGGCAGGCAGGCAGCCAGGGTGCAGCAGGCAGGCAGCCAGGGAGCAGCAGGCAGGCAGCCGGAGAGTAGCAGGCAGGCAGCCGGGGAGCAGCAGGCAGGCAGCCGGGGAGCAGCAGGCAGGCAGCCGGGGAGCAGCAGGCAGGCAGCCGGGGAGCAGCAGGCAGGCAGCCGGGGAGCAGCAGGCAGGCAGCCGGGGAGCAGCAGGCAGGCAGCCGGGGAGCAGCAGGCAGGCAGCCGGGGAGCAGCAGGCAGGCAGCCGGGGAGCAGCAGGCAGGCAGCCGGGGAGCAGCAGGCAGGCAGCCGGGGAGCAGCAGGCAGGCAGGCAGCCAGGGAGCAGCAGGCAGGCAACCAGGGAGCAGCAGGCAGGCAACCAGGGAGCAGCAGGCAGGCAGCCAGGGAGCAGCAGGCAGGCAGCCAGGGAGCAGCAGGCAGCTGGGGAGCAGCAGGCAGGCAGCCAGGGAGCAGCAGGCAGGCAGCCAGGGAGCAGCAGGCAGGCAGCCAGGGAGCAGCAGGCAGGCAGCCAGGGAGCAGCAGGCAGGCAGCCAGGGAGCAGCAGGCAGGCAGCCAGGGAGCAGCAGGCAGGCAGCCAGGGAGCAGCAGGCAGGCAGCCAGGGAGCAGCAGGCAGGCAGCCAGGGAGCAGCAGGCAGGCAGCCAGGGAGCAGCAGGCAGGCAGCCAGGGAGCAGCAGGCAGGCAGGCAGCCAGGGAGCAGCAGGCAGGCAGGCAGCCAGGGAGCAGCAGGCAGACAGGCAGCCAGGGAGCAGCAGGCAGGCAGCCGGGGAGCAGCAGGCAGGCAGGCAGCCGGGGAGCAGCAGGCAGGCAGCCGGGGAGCAGCAGGCAGGCAGCCGGGGAGCAGCAGGCAGGCAGCCGGGGAGCAGCAGGCAGGCAGGCAGCCAGGGAGCAGCAGGCAGGCAACCAGGGAGCAGCAGGCAGGCAGCCGGGGAGCAGCAGGCAGCCGGGGAGCAGCAGGCAGGCAGCCAGGGAGCAGCAGGCAGGCATCCGGGGAGCAGCAGGCAGGCAGCCAGGGAGCAGCAGGCAGGCAGCCAGGGAGCAGCAGGCAGGCAGCCAGGGAGCAGCAGGCAGGCAGCCAGGGAGCAGCAGGCAGGCAGCCAGGGAGCAGCAGGCAGGCAGCCAGGGAGCAGCAGGCAGGCAGCCAGGGAGCAGCAGGCAGGCAGCCAGGGAGCAGCAGGCAGGCAGCCAGGGAGCAGCAGGCAGGCAGGCAGCCAGGGAGCAGCAGGCAGGCAGGCAGCCAGGGAGCAGCAGGCAGGCAGGCAGCCAGGGAGCAGCAGGCAGGCAGCCGGGGAGCAGCAGGCAGGCAGGCAGCCGGGGAGCAGCAGGCAGGCAGCCGGGGAGCAGCAGGCAGGCAGCCGGGGAGCAGCAGGCAGGCAGGCAGCTGGGGAGCAGCAGGCAGGCAGGCAGCCGGGGAGCAGCAGGCAGGCAGGCAGCCGGGGAGCAGCAGGCAGGCAGGCAGCCGGGGAGCAGCAGGCAGGCAGGCAGCCGGGGAGCAGCAGGCAGGCAGGCAGCCGGGGAGCAGCAGGCAGGCAGGCAGCCGGGGAGCAGCAGGCAGGCAGCCAGCCAGGGAGCAGACACAAGGTAGATGTGGTTCCAGCTCCTCCCTACAGTTTACACACCCATGCCCCATCTGCTAATAAATCCATCAGTCATTTATTTAATCTCTGACAGGACAGCTCTTTTCAAAACCTAAACATCCAAGAATGCCTTGCAAAATAAATGCTTTTAAAAAAGTCTGCCTGTACGATCATTATCCCACCTGAGAAGCCAGTGAGGTTAAAGGCACCGGTTACTGAGATCTATCTGCTCTCTTGACTATTGGATAGGAAACCAAGGAATTGCTGGAGCCAGAGAACCCAAAAAGGGCACTGGGGGTGGGTGGATGGAGGCATTTTACTCCTACAGCCCAAGGCCCATTCATAAAAACATCCAGATGTTTGGCTGTGATGAGATGTTGCAAGTAAAGATTAGCACATTAGTATTGGCATGTTCTAGGTGACCGTAACTTTTGCAGTGTAACAGTTCACCAGTGACCTGATCCTTTCACATCCTGGGGGTTACCATTGACCAGAAACTGATCTGGACTAGCAGCACGGTAGCATTGTGGATAACACAATTGCTTCACAGCTCCAGGGTCCCAGGTTCGATTCCGGCTTGGGTCACTGTCTGTGTGGAGTCTGCACGTTCTCCCCGTGTGTGCGTGGGTTTCCTCCGGGTGCTCCGGTTTCCTCCCACAGTCCAAAGATGTGCAGGTTAGGTGGTCTGGCCATGATAAATTGCCCTTAGTGTCCAAAATTGCCCTTAGTGTTGGGTGGGGTTACTGGGTTATGGGGATAGGGTGGAGGTGTTGACCTTGGGTAGGGTGCTCTTTCCAAGAGCCGGTGCAGACTCGATGGGCCGAATGGCCTCCTTCTGCACTGTAAATTCTATGAAATGTATTTGCTTCTTCTTGATATTCTTCTAAAATCTGAATCCTTTGGCGGTGACTGGAAAACTTGATTATTTTTTTCATAACTTTAAAACTTTGAATAAAATATCATCTCAGGTTTCTTTTCTCAGTAAGAACACAATCAAACTGCTTGATCTTTCCTTACAACTGTTTCTTAAGGCTTTGCATCGTGTGTTACCCTACACTGCTTGTTGAAGAACAGTAAAGTGCACTTGATGAACAGACGTTAAATCTCTGATTAATGTCATACCAGTATGGAATGTGATGGCAGCAGGGCACCAAGCTTCTCCTTCAGACCTGGCGCACAGGCATCTAGACACTGCTGGGACCAGTTGTGTGCACGAATATCCATCAAATTCATACCGGAGCCTAGAGGAAGGTGCCAAAAATGTGAGTGAGTGACGGAGAAATGGACAAAAGGACATGAACAATAGGTCCAGAAGGAAGCCCTGGGCCCCTCAAGCCTTCTCCAACATTCAATAAGATCAGGACTGATCTTGATTCCGCTTTCCTATCGCACTAGGTCTCAAATATATTCAATGACTGAGTTTCTATGACCCTCTGGATGGAGAATTCCAAAGATTCACAACCCTCTCTGTGAAGACATTTCTCCTCATAGGAACAGAGCAGCAGGAATAGGCCAGTCAACCCCTCAAGCCTGCCTCCCCCCCCCCATTTAACTAGATCATCGCCTACCTCAGCATTATCCCCATATCCCTTGGTGTCCCTTAGTATTGAGAAATCTATCGATCTCTGTTTTGATCAATGACTGAGCTTGCACATCCCTCTGGGGTGGAGAATTCCAAAGATTAACCACCCCAGAGTGAAGAAATTCCTCCTCATCTCAGTCCTAAATGTCCAATCCCTTGTTCTGAGACTGTGTCCTCTGGTTCCAGATGCTCCAGATAGAGTGACATCCTCTCTGCATCTACCCTGTGTGTTTGACAAGATCATCTCTCATTATTCTAAACTCAAGAGAATACAATAACAATCTCCGTTAGACAATCCTGACACCCCAGGAGTTAGTCTGGTCAAGTTCCGTGGTGCCCCTTATTTGGCAAGTATTCCCTTCCCTAGGTACGGAGACCAAAACTGCACATGACACACCAGGAGCGGTCTAATCAAGGTTCTATAAAATTGAAGCAAGACATCTTTAATCCTGTGGTCAAAACCTCAACTCAGTCCTAAATTGCTGCCACTTATACTTAGACTATGGCAAGATTAAACAAAAGTTGAAGTCTGCTTTTGGGCGCGTTTGGCAGGGTAATTCTTGGTGGCTGCAGCGCCAAGAATCAGCTCACTATTCAAAGGCACTTCACTGATTTTTTTTTGTCTTTGGGGAGTTTCTCCCCTGCTGAGGACACACTTCGAGAGATTTCCTGCTGATGAGCTAAGGAACTGTTGTTCGCCGATCGGGGTGCCATTTTCAGCGGCAATCCGATCTCTCCGCCCCACCCCCCAGCATTCTGGCCATCCCCCAACCTTGTCGAGGACCCTGGGAACACCCCTCCTCAACACCCACCTCCCCCCCTCCAATTGGCAAGACCCCCCCCGGGCCCGACCCATGGCAGTGCCAAACTGGCACCCCCAGGGCATCCTGGCACTGCCAATCGGGCTCCCTGCCCTGTCCCTGGCCATCATAGGTCTCTAATGCCCTGCGAGAGTCGTCACCCCCCCCCCCCCTCCCTCCGGCCACCGGCGAGGTGCCGTCACGCTTGGCTCACATTTGTGTGAACCAGCACTAACCAGTGTTCTGCCGAGGTTCCGCAGGCTCGGCCATTGACCCCCCCCGGCGCCAGGTGAATCCGGCATCCGGGTATTTGAATGAACCTAATGGCTCATTTATATATGTAGATCTGCATCTCGCCCAGCGAGGGCAAGATCCAGATCATGCCGAGGCGGGTGACTCGCGATCAGTCTGGCGCGGAGCCCGCTGACTCGCGATCAGTCTGGCGCGGAGCCCGCTTTGGGACTCTCCCAGGATTCACCTGGCACGCCGGACGCAAAGCGATCGCTGAATCGCGCCCCATGGCACCCTCGGTCTAGCCTCTCAGCAGCCACACTATCACGCCCTCTCAGAGTCTGAGCGGTTGTAATGAGATCCCTCTCATTCTTCTAAACTCCAGAAAGCATCGGTCCAATCTACTCAATATCTCAGCATCGGGAAGTGCTCATCGCAGGAATCAACCTCATGAACCTTTTCATAATATGGCAAAAATCCCAGCCATGATCACTATCACTGAGACTAGCTTTTTAATCCCACATTTATTAACAAACTGAATTTAAATTCCACCAGAGCCATGGTGATTTGAACTTGTGTCTCCGGTGCATTTGTCCAGGCCTCTGGAATACTGGTTCAGTAACACTGCTCTTCTAATTTTCCCCATGTTTTTGTTCTTCTTGGAAGAAAATAACAATTGAAAAGCAATTCATGAAATGTAGAGCATTTTGAGACATTCAGACATGTTAAAGATGAGGCATAAATGCAGGTCCATTTCATATTGCAAGCAATTTTAAATAAGCACCATTATGTTTAGCTGCTGTACTTTGCTTATTGAGGGTTGCAGTAGCATTCTGCACCAAGAATAAAATATAATAAAAACGAGAAAAGTCCATTCCACCTAGCAGTGATGTTATGGTGGTGGTGGCTAATCATGTGGGGAGCACAAGCAAACGTATGTGGGAGGGGGTTCCCTCATTCAAAGGCACTCAGTGATCCAGCAACGATCCTGGATGGCCGGTGGGTGCCATATCGGCAGCAGCCACCCCTTCCCCACTTTCAGCTGCTGCCTCTTGATTGATCAGCAATTTTTTGCCAAGCGGGACTTCTGTCCCAGGGTCCTTCATCCCGAGGAAAGAGCCACCACTGGCCTGTAACGTGCCTGAGTAGTACATGACGCAACGTGCCTTCCTGCAATCGGCGATGGAGGACTCTCACTGGTTTCCACTTGGCAGGCAAGAAGCCATCACCTCCATAAGCTTCAGACCCGAAGCACATGTCAAAGTTACGTTAATCCATCTTTGGACATCAGAGGTGTAGGATCAGTTCATCAGGGAATCCTGATCAATTCAAATTCCCGGTAATGACCTGATAAATCCACACGGTTCACAGGTCCCTATAGAATGGCCCAGCATTTCTATTATATGCAGGTCAGGTTGTAAGCAACTCTGATCTATTGTTTATGACAGCTTGAGCTAGTATTAAAAATGCAATTCATCAAATGATCAATTCTAATCAAATAGGATATCCTTAACTGGCCCAAACGACTCCTGTTTTAAACATATTTAGATGTGATCATCAGAATTAATTCCGACTATCAAACAGAGGGAACACATAGAATATGTTACCACAAGCAACACATTTGTAATGAAGGACACTCACCATCACTATAATCAATTGCTGCATAGTCTCCAAGAAATAGGGAAGCAACAAAACTACTGACCAGAGAGATTCTCTACAACCAAAGAAAAAAAGAAATGTTAGTGCTTATGGACCAATAAAACACAAAAATCACTCTGCCAAAGGCATCCACTCAGCTCACATTCAATAAAGGGAACACAGATTGGTTAGGACTAACAGACTTAAAGTGAATCCTGCATGGAACACAAACCATTATGGAAGAGTGGGGGCGGCTTCCTGAGCCAATCTGAAGTCAGAATTTCTGTGAGCTTGATATTTGTAGACATTGGTTGTAAATTTACTCAGTCCACTCTCACCTTTCTGCTGATGTTTTTTTACACACATTCACAGAATTGTCCCAGGGATGAGGGACTTCAGCTCCATGGATAGATTGGAGAATCTGGGGTTGTTTTCCTTATGAGATGGTTGAGAGTGAATTTGGGACTGATGTTCAATACGATGTGTCTAGACAGAGTAGATGGAGAGAAACTGTTACCATTGGCGGAAGGGACGAGAGCCAGAGGACAGCAATTTAAGGTGGAATGTGGAAAAGCCTTTAACTTGGAGAGTGATCAGGACCTGGAATACACCACCTGAGCAGGTGGGAGAGGCATGTTCAATGTTGGCTTTCAAAAGGGAGCAGAATAAGAACGTGAAGAAAAAATATTTGACGGGTTACAGAGAAAAGGGCAGGAAAGTAGAGCTAGCTGATTTGGTTTGGCAGAAAACCAGAATGGACACAACGGGCTGAATGGCCCTCATTCCATTCTGTAACCATTCTGATTCTAAATGAAGGCAAGCAAGAAGGACCAATTTTACCCTTCAGATTTAACTCCAGTTAACATCAAGATCTGACAAAAAATTTCTGTCAGCTCAATAAAGAATAACACCACAGAGATCAGAGCTGTATTAATCTAAAATAATTATAGTAGAGAGTTACAATTTAAAGATAACACAGAAACAGTATTAAATAACAGCTTCAATTTAGACAGCAGTAGAAAAACCATCTTGAAGCTTTGGAGACTTCAAGGGGATAAAAAGCCACCATGCCAAAGGAGCAGTTATATTTGGACGGTTGATTAATAGGTAGCACGGTAGCACAGTGGTTAGACCATAAGATATAGGTGCAGAATTAGGCCATTCGGCCCATCGAGTCTGCTCCGTCATTCAATCATGACTAATATTTTTATCATACCCATTCTCCTGCCTTCTACCCATAACCCCTGATCCCCTTATTCATCAAGAACCTATCTATTTTTGTCTTAAAGACACTCAGTGATTTGCCTTCTGCGGCAAAGAGTTCCACAGATTCACCACCCTCTGGCTGAAGAAATTCTTCCTCATCTCGGTTTTAAAGGATCCTCCCTTTACTCTGAGATGGTGTCCTCTGCTTCTAGTTTTTCCTACTAGTGGAAACATCCTCTCCACGTCCACTCTATACAAGCCTCGCAGTAACCTGCAAGTTTCAATAAGATCCCCCTCATCCTTCTAAACTCCAATGCGTACAGGCCCAGCGTCCTCAATCGTTCCTCATACGACAAGCTCTTCATTCCAGGGATCATTCCAAGGTCAGCACATCCTTCCTTAGATATGGGGCCCAAAACTGCTCACAATACTTCAAATGGGGTCTGACCAGAGACTTCTCCAGCCTCAGAAGTACATCCCTGCTCTTGTATTCTAGCCCTCTCGACATGAATGCTAACATTGCATTTGCCTTCCTAACTGCCAACTGAACCTGCGCATTAACCTTAAGAGAGCCTTGAACAAGGACTCCAAAGTCCCTTCGTGCTTCTAGGGCAGCACGGTAGCACAAGTGGCTAGCACTGTGGCTTGTGCAGAGGGACCTGGGTGTGCTGGTGCACGAGTTGCAAAATGTTGGTGTGCAGGTGCAACAGGTGATTAAAAAGGCTAATCGAGTTTTGTCTTTCATTGCTAGAGGGATGGAGTTCAAGACTAGTGAGGTTATGCTGCAATTGTATAGGGTGTTGGTGAGGCCGCATCTGGAGTATTGTGTTCAGTTTTGGTCTCCTTTCCTGAGAAAGGACATATTGGCACTGGAGGGAGTGCAGAGGAGATTCACTAGGTTGATCCCAGAGTTGAGGGGATTAGATTATGACGAGAGGTTGAGTAGACTGGGACTGTACTCATTGGAGTTTAGAAGGATGCGGGGGGATCTTATTGAGACATATAAAATTATGAAGGGGATAGGCTAGATGCGGGCAGGTTGTTTCCACTGGTCGGGGAAAGCAGAACTAGGGGGCATAGCCTCAAAATAAGGGGAGGTAGATTTAGGACGGAGTGTAGGAGGAACGTCTTCACCCAAAGGGTTGTGAATCTCTGGAATTCCTTGCCCAGTGAAGCAGTTGAGGCTCCTTCTTTGAATGTTTTTAAGAAAAAGATAGATGCCTTTCTAAAGAATAAAGGGATTCAGGGATATGGTGTACGAGCCGGAGAGTGGAGCTGAGTCCACAAAGATCAGCCATGATCTCATTAAATGGCGGAGCAGGCTCGAGGGGCCAGATGGCCTACTCCTGTTCCTAATTGTTATGTTCTTATGTTCACAGCGCCAGGGTCCCTGGTTCGATTCCCCGCTGGGTCACTGTCTGTGTGGAGTTCGTACGTTCCCCTGTGTCTACGTGGGCTTCCTCCGGGTGCTCAGGTTTCCTCCCACAGTCCAAAGATGTGCAGGTTAGGTGGGTTGGCCATGATAAATTGCCCTTCGTCACCAAAAAGATGAGATGGGGTTATTGGGTTACAGGGATAGGGTAGAAGTGAGGGCTTAAGTGGATCGGTGCAGACTCAATGGGCCGAATGGCCTCCTTCTGCACTGTATGCTCTACATTCGGATTTCCTCAGCATTTCCCCATTTAGAAAATAGTCTATGCCTCCATTCCTCCTTCCAAAGTGCATAACCTCACACTTTTCCACATTGTATTCCATCTGCCACTTCTTTGCCCATTCTCCTAGCTTGTCCAAGTCCTTCTGCAGCCCCCCTGCTTTGTACTGTTGCTTCACAGCGCCAGGGTCTCAGGTTCGATTCCCGGATTGGGTCACTGTCTGTGTGGAATCTGCACGTCCACGCCGTGTCTGCGTGGGTTTCCTCCGTGTGCTCCGGTTTCCTCCCACAAGTCCCGAAAGATGCACTGTTCGGTAATTTGGACATTCTGAATTCTCTTCCCGTGTACCCGAACAAGCGCCGGAATGTGGCAACTAGGGGCTTTTTACAGTAACTTCATTGCAGTGTTAATGTAAGCCTACTTGTGACAATAAAGATTATTATTATTTGCGAATGGTCCGAGGGAGACTGGGAAGTTTCAACAGTGACTACTCATCAAAAGTACTTAATTGGCTTTAATGTCCTGAAGTTGTGAATTATATTTAGTATTATAGAATTTACAGTGCAGAAGGCCATTCGGCCCATTGAGTCTGCACCACCTCTTAGAAAGAGCACCCTACTTAAGCTCACGCCTGAGGAAGGAGCAGTGCTCCGAAAGCTAGTGATTCGAAACAAACCTGTTGGACTTTAACCTGGTGTTGTAAGACTTCTCACTGTGCTCAGCCCAGTCCAACGCCGGCATCTCCACATCATGGCTTCCCCTTTGATGGCATACTGCAGGTGTTAGCTTGATGAAAAGGATCCGACCCAACAATTCCTTTGTTGTTTCCAGATGGTGGCGAGTACGAGGAAAGTGCTTCACTTGCCCAGTCAAGTGTTGAATACCATGAGCCCCTTGAAACTTTCAGCAGATGGGAAAATAGCTCCTTAAATAAATTGGTCAAAGTCCCAAAAGGGACCCTCTCCATTTGTAAAAACCATAACATAAATTTGCACATGAATGCCAGTCACAGAATGTTTCTCAGACTAGAATTCACTGCAGTCACCCTGGATGAACCACCTTTTATCTGAAGAGAAGAGTAAGTACTGAAAACCTTTGCAGGCTGCACAACAACAGCCCAACTCCTTTTCAAAGAGTGAAGGATCAGAACAAAAAAATGTGATTGCCCACTTATAACCTTCAGGCAAACCTCTGAAAAATGCACAAGGTCATCACTAACAGCAGAAAGACATATTCCTAATAAGAGCTATTTCTTTGAAACATTATTTTTCTCTGTAAAATAAGATTTGTATATCGGAGTAGCCATTTGTTCATTTTTCATGTCTGAAAAATATGACACTGCAAATGGTAGATGAAAAGATAAATGAACAATAAGCTAGTTCCAATTCTCTGACTACTTTCATATAGTTTCTATGGGAGAACAGGACATTTAGCTTTAATTTTGGTTCATTGACTTGCACTTTTTTAGGAACATATCCAGAGTATCGCCTGCAATAACTTCTCTTTCTGCTCCTGCACCATTACCTATGTCCCCAATGATACACTATTAGCCCCTTCCTGTTTCACAGTTACGGGACAAATCTTTCTTCCCAGGACTAAGTCTCATGGTGGGGTTGGGGAGAGACAATATTTCCTCGCCAAGGAAACGTTTGGGAATTCACACAAATCCCATGACCTCGGCTACATTAGTGATGTAGTTGGGGGCTTCATTAATGATGTAGTTGGGGGTTTCCCGTGGTGGGGTGGGCTGGATGGCATGCTCGCTCCCTGCCTTCATATCCAGGCACCAGACAGCAACTGATTGAGAAGATGGCTAGAAGAGTTCAGGGAACTCCAGCGTCCAAATCCAGCAAAGCCTCACTGGGCATCGCCTCGACCAAGTGGAGGCCAGGAGGGGCATCCTCTTTCCAGCAGATGGGAGGAGGCCGAGCAGGGAGGCAAACCCTGCACGGGAAGAAATGTCCAGGCAGATAGTGTTGAGGACCTACAGCAGAGGACTGGTCTGCAATGAAGAAAATGGATGACCACATCCATGCTGCCAGGGTAAATGAACGCTCAGCTGCTCACATTCACCTCGTCAGGAAGTGGGAGTCGTAGACTTGACCAGCATTTGTTGCCAATTGCTAATTGCCTTTGAAAAGGTGGTGTTGAGCTGCCCTCTTGAACTGCTGCAGTCCCATGTGGTGTAGGTACACCCACAATGCTGTTAGGGAGGCATTTCCAGGATTTTGACCCAGCGTCAGTGAAGGAACGACGATATATTTCCAAGTCAGGATGGTGTGTGACTTGGAGGGGAACCTCCAGGTGGCAGTGTTCCCATATATCTGTTGCCCTGGTCCTTCTAAATCAGGCTTGTCTAACCTTTTCGCATGTGGGACCACAATTCAAAATTACCGCACTCAAAGTCATTGAGCAAATTTCAGAAGGTATGAAAAGAAACAATTTTATGTACAAAATAACACAACAAATAATAATCATACAGGTTTAAATGAAAAATCACCAGGCTCACAGAGACTGCAGCTTAATAGCTGGTAAATTCTTAAAAACAGAAAACTAATGCTGAGAAACCAGTTGGTTCAGCTGAGAGTTTACAGATACAAATCCAAGGACCTTTGACATATTGATCCCAGCAAGGCTGTAGTCACATAGCTTGCACACAAGAATTCAATTGATCATTATGCCTCTGCCGTCTATGTGTGTCTACAAAACACTGGACAACGGGGATGGGAGTATGAGTACCACAGGTCAGACACATCTTTATCATACTCATGTTGAGCAGTTAGTAGATAAGTAGAGACCAATATGTGCTTGGCGATATTATAATAATACAGACTAATGGTTATACTTGGTAATTATACTCATAGATTCCCTACAGTGCAGAAGGAGGCCATTCGGCCCATCAAATCTGCATCGACCCTCCGAAAGAGCACCTTATCTTGGTCCATGCACCCCCCCCCCCCCCCACCCCCCATCCCAGTGACCCCACTTAACCTTTTGGATACTAAGGGAAAATTTAACATGGCCAATCCACCTAATCTACACATCTTTGGACTGTGGGAGGAAACCGGATGAAACTTACGTAGACACTGGGAGAACGTACAAACTCCACACAGACTGTCACCCGAGGCTGGAATTGCACCCGGGCCCCTGGAGCTGTGGGGCAGCAGTGCTGATCACTCTGCCACCGTGCCGCTATACTCAAATGTAATGCATTATGTAATCCTGATTATTAGTTGTGAATGGACATAGATAACTTTTAAACAAATATATTCTTTTGATTGGTGTATGTTAATTATTTGGGAGATACACAAAACTATAATTGCTCTGTATTTTCTATGATCGGGGAGCTGGCAAGCCACCAATGGATGCTTAGCACCCCGACTTTAGCTGGAATAAAGTTCATGAACTGAACTGAAACTTTAAGTGTTGTCTGGTCAGTGGAGAGTGAGGAACACTATAGTTGAATAGGTATGAAACTCCCGCAACAATGAGTAATAAATAAAGATGAGCATTAGAGTGTAAAAGGGTGAGTGTGTGTATCCAGCTCACTCCCAGGCTCAGGTTCATCTCTCAGTAACTTTCACCTATAATAATCTTCATTATTGTCACAAGTAGGCTTACATTAACACTGCAATGAAGTTACTGTGAAAATCCCCTAGTCGTCACATTCTGGGTACACAGAGGGGGAATTCAGAATGTCCAAATCACCTAACAGCACGTCTTTTGGGACTTGTGGGAGGAAACCAGAGCACCCGGAAGAAATCCACGCAGACACGGGGAGAACGTGCAGACTCCACACAGACAGTGACCCAAGCCGGGATCGAACCTGGGACCCTGGCGCTGTGAAACAATGGAAGTGCAAGTGAATGCATGATAGTTTGTGTGGGTGAGGGTAAGTGAGAATCCAGATACTGGGAGTGAGCCAGGTCTATGGAGACAGTCTGCCCCCGCACTCTCTATGTATCCAGCTGACACTATCTGCTCCCACCCCCACTGCTCCGACACCAGTGGGCCATATGGCGGACGCCAGTGGGCCATGCTCCCTGGCACCTGTGCTCCCTGGGCCCCACTCCCCAGATCCACCCCTTGGCTTTTCGCTCCCTCGGCTCCGAATTCACCGCCGCTAGTGTTCGCTGTTCCGCCAATAACATAAAGTTTCTCTCACACATTTTTTGCTGATAGTGAGCCTACCAGCAGCAAACATGGGGAAGCAACAGCCCGTGATTGGAGGAGCAGCTCCATACAGATTCTTCCATTCAAAATTACCTGTTAAACTGGCATTTTGAAAACTGGCTCCAGGGGCGATTTGGTGGGGCTTGTGGGCCGCATTCGGCAATTGTTCAGGAGGAAAGAAAAACCCACTGCATCACGGTTTAGCAAGACCTCCCTGGAGAGACAGGTCCTGGCCGTCTAGGACCATCAGGGGGTGCTCTATCCTCAGGATAAGGACCAGAGGTCACCCGGCCTGCTAGGTTACCAGGGAGGACAGCGCATGCGGCAAACAAAAAACGGACTGATCTGCAGTGCAGGAAAAGGATGGATGATTTCATTGGGCGGCACGGTGGCTAGCACAGCTGCGTCACAGCACCAGGGTCCCAGGTTTGATTCCCCGCTGGGTCACTGTCTGTGCGAAGTCTGCATGTTCTCCCCGTGTCTATGCGGGTTTCCTCCGGGTGCTCTGGTTTCCTCCCACAGTCCAAAGATGTGGGTAGGTGGATTGGCCGTGCTAAATTGCCCCTTAGCGTCCAAGGATGTGCAGGTTGGGGGGTTACAGGGATAGGGCGGGGGAGTGGGTGCTCTTTCAGAGGGTCGGTGCAGTTCCGATAGACCGAATGGTCTCCCTCTAAGCTGTAGGAATTCTATGCTTCAATGGATTTCATCTGCCCCACCAGGTAAAGTCAACTTTCTCCTCACTCCAAATTGACACTCTCATCAGGGCTTCAGTCCACAGAAACTTTCCATACTACTACCAAAAAAGATATCAGCGCAGACTGTCTGATAAACTCTTTAACATCACCATCTCAAGGTCACTTCCTGCACTAATGGCATCTTCAGCCCTTACTGTAGAGGACTCAACACACACAGCAGACATGCATGCTTATGATCTTTATTTCATCCGTGGTGTTCACAGTCAATCCATCGGTCTTTATGCACGACAAGATCGCCCACAACAAAAGGCAGTGATCCCATTCCAGAGGGGCGGTTGCCAGAGTTGAGGCAAGCCTCCCCTTACGAGAAGCAGGCTGGAGAAGGCAGAGACCATTCCTGCACAGAAGACGAGATTGGTGTCGTCCAACACGTTAGTGAGGGTTCATGCAACAGCCATCAGCCATACACGGACAATGACTAAGTGGGCTGTCTAGCCAATGACTGATTATCTCTTTTCTCTATTCCAGACACCAGCAAGAAAAGGTAGAGGCATATCACTAGCCCAGAGGCATAGGAGTCCCAGCCCCACATTCTGGCTGTCCTTCCAGTGGTCTTTCCCTTTATCCCAGTTTTTAAAAAAAATTAATATATCCAATTCTTCTGTCCGTGTGGAGTTTGCACATTCTCCCCCTGTCTGCTGGGTCTCACCCCCACAACCCAAAGATGTGCAGGTTAGGTGGGTTGGCCACAAAAAAATAATTGGGTACTCTAAATTTTTTTATTTTTTTTAATATATCCAATTTTTTTTTTTCTAATTCAGGGGCAATTTTAGTCTGGCCAATCACCTACCCTACACATCTTTTTGGGTTGTGGTAGTGAGACCCATGCAGATACAGAGGGAATGTGTACACTCCACACAGACAGTGACCCGGGGCCGGGATCGAACGTGGGTCCTCAGCGCCGTGGAGCAGCAGTGCCACCATTTATCCCACACAGTTAGCAGCACATTGTATCTATTGGGTAAGATCAGTTTCTGCAGGGGCACAGCATATGAGTGTTGAGTTCCTGATAATCGCGAATTGGAAGTGAATCATAGTTTCCCATTGGAATCAATATGAAAGCTAGAGTTAGGTTCCTTTGGACATTATGCATCTGGAAAATACTGTACCTTACGGGTGAGCACTGTGCATTCCTAGCAGAAGTAACTTGTAAAATAAAAATCATCACTAAATACAAAAGAAAAGCAATATACAAATTAAACTTATACCTTTAGATTAACCAGGCTCCATCTCATGGCAGAGGTTGGTCGGTTCAGTTCGCAGCTGCCTGCATTAATTGACTTCTGCCATTAGATGGAGCCCAGGACGTTGTGCGAGTTTAGGAGTGAAACTAGAAGCAGGAACCAGTAGCCAGGAGCCACTGAAGAACAAACCCCGAGGATACAAGTAAGACAGAGGCCAGGAGAAAAGAGGAGGGGAGTCGGAATGGGAGGGTGCAACTAAGGCCATGGGGCCGGAATCCAACAGGATTTGATAGGGTAGATACCGAGTGGGCGTTTCCACTTGTGAGCGAGACTAGGACAGTTTAGGAATAAAAGGTCTACCGTTTCAGACGGAGATGAGGAGAATTCTTCTCTCAAATGGTTGTTAATATGTGGAATTCTCTTCCCCAGAAAGCAGTAGAGGCTTGTTCAGTGAATTCATTCAAGGAAGAGTGAGACAGATTTTTGATTGGCATGGGGTAGAAGCCACAACTAGATCAGCCATGTTCTTACTGAATGGTGGAGCAGGCTCAAACGGCCTAAACCTGCTCCCAGGTCCTATGTTCGGCAAGAGGGAGGGTGGGGGGAAGGGAGAAGAGAGTCAGTAAGACCAAGGATGAGTTGACAAGTGTTATAACCTGCCTGCTTACCATTGGCTGGGGACTAATGACAATCCCACAATCCTGTGGGAGTATGAGCTTCCCCAATGAGTTGGGGGGGGGGGGGGGGGGGGGGGGGGGGGGGGCGGAGAAATCATTAGCAGGCTCCCTGTATAAATAAAGCTGGCCAGTTTGGAACCAGCAGGAAGAAGTAAGCAGCAAGTGAGGTTGCTGCTGTTGTGTATATATATGTTATTGTAAATAAATGTTATTTCTTTGTATCCTTGAAACTCATGCTGGATCCTTCGTGGCCCTCACAAAAACAAGTATGGGACTTGACAAGGTTGAGTACTTAGCAAGGCTTGGAGAGGCAAGGGTGGGAGCGGGAGGAAGAGGGACTGAGGGAAGCGAGTGGAAACACTGCAGGAAAAGTCATTTGACTCGGCAGGAAGTCTGTGGCAAACAACATTAGTTAAACTGGCAACGTTAAATGGATATACTTGCACTACTTTATTAACAATGTTAAAGTGAAACAACATTATGTGAGTCATCTTTAAGTGAGGATTTCCATTTCTAGCACGAGTGCTATGATGCCTCAGACCTTCATGCTGAGGTCCATGTCCATGGAAAGTGGTCACCTGCATGGAGCATCAAGCAGGCAACCTCATCAAAGCTCAGGATTGAGAACAACCTTACTTTGGTCATCCAATGCCTTAATAAAGTTCAGCAGAGCTCTCCCCAGCTATTGGTTAGAAGTTAAGTGCAGATGGACCATGGGAGGAAGACAGAGAGAGGGCACATGGAAGTGCGGGGGGTCTACTCCATGCATTTTAGGTGGATTGGCCATGCTAAATTGCCCTTAGTGTTGGGTCGGGTTACTGGGTTATGGGGATAGGGTGGAGGTGTGGGCTCTTTTCAAGAGCCGGTGCAGACTCGATGGGCCGAATGGCCTCCTTCTGCACTGTAAATTCTATGATTCTATGATTTTCACTCCCATGCCCCACTCCATCTTCCAGTCTGAGCCCCATCTGCTTCTGTCTGTCGCGATGGTCATGTCCACTCCTGGAGAGTAGCAGATTACAAACAGCCTACCTCTACATCTGCTGGAGCTCCAGGAGTTACACCACATAGAAGCAGTAGAAAATTAAAAATAAAAGATTTGTAGTTTTGCAAATGTATTTATTTGAGGTTTTTTTGAACCACAAACCTATTTCTATGGTCCACTGCCTCATTATTCTAATACTTCCCCACAACATGCTAAGGTGCATTCTGCCTTGCGAGGAATTGTCTGCAAGAGTTCACAAACTAAAGGGTGTCCTGCATCGGTCCATCTCTGGAATTCCTGGCAGCTAAGTGTGTGGCTACAGGTGGCCTCGCCACAGGTGCTCCTCCTCTAGCTTCTCGTTTCTTCTCTTATTCTGCCAAGGATGTAGAGTGCACATCACCTTCCTCCTCCTGGGGCTCCAGTCCTCGCTGCAGTGCAATGTTAATCGAGGTGAAACAGATCACTACCGTTCTGCAAACCTACATATTACAAGTGCCAACTGACCCCGAGAATACTGCCCTTAGTGACAATAAACAATCATCAAGCTGCAAGTGTGCATTCGGTCAGTAATAAATAGCTGTTATTCAACTTCACAGTCATGTTTTTTACTTTACCTCAGTTTTCTTGTAATCTTCAGGGTTCTTCTTGTTGATCTTTGCAATTTGATTTCCAGTGAAACGCTGTGAGATGCAAAACATACAAATATTTAGGCACCGACCTAAACCAAGCCGAGCTCAAGTGTTCATTTCAGGCAAGTGAAGTGAAGCATACAGCAGCTGAACACAATTTAAATCCTTAATGACTAGAAACTGCGGCAAATGATTTGATTTGAGCAGCGCGTGCTATTAAAAATCAGTTCCTCTTGCTTATGTTCAGAGATTTGGTCAGTAGCATCCAAACACTGATAGTCTATGTGAACAAACTCCAACCTTCATTTACCCTAAAAAGGTTTAAATGCAATAACAGGGCGGGCAGCATGGTGACACAGTGGTTAGCACTGCTGCCTCACAGCGCCAGGGATCCAGGTTCAATTCCGGTCTTGGGTCACTTCTGTGTGGAGTTCGTACGTTCCCCTGTGTCTACGTGGGCTTCCTCTGGGTGCTCCGGTTTCCTCCCACAGTCCAAAGAAAAGCAGGTTAGGTGGATTGGCCATGCTAAATTGCCTCTTAGTGTCCAGGTTAGGTTATGGGGATAGAGAGGGGTGGACAAGGGTAGAGTACTCATTCGAAGAGTCGGTGCAGACTCGATGGGCAGAATGGACTCTGTGACTAACTTGGTAGAGTTTTTCGAGGAGGTCACAAAGATGATTGATGCAGGTAGGGCAGTGGATGTTGTCTATATGGATTTCAATAAGGCCTTTGACAAGGTCCCCCATGGCAGACTGGTACAGAAGGTGAAGTCACATGGGATCAGAGCTGAGCTGGCAAGATGGATACAGAACTGGCTAGGTCATAGGAGGCAGAGAGTAGCAATGGAAGGGTGCTTTTATGATTGGAGGGCTGTGACTAGTGGTGTTCCACAGGGATCAGTGCTGGGACCTTTGCTGTTCGTAGTATATATAAATGATTTGGAGGAAAATGTAACTGGTCTGATTAGTAAGTTTGCAGACGACACAAAGGTTGGTGGAATTGCGGATAGCGATGAGGACTGTCAGAGGATACAGCAGGATTTAGATTGTTTGGAGACTTGGGCTGCGGGATGCCAGACGGAGTTTAATCCGGACAAATGTGAGGTAATGCATTTTGGAAGGTCTAATGCAGGTAGGGAATATACAGTGAATGGTAGAACCCTCAAGAGTATTGAAAGTCAGAGAGATCTAGGTGTACAGGTCCACAGGTCACTGAAAGGGGCAACACAGGTGGAGAAGGTAGTCAAGAAGGCATGCTTCATTGGCCGGGGCATTGAGTATAAAAATTGGCAAGTCATGTTGCAGCTGTATAGAAGCTTAGTTAGGCCACACTTGGGAGTATAGTGTTCAATTCTGGTCGCCACACTACCAGAAGGATGTGGAGGCTTTTACCAGGATGTTGCTGGTATGGAGGGCATTAGCTATGAGGAGAGGTTGAATAAACTTGGTTTGTTCTCACTGGAACAAAGGGGGTTGAGGGGCGACCTGATAGAGGTCTACAAAATTATGAGGGGCTTAGACAGAGTGGATAGTCAGAGACATTTTCCAAGGGTAGAGGGGTCAATTACTAGGGGGCATAGGTTTAAGGTGAGAGGGGCAAGGTTTAGAGTAGATGTACGAGGCAAGTTTTTTTTATACAGAGGGTAGTGGGTGCCTGGAACTCACTGCCGGAGGAGCTGGTGGAAGCAGGGTCGATAGTGACGTTTAAGGGGCATCTTGACAAATACATGAATAGGATGGGAATAGAGGAATACGGACCCCAGAAGTGTAGAAGATTTTAGTTTAGACGGGCAACATGGTCGGCGCAGGTTTGGAGGGCCGAAGGGCCTGTTCCTGTGCTGTACTTTTCTTTGTTCTTTGTTCTAAGACTCCCAAAAGCTTTTAAATGTGGCTTTGCACAGCTGTGTTATAAAGCAGTAGTGTGAAGTCAAACCAATGGAAAACTATCACCTTGAGGAGATTGACACAGCCTGACAGAACTGAATCTACCATTTCATCACTCCCTTTGTATTCTGTGCGTTTTGTGCTTGTTGTAATTCAACTACATCGCAGCTCCTGAAACTAGCCTATAAATTTCTTCGGAATAGTTTGGACCAAATGATAATTTTCAGCATGTAGCTTTAAAAATTAAACTTTATATTTAATTAGTTCTTTGTAATGGATCCATAACAAATACTTCTACAGTAATCCGATTCCAAAGTTGTTTGTTAATTCAGTATTCTAACTGCTAACAATTAAGGCACAGCTACAAATTGTCAGGGTACGAAGTAAAGGAATGCAGATCAGCTGGTAAAAAATCCTTTTCCCTGAAGACTTGCGCGGTTTGCAAATAGTTTGCCTAACATGCAAGGTGTTAATATTTCAGAACATGCTAGTGAGGTAAAGCCCTGAGAACGCCAAGCTGAACCATCCCTCATTTGTGTTTTTAGATTACAGAATTTAATTGCCAGTTAGAATCATAGATTCATAGAAAGGTTGCAGCACAGGAGACCATTCGGCCCATCTTGTTCATGCCAGCCCGAGAACACCCTTTATAATCCCAACCTCCTGTATCCAGTCCAAAGCCCTATAACGTACAGCACTTAAGGTGCAGATCCAGGTACCTCTTAAAAGAGTTTGTGGTCTCTGCCTCCACCACTAACTCGGGCAGCGGATTCCAGATAATTTGTTCCAGAAATGGTATAAATCTACATTAAGTACTGAATCGGTAAATATCAAAGTCTGTCAGAACATCTGCCCACCTCTTCACTTATTGGAGACTATAGCACCACTCTGCTGAGGCAATCGATTTAAACAAACCTCATACGCACGCGATCCAGTGATGTCAGCAAGATTCTGTGGACCTCCAACAGATTTTTCTAGTTGCAGGCATTCTTCGGTGGTACTGGAGTCCATCCAGATAGGAGATTCTTTCACAGCAAAACTAGTCTGAAGAGTAAAGCAGGGTAAAAGAATGTGAATTATTTGAATAACGCTTGAGTCCTCTCCCACATTAAATCATGGCTGATGTGTTTCTCATCCCCATTCTCCTGCCTTCTCCCATAACCCATGGTCCCCTTATTAATCAAGAACCTATCTGTCTTAAAGACACTCAGTGATTTGGTCTCCACAGCCTTCTGTGGCAATGCGTTCCACAGATTCACCACACTCTGGCTGAAGAAATTCCTCCTCATCTGTCCTAAAGGATCGTCCCTTCAGCCTGAGGCTGTGCCCTCGGATTCTAATTTCTTCTACTCGTGGAAACATCCTCTCCACGTTCACTCTATCCAGGCCTCGCAGTATCCTGTAAGTTTCAATGGAATCACCCCTCATCCTTCTAAACTCCATCTAGTGCAGACCCAGAGTCCTGAACCGTTCCTCATACGACAAACTGTTCATTCCAAGGATCATTCTTGTGAACCTCCTCTGGACCCACAGCTAGCTTGCAACGCAATGAGAGAGAGAAGCATAGAGGAGGTAGAGGCTAGGCATCTACAGCAGGTGTGTCCCAATGTTTAGTAATGCCCCCTTGAGTTCATGCTGGAAGCCATGTGAGGTAGGCAAGAGGTCTTGTTCCCGGAGGCTGGCACAAGAAAGCTACCCAAGTCAAACCAATCCTGATCTCCTTATGTCTCTCACAGTGCCGCTGTGGAAGAAGTGGATGCCAATGTCTTGCAGCATCACTGGGATCCTCAGAAAACATGGAATCCACAACCCCAGCACCGTCACATAATTCAATCCAACCTCCATCAGCGCAGATACACTTACACTCAGACCGGTCCTCGCACCAAGTGAAAAGAGTTTCACGAGCAAGCAGGACGAGTGAGAGAAGGAGTGACGGCTGTGAGCAGTCTCCATTGGAAGGTAGAGGATAAACAAAATCATGTTCAACTGGGAGCAGAGACACAACCTTGAGTCACAAGAAAGGAGGGTTCACTTTGATCAGCAGCATGAGACGTGCGGCCACATGTCAGAGTTCCTGAGGCAGTGTGAAGTCATTTGTTGTAAATGGAGGAGTTCATCAGCTCAATTCACCACCAAGGCTCAGTTTTGAACTCATAAGCTCCTCCTTGAGAAAGTGGCCAACCTCATGGAGAACTATAGTCAGCAAACCCTGAATGGTTGCAGGAATACATAGAATGTATGCAACACTCAATAGCATTGAGGGTTCAGTGATGCGGATAGAACAAATGTGCATGTAGATGCCAGTAGAGCCCTAGTTGGTGCTGCCAATGATCCAGAGCACCATCAGAGGACTGAGGAAGTCACTATGAGGATGAGGGCGTCATCGCTCATGAAGCACCATCATTTACCATTGGCCTCCTTGGCGTCTCTGACCAAGGGACGGGCTACGTAGTATAGTCCTGTGACGGAGGCTGACCCTGCATTGATGCTGATGCAGCACCCTCTAGAGGTACCCCCACAAGCACCTCCAAGAAGAGGACAACTACCGCAGGTATCTCAACCTCAAGCAGACACACTAACAGGCTTTCCCCACCTCATCCAAGGCCACCAAAGGAGCACCACATAGGAGAGGACAAGAGCAAAGATCGCCACATCTTTAATTGCACTCAATGGTTCACTTGGATGACTTTCATTTGTGATTGCATAAATTTGTTACTTATTAACTGTATTGCCAATGTTGAACCATGATTCAGTTGTATGATCTTCCATTCTTTAATAGCAAAACTAAAAAAGAGGGAAAAAGTATTCGAAGAGAAACAATGGTCTCTGAACATGGACACTGGGATCACTGTACCATGCATTGTCAATACGAATAGAACTATTCAAAGTTATATGTTTAATGTAGGTGGCCTCACAGGCAGAGCAAAGAGACTGCCAGTGCATGCAGGCCTGCTGGATGAGTAGCACTTAGAAAGTGCGTGGATCAGGTATGTCCCAGCATTCACACCACCCTGATGAGTATTTTGACTCCTGAGGCAGCTCCAGCCATCTCGCTGCAAGCATTCTGCCCTGCATTCTCCTCCTCTTCTTCGGCTTCCGCCTTCTCTTCCAATCAACCATCTTCATTTAATGCTTCATCTTCTTCAATGTCAACAACCCTCAGGTGGGCCATGTTATGAGAGGGCAGCAGACCTGCATAATGTAGGAGACCCTTACAGGTGGGGTGTACAGTCTAGTGACTGAAACCACATCTTTAGAAACCTGATAACCTGCTCAATGGTGGACCTTGCGATCAATGGCTTCAGCCTTGGAGTCACGTAAAGGTGTGAGCAAGCATGTTTTCTGAGCTCCACGAACAGCTCAGCAGCATTAGGCTGTGACCTTTCTCCTCCATCTTAAACCCCTTTCTTTAAACATCCCATACATGCATTGCCCCCATCCCCCTCCCCCTCCCACACCAGACCATGTCTTTCTTCTTAAACTTGCTCCATTTTGTCACACTCTCCCTCCCTTCAGTTCTGAAGAGCCAGAGGACGCGAAACATTAACTCTGTTTTCTCTCCTTACAGATGCTGCCAGCCTTGCTAAGCTTTTCCAGCATTCATTGTTCTTGTTTCAGGTTCCAGCATCCACAGTATTTTGCGTTTTTTCATTGTCCCCGAGACGCCAAACACTGAGATTTGATTGTGGCATAAACAGAAGTGGCACTCTGGACTGCCAGAAGATGAAGGATGCTTACTGTACCTCCCGCTTTAAGGGGCCATAATCTTTGGAAAGCCATGGCCCCCTCAACTAGCTGAGTGCACTCAGACCCCTTGCTTTGCTAACCATAAGACATAGGAGTAGGCCATGCAGCCCATCAGGTCTGCTCTGCCATTCAATGAGATCATGATTAATCTGATATGATAATCCTTAACTCCACTTTCCCGCCTAATCCCCATTACCCTTGATTCTCTTACTGATTAACAATCTGTCTATCACAACCTGAACATACTTAACGAGCCAGCCTGTACAGCTCTTTGCAGTAAATAATTCCACAGATTCATTCCCCTTCTGAGAGAAGAAATTTCTCCTCATCTCTATCTTAAAGGGCGATCCCTTGCTCTGAGCTTGTGCCCTCTCATCCGAGACTCTCCCCCAAGGGGAAACAATTTCTCAGCATCAACCCTGTCAAACCCCCTGAGAATCCTGTGGGATGGAATCTCCGCCGGCGGGATTCTCCGTTTTATCGGAAGCCCAGGGGTTTCCCAGCGGTGTGGGGCTGCCCGACAATGGGAAACCCCATCGACCAGTCGGCGTAACGGAGCATCCTGCCGGCGGGGTAAACCTGAAATGTGGCTCGCCGGGGCATCTGGTTTTTCTAGACAGTACTGAAGAACAGAGGAAACCCCGGCAGAAAAAAACTGCAGTTAGAAACAACGCCTGCTTAAAAGAGGAAGCACCTCAGAGTTAATGGGCCATGAAGAGCTATAAAAACAAAGCTAATCCTCCTTTGAAATAGCCTGGACCTGTCAATCAAGAGGCTTGTAAACAGTAATGGTCTGTGAAGATGAATATAAACAATGCAGTTCCTCGCAAATGAAATGTAGAGAAAAAAGCATTTCAAAGGTTTCCAACACATCAGGGGGAAGACTATTTAACTTCTTTTTTAAAAATAACTTTTAACGTTTTCACAAAATATCAACAACAAAATGTAAAAGGAACCCAGTAGACTTAGGTACAAAACAAAACAAAACCCCGTACCCACCTCCCCCCATACATAAATAATAAATTAACACCCCGAATCAACACATAGCAAATATATACACCCCCTCAGATCCTCCAGTATAGACAAACAAAAATAAAATAGAAGGCCCCCCCTCTCCCCCCCCACCCTCACCACCCCCTCACCCCCCCCACCCTCACCCCCCCCACCCCCCCACCCTCACCACCCCCTCACCCCCCCCACCCTCACCCCCCCCACCCCCCCACCCTCACCCCCCCACCCCCCTCATCCCCCCACCCTCACCCTCCTCACCCCACCCCCCCACCCTCACCCCCCCACCCTCACCCCCCCACCCCCCCTCACACCACCCCCTCACACCACCCCCCCACCCCCACCACCCACACCCCCCCAACCTCAAACACCCACCCCCCCACCCTCACCCCCTCACCCCCCACCCGCTTCCTCACCCACCCCCCTCCTCACCCCCATCCCTCTCACCTCCTCACCCCCGCTCACCCCCCTCGTCACCCCCCTCAACTCACCCCCCCCACCCCCCCTCACCCCACCCCCCCTCACCTCACCACCCCCTCACCCCCCACCCCCCTCTCACCCCCCCACCTCACCCCCTCACCTCACCACCCCCCTCACCCCCCCACCCACCCCCCTCTCCCCACCCCCCCTCACCCTCACCCCCCCCACCCCACCCCCCTCACCCCACCCCCACCCTCAACCCCCCACCTTCACCGCCCCACCCCACCCCCCACCCCCCCGCCTCCCACCCCGCCACCCACCCCACCCCCCCCACCCACCCCACCCCCACCACCTCCACCCCCCCACCTCCACCCCCCCTACCTCCACCCCCCCCACCCCCTCCCACACACCCCCTCCACTCCCCCCTCCCCACCCCCCACGCCCCCACCCCCCCCCCACGCCCCCACCCCCCCCACTCCCCACCCCACCCCTCCCCCCCCACTCCCCACCCCACCCCTCCCACCCCCCCCCCCTCCACCCCCCTCCCCTCCCACACACCCCCTCCACTCCACCCTCCCCACCCCCCCACTTCCCGAAATCCCCGAACTCCCTGAGGATCTGGCATTACCCTCACCGGGTCCGCCACATACAGCAGCAAGTCGTCCGCATAGAGCGACACCCTATGCTCCTCCCCACCCCGCACCAACCCCCTCCAGTTCCTCGACTCCCTCAGTGCCATAGCCAGGGGTTCAATCGCCAACGCGAAGTGCAAGCTGGACAAGGGAGACTCCTGCCTCGTCCCTCGATGCAACTGAAAGTACTCAGACATCCTCTTGTTCGTGGCCACACTCGCCATCGGGACATCGTACAACAGCCTAACCCACCTGACGAACCCTTCCCCAAACCCGAACCTCTTCAGCACCTCCCACAAGTACCCCCACTCTACCCTATCGAAAGCCTTCTCAGCGTCCATCGCCAACACTATCTCCACCTCCCCGCCGGCATCATAATAACGTTCAGGAGCCTCCGCACATTCGCGTTCAGCTGCCTCCCCTTCACAAACCCCGTCTGGTCTTCGTGGATAACCTGCGGCACCCAATCCTCAATTCTCGTGGCTAAGACCTTTGCCAGCACCTTGGCATCTACATTTAACAATGAAATCGGCCTGTAAGACCCACACTGCAGGGGCTCCTTGTCCCGCTTCAGGATCAAGGAGATCAGTGCCCGGGACATCGTCGGGGGCAAAGCCCTCCCCCTCCCTTGCCTCTTTGAAGGTCCAAACCAGCAACGGGCCCAACAGGTCCACATATTTTTTGTAGAATTCGACCGGGAAACCGTCCGGCCCCGGTGCCTTCCCCGCCTGCATGCTCCCGATCCCTTTGGCCAGCTCTTCCAGCCCAATCGGGGCCCCTAATCCCGCCACCAGTCCCTCCTCCACCTTCGGGAACCTCAATTGGTCCAGAAAGCGGCCCATCCCTCCCTCCTCCAGTGGGGGCTCGGACCGATACAGTTCCTCATAAAAGTCCCTGAAGACCCCATTGATGCCAACCCCACTCCCTCCCCTATCCTTAACTCCCCCGATCTCCCTAGCTGCGTCCCGCTTCCGAAGCATCTGGCTTGCCTTTTCCCCATATTCAGAAACCGCCCCCTGGGCCTTCCACCACTGCGCCTCCGCCTTCTTGGTGGTCAACACGTCGAATTCAGCCTGGAGGCTTTGCCTCTCCCTCAACAGTCCCTCCTCTGGCACCTCCTCGTACCTCCTGTCTACCCTCACCAGCTCCCCCACCAGCCTCTCCCTCTGCTCTCTCCTCTCCTTGTGGGCCTTAATGGAGATCAGCTCTCCCCTAACCACCGCCTTCAGCGCCTCCCTGACCAACCCTACTCGGGCGTCCCCATTATCGTTGGCCTCCAGGTATCTCTCTATGCTTCCTCGGACCCGCTCGCTCACCTCCTCGTCCGCCAACAGCCCCACCTCCAAGCACCACAACGGGCGCTGGTCCCTCTCCTGCCCCAGCTTTAGGTCTACCCAATGCGGGGCATGATCCGAAATGGCTATCGCCGAGTACTCGATATCCTCCACTCTCACTATCAGCGCCCTGCTCATAACAAAAAAGTCGATCCAGGAATAGGCCTTATGAACGTGCAAGAAGAATGAAAATTCACGAGCCCCCGGCCTTGCAAATCTGCAAGGGTCCACCCCTCCCATCTGGTCCATAAACCCCCTCAGCACTTTAGCCGCCGCCGGCCTCCTACTCGTCCAAGACCTGGAGCGGTCCAGTGCCGGATCTAACACCGTGTTAAAGTCCCCCCCACCATTATCAGGCCCCCCACTTCCAAGTCCGGGAACCGACCCAACATGCGCCGCATAAAACCCGCATCGTCCCAGTTCGGGGCGTACACGTTGACCAGCACCACCCTCTCCCCTTGCAGCTTACCACTTACCATCACGTACCTGCCACCATTGTCTGTCACAATGCTCGACGCCTCGAACGACACCCTCTTCCCCACCAAGATCGCCCCCCCGCCCGATTTTTGGCATCCAGCCCCGAATGAAACACCTGACCTACCCACCCCTTCCTCAATCTTACCTGGTCTGCCACCTTCAGATGTGTCTCCTGGAGCATGACCACATCCGCCTTCAGCCCCTTCAAGTGCGCGAACACCCTGGCCCGCTTAATCGGCCCGTTCAGTCCCCTTACATTCCAGGTTATCAGCCGGATCAGAGGGCTACCCGCCCCCCTCCCCCGCCGACTAGCCATAATCCCTCCTCGGCCAGCCACACACCTGCACCCCATGCCCAGCCCGTTCCCCACGGCGGCAGACCCCCGTCCCAACCCCCTCTACTCACTCCAGCTCCCCCTTGACCATACCAGCAGGAACCCGGTTCCCCATCCCCCCTCCAGCTAGGACCCCTCCTAGCTGCTTTGCTCCCCCCATTGCACTCCCGCAAGTCAGCTGACACCTGCTGACCCCGGCCACTCCCGCCTCTCCTTCGACTCCTCCCATTGTGGGACTTCCCCTCCCCCTCCATTACCCACCAGCAGGCTCTCCGCCTCCCCCTTCCATCCCAAGCGCGGGAAGAAAACCCGTGCTTCCCCGCCCCCTCCAGCCTTCAGCGCAGCGCCTTTTACAGGCCCAGTCCCCTCACCCCGACTTGGTCCTCCCCGTCCCCCGCGGGGCCCCATCCCCCCTACCGGCCATCCACCCCCTACTCCGTTTACTTGCCCCCCCTCCAAGAGCCCACCCAACAGACTCAATCAAAACAGTGCCCAACCCACCCTAACCAGCCACACCGAATCAAAAAGAAACAAGAACAAAGAACCCCCCCTCAAAATGTAACACAGCAACAACAATCCCCGACCATCCCCACGCCCTACCCCCCATCCCGACCCTCAGTTTGTGTCCAGCTTCTCGGCCTGAACAAAGGCCCACGCCTCCTCCAGGGACTCAAAATAATGGTGCCGGTCCTTGTAGGTGACCCAGACACGCGCCGGCTGCAGCATGCCAAACTTCACCCCTTTCCTGTGCAGTACCGCCTTTGCCCGGCCCTCTTCTTCGCCACCTCCGCGCTCCAGTCCTGATATACGCGAACCTCCGCATTCTCCGACCTGCTGCTCCTCTCTATCGTGGCCCACCTGAGTACGCACTCCCGATCAGCGAACCAATGAAACCGCACCAGCACCGCCCGCGGCGGCTCGTTAGCCTTGGGCGTCCTCGCCAGCACTCTATGGGCCCCTTCCAGCTCCAGGGGCCCCTGGAAGGACCCCGCTCCCATCAGCGAGTTTAACATGGTGACCACATCGGCCCCCCACGTCCGACCCCTCCAGCCCCTCCGGGAGGCCCAGGATCCGCAGATTCTTCCGCCTCGACCGATTCTCCATCTCCTCGAACCGTTCCTGCAATTTCTTGTGGAGCGCCTCGTGCGCCTCCACCTTTACCGTTAGGCCCAAGATCTCGTCCTCGTTATCAGAGATCTTTTGTCGGACCTCGTGGATCGTCACCCCCTGGGCCGTCTGGGTCTCCAGCAGCTTATCAATAGAAGCCTTCATCGGCTCCAGCAGGTCCACTTTGAGCTCCCTGAAGCAGCGCTGGATAACCTCCTGCTACTCCTGCGCCCACTGCATCCACGCTGCCTGGTCCCCGCCCGCCACCATCTTGCTCTTCTTCCCGGGCCGGGGAAGCACGGGTTTTCTTCCCGCGCTTGGGATGGAAGGGGGAGGCGGAGAACCTGCTGGTGAGTAATGGAGGGGGAGGGGAAGTCCCACAATGGGAGGAGTGCGGAGGTGGCCAAGAAGAGGGCCGGGTACAATCGGGCTAAGGCGGCTCTGCATCGGAAGGGGGTGAAATTTGGAATGTTGCAGCCGACGCGACTGTGGGTCACTTTCAAGGACCGCCACCACTACTTTGAGACGCCGGAGGAGGCGTGGACCTTTATCCAGGCCGAAAAGTTGGACTCGGATTGAGGGTCGGTTGCGAGGGGATGTGGGGAGGGGATTGATGTGATTGTTGTGTTTTGGGGGGGATGTTCTGTTCTGTTTGGTACTGGGTTTTTTTGGGTGCTGGGTGGGGTAGGGTGAAATGGTTCGTAGTGGGGGTTTGGTGGGAGTGTGGTCGTCGGTGGTTGGGACCGCTCTAGGTCCAGGACGGGAGGGGAGGCCTGAGGTGGCGGAGCTGGGATTAGGCCGCGAAAGGGAGCTGCGGCAGAGAGGGGCGGGGCCGGCTTGGTGGAAAACGCGGTCTTTTTCCCCCGCTAGGGAAGAAAGGGGCGGGGCCGGGGGAAAGGCGGTGTTGGAGAGGAGCACCCGCTGGTGGACAGGATGGGGGGGGGGAGGAGAGGAGATTCTCACACTGGGGGGGTCGATGGAGTGGCGGGAGCGGCCGGGGTCAGCAGGAGTCAGCTGACTTACGGGAGTGCTATGGGGGGAGCAACGCAGCTAGGGGGGGGCACCTGGTTTTTTTTGGGGGGGGGGGGACTGGGTTGCTGCTGCATTGGCCAAGGGGGAGGGGGAGCTGGGCCTTTAATACGGTACTGGATCCAGCATTGGACCGCTCTAGGTCCAGGACGGGTAAGAGGCCGGCGGCGGCCAAGGTGTTGAGGGGGTTTATGGACCAGATGGGAGGAGTGGACCCATGGAGGTTTGGTAGGCCGGGGGCCAGGGAATTCTCTTTCTTTTCCCACGTCCATAAAGGCTACTCTCGGATAGACTTCTTCGTTTTGAGCAGGGCACTAATCCCGAGGGTGGAGGACACGGAGTATTCGGCCATAGCCATCTCAGACCATGCCCCGCACTGGGTGGAGCTCGTGCTAGGGGAGGAGAGGGACCAGCGCTCGCTGTGGCGCCTGGAGGTGGGTTTGCTGGCGGATGAGGTGGTGAGCGGGCGGATTCGGGGGTGCATTGAAAGATACCTAGAGGTTAACGATAATGGGGAGGTGCAGGTAAGGGTGGTCTGGGAGGCGCTGAAGGCAGTGATTAGGGTAGAGCTAATCTCCACTAGGGCCCACAAGGAGGGGAAGGAGAGGAGAGAGAGGGAAAGGTTGGTGGGGGAGATTTTAAGGGTAGATAGGAGGTATGCAGAGGTCCCCAAGGAGGGACTACTCAAGGAGCGGCAAAGCCTCCAGGCCGAGTTCGACCTGTTGACTACCAAGAAGGCAGAGGTGCAGTGGAGGAAGGCGCAAGGGACGGTGTATGAATACGGGGAGAAGCCTAGCCGGATGCTGGCACACCAGCTTCGGAAGCGGGAGGCAGCGAGGGAGATTAGGGGAGTTAGGGATAAAGGGGGGAACACGGTGCGGAGTGCGGTGGGAATAAATGGGGTATTTAGAGACTTCTATGAGGGGCTGTATAGGTCTGAGCCCCTGATGGAGGAGGGGGGGGGTGCGTCACTCTTTGGACCGGCTGAAGTTCCCGAGGGTAGAGAAGGGGCAGGTGGCAGGGCTTGGGGCACCGGTAGGGCTGGAGGAGCTGGCTAAGGGGCTGGGGAGTATGCAGGCGGGGAAGGCACCGGGGCCAGATGGGTTCCCGGCGGAATTTTACAGGAAGTATATGGACCTGTTGGGCCCACTACTAGTGAGGACTTTCAATGAGGCGAGAGAGGGAGGGGGGTCCTACCCCCGACGATGTCCAGGGCGCTGATCTCGCTGATCTTGAAGCGGGAAAAGGACGCTTTACTGTGTGGGTCGTATAGGCCAATCTCTCTCCTCAACGTGAACGCGAAGGTGTTGGCTACCAGAATTGAGGACTGTGTCCCGGGGTGATCCACGAGGACCAGACGGGTTTTGTGAAGGGAAGGCAGCTAAACACCAATGTGCGAGGCTCCTAAATGTAATCATGATGCCTGCAGTGGAGGGGGACACGGAGATAGTGGTGGCTATGGATGCGGAGAAGGCCTTCGATAGGGTGGAGTGGGGGTATCTGTGGGAAGTGTTGAGGAGGTTCGGGGAGGGGTTCGTTAGTTGGGTTAGTTAGTTGTACGAAGCCCCGGTGGCGAGTGTGGCCACAAACCGGAGGTCGGAATACTTTCAGCTGTACCGGGAGACGAGGCAGGGGTGCCCCCTATCCCCCCTGCTATTTGCGTTGGCAATTGAGCCTTTGGTGATGGCTCTGAGGGAGTCCAGGAACTGGAGGGGGCTGGTCCGGGGGGGGGGGGGGGTTGTATTGTCGGCATACAGCGATACGGGTATCGCTGTATGCCGACAACCTGTTACTGTATGTGGCGGACCTGGTGGAGGGGATGCCGGAGGTGATGCGGATCCTCAGGGAGTTTGGAGACTTTTCCGGGGAGAAGCTCAACATGGGGAAGAGTGAGCTATTCGTGATACACCCAGGGGACCAGGGAAGGGGGATAGACGAGCTTCCACTGAAGAGGGCAGGAAGGAGTTTTCGGTACCTAGGGATCCAGGTGGCCAGGAGCTGGGGGGCCCTACACAAGCTCAACTTGACAAGGCTGGTGGAGCAGATGGAGGAGGAGATTAAAAGGTGGGATATGCTGCCACTCTCCCTGGCGGGTAGGGTACAGTCAGTGAAGATGACGGTGCTCCCGAGGTTCCTTTTTATATTCCAGTGCCTCCCCATCCTGATCCCTAAGGCCTTTTTTAAGCGGGTCAGCAGGAGCATTATGGGGTTTGTATGGGCGAAAAAGACCCCAAGGGTGAGAAGGGTGTTTCTGGAACGGTGCAGGGACAGAGGAGGGCTAGCGTTGCCTAATCTGTGTGGGTACTGCTGGGCTGCCAATATGGTGATGATTCGCAAGTGGGTAATGGAGGGGGAGGGGGCGGCGTGGAAGAGGCTGGAGGTGGCGTTCTGTGTGGGCACGAGCCTGAGAGCGCTGGTGACGGCATCGCTGCCGCTCCCACCGACAAGGTACACCACGAGTCCAGTGGTGGCGGCGACCCTCAAAATTTGGGGGCAGTGGAGACGCCACAGGGGGGAGGCAGAGGCTTCGGTGAGGTCCCCAATCCGAGAGAACCATCAGTTTGTCTTGGGGAGAATGGATGGGGGGTTCCTGAGCTGGCACAGGGCAAGTATTAGAAGGATGGGGGACCTGTTTATAGATGGGACGTTTGCGAGCCTTGGGGCGTTGGAGAAAAAATTTGGGCTCCCTCCTTGGAAATGCCTTCAGGTACATGCAGGTAAGGGCATTTGTAAGACGGCAGGTGAGGGAATTCCCGCTGCTGCCAGCACGTAGGATCCAGGATAGAGTGCTCTCGGCGTTGTGTGTTGGAGAAGGCAAGGTCTCGGCGATCTACCAGGAGATGCAGGAGGAGGAGGAGCTGAAAGGTAAATGGGAGGAGGAGCTGGGGGAGGAGATAGACGAGGGTACATGGGCGGACGCCCTGGGTAGGGTAAATTCTTCCTCCTTTTGCGCCAGGCTTAGCCTGATACAATTTAAGCTTCTGCACAGGGCGCACACGACTGGGGCAAGGCTGAGTCATTTTTTTGGAGTAGAGGACAGGTGTGTGAGGTGTTTGGGAAGCCCAGCAAATCACGCCCACATGTTCTGGGTGCGCCCAGCGCTGGATGGGTTCTGGAGGGGCGTTGAGAGGACGGTGTTTAAGGTGGTAAACACTCGGGTTAAGCCAAGTTGGGGGCTCGCACTATTTGGGGTATCGGACAAGCCAGGAGTGCAGGAAGCGAAAGAGGCCGGTATCCTGGCCTTTGCATCCCTGGTAGCCCGGCGGAGGATTCTGCTACAGTGGAAGGAGGCGAGGTCCCCAAGCGTGGAAGCCTAGATCAACGACATGGCAGGGTTCATTAAACTAGAGAGGGTAAAATTTGCCTCAAGAGGATCTGTGCAAGGGTTCTTCAGGCGGTGGCAACCATTCCTTGACTTTCTAGCGGAGCGTTAGGAGATGGACAGCAGCAGCAGCAACCCGGGGGGGGTTACTATGTGGTTACTATTATCGTTTAATGGGGGCTTGTATATTGGGGGAATATGTGACATTGCTATAAGATGTTTATTTATGTGTTCTTTGTTTTTTCTTATTTATGTAAGGGTTGAAAATATGTAAAAATTTGAATAAAAATATATTTTAAAAACATTTTTGCCCACTCCCTAAACTGTCCCTATCCCTCTGTAGACTCTGTCTCATCCTCTGTAAGGCAACTGTGCCCCAAATTATTTGTCTGCCTGGCCTCAGTTCCCACCCCTATTTGGTCATCAAAACCCTGTGCAAAGAGCGGGTAAAAGGGAGAATTAAATCTATCCATCTGCTTCGAGGGGTGCTCTCAGAGGTGAAACTAAGCATTCTAATTCACGGAACAGGGAGTGGGTGGCATCGTGGTATTGTCGCGGGAATAGTAATCCAGAGAGAACCTCGGCGGTTGCCGATCAGCCACCCTCCGGTAGGTGCAAGCGGACGTTGTCCGCTTACTACCGGAGGGTGGCTGATCGGCAACCGCCAAGGTTCTCCGCCACGTGGCTCCCCGCTCGTTCCTGGTTCGCCTGCCTGATGGCTCCATTCGCCGGCGTAATCGGCGGGCCCTTCGGCTGCTTCCGCACTCGCTACGAGATCACACACCGGTGCCACGCCCTCCTGTTGTCCCTGATGTCGACAGTTGCCCGAGCGTCATGTGCCACCTTCTGCTGAGCACGCTGCTGTCGCATCCTTTGCAGTACTGGAGCATGGTCGGGTTTAGGAACATGAATGGACGGCACAGTGGTCCTGAGGGTGCGACCCATCAACAGCTGGGCTGGCGAGAGGCCCGTGGACAGTGGGGCCGAGCGATAGGCCAGCAGGGCTAAACATGTCCAAAGATGTGCAGGTTAGGTGGATTGGCCATGATAAATTGCCCTTAGTGTCCAAAATTGCCCTTAGTATTGGGTGGGGTTACTGGGCTATGGGGATAGGGTGGAGGTGTTGACCTTGTGGTAGGGTGCTCTTTCCAAGAGCTGGTGCAGACTCGATGGGCCGAATGGCCTCCTTCTGCACTGGAAATGCTTATGAGACCCGGAATAATGATCTGGGAACCCGGGTTCGAATCCCACCATGGCAGGTGATGGAATTTAAACTCAAAATATCTGGAATTAAAAAGTCTCATTGTCGATTGCCGGAAAAACCCATCCTTCCCGAATGTCCTTTAGGGAAGGAACTCTGCCGTCCTTACCTGGTCTGGCCTACATGTGACTCCAGATCCACACCAATGTGGTTGACTCTTAACTACCCCCTCAAGGGCAATTAGGGATGGGCAATGAATGCTGACATAGCCTGCAATGCTCACGTCCCATGAACGAATAAAAAAATACAAAGGTTGATAAAGCAGATCATCCTATTAATCTGGCTGTGCATGTATGTAAAATTCAAATAGAACTATCTCAAAAAACCTTGCCAGGCCTACTGCAAGCACAATTCCTCTATCCCTCACCTCCAATATCTGATGCAGAGAACGATCATCTGGCATGTTTTTCAAGGTTTGATTGGCTCCCTCTTTCCAATAAACACTGCCATGTTGCTGTGAAGGAAACCGACATGATTGTAATCAGCCTTCACAGGAAGTGCAAAAATAATGGTTTCTTTTCTTAATTTCTATTGAAACAAGTTAACTTCACTCACTTGACCAGTGCCGGACAAGGATTTCAATTTTGAAAAATCAAAGTTTGAGATCTTCATTCTCTCCAGGAGCATATCTAGTGCCTGAAAATACAAGAATATTTCAGAACAATATTCAATAAGTGCCATGAGTAATCACAGCTTGCATTTCACCTTCTTTGAAGGTAATATTTGACATGATCGTTCTAATTTCTTTCACCAAATCATTGGAGCCACTTTCACAGAAACAGAGTTAATGGAGATTGATGTATTCCCAAACACCCAGTCACTCCTAATGATTTTTTAAAAATTCATTTTTACGGGATGTGGCCGTCGCTGGTTAGGCCAGCATTAATTGTCCATCCGAGTGTCCGTCAGAAGGTGATGATGAGTTGCATTCTTGAACCGCTGCAGTCCTTGAGGTCCAGGTACACCTACTGTGCTGTTAGGGAGGGTGTTCCAGGTTGTTGCCCTAGTGACAGTGAAGGAACGGTAATATATTTCCTAGTCGGGGTGGTGAGTGGCTTGGAGGGGAGCCTCTAGGTGGTGGGGCTCCCAGGTATCTGCTGCTCTTGTCCTTATAAAATGAAGTGGTTGTGGGTTTGGAAGGTGCCGTCTAAGGAACCTTGGTGAGTCACTGCAGTGCATCTTGTACATGATACACACGGCTGCCGCTGTTTGTCGGCAGTGGAGGGTTTGAATGTTTGTGGAAGAGGGAGCAATCGAGCGGGCTGCTTTGTCCTGGATTATCTAATGTTCATGATCAGTGCATCTTCCAAATCTGTGTCATTACCATCTAGAAGGACAAGGACAACATGGGTACATGGGAACACCACCACCTGGAGGCTCCCCTCCAAGCCAGCACAGCTCACCACCACCTTCTCATGAATAATTAGGGATGGACAATAAATGTTGGTCTCGCCAACCATGCCCACATTCCACAATAGAATACATTTAAAAAGAATAACTATCTATCCTGCCTTATGTCAGCTGTGGCTCAGTTGGAAGCATTCTCACTTTTGAGTCACCAGGTTCTTCGTTCGAGTCCCACTCCAGGCTTGAGCACAAAAATCAGGGTTGATACTCCAGTGAGGCAGCACTGCACTGTCATCTTTCAGAGGAGATGCATAACTGGGGCAGCTACTTGTTCGGGTGGTGGTAATGGATGCTATATGGTGGACTTCTTCCAGCTAACAATACGAGACTCAGGGACAATGGTGTGTATTCATGATTTAAGCATGGAGAGCACTACCCCAGAGCAACACTCTCTCCTAATACACCTCTCACAGAGGGAGCACTCTAATGAGGCACTGTCGCTCCAATGCAGCACTCACAGGCAGAGAACTCCAATACAGCTCTCGCAGCTCGAAGTCACAGATACATTCTTTATGAAAGTAGCCATAGTCCTAGACGACCATAGGCTGCTCTTCCCTCTGAGAGCAAAAGAGAAAATGTTGGAAAATCTCAGCAGGTCTGGCAGCATCTATAGGAAGAGAAAAGAGCTAACGTTTCGAGTCCAGATGACCCTTTGTCAAAGCTAAAAGGTGTAGAAAGTGGGAGATATTTATACTGTAGGGTGAGGGAATGAAAGATGAGACAGAGCCACAGAAACCAAGGGAAAGAGTGCTAATGGCAGTCCTCAAAGTGAATAAAAGGAGTGGAAGTCCAAACAGCAGAGAAACTAAAATTAGAAAGTAGGCTGTGACAGATGTAGATGTGGGGGCAGGCGGGTGGGAGAGAGGTCAAATGAGAAAAAGGGGGGAAAGGGGGAAGCCAAGGGGAGAAAAGGGGGATAAGATAGGGGAAAAGAGTGGGAACAAAATATATATAAAGAAAGACAAGAAAGAAATAAAAGGTTAAAGACAGTTAAAATGAAAGAATGAAAACAAATGGATCGAGGTGGGGCAGAGCTAATCATCTGAAGTTGTTGAATTCGATGTTGAGACCGGAAGGCGTGCCTAAGCGGATGATGAGATGTTGTTCCTCCAGTTTGCGTTGCGCTTCACTGGAACACTGCAGCAGGCCGGGACAGACATGTGGGCATGAGGGCAGGGTCTTGGGTTAAAATGGCAAGCAACAGGAAGGTCAGGGCTTGAGAGAGCTGACTGGCGGTGATTTAGGCGAGGGGCACGTTTGAGAAGGTGTGGCCTTCATTAATAACCTCGGCTGGAACAGGAATTGTTGGCATTGCTCTGGATCACAAACCAGCCATCCAGCCAACTCATAGATTATCATAGAATTTGCAATGCAGAAGGAGGCCATTCGGCCCATCGAGTCTGCACCGGCTCTTGGAAAGAGCACCCTACTCAAGGTCAACACCGCCACCCTATTCCCACAACCCAGTAACCCCACCCAACACTAAGGGCAATTTTGGACACTAAGGGCAATTTATCATGGCCAATTCACCTAACCTGCACATCTTTGGACTGTGGGAGGAAACCGGAGCACCCGGAGGAAACCCACGCACACACGGGGAGGATGTGCAGACTCCGCACAGACAGTGACCCAAGCTGGAATCGAACCTGGGACCCTGGAGCTGTGAAGCAATTGTGCTATCCACAAGGCTACCGTGCTGCCCGAGCTAAACAACTTCCTCTTTACTCTTAGCTCTAACCCCCTTTTCACAAATTTATTCATTTACCCGAACAATCCCCATTGCACTATTTTGAAGATTACTGGAGTTGTTCCCAGTGTCCAGGCCAATATTTAACCCTCAACCAACACAACAAAAACAGATGATTACATTGCTGTTTGTGGGAGCTTGTTGAGCATAACTGGGCTGCCACATCTTTCACACTACAACGGGACTACACTTCACAGCACCTAATTGGCTGTAAAGCACTTTGAGACTTCCGGTGGCCCTGAAAAGTGCAAGTCTCTTTTTAAAAAGATTTCTCATGTGCCTATACAGCGACAACTCAATTTGGGCCAGTCTATTGAATCCACCGATAAACAGACTTATGTGCAAAATATATTCAATTGCTGATGTCCAACTATTTTTTGTGCAAAATTAACCAAAGGATGGTGAACCGTGACAAGTTATATTCTCCAGTCGCTGAAATATATTTCCCATTCTTACCTTTACCCACAATAAGACTGGTGTTGTAACTGTCAGCTTGTCACTGTGTACATGAGCGCCATCTTGTGTCCTAGAAATAAAAATACAAGCTAATCGGGCATCCCTGAGGAACTCAAATTTCATTATAGTTAAGATGATATGGCAGCACTGAATGAAGAAACATTATTCGATTAATCAAATCTATTTTTCTTATGCAAATCATGGATAATCTATTGCATTGCGGACTCTATTAGGAGCATTTCATCTCTCAAGAGAATATTCTAATAAACCTTTATATAGGGGCGGCATGGTGGTTAGCACTGCTGCCTCAAATCTCCAGGGACCCGGGTTTCCTCCCACAGTCCAAAGATGTGCAGGTTAGGTGGAGTGGTCATGATAAATGGCCCCTTAAGTGTCCAAAAGGTTGGGTGGGGTTACGGAGATGGGGCGGTTGGTGCAGACTCTGCACTGTAGGGATTCTGTGAATAAGATCACAAAGCATGGCCGGGATTCTCCCCTACCCGGCAGGGCGGGGGGTCCCGGCGGGATGGAGTGGCGGGAACCACTCCGGCATTGGGCCGCCCCAAAGGTGCGGATTTCTCCGCACCTTTAACGGCCAAGCCCTCACCTTGAGGGGCTAGGCCCGCGCCGGAATGGTTGGCGTGTCATCAGCTGGCGGGAAAGGCCTTTGGTGCCACGCCAGCCAGGGTCGAAGGGACTCCGCCGGCCGGCGGAAGTCCGCGCATGCGCGGGAGCATCAGCATGCGCGGGGGGGGGGGGTCCCTTCCACATCGGCCATGGTGAAAACTGTGGCCGAAGCGGAGGGAAAAGAGTGCCCCCCACGGCACAGGCCTGCCCGCCGATCGGTGGGCCCCGATCGCGGGCCAGGCCACCATGGGGGCACCTCCCAGGGCCAGATCTCCCCGCGCCCCCCCCAGGACCCCGGAGCCCGCTCCCGCTGCCTTGTCTCGCCAGTAAGAAAGGTAGCTTAATCCACGCCGGCGGGACAGGCATTCCAGCAGCGGGACTTCGGCCCATCGCGGGCCAGAGAATCGCCGGGGGGGGGGGGGGGGGGGGGCCCTCTGACCGGCGCGGCGCGATTACCGCCCCGCCGAATATCCGGTGCCGGAGAATTCGGCAACCGGGGGGGCGGGATTCACGCCAGCCCCCGGCGATTCTCCGACCCAGCGGGGGTCGGAGAATCCCGCCCCATATCTCCAGAATTTTCACCGATCTTCACATCCCAAAACTAATCTGTAACACTTCATAAGACCTAGGAAATAGGAGCCTCAGTAAGGAATTTGGCCCTTCGAGCCTGCTCCGCCATTCAACAACATACAAAGTGGCGTGGATTAGTGAGTAGCGAGCGGATTGGGAAGCCTTTAAAAACAAGCAGAGGACAACTAAAAAAGCAAGAAGGGGAGAGAAGGTGAAATATGAGTGCAAGCTAGCTAGTAATATAAAGAAGGTAGGAAGAGTTTTTTGCAATTTATAAAAGGTAAGAGAGGCAAAAATAGACATTGGACCACTGGAAAATGTGGCTGGAGAAGTAATAATAGGAAACAAAGAAATGGCAGAGGAACTGAATAGATACTTCGCATCAGTCTTCACGGTGGAAGACACCAGTGGGATGCCAGAGCTCCAGGCGAATCAGGGGGCAGAGGTGAGTGCAGTGGCCATGACTAAGGAGAAGATTCTGGGGAAACTGAAAGGTCTGAAGGTGAATAAATCATGTGGACCGGATGGACTACAGGGTTCTGAAAGAGATAGCTAAGGAGATTGTGGAGGCATCGGTGGTGATCTTTCAGGAATCACTGGAGGCAGGAAGGGACCCAGAGGACTGGAAAGTGGCTAATGTAACACCACTGTTTAAGAAGGGAGGGAGGCAGAAGACGGGAAATTATAGGTCCGTTATTAAAGATGGGATCGCAGAGTACTTGGAAGTGCATGATAAAATAGGACTGAGTCAGCACAACTTTGCTAAAGGGAGGTCATGTCTGGCAAATCTTTAAGGAGGTAACAAGGAAGTTAGACAAAGGAGAACCAGTGGACATGATTTATTTAGATTTCCAGAAGACCTTTGACAAGGTGCCGCATAGGAGATTGTTAAATATGTTAAGAGCCCATGGTGTTACGGGTAAGATCCTGGCATGGATAGAGGATTGGCTGACTGGCAGAAGGCAGAGAGTGGCGATAAAGGTGTCTTTTTCAGGATGGCAGCCGGTGACTAGTGGTATGCCTCAGGGGTCTGTGCTGGGACCACAACTTTTCACAATATACATTACTGATCTGGAAGAAGGAACTGAAGGCACTGTTGCTAAATTTCCAGATTATCCAAAGATCTGTAGAGAGTCAGGTAGTATTGAGAAAGTGAGGGGGCTGCAGAAGGATTTGGACAGGCTAGAAGAGTGGGCAATGAAGTGTCAGATGAAATACAATGTGGAAAAGTGTGAGGTTATGCACTTTGGAAGGAGGAATATAGGCATAGACCATTTTCTAAATGGGGAAATGCTTAGGAAATCAGAAGCATAAAGGGACTTGGGAGTCCTTGTTCATGATTCCCTTAAGGTTAATGTGCAGGTTCAGTCGACAGTTCGGAAGGCAAATGCAATGTTAGCATTCATGTCAAAAGGGCTAGAATACAAGACCAGGGATGTACTTCGGAGGCTGTATAAGGCTCTGGTCAGACATAATTTGGAGTATTGTGAGCAGTTTTGGGCCCCATATCTAAGGAAAGATGTGCTGGTCTTGGAAAGGGTCCAGAGGAGGTTCACAAGAATGATCCCTGGAATGAAGAGCTTGTCGTATGAGGAACGGTTGAGGACTCTGGATTTGTACTCGTTGGAGTTTAGAAGGATGAGGGGGGATCTTGTTGAAACTTACAGGATACTGCGAGGCCTGGATAGAGTGGTTGGGGGGAGGATGTTTCCACTTGTAGGAAAAACTAGAAGCAGAGGACACAATCTCAGACTGAAGGGACGATCCTGTAAAACAGAGATGAGGAGAAATTTCTTCAGCCAGAGGGTGGTGAATCTGTGGAACTCTTTGCCACAGAAGGCTGTGGAGGCCAAATCACAGAGTGTCTTTAAAACAGAGCTAGATAGGTTTTTGATCAATAAGGGGATCAGGGGTTCTGGGGAGAAGGCAGGAGAATAGGGATGAGAAAAATATCAGCCATGATTGAATGGCGGAGCAGACTCAATGGGCCGAGTGATCTAATTCTGCTCGTATGTCTTATGGTCTTATGATCTTCTACATCAGCTCCACCAACTCTCACCACTTCCAAATCCAAATTTAACAAATCTGCCATGATGATATGTCTGTCAGAGTGTATCATTGCCCCGCATTCCCTCCTCCATCACTGCCTCATATAAATGTGTACAAGTCTTCTTACCCAAATTCTGGCAAATCGTCATCAAACTTCACACTTGTCTCATGGATCACATTCAGATTATCATCAATGGCTATGGCTTTCAGCTGAGAAAGGAGAACATTTATTTATGGATGGAATTCTATCCCAATATATGGAATTGTAGATGGCTAATAGCATCCTGCAAAGCAACATGATGTTCCAAATGGCTAGAACGAAGTTTAACGATTATAAGAATATCATTAAAAGGATACATAACTGCCATATATATATATTTCGGTTTTCGACAAAATGCATGGACATTATCATAGAATCATGGGGGGGAATCTTCTCCTCCTGGACTAAGGTCCGTGGCGGGGGTGGGAAGCCGGAAGGACTCCATCCAGAACGTTGCAGGTAATCCCGCCGAATCGTGCAGTGGTCAGCTCATTAATTATTCAGCCAAATGATTCACATCGAATCTCATGGCGGGTTAGGCAGGAAGTTGGCCATGTCCAGGCACCAAATATTAAAAGCACCCTTACCCCTTGCAGAATTGGCCTTTCCCGAACCTCCTCACCCAACCTCCCACCTTGCCTCCCAACCTCATATTCCATTGTGCGTTTCAGCCTCCGCCCCCCAGAATTCCCGCTGCTAGTGAGACTGGAAACTTCCACCCGGAGAATAGTTACAGCATACAAAGGGAGGCCTTTTGACCTCCCTGATCAATGCCTGCTCTCTGCAAGTGCAACTCACCTACTTTTGTCAATTTTATGTACCTGCACTTTTCACTTTCTTTCTCAAATTAGGGCATATCACCATCACCACCGTAAAACGTTTTGTAACAGTTTGCACGTCTTCACAAACGTTACATCATAATGTCAAAGTTTTGCAATCAAAGGGAAGCAAAAGTTTATTTTACAAATACATTTTTTACACCGCTGAATCTGTCTGTCAGTGATCTCATATGACAGTTGGGATCAAAGTACAGTTTCTGGTTGGATTTAAATTAACAATTTTACAGTAAGGTTACGGAGTTTGACTTTTGAGAGCTTTTATTACTGAATAACTAGCAGTTCTGAACTTAAATAAAGGGCTGGATTCTCCCGCCCGCCTGCCACAAGATCGCCACGGGCGAGACGCCAACAATGGAAAAATCCATTGACCTTGGGTGGGATTCTCTGGTCGCCGGGCGAATGTGGCCGGAGAATCCCGCCTAAAATTTCAATTAAGAGTGATAAGAAATATCAAGAATGAAAATTTAAGAGATATACTCAAAGCTGATGGAGGCCTAACATCTCCGTGAACTGAGCTGTTCAGCACTGCAACGATACCCTATATCGATTCTACTTTTTCTGGAATTCTCTGGGAACAACAGCACTCCAGGTGGAACCCATGAACTTGGTGTGCCTCTGTCCCTTTTAATTTCTCTCCCCAGAGACCTGCTGAGAGTGGAGATATCAATCCACAATCTTTTTTAAAGTGAAACCCGAATGGCAACTCTCCATTTTCATATCAGCTGTACCTCATGATGTAAAACTGCATTTTCTCACCCCCCCAAAAGAAATTGGCAGGTTTTTGTTTATTCTTTCACGGGAAAAGAATAGCTTGGGAAAGTGTGAAATTGTCCACTTTGGCAGGAAGAAGAGAAGAACAGCAAATTATTTACACAGAGATCACAGAACTCGAGGTACAGAGGGATCTGGGTGTCCTGCTACATGAATCACAAAACGTTAATGTGCAGGCACAGCAAGTGATTAGGAAGGCAAATTGTTGTGTATTGCAAAGGGAATAGGATATTCCTGCTCCTATTTTCTATGCTTCTAGAACAGATTAATGAGTTGGATGATCAGCCATGATCATAATAAATGGGTAAGCAGGCTCATAGAATCCCTACAGTGCAGGAGGAGGACATTCGGCCCATCGAATCTGCACCGACCGTCTGAAAGAGCACCCTCCCTAGGCCCAGTCCCCCGTAAATCTGTAACCCCATTTTGAGCACAAAGAGACAAGTTAGCACAGCCAATCCACCTAACCTGCATATCTTTGGACTATGGGATGAAGCCAGAGCACCCGGAGGAACTCCATGCAGAAACGGGGGAGAAGGTGCAAACTCCAAACAGTCACCCGAGGTCGGAATTGAACCCAGGTCGCTGGCGCTGTGAGGCAGCATTGCGAACCACTGTCCCAACTGAATGGCCTCCTCCTGCTCTTATTTTCTAAAACGTTTGCTACAGTTGTATATTGTTTTGGCAAGGCCACATCTGGAGTACTGTGTACAGGTTTGGTCTCCTCATTTTAAGAAAGGGAATAAATGCGTTAGAAGCAGTTCATAGAAGGTTCATGCAACAGGTACCTGGGAATGGAGGGGAGGGAGGGGAAGGGGGAGTGGCGTTTATCTCATGAGAAGTTGTGGAAACACCTTTTCTCTCAAAAGGTCACGAGACTTGGAATTCTCTCTTCCTCAGAGAGCGGCGCAGGCAGTGTCAATGAATATTGTGATGGAAGAGGTAGATAGATTCTTTTTTTGAAATAAACATTTTATTGAGGTATTTTTGGTATTGTAACAACAACAAAATAAACAATGTACATGAAACAATAAACATAGTGCAAAAGCCGTCTCCCTTCCTTACAGGTCCCACCTTTATTAACCCCCTACTCTAAGCTAAACTAACCCCCCCCTCCATTCTGATGACGATTAATTTTCCGCAAAGAAGTCGATGCAACGGTTGCCACCTCCGGGCGAACCCTAACAGTGACCCTCTCAAGGCAAATTTGATTTTCTCCAAACAGAGAAAGCTAGCCATGTCCGATAGCCAGTTCCCCGACTTCGGGGGCTTTGAGTCCCTCCATGCTAATAGTATCCATCTCCGGGCTACCAGGGAAGCAAAGGCCAGAACGTCTGCCTCTTTCTCCTCCTGGATTCCCGGGTCTTCTGACACCCCGAAAATCGCCACCTCTGGACTCAGCGCCCCCCTTGTTTTTAACACCGTGAACATGACATCTGCAAACCCCTGCCAAAATCCCCAAAGCTTCAGACATGTCCAAAACATGTGGACATGGTTCGCTGGTCCTCCCGCACATTTTGCGCACCTGTCTTCCACCCCAAAGAATCTGCTCATCCGGGCCACTGTCATGTGGGCCCAACGAATGACCTTAAATTGTATCAGGCTGAGCCTGGCACATGTTGCAGACGCGTTGACTCTACTCAACGCGTCCGCCCATAGACCATCCTCTATCTCTCCTCCCAGCTCCTCCTCCCACTTGCGCTTCAGCTCCTCGGCATGCGTCTCCTCTGACCCCATAAGCTCCGTATAAATGTCCGAGACGCTCCCTTCTCCTTGCCACCCTCTGGAAACTACCCTGTCCTGAATCCCCCTTAGCGGTAGGAGCGGGAAGGTTGACACCTATTTATGTAGGAAGTCCCGCACCTGCAGATACCTGAATTTGTTTCCCCTCGCCAACCCAAACTGCTCCTCCAGTGCCCTCATACTCGGAAAGCTCCCCTCTGTAAACATATCCCTCATCCTCTCAATCCCTGCTCTCCGCCATATCCGGAACCCCCCATCCATACTTCCCGGGACAAACCGGTGATTATTACATGCTCCCACATGTCTCCTCCATTGCCCCCAGACTCTCAGGGCCGCCACCACCAAAGGGCTGGTGGAGTACCGTGCCGGCGGGAACGGCAGAGGCGCAGTTACCAATGCCCCCAGACTGGTGCCCTTGCATGAAGCCACCTCCATACGCTCCCATGCCAACCCCTTCCCCACCACCCACTTCCTGATCATGGCTATATTCGCTGCCCAGTAATCGTTACTAAAATTTGGCAGCGCCAGCCCGCCCTCTCCCAGACTCCGCTCAAGCATTACCTTCCTTACTCACAGGGTCTTGCCCACCCAAACGAAGCCAGTGATCACTTTGTTGGCCCGGTTAAAAAAGGACCGCAGAATAAAGATAGGGAGACACTGAAACAGAAACAGGAATCTGGGGAGGACCATCATCTTCACCGTCTGCACCCTCCCAGCCAGCAACAACGGAAGCGCGTCCCATCTCCGATAATCGTCCTTCATTTGGTCTACTAGTCGAGCCAGATTTAATTTATGCAGCCGGTCCCATTCCCATGCCACTTGAATGCCTAGGTACCTAAGGCTCCCCATACTAATCTAAACGGCAGCTCCCACAATCGCCTCTCCTGTCCCCTCGCTTGGACCGCAAACATCTCACTTTTCTCCATATTTAGCTTATATGCCGAAAACTGGCCAAATTCCTCTAGAATCCTCATGATTTCTTCCATCCCCTCTATTGGGTCCGATACATACAGGAGCAGGTCGTCTGCATAGAGCGAGACTCTGTGCTCCACACCTCCCCGGATCAGCCCCTTGAGGCTCTCAGAGCAATTGCCAATGGCTCTATAGCTAGCTCGAACAACAGTGGGGAGAGGGGGCATCCCTGTCTCGTCCCCCGGTGCAGTCTAAAAGAGTCCGATGTTGTCCTATTCATCCGTACGCTTGCCACAGGAGCCTGATACAGCAACTTAACCCAGTCAATAAAGCCCCGCCCAAATCCGTTTCTGCTTAGCAAAGCCTTCCTGTTTTTCTGTTTCTGCCTTTACGAGCACTTCTAGTCCTTCTCTCTATGCCGGCACCGGTATGTGGGAATTCAGTACACAATTGCCTCTGTCATCAGGTTTACAATTCAAGGGGGCAGCACGGTGGCACAGTGGGTTAGCCCTGCAGCCTCACGGCGCTGAGGTCCCAGGTTCAATCCCGGCTCTGGGTCACTGTCCGTGTGGAGGTTGCACATTCTCCCCGTGTTTGCGTGGGTTTCGCCCCCACAACCCAAAGATGTGCAGGCTTGGTGGATTGGCCACGCTAAATTGCCCCTTAATTGGAAAAAATTAATTGGGTACTCTAAATTTTTTTTTTTTTAAAGTTTCACAATTCAAGTCCGGTAGAAAATCGGGGAAAGGTCCAAAAGTCGGGCCAGAGCGGGAGCCACCAAATGTGGGACTTACTCCTTCATAGCCGCCACCGGAAGTCAAGGTAGATAGATTCTTGACCAACAAGGTGCGCAAAGGTTTATTCAGGTAGGCGGAATGCGGAGTTGAAGCCACAATCAGATCAACCATGATCTTGAATGTCAGAGCAGGATCGATGGGCCAAATGGCCTACTCCTGCTCCTAACTCATAAGTTTGTCTGTGTGTAAGTTTGGTTATTGGTGATTGATAACAAGCCCAATAAAAACACTGAGTCACAATGGTTGTATTACAGGACGGACTTGTTGCAGTCACCACATAAAATCTTTGAGCAGGTCGTCAGTTGGATCTTAGTCTCAAACCTAAAGCAAGACTCAAATTGAAAACTCCCAACCTAAAGTAATCCTCACCCTGAACTTAAAACACTCACCTCAGCCAATCAGCTTAAATACAAACCCCCAAACGATCTCAACACCGCAACCCAAACTCTCAATTAATCTCAACTTCAGTCTAAACCCAAACCCCAAAATTGTGCCAAACTTCAACCTAAATCCAAATCATCTGAAACCTTCCCAACCCAAATCAACTCAATGCCCCCTTTCAAAACTCAACTCCCAAATCATCTCAATCGCCAAATCATCTCAACCCCCAAATCATCTCAATCCCCAATCTAAAAACCCCAAATCATCTCGACCCCAACCTAAAAACCCCAAAGCATCTCAAACCCCAACCCAAACCCCAAATCAACACAAACCCCAACCTAAAGCCCAAATGGGGCTGGTTTAGCACAGTGGGCTAAACAGCTGGCTTGCAATGCAGAACAAGGCCTGCAGCGCAGGTTCAATTCCTGTATCGGCCTCCCCGAACAGGCGGCGGACTGTGGCGGCTAGGAGCTTTTCACAGTAACTTCATTGAAGCCTACTTATGACAATGTGATTATTATTAATATAAAATCATAAACCCCAAATCCAAATCATCTCAAACTCCAAATCATCTTAAACCCCAACCTAAACCCCAAATCATCATAAACCCCAATCTTTTCAAACTTCACCATAAATCTCTAAGCAAAATCCCCCCAGTGTGACACACAATTCCCCCCCCCCCCCCCCTCGCTGGCACTACCCACATCATTTCCCATCCAGACCAGGCGCTGCACCCACACCCAGCAACAAAATGCTCAAAGAGCTCCAGGCCACCCGAAAGCTGTGGAAGGCAATCGGCGGGGAGGCATTCGTCACCCTCTCTCCTCCCTCCTCCCCCCTCCCCGCCACCAGACGTACTGCCACTCACCTGTTGGGTGCTGAGATCAACGCCCAGGTAACAGCCCCCGGCGGCCGCCATCATCGGCTGAGGAGAGGGCGGGGCCAAAGCTTGAAATGGGCGGGGCCTGACTGCTGTAGTAGGAGGGGCCCAGCCGAGGGCAGCGGGTGGGCATTGCGCATGCGGACGCCAGCCGGGATTGGAGGGCGGGGCGGGGCGGGGCGGGGCAACGAGACCCCATCTCGCGCAGCGGCGGTTGGAGCGCACGTGCCAGCGCAGCTTCGCGCGCAACGAGTTGGCGCTTCGCAGGGCACTGGGCCGCGGACACCTGTCCAGCCCTCAACCACCGCTTCATCAAAGACACCCAACTCCTTCCAAAAGCAAGAAAACACCCGATGCCAGAAATCGGAAATGAAAACAGAACATGCTGGAAATGTCCAGCGGGTCTGGCAGTATCTGCAGAGAGAAAAATATTTCGGATCAGAAGATTTTTTTTTAAATTCTATGGAATCTTCCTGCCTCAAGGGAGGCAGAGAGCAGGTCACCCCCCCCCCCCGAACATTGACAACACGTGCTTTGGGTGCAATTGGATTCCTCCAGCAGCAAACAAGGTAAGAGAAAACGGTGGGCCGCGAAGCTCAGCGGGTGTAGGTCGCGAAGATCGGCCGGGTTGGGTCCCGAAAGTACACTCGCTGTGGCCTCCAGCGTTTTATACAGTTCCATCATAACCTCCCTGTTCCTATATTCTATGCCTCAGCAATTAAAAGTAAGTTACCCATATGCCTTCCTAACCGCCTTATCTACCTGTCCTGCTTCCTTCAGGGACCTAAGGTCCCTCTGGTCCTCTGCACTTCCTAGGATCCTACCGTTCATTGTGTATTCCCTTGAATTGTTAGTCATCCCAAAATGCATCACCTCACACTTTTCAGGGTTAAATTCCATTTGTCACTGTTCTGCCCCTCTGACCAGCCTGTCTATATTGCCCTGTAATTAAGGCATTCCTCCTCACTATTTACCACACCCCCAATTTTGGATTGGATTTGGATTTAGTTTATTGTCACGTGTACCGAGGTACGGAGAAAAGTATTTTTCTGCGAGCTGTTCAACAGATCATTAAGTACATGAAAAGTAAAGGAAATTTTAAAAAGTACATAATAGAGCAACACAAGGTACACAATGTAACTACATAAACACTGACATCAGGTGAAGCCTACAGGGGTCGTTTAGGAGTCTGGTAACAGTGGGGAAGAAGCTGTTTTTGAGTGTCTTCGTGCGTGTTCTCAGACTTTTGTACCTCCTGCCCGATGGAAGAAGTTGGAAGAGTGAGTAAGCCGGATGGGAGAGGTCTTTGATTATGCTGCCCGCTTTCGTGTCATCTGTGAATTTACTGATCATACCCACCACATTCCTGTCTAGATCATTAATGCACACTACAAACAGCAAGGAACCCAGCACCGATCCCTACGGTACACCACTGGAGATGGGCTTCCAGTCACAAAAACAACCTTCAACTGATACCCTCAGCCTCCTGCCATTAAGCCAATTTTGGGTCCAATTTGCCAAATTGCCCTCGATCCTGTGGTGTTCTTTGTGATTCTTGTTCTCAGGATGAATGTTGCAGTCTTCACAAAGACCACAAAAGCTAAGGTCATAAACAAAGCTAACATTTATTTACACTACTTAAAATAAACTCAACCACGTACTCCTAAAGTAAACAATAATGTAATCTATAACTATACACAACTGCACTAGTCTTAACACTCTTTCCAATACTGTACTCCACTCTCTCCAGCTCTCTCGCAGAGATCTGAGTCAGTGCTTTATATAGATCTGTATCTAGCTCTATCTAGTGGTTAAGCACAACATTACATTAACCCTTTGAAATCTGTAGATTTCCTATAATAGCACAGATCCCATATGCTCATACTTTCTTGACCTGTCTCCCATGCAGGACTTTGTCAAAAGTCTCACTGAAGTCCATATCAACTGCACTGCCCCATCTACACACCCGTCACCTCCTCGAACAATTCAATCAAATTTGTTTGAAATTATCTCCCCCGACAAAGCCACACTGACTATCCTTGATTAATCCTTGGGTGACATTCTCCGTTTGGGAGACGAAGGGCAGGATTCTCCAATAATGCGGCTATGTCCCCACACCGGTGTGAAAAGCGGCGCCAACCACTCCGCCGTCAACAGTCCCCGAAAATGGGGAATGCTCCCCTTCCTAGGGGGCTAGCTAGGTTGGTGCTGGAGTGGTCCCCGCAGCTCCAGCCGGCATGGAACGGCGTATTTCCGCACATGCGCGCTATGGCTGGCGTATGCGCGGAACGGCCGGTGTGATTCCACGCATGTGCGGAACGGCCGGCTTGATTCCGCGCAAGCGCAGGGGTTCCCCCCAGGCAATATGGCTGAGCCCTACAGGGGCCCAGCACAGAGTGAAAAAGGCCCCGATCGCGGGCCAGGCCACCATGGGGACCCCCCACCCCGCCCCAGGGTCGGATCCCCCCGCCCCCTCTCCAGGACGGCCCCCGCAGACTCATCTTCTAAGTCCCGCCGTGTGGGACCTGAGTAACCCCTAGGAAGGGGACCCCCCAGCGGGACTCAGCCAAACTCGTCGACCCATCAGGGCCCGGAGAATCGCAGGGGGCGCCGCTTTCAATGGCCCCTGACTGGCACGCTGGGAATCCCTTGGGCGGCCGAGAATCGGTGGGGGAGAATGGGGAGCCGGCGGCAGGGTGCGATTCTTGTGTCTCCCTGAGGATTCTCCTACCTGATTCCCGGCCTAAATGTTTTCACCAGGACTGGATTGCATGTGGTTTGCATTCCCGTGGGGGCACTATTTCTGGAGCAATTTAGGAGATGCTAATGGGCCAGTACTCTGCCCACATGAATCCAGGGGAATTTGCGTGCCCTCCGGCATTGGATTTGCTGGGGCCGTTGGCACTGGAGAGTTTGACAAGCTGGAGCTATTTATAAACACTCCACTCCCCACACATTCTCATTCCAGCCAAGAGGATGGCCCCACAGGGCGCAGAACCACATTTCGTGGACTTGGAGCTCGAGAGAATGTTTGATGTGGTGGAGAAGAGGTGGGACACCCTCTTCCCCAGGGTGGGCAGGAGACTATCGCCCGCAGTCATCACTCAGGCCTGGGCGGAGGTGGCTGAGGCACTCAGTGCAGTGAGCCTCACCAGGCGGATTGGCATGCAGTGCGAGAAGATGAATGATCTCTTGAGGTGATCCACCACCTCTGTCCCCCTGGCATCACTCCTGTCCCTCACTCTTCACATCACACCCCCACTCCCATATAGGTCAATCAAAACCCACCAGCCTGCATCTCCCTCACATCCCAACCTGCACCAAACCCTGACACTTATACTGCTTATACTGTCCTCTTTGGCCAGGTGCCTCACACACACACACCACCAGCTACATACAGACCCCCATGTAACTTGCCTCCATGCGTGGATGTGGAGAGGATGTTTCCACTTAGAACATAGAACATTACAGCGCAGTACAGGCTCTTCGGCCCTCGATGTTGCGCCGACCTGTGAAACCACTCTAAAGCCCATCTACACTATTCCCTTATCGTCCATTTGTCTATCCAATGACCATTTGAATGCCCTTAGTGTTGGCGAGTCCCTACTGTTGCAGGCAGGGTATTCCACGCCCTTACTACTCTCTGAGTAAAGAACCTACCTCTGACATCTGTCCTATATCTCCCCTCAATTTAAAGCTTTGTCCCCTCGTGCTAGACATCACCATCCAAGGAAAAAGGCTCTCACTGTCCACCCTATCTAATCCTCTGAGCATCTTGTATGCCTCAATTAAGTCACCTCTTAACCTTCTTCTCTCGAACGAAAACAGCCTCAAGTCCCTCAGCCTTCCCTCATAAGATCTTCCCTCCATACCAGGCAACATTCTGGTAAATCTCCTCTGCACCCTTTCCAATGCTTCCACATCTTTCCTATAATGCGGCGACCAGAATTGCACGCAATACTCCAAATGCGGTTGCACCAGAGTTTTGTACAGCTGCAACATGACCTCATGGCTCCGAAACTCAATCCCTCTACCAATAAAAGCTAACACACCGTACGCCTTCTTAACAAACCTCTCTTAGCACACTGGGCTAAATCGCTGGCTTTGAAAGCAGACCAAGGCAGGCCAGCAGCACGGTTCTATTCCCGTAACAGCCTCCCCGAATAGGCGCTGGAATGTGGCGACTGGGGGCTTTTCACAGTAACTTCATTTGAAGCCTACTTGTGACAATAAGCGATTTTCATTTCATTTCATTTCAACCTGGGTGGCAACTTTCAGGGATCTATGTACATGGACACCGAGATCTCCCTGCTCATCCACACTACCAAGAATCTTACCATTAGCCCAGTACTCTGTCTGCCTGTTATTCCTTCCAAAATGAATCACCTCACACTTTTCTGCATTAAACGCCATTTGCCATCTCTCAGCCCAGCGCTGCAGCTTATCTATGTCCTTCTGTAACTTGTAACAGCCTTCCGCACTGTTCACAACTCCACCGACTTTAGTGTCATCTGCAAATTTACTCACCCATCCTTCTACGCCCTCGTCCAGGTCATTTCTAAAAATGACAAACAACAGTGGCCCCAAAACAGATCCTTGTGGTACACCACTAGTAACTGAACTCCAGTCTGAACATTTCCTTGTAGGAGAAACTAGAACCAGAGGACACCATCTCAGGCTAAAGGAACGATCCTTTAAAATAGAGATGAGGAGGAATTTCTTCAGCCAAAGGGTGGTGAATCTATGGAACTTTTTGCCGCAAAAGGCTGTGGAGGCCAAATCACTGAGTGTCTTGAAGACAGAGATAGATATGTTCTTGATTAATAAGGGGATCAGGGGTTATGGGTAGAAAACAGGAGAATGGGGATGAGAAAATATCAGATATGATTGAATGGCGGAGCAGACTCGACGGGCCGAGTGGCCTAATTCTGCTCCTATGTCTTATGGTCTTATGCATCTCACCATGCCCTTTTTCTGCCCCCTAGGAAAAGGCGGCCCATAGCAGAAGGGAGCGGGAGAAGACCGGAGAGGGCGTCCCAGATCTCAGGGTTCTCTTCCTGCCGAGCAGAGGGCGATGGCATTATCCATGGAGGTGCAGGAGAGAGCTATCTCCGAGGCAGAGTTCGGCATGTGACAGCCAAGTGAACCCCTAATGCAAAATGATGTCCCTATAGTAAATGCGTCACCCCTCTTCCCCCAGACCACTCCCACCCAACATCTCACCATGTCTTTTGTCTTGCAGGATCACCAGCAGACCATGCCGACCCACCAGGGATACCTCACCCCCAGCCACAACCCCAGCATACCCCAGAGGACCAGTCCCAGGATGACGACTTCTCGGAACTGCATTCACCTGCACCTTCCACCATCACGAAGACTATCATTTTAGAGAAGAGGCTCCTGGGTCACCTGGTGCGCACAACACACATGCTGCAGCAGACCAGGTGGAGGCTGGAACTCCTGAAGGAGCAGACAGTCAAAGGGCTGCCTGATCCCAGGAAGTAGCTGTAATGTGGACAGGCATCATGCTTCTGGAAAGTATGATCCCATCACTGGTGGAAATTCAGACAAAGAGCCAGGATCTACAGGGCAGCACGGTAGCACGCATGGCTAGCACTCTGGCTTCACAGCGCCAGGGTCCCAGGTTCGATTCCCCGCTGGGTCACTGTCCGTGCAGAGTCTGCACGTTCTCGCCGTGGCTGCGTGGGTTTCCTCCGAGTGCTCCGGTTTCCTCCCACAGTCCAAAGACGTGCAAGGTTAGGTGGATTGGCCATGCTAAATTGCCCTTAGTGTCCAAAAAGGTTAGGAGGGGTTAGTGGGTTATGGGGATAGGGTGAAAGTGAGGGCTTAAGTGGGTCGGTGGAGACTCGATGGGCTGAATGGCCTCCTTCTGCACTGTATGTTCTATGTACAGGAGGGGTGTCAGCAACTTTCCAGCACCTGGAGGTGCAGTTGGAGGAATCCAACCACCTTCAGGTGCATGTGATCATGGCGACAATGTGTGGTACCCAGGCCAACACTGAACGGATGGCATCCGCGTTGGAAACCTTGGGTAATGTTGAAAAGCAATGGGCACTGTTGCCTTATCTATAGCATGCAGCCTCCACTGTCGGGATTCTCCAATAATGGGGCTATGTCCCCACGCCCGCGAAACAACTCACGCGAATCACTCTGGACTTACCTGGAGAAAGTCGAGGGGGATTCTCTGATTTGCGGGGGGCTAGCAGGGCCCCGGAGTGCTCCTCGCAGTTCCGGCCGCCGATATGGGGCCCTGCACTTCCGGTCGGGTGTCTGCGCATGCGCACGGCGGCGGCCTGCGGCGGCCGCCCCGTGCGACATAACAAACCCACAACACGGAGTGGCACCACGAAGATAGGCTCCCCCCAGATCGCGCGCGCCCGCGGATCAGTGGCCCCCGATCAATAGCCTGGCCATCCTGGAGGCCCCCCCCCCCCCCTAGTGAATGACCCTTCCGCGCCCCCACCAGGGTGACCGCGGACTGAGTCCGCAGCCGCCACGTCGAGTGCCCGCCGGATGGAACCATGAGAGAACCACGCCGGCGGGAGCTTGGCCAGCTGCACTTGGAGAATCTCCACGGGGGCCTCTTTCAATGGCCCCCGACCCGCGCCGCGTCGACCGTGGGGACCGGAGAATCACAGGAGCGCCATTGGACCTGATCTTGGTTTGACGCCTATTCCCCGCCCCCGCGCCGAACGCGATTTCGGCGCGGAGGCTGGGAGAATCCCGCCCCCAATTTGTGGCTTCACAGGTTGGCACACACTGATGTGGCTCCCAACATGTTCTTCTACTTTTCTCATTGAACCAGTGTTGGTCCATGCTTGATGGGAATGGTACTGTGAGGATATGCCAGACCATGTGGTCACAGATTATAGCTGAATACAATGCTGCTGGTGATGACCCACAGCGCTTCAAGAATGTTTAATTTTGAGCTGAGATGTGTTCTAAACTTATCCCATTTAGCACAGTGATAGTGCCACACAACACGATGAAGGCAGCATTTCATCTCCACCAGGACTGTGCAGGTGGCCACTCCTACTAAACTGTCATGGAGAGATACATCTGTGACAATTAGTGAAGACAAAGTCAGATAGATTTATCCCTTGCAGGTGTTTCTGCCTCCAACAATGAGTCCAGTCGGAGAGCTGTTTCCTTCAGAACTCTGCCAGCTTGACTAGTAGCAGCACTTAAAAGCCACTCTTGGTGATGGACCTTGAAGGCTCCCACCCAGTGTACATTTTGTGCCTTTGCTACCCTCAGTTCTTCTTCCAAGTGCTGTTCAACATGGAGGAAGTACAGATTCATCAACTGAGAGCAGGCGGTAATTATCTGGAGGTTTCCTTGCCCATGTTTTACTTGATGCCTTGAGATTTCACAAGGTCCAGAGTCAATGTTGAGGATACCCAAGGTCACCTCCTCCCGATTGTATTGTGCTGGCACCTTTGGTTGGTATCCTGCCAGTGGGGCAAGACGTATCCAGGGAGGGTCAAAGAGGAGTGTGGAATATTGGTTGCAAGGTATAATTCCCTGAGTAGGACAATACCAGCCTGTTGCCTATCAGACTACCTTGTGGCTCAGCTCTCAATTTCAGCACGTCCCCAGATGTTAACGAGGAGGACTGGGTTGGGGTTGGGTTTGCCTTTGTCCTATCTCAAGCCAGTGTCTAGTTCAATGCCAGACAGTCCATCTGGTTTTATTCTAATTATAATTTTTTGTAGTGGCTCAAGGCAATGAGTGGCTTGTCAGTTAAGGGTCAACCACATTGTTGTGGGCATGGAATCATGTGAAGGCCAGAATGAGGAAGGATAGCAGATTTCCTTCCCTGAAGGATACAACTGATAAATTAGTGTTAAACTTTGGCGAAAGAGAAAGGCTGCAAAGTTTCACACTGAATGTTGATTGATATTTCGTAAGTGAATTTACACATAAAGTACATTCACCTCTATTGTGTGCCAAATGTTTTCTGCCTAAAAGTAATGGAAATTACACTTAAGATAATCTAAGTAGCTAAGAAGAACCACTCTCTAGGACAGTTTGTTATTCATCCAACAAGGAAAGAGATAGTTCTAGGTGTTGAAAAGAGCAAGTAGTTAATATTATGGTTTGGGTATATATAGGAAACAAATGCTGTAATCACTCAGGCAGTGTCTGTGGAAAGAAATAGAGGGCTGGATTTTACAGAACTCCATATTTCACCCCCCCCCCCCTGCTGAAAGGTTGGTTGTGAGCCCACCCACCCAATCTGGCCGGCCCACAGCCATTTTTCACTGGAAACAACGTCAATTGTTTAAGGTAGAGACGTCATCCCCACAACGACTGGCTGGCAGCTGTGCAGCCCCATGATCATGCGGTGCCCACTAATTGGACTGTAGGCAGTTCCTGGAGAAGCAACAGTGATGGAACCCGGTCTGACAGGTAAGTCCAGCGTATTGAAATGAAATGAAATGAAAATCGCTTATTGTCACAAGTAGGCTTCAAATGAAGTTACTGTGAAAAGCCCCTAGTCGCCACATTCCGGCGCCTGTTCGAGGAGGCTTTTACGGGAATTGAACCGTGCTGCTGGCCTGCCTTGGTCTGGTTTCAAAGCCAGCGATTTAGCCCTGTGCTAAACAGCCTCTGGCAGGCCTGGCTGGAAGATGCCAGTGAGGGGGTTGTGGGGGCCTGAGGGTGTGGAGTGTTAAAGGGGTGTTTGGCCGGGGGCATCTCTGATGGGTTCAGGGGACAACATAGGTACATAGAAGATAGGAGCAGGAGGCCTTTTGGCCCTTCGAGCCTGCTCCGCCATTCATCATGATCATGGCTGATCATCCAACTCATTAGCCTAATCCTGCTTTCTCCCCATAGCCTTTGATCCCATTCGCCCCAAGTGCTATATCTAGCCGCCTCTTTTAGCATCAACTGCTTCCTGTGGTAATGAATAGCAATTATTTTAGCAATGTTTTAGCATCAACTGCTTCCTGTGGTAATGAATTCCACAGGCTCGCTGCTCTTTGGGTGAAGAAATGTCTCCTTATCTGTCTGAAATGGTTTACCCTGAATCCTCAGACTGACCCCTGGGGCGGGATTCTCCGCAATCGGCGCGATGTCCGCCGACCGGCGCCAAAAACGGCGCAAATCGGTCCGGCATTGCGCCGCCCCAAAGGTGCGGAATTCTCCGCATCTTGAGGGGCCGAGCCCTCACCTTGAGGGGCTAGGCCCGCGCCGGACTGATTTCCACCCCGCCAGCTGGCGGGAAAGGCCTTTGGTGCCCCGCCAACTAACGCGGAAATGACTTTGCTGTGCGGCGCATGCGCGGGAGCGTCAGCAGCTGCTCACGGCATCCCCGCGCATGCGCAGTGGAGGGGGTCTCTTCCGCCTCCGCCATAGTGGAGACCATGGCGAAGGCGGAAGGAAAAGAGTGCCTCCACGGCACAGGCCCGCCTGCGGATCGGTGGGCCCCGATCGCGGGCCAGGCCACCGTGGGGGCAGCCCCCGGGGCCAGATCGGCCCGTGCCCCCCCCCCCCCCCCCCCCAGGACCCCGGAGCCCGCCCGCGCCGCCTTGTCCCACCGGTAAGAGAGATGGTTTGATTCTCACCGGCAGGACAGGCATTCCAGCAGCGGGACTTCGGCCCATCACAGGCCGGAGAATCGCCGGGGGGGGGGGGGGGGGGCGCCAACCGGCACGGCGCGATTCCCACCCCTGCCGAATATCCGGTGCCGGAGAATTCGGCAACCGGCGGGGGCGGGATTCACGCCAGTCCCCAGCGATTCTCTGACCCGCCGGGGGGGGGTCGGAGAATCCCGCCCCTGGTTCTGGACACTCCCACCATCAGGAACATCTTCCCTGCATCTACCCTGTCTAGTCCTGTTAGAATTTTATAAGTCTCTATGAGATCCCTCTTCATTCTTCTGAACTCCAGCGAGAACAATCCTAACCTGGTCAATCTCACCTCATATGACAGTCCCGCCATCCCTGGAATCGTTCTGGTAAACCTTCACTGCACTCCCTCGAGAGCAAGAACATCCTTCCTCAGATAAGGAGACCAAAACTACACACGATATTCTAGGTGTGGCCTCACCAAGGCCCTGTATAATTGCAGCAACACATCCCTGCTTCTGTACTCAAAACCTCTTGCAATGAAGGCCAACATACCATTAACCTTCTTTACTGCCTGCTGCACCTGCATGCTTACCTTCAGCGATTGGTGCACAAGGACACCCAGGTCCCGTTGCACACTCCCCTCTCCCAATTCACAACCATTCCAGTAGTAATCTGCCTTCCTGTTTTTGCTTCCAAAGTGAATAACTTCACACTAACCAAAGATAATGCCCCTCTGTGGCCAACATAAGCCAACATAGTGAAAGCTGTTGGGCTAGCCACTTGGCTTCGCCTTCTCCTGTTGCAGGTAAAATAGCAGCAGAGACTTCCGGGTGCGGCGATGACCAGCTAAGTCGCACGTTTCGGCACCTCCCGTTTTAACGGACTTTTGGGCTCTTATCGGGAGCCCCAACGGCAATTTTCGAAGGCTAAACCCACTGTGAGGCGACATAGAAGGGAGTCCCCCCCGGATGTGAATGGACAGAAGAGATAATAGTGGCCAGATTGCGGAGGATCCTCTGGAGCAGCGGCAAAGAAGGGAAGTGAGAAGCAAGATGGCGGTGGAGGGAGGCCAGCTGGTATGGGGCCTGGAACAGCAGGAGTTCCTCCGGCAATGTGTGGAGGAGCTCAAGAAGGAGGTGCTGGCGCCGATGCTGCAGGCGATTGAGGGGTTGAAGGAGGCGCAGAAGACCCAAGAGATGGAGCTCCGTGGAGTGAAGGCAAAAGCTGCCGAGAATGAGGACGAGATACAGGGCTTGGTGGTGAAGACGGAGACGCACGAGGCACTACATAAGATGTGTATGGAGAGACTGGAAGCCCTGGAAAATAGCTCGAGGAGGAAGAACTTAAGAATCTTGGGTCTTCCCGAAGGGGCAGAGGGAGCCGACGTTGGAGTGTATGTGAGCACGATGCTTCACACCTTAATGGGAGCTGAGGCCCCGACGGGCCCCCTGGAAGTGGAGGGAGCGTATTGAGTCCTCGTGAGAAGACCAAAGGCAGGAGAAATACCTCGAGCAATAGTGGTGAGGTTCCACCGGTACAAGGACAGGGAGATGGTCCTGAGATGGGTGAAAAAGACACGGAGCAGCAGGTGGGAGAACGCGGTGATCCGCGTGTATCAGGATTGGAGTGCAGAGGTGGCGAGCAGGAGGGCGAGTTTCAATCGGGCCAAGGCGGTGCTCCACAAGAGGAAAGTGAAGTTCGGAATGTTGCAGCCAGCAAGACTGGGTTACATATCAGGGTAAACACCACTACTTCGAGACGGCAGAAGAGGCGTGGACATTAATTGAAGAGGAGAAGTTGGACTAGATTGGAGAAAGAGTGTTTGAAATGAAATAGTGAGGTGGTGGTAAGGGACTGTGAATCAGATGGGGGAAAATTTTCTTTCCCCTCGAAGGGGGGGGGACACGGAGAAATGTGGGCGCCGGTGGGGAAGGGGAGGGGGAAGGAGAGAGGGAGCTGCGCCATCAGGGGCAGGGCCGAGAGGGAAGCGCGGGCTTTGCTCCCGCGCTATGGAAATTGTGGCGGGAAAAGGGCGCAGGAAGGAGGGGGCCTCACATAATGGGAGGCTAAGGATAAACTGGGGAAGCCGAGGTCAGCCAGAGTTTGCTGACTTCCGGAAGCAATATGGGGGGATCAACTAAGCTAGAGAGGGATCTAGCGGGGGGGGTGTTAACTGGGTTGCTGCTGCTAAGGGGAAGGGGGAGCTGTTTCGGGATGGGAGGGCGCCGTCGGGGGGATAAGCGGGTGCGTGGGAACCGGGTGAGGAGCTGGTCTAAAAAAGGGGATGACTAGTCGACGAGGGGGTGGGGGTAAAGAGCCCCCCAACCCGGTTGATCACGTGGAACGTGAGAGGGTTGAATGGGCCGATTAAGAGGGTAAGGGTACTTGCGCACCTAAAGAAGCTAAAGGCAGACGTGGTCATGCTCCAGGAGACGCACCTGAAACTGGCGGATCAGGTCAGATTAAGAAAAGGATGGGTGGGACAGGTATTCCACTCGGGCTTGGATACGAAAAATAGAGGGGTGGCAATACTGGTGGGGAAACGGGTATTGTTTGAGGCGAAGACCATAGTGGCGGACAGTGGGGGTAGATACGTGATGGTGAGTGGCAGATTGCAAGGTGAGGCGGTGGTGCTGGTGAATGTAAATGCCCCGAACTGGGATGACATGAACTTTATGAAGCATATGTTGGGGCGCATCCCGGTCCTGGAGATGGGAAAGTTGGTAATGGGGGGGGACTTCAACACGGTGCTGGACCCAGGGCTGGACCGGTCCAGATCTAGGACCGGGAGGAGGCCGGCAGCGGCCAAGGTGCTTAAGGGCTTTATGGAGCAGATGGGAGGAGTGGATCCCTGGAGATTTACTAGGCTAAGGAGTAAAGAGTTTTCCTTCTTCTCCCATGTCCACAAAGTGTACTCCCGGATAGACTTCTTTGTCCTGGGAAGGGCGCTGATCCCGAAGGTGGCAGGAACGGAGTATTCGGCTATAGCCATTTCAGATCATGCCCCACATTGGGTAGATCTGGAAATAGGAGAGAAAAAGGAACAGCGCCCACTCTGGAGATTAGATATGGGATTGTTGGCGGATGAGGGGGTATGTGTAAGGGTGAGGGGATGTATTGAAAGGTACCTAGAGATTAATGATGACGGAGAGGTCCAGGTGGGAGTGGCCTGGGAGGCGGTGGTTAGAGGGGAGCTGATCTCCATAAGGGCCCATAAGGGGAAACAAGAGGGTAAAGAAAGGGAGAGATTGTTGAGGGAGATTTTGAGGGTGGATAGGCAATATGCGGAGGCTCCAGATGAAGGGCTATACAGGGAAAGACGGAGATTGCACATGGAATTTGACTTGTTGACCGCGGGTAAGGCAGAGGCACAATGGAGGAAGGCACAGGGAGTGCAGTATGAATATGGAGAGAAGGCGAGCCGGCTGCTGGCCCAACAACTTAGGAAGAGGGGGGCGGCGAGAGAGATCGGAGGGGTTAGAGACGAGGAGGGAAAGATGGAACGGGGAGCGGAGAGGGTGAACGGGGTGTTTAAGGTATTTTACGAGAGGCTATATAAGGCTCAACCCCCGGAAGGGAAAGAGGGAATCATGCGTTTCCTAGACCAGCTGGAGTTCCCGAAGGTTGAGGAACAGGAGATGACAGGACTGGGAGCGCAGATTGAGGTGGTAAAAGGAATTGGGAACATGCAGGCAGGGAAGGCCCCGGGACCGGATGGGTTCCCGGTGGAGTTCTATAGGAAATACGTGGACCTGCTGGCCCCACTTCTGACGAGAACCTTTAATGAGGCTAGGGAAAGGGGGACACTACCCCCGACGATGTCGGAGGCGACGATATCGCTGATCCTGAAAAGAGACAAGGACCCGCTGCAGTGCGGGTCATACAGGCCTATTTCCCTCTTGAACGTAGATGCCAAGCTTTTGGCCAAGGTGATGGCGACGAGGATAGAGGACTGTGTCCCTGGGGTGGTGCATGATGATCAAACGGGGTTTGTTAAAGGGAGGCAATTGAATGCTAATATACGGAGGCTGCTGGGGGTGATGATGATGCCCCCACCGGAGGGGGAGGCGGAGATAGTGGTGGCGATGGATGCAGAGAAAGCATTTGATAGAGTGGAGTGGGACTACCTGTGGGAAGTACTGAGGCGATTTGGATTTGGAGAGGGGTTCATTAGATGGGTTCAGCTCCTGTACAGGGCCCCGGTGGCAAGTGTGATTACAAATAGGCAACGATCTGACCACTTTCGACTATATAGGGGTACAAGACAGATGTCCCCTGTCCCCGTTACTGTTTGCATTGGCAATTGAGCCACTGGCCATAGCGCTGAGGGGCTCTAGGAAGTGGAGGGGGGTACTTAGAGGAGGAGAAGAGCAGCGGGTGTCATTATACGCGGATGATTTGTTGTTGTATGTCGCCGACCCAGTGGAGGGGATGCCTGAGATAATGCAGACACTCAGGGAGTTTGGAGAATTTTCAGGATATAAATTAAATATGGGGAAGAGTGAACTGTTTGTGATGCATCCTGGGGAACAGGGCAGGGGAATAGACGATTTACCGTTGAGGAGGGTGTTGCTCTTTCTAGCTTTAGTCTATTTGCTCTGTTTAGGCCACCTTTGCTCATGAGTCGCCAGGTATCTTTATGATACCGCCACGTGGTTCAAGTTCAGGTTATGATTAATAACACAGCACACCGCTTAGGAAGGATTAAAACAACGGTCATTTATTATATACAACAAGCAATATTAATACCCTAATACTACTTTCTATATAACAAACCTATCACTACTGGCCAATACTTAACTTAGGAAGAGCCCACCAGGTCAGGGAAACGAATGGCTTGTCCAATCAAATCTGGCCCGCGGGATTCAAAAGGCTGCTACAGGTCGGTGGCTAGGTGTCTCTACCGGATAGCAATCGTTGGATTCAAACTTACGATACACGGTGGCTGGTCTTGCGAAGGTCTCGAGCAGGCGAAGATGAGAGAGAGAGAGAGAGAGATCTGAACTTGGACCTTCACTTTTATAGGGCCCAGGGGCTTCCTGCCACCCAGGGCGGCCCTTGACCCTGAGTCCCAAGTGATTGGATTCTGTCTCTGGGGTCGATGTGTCCAATGGTGAGGCGATTCCTCGATCGGGGGGTGGTCGCTCACCTGTCTTTGTTTCGGCCACTGCAGGCGCCGACAGGTCTGGCCCGGTATTCAATTGCTAATATGTTGCAATTGTTCCCGGGGATAGCTGATTTAACTGTGGATGTCTGAGTTGATTAGGTGTAAACAGTCCTGAATGAAACTGTGGATACCTGGGTTGATGGGCTGTTGATAGCCCTGAGTATCGATCTGGGCTACGTTCCCCGAGCTGAAGCTGCAAACCTGTCTGCAGCTGGCTGCTTGTGTCTTTTTGGCTGCTTTTCCCAGCAGTCTTTCGGGTTAGCTGTTTTAAACTGGGTTTTGGCCAGATTAATCGGAACGCAGCCATTTTACATGGCTACATTCCCGCCTTGTGATCCTAACGCGAAGCGTGAAGGATCACATAAATTGTGTCCTCTTCGTTTCCCGACTGGGGGGCACCTCCCACATTGCCGCTACTCTGACCCTAGCTATGCACAAAAATTTACCTAAACAATTCTTGAGGGCGCTATGTCAGGCAGGGGCATGTGTCTGGAAAAATAAACTGGGAACCTCTAAGTTTACCTAAACAATTCTTCAAACTTACAGTCTTATCTCTCTATACAATAACAATTACAACATTTAATATATTCTTTCCTGGCTTGGCAGTCAAGCTCAGGATCATACATTTCCATACATTCTCTTTTTTTATTTACAGGAAAAAAAAAACGCCAGTGCATGTTTTATTATTCATATGTCGCGGGGGTCTGGGGTCTGGTTGTAGCCGAATATCGGGGATTGGATCCGATAGACCGGGGTTCGAGCGCGGTACACTCTCCTTTTCCACTTGCGGATCCGCATGGTCTGTACTGCACAACTGAGTATAGCCAATGCCAACAGTGCCTCAATGATGTATGATAGAGAGTACCAAGTTATGAACTTGGCACACCAGGATAATGCAGCGTGGTTGGTGACTGGGCCCTCGGTACTACGGGGCAGTGAAGCGTTAACGGCAGGGGGGTTTGGAGTAATGGGGTCCGCGTTCCCGCGCAACCAAAAGTCCATAATAAATATGTTGAGCACGAAGAAAGGAGTCCTCATGGCTGTCTTCTTTCTTTCCTTTTCCTGTTGTTGCTGGTTTTCTCCGGACTTCTGGAGTTCTGTAAGACAAGCGTAGTGTGTGTAAATACTTCGGTTTAATATCTGGTGTGTTAGTGTGTCTGTCCTTCTTGGGGCCAATTAAACCCTTATAATTGGTCACAGCATGTGACTCTCCCCCCCATTTTTTTTTTTCAAAACAAATGTTTGGACACGGCACACTTCCCAATGGTGGACCAGTGCTAACTTTATCATCCAAATGCTCTAGGATGTAAATAGCAAGTGGCAGCAACCCAAAGGTTGCCTAAATAAAATAAAATGGTTTTTGAAAGTAAAGTTCGAATGAGGTGCGTGTGGGCCGCGACGGGTACGATTTGGGTGGAGTCCCCTGGTAGGACGGCTACCAATACCGTATCTTCCCTACCCGAGCGTTTTTGACCAACGGGGGGTCCCCAGGCAGGGCGGGCCTCACGCCATTTCTCCACTGCCTGAGCGACCAAAGAATGGACAAAAATGTAGTCATCATGGTGGGGTTACTGTTCTGATTCTACCATCAAATCAGAAGAGTAGCTACGATCGGGCGTCTGGTCTGGTGGGCCTCTGAGGCAAGTCCTCAGAGGTATCGGCCGTATGGGCGTGTGGCGGGTGTCTGAGGCAAGTCCTCAGAGGTTTCGGCAGAATGGGCGTGTCGCCACGGTGGGTGTCAGCGGGAAAAGTTAAAAAGTTCAGGTGAATGGGTGTGGGGCGGTGAGAAAATTCTCCTGTAGGACGAACAACATTTAACAAACAGACAGACAACATAAAACATTCTGCAGGTTCCATCAGAAAGGACAACACTTTTCACCAAGTGTCTCCTTTAAATCATCATGTGGACACCTCAGTTCTCGGTTGCGAACAGGGTCGCAAAAGGGTTGGCGGAGTCCGGCCCGAGGTCGTCACCGTCTCCCGGGTGCCAAACTCTGGAGTGGATCAGGGTGGAAAGGGCTGCGTGGTGTGAGTTGGGATCGTCCTCGTCGTTGCGGACGAGTCTGCAGGAGTTGTCGCGGTGCCAATGAGTGGTGTCGATTAGTGTGGGGACAAAGTCGGGGTCGTCCGTGTAGTTTGGTGGTCGGTGGTGGGGTTTATTTAAGTAGGTGATGAGGAAGGGGTCACTGGAGTCGAAGTCGGAGTGGCTGGGTGTGGGACCAGGATGGTAGGGAGGCGTGCTGTGGCTGTCGTCAGAGTCACAGTCGCTGTCTGTGCTGCTGCAGTCTGTGGGCGTTCCGGGCCGGAGCATAAAGTTCGTGGGTGGAGTCGGTGGCGAGTCCGTGTCTGGGCTGGACGTGGAAGGGGTGGGTGTGGTGATGTTGGATGTGGGCGGGGTTAGGTCGGCTGCGTCAAGCATGACGTGGTGGGAGTGGTTTGACTGGTCCATAAACCTTGAGCTGGTTTATGTGAAACCATGCAGTCTTACCATTTTGGTATTTAATTTTATATACCGACGGGCTTATTTTGTCCGTAATTTAATAGGGACCCGAGTATTTTGGAGACAGAAACGTGCTGGGGCTGTACACGGACAACATTACTTGCTGTCCTATGTTGTACTCCGTGGCATGTACTGCCTTAGCAAAACAGGCCTTGCTCTGTTTCCTTTTAGTTCCCAATTTAACAGCGGTTGTTAGCTGAGCCGTTTCTATATTTGCAAGTAGTTGTTCCACGGCCTTCTCGTGGGTGAGGGCCGTGACTTCGGGGCTGGTTAGGTCTAAACCTAGCAAGTATTCTGTCCCTTTCATGGGGACTCCGGTCATGAGGGTGTGTGGGGTGAAACCTGTGGAGGTGGAAACAGTGTTACGCAAAAACATCAGCGCAAAGGGGAGGACCGAATCCCAAGTGGTGTTGTTTTGCTGGACCATTTTTCTAAGGGTGGTTTTTAGGGTCCGATTCATGCGCTCCACTATACCACTCGACTGAGGGTGGTACGCAATGTGAAATTTTTGGGTTATGCCAAATATCGTGAGGACGTTCTGCATGACCCGTCCCGTAAAGTGAGAACCTTGGTCCGATTCAATACTGCGGGGGAGTCCCCATCTTGTGAAGATGTGGTGGGTTAGGATTTTGGCGGTGGTTTTCGCGGTGTTGGTGCGGGCTGGAAATGCTTCCACCCACTTTGTAAAAGTGTCAATGACCACCAGAACATATTTATAGCCATTCCTGCAAGGGGGCAATGGACCTATAAAATCGATCTGGAGGTTCGTCCAGGGGCCGTTAACGGGTCGGGTGTGGCTGAGATGTGCCTTTTTGGCATACCTATCTGGGTTGTTTTGCGCGCAGATGAGGCAATTTTCGATGTAATGTGATACATCCTCTTTAAGATTTGGCCACCAACAAAGCTGCTTGAGGTGGGCTGCGGTGGGTTCTATTCCCTGGTGTCCATGGCCGTCATGGAATAGACAGATCATCTGATTCCTATCTTGTACAGGAACCACGTAAAGGCTGTCTTTTAGCACCACACCATCATGTGTGGTTATGGTATTCCAGAACCTCTCGTATGAGGCTGGAAACTTCCTTTTCACGATCTCAGTGAGAGCGCTATCCTGCTTCTGGGCCGCTACTAGATCCTCGATCCTAGTCTGCGCGACCTGAACTGCACTCACTGGTGCGCTCCCGGGGGGCTTCCAGAAGTACCCATGCCTAGATCCTGCCTTAGCCAGAGCGTCGGCTTTTACATTTCCAGGGGGGGAAGAACGATGGTGGCTGCGGACTTTTATAATGCCAAAAGTCCTGTTCTTGGCCTTTTCCAGAATATGGCGGAGTAATAGGGCTGAGGGGAGGGGTTTTCCATCCGCTGAAACAAATCCTCTTGTTTCCCAGAGGGGCAGAAATTCGGTGAGGCTGTTGCAGACGTATAGATTGTCTGAATATATGTCTGCTGGGCTGGGGAAGGAATCTGGGTGGTCTACAATGTAGGCGATGGCCGCATGCTCTGCAGCCTGCGCGCCTAAGTGCCCGGGCAATTTTAATGCGATTTCTTCGAGGGCGCGTCCCTGCGCGTCCTCCACATAAATCCCACAACCTGTTATGCGTTGCCCATCCAGGATTGTGGAAGATCCATCCACATAAATCCTGATGGGGTCACACGTGACCGGGTGAGGGGGGTTCTGAGATGGAGTGGCTAGTTTTCTGGGGGGTGTTCTGGCTATAAAGGGGCCTGTATTATGGTGGGGCGAGATGATTTCACGCTCATGGGGGGTTCTGGGGTATTGTAGATTGTCCGCTAAGTATGTGTGAGTCTTTGTCCGTTTTACTGTGATGTCCCGTCCTTGTAAGAAGGGTCCACCTAGCAGCGCGGATTTGGCTGACGGTACCGTCTTTAAGTCGTCCGTCCAGTAAAAGTTGTGTGGGGGTGTGCTCGGTCAAAATGGTGATGGGGTTCACTCCGGTAATGTATGAGAAGTACTGGACTGCCCAGAAAACTGCGAGCAGGTGACTCTCACAGGCTGAAAATCCCTGCTCCACAGCATCTAAAATTCGGGAGGCATAAGCTACGGGTCTTAGCTGGTCGTGCCGTTCCTGCAGGAGCACGGCTGAAAGGGTGCGGTCTGTGGTCGCTACCTCTATGGCAAAAGGGGAAAGCGGGTCAGGAACTTGTAGTGCGGGGCGGCTATGAGTGCCTGTTTTAGTGATTCCACAGCCTCCGTATGCTGCGGAAGCCACTCCCAGGGGGCTCCTTTAGGAGGTCTGAGAGGGGCGCTGCCTTGCTGGCGAAACCGTCAATGTGGTTTCGGCAGTAGCCAACCAGTCCTAAAAATGACCGGAGGGCTGACACGTGTTGAGGAAGGGGCAATTTAGCGATCGAGTCAATTCTTTTGTGCTCGATCTCGCGTTTGCCATGTGTGATGATAGTACCCAAATATATCACCTTTTCTTCCAATACTTGGGCCTTCTTGGGGTTTACTTTACAGCCAATGGAGTGTAGTAACTCCAGGAGTTCAGCCAGAAGCTCAATGTGCTCTTCCTTTGTGTCTGTCTGCAGTAGTAGATCGTCTACATACTGTACCAGACATTCGGGGCGAGAAAATTTTGCTAGTCCATTTGCCAGCTGTCGGTGGAAAATGGAGGGGGAGTTGTGGAAGCCTTGTGGCAGGCATGTCCACGTGTACTGCTGAGCTCGGAAAGTGAAGGCAAATTTGTACTGGCACGCCTTTGCCAATGGAATGGACCAGAAGCCATTACTGACGTCCAAAACCGTGAAATATCGGGCATGGAGTCCCTGTTTGAGCATGGTCTCGGGACTTGTTGCAACGGTGGGGGCTGCTGCAGGGGTGACTTTATTGAGTTCCCGATAATCAATGGTCAAGCGCCATGATCCGTCGGGTTTCCTTACTGGCCAAATCGGGGCATTATTAGTTGAGGTTACCGATCTTAGGACGCCCTGCTCTAATAAGCTTTCTATGACCTTTAGGATTTCTCCCTCTGCTTCTAGGGGAAATCCGTACTGTTTTTGGGGTCTAGTGTCCGGTCTGGTTATCTGTACGGAACCGGTCATCCGTCCACAGTCGTGTTTGTGGGTTGCAAATGCTGCCCTGTTCTTTTGCAGGACTGCCCTAACCTATCGGTCCGTGCTGAGTGTGGTGGGGTTGAACCAAAGCTCGCCTACGGCGCTGATTTTGTTCATGTAGTCCCCTATATTGAGTGTTGCAGGGGCTCTATCGGATTCCGCCATCCTCCAGACACATTGGTTGACTGGGTCGAAGGAGAGGTGGTGTTAGTTCATAAAATCGATTCCTAAAATGTGCTCTGCTGTTGGGGGCAGGTCGACTAGCACTACGGGGTGTTTTGCATTAATATTTCCGATCTGGATGGGTACAGGGGTCGTGATATGCCTCTGTTGTGAGTGGCCTGTGAAGCCGCTGAGGGTCTGAGGGTGATAGTGGATGTGGTGGGCCACGTGTCCTTACCAAGGGTGGAGGAATTTAAGGTTGTGCGGGACCCTCATGTGTCCCAGAGAAACTCGATCGGCTGTCCCCTAACCTTTGCTGCGACTATGGGTCGTCCTGACCTATCCCAAAGGGTATCGCAGACCCAGCTGGGGGAGCCTATACACCGTCATGCCGTTCCGGTCGCGTCTGTCTGATCGGGCTGGGCGCTAACGCTATAGAACGATACAGCGCAGTACAGGCCCTTCGGCCCACGATGTTGCACCGAAACAAAAGCCATCTAACCTACACTATGCCATTATCATCCATATGCTTATCCAATAAACTTTTAAATGCCCTCAATGTTGGCGAGTTCACTACTGTTGCAGGTAGGGCATTCCACGGCCTCACCACTCTTTGCGTAAAGAACCTACCTCTGACCTCTGACCTATATCTATTACCCCTCAGTTTAAAGCTATGTCCCCTCGTGCCAGCCATTTCCATCCGTGGGAGAAGGCTCTCACTGTCCACACTATCTAACCCCCTGATCATTTTGTATGCCTCTATTAAGTCTCCTCTTAACCTTCTCTCCAACGAAAACAACCTCAAGTCCATCAGCCTTTCCTCATAAGATTTTCCCTCCATACCAGGCAACATCCTGGTAAATCTCCTCTGCACCCTCTCCAAAGCCTCCACGTCCTTCCGATAATGCGGTGACCAGAACAGTACGCAATACTCCAAATGCGGCCGTACCAGAGTTTTGTACAGCTGCAACATGACCTCATGACTCCGGAACTCAATCCCTCTACCAATAAAGGCCAAGATGTGGAGATGCCGGCATTGGACTGGGGTGAGCACAGTACAAAGTCTTACAACACCAGGTTAAAGTCCAACAGGTTTGTTTCGATGTCACTAGCTTTCGGAGCGCTGCTCCTTCCTCAGGTGAATGAAGAGGTATGTTCCAGAAACACATATATAGCCAGATTCAAAGATGCCAAACAATGCTTGGAATGTGACCATTAGCAGGTGATTAAATCTTTACAGATCCAGAGATGGGGTAACCCCAGGTTAAAGAGGTGTGAATTGTGTCAAGCCAGGACAGTTGGTAGGATTTCGCAGGCCAGATGGTGGGGGATGAATGTAATGCGACATGAATCCCAGGTCCCGGTTGAGGCCGCACTCATGTGTGCGGAACTTGGCTATAATAAAGGGCAACACTCCATAGGCCTTCTTCACAACCCTATCAACCTGGGTGGCAACTTTCAGGGATCTATGTACATGGACATCTAGATCCCTCTGCTCATCCACACTTCCAAGAACTTTACCATTAGCCAAATATTACGCATTCCTGTTCCTTCCAAAGTGAATCACCTCACACTTCTCTACATTAAACTCCATTTGCCACCTCTCAGCCCAGCTCTGCAGCTTATCTATGTCCCTCTGTAACCTGCTACTTCCTTCCACACTGTCGACAACACCACCAACTTTAGTGTCGTCTGCAAATTTACTCACCCACCCTTCTGCACCCTCCTCGAGGTCATTGATAAAAATGACAAACAGCAACGGCCCCAGAACAGATCCTTGTGGTACGCCACTTGTAATTGAACTCCATTCTGAACATTTCCCATCAACCACCACCCTCTGTCTTCTTTCAGCTAGCCAATTTCTGATCCACATCTCTAAATCACCCTCAATCCCCAGCCTCCGTATTTTCTGCAATAGCCTACCGTGGGGAACCTTATCAAACGCTTTACTGAAATCCATATACACCACATCAACTGCTCTACCCTCGTCTACCTGTTCAGTCACCTTCTCAAAGAACTCGATAAGGTTTGTGAGGCATGACCTACACTTCACAAAGCCATGCTGACTATCCCTGATCATATTATTCCTATCTAGATGATTATAAATCTTGTCTCTTATAATCCCCTCCAAGACTTTACCCACTACAGACGTGAGGCTCACCGGTCTATAGTTGCCGGGGTTGTCTCTACTCCCCTTTTTGAACAAAGGGACCACATTTGCTATCCTCCAGTCCTCTGGCACTATTCCTGTAGCCAATGATGACATAAAAATCAAAGCCAAAGGCCCAGCAATCTCTTCCCTGGCCTCCCATAGAATCCTAGGATAAATCCCATCAGGCCCCGGGGACTTATCTATTTTCAGCCTGTCCAGAATTGCCAACACCTCTTCCCTACGTACCTCAATGCCATCTATTCTAATAGCCTGGGTCTCAGCATTCTCCTCTACAACATTATCTTTTTCCTGAGTGAATACTGACGAAAAATATTCATTTAGTATCTCGCCTATCTCTTCAGACTCCACACACAACTTCCCATCCCTGTCCTTGACTGGCCCTACTCTTACCCTAATCATTTGCTTATTCCTGACATACCTATAGAAAGCTTTTGGGTTTTCCTTGATCCTACCTGCCAAATACTTCTCATGTCCCCTCCTTGCTCGTCTTAGCTCTCTCTTTAGATCCTTCCTCGCTACCTTGTAACTATCCATCGCCCCAACTGAAATTTCACACCTCATCTTCACATAGGCCTCCTTCCTCTTAACAAGAGATTCCACTTCTTTGGTAAACCATGGTTCCCTCGCTCTACGCCTTCCTCCCTGCCTGACCGGTACGTACTTATCAAGAACACGCAGCAGCTGTTCCTTGAACAAGCTCCACTTATCCAGTGTGCCCAACACTTGCAGCCTACTTCTCCAACCTATCCCCCCCCCAAGTCACGTCTAATGGCATCATAATTGCCCTTCCCCCAGCTATAACTCTTGCCCTGCGGTGTATACTTATCCCTTTCCATCACTAACGTAAACATCACCGAATTGTGGTCACTGTCCCCAAAGTGCTCTCCTACCTCCAAATCTAACACCTGGCCTGGTTCATTACCCAAAACCAAATCCAACATGGCCTCGCCTCTTGTTGGCCTGTCTTTTGTATGTATGTATTTGTATGTATGTATGGGCTCTGCCTTTTTCTTATTGGGAGTGCCTGTTTGTTGGGCTCTCTGTGGTTTCTTAGGGCCATTGCATTCCTTAGCAAAATGTCCCAAGTGTCCGCAATTGTAGCACTCTTGCGGTTTGGGATTGTGGAGAGTGGTTCTTACTGCCTGCACGTCTGCGGCGGCTTGGTTTTCCTCGGGGGTTCTAGTGGCTGATTTACCGTGAGCCGCTTGTTCCCAAACACGGGACAATCTCTTGACCACCCACTTCTCATTATGAGCCTCCTCCGAGGGGTCATAATTGTTACAGGCATTCTGTCCTGCTTCCATGGCATGGGAGATAAGGGTGCGGGTCCACTTGGCCATATTATTTGCGGACAAATGGGCGCGATCTACGTTGCCGAAAACGGCTTCAAAAATCCTGCGAACGCTGTGGGGTGTTCAGACTTTTTCTGTCTGCATTTATTCAGACCGTCTACGGGGTCGCCCCGGTTGTACCCGATCGCATCCAGGATCGCGGTATGTATTTCTGCAAGGGTGCCTCCTCCTACATTCTGTGGGTCGGGAAGGGCTGCTGCGACCGATGGGTCTAAGCTGAGGACCGTGAGCTTTACCTGCTCTTTCTCATCCAGGCCGTACATGGTCGCCTGGTGTTTGACGGTGGCAAAGAAATGGTGTGGGTCTGAAGCGGGGAGGAACGGTGTGATTTTGGCACACGCGTCCCGTAATTGGGTCACTGTGAGGGGGGTGGAATATAAGACGTCCGCCGCGTCTGCTGTGGCGGTGCAGTGGGTTGTTACAGGGTTCATGGGAGCCTGTATTATCTGTTGTGTGGGGGGTGGGGGTGCTTTCCTCCTTTGGGGTTTTCCCTGCGCACATGCTCCCTGAAGATATCGCTGCGCTGTCTCTTGCAATTCTTCCCAATCAGGGCCGCCTTCCTGGTCTAAACTTTCCCCAAAGGTTTCTTGAAATCCCTTTTGGACAGAAAGCAGTGCTTTCAAGTCTGCAATCTGCTTTCGGCACTTTGCATGGTCCAAAGTACTCTACCTTTGTTCCGTGGTTGTGGCGTGGAGCGCTCTCAAGGCTGCCTTGAGATCACTGCATTGTTTCTGGAGCGTTTCTAACTGGTTTTCTGTTTCTTTCTTTACCAGGACTGCACGCTGCAGGTCCTGATAAGCCTTCTCATATTGTGACTGGAAACTACTCAAGTGCGCCAGACAAGATTGGTGACCCCGTTTGGCGTCAGCCACCTCTTCGTCTTTTGCTGCTAATTTCCCTTTCAATTCCTGGTTCTCTTTCTCAATTTCGCATATATCGGTTTTACTTATCCGATGTATGCCTTCCATTTCCTTGCGGAGCGTCCTGACGACCTCTGTGCCTCGCAATTGTGCCAGACAGGACACAATTGCCATCGGCTTGCGCGCTTTTGCTAAACTCTTTCTGTGAATCTCACTCAGGTTCTCCCACCAAGTAAACGCTATACTTCCAGGACCTGAGTCGTCATTACTGCAGAAATCCTTCCACACGGGCCATCCTTTGCCCTGCAGAATTTTGCGGATTTCCACCTCCCAAATGGGACACTGTCCCGCTTCTACGCTGCTGACTGGTGCGACAGCAAAATCTTCGGGGTTCATGAGGCGCTGCATCGCTTGCATTGCCTGCATGGCTCTCTCTTATCTGCTCGGTACGTTCGAATTTGGAACAGGGGGTCAAGGTGGTGTGGTAGATACGGCTACGGCTTGCGCTAATTTCCGAAATACCTACTGCCGATAGTTTTGACGCAACAAAAAAACTATCAGTTTTGCCTTATAACCCTGTTAGTTACGCATGCATATACACACTTCCGAATTGTGAATTATTAACCAGAACCGCTTGAACACTTGTGGGTTTTTTTTTCTAATTCTAATTCAAAACGTTGGGGTTCTCCCGGAGTGGTTTTCCACTTCTAAGTCGGGTCCCACCAGGGTCGCCCATTATGTTGCTCTTTCTAGCTTTAGTCTATATGCTCTGTTTAGGTCACCTTTGCTCATGAGTCGCCAGGTATCTTTATGATACCGCCACGTGGTTCAAGTTCAGGTTATGATTAATAACACAGCACACCGCTTAGTAAGGATTAAAACAACGGTCATTTATTATATACAACAAGCAATATTAATACCCTAATACTACTTTCTATATAACAAACCTATCACTACTGGCCAATACTTAACTTAGGAAGAGCCCACCAGGTCAGGGAAACGAATGGCTTGTCCAATCAAATCTGGCCCACGGGATTCAAAAGGCTGCTACAGGTCGGTGGCTAGGTGTCTCTACCGGATAGCGATCGTTGGATTCAAACTTACGATACACGGTGGCTGGTCTTGCGAAGGTCTCGAGCAGGCGAAGATGAGAGAGAGAGAGATCTGAACTTGGACCTTCACTTTTATAGGGCCCAGGGGCTTCCCGCCTCCCTGGGCGGCCCTTGACCCTGAGTCCCAAGTGATTGGATTCTGTCCCCAGTCTCTGGGGTCGATGTGTCCAATGGTGAGGCGATTCCTCGATCGGGGGGTGGTCGCTCACCTGTCTTTGTTTCGGCCACTGCAGGCGCCGACAGGTCTGGCCCGGTATTCAATTGCTAATATGTTGCAATTGTTCCCGGGGATAGCCTATTTAACTGTGGATGTCTGAGTTGATTAGGTGTAAACAGTCCTGAATGAAACTGCGGATACCTGGGTTGATGGGCTGTTGATAACCCTGAGTATCGATCTGGGCTACGTTCCCCGAGCTGAAGCTGCAAACCTGTCTGCAGCTGCCTGCTTGTGTCTTTTTGGCTGCTTTTCCTAGCAGTCTTTCGGGTTAGCCGTTTTAAACTGGGTTTTGGCCAGATTAATCGGAACGCAGCCATTTTACATGGCTACAAGGGTAACAAGGGATTTCCGGTATTTAGGGATCCAGGTGGCCAGGAACTGGGGAACCTTGCATAAGCTTAACTTGGCACGACTGGTAGAGCAGATGGAAGAGGACTTTAGGAGGTGGGACATGGTGCCCCTGTCATTGGCGGGCAGAGTGCAGGCGGTTAAAATGGTGGTCCTTCCGAGGTTTCTTTTTGTGTTCCAGTGCCTCCCTGTACTGATTACAAAGGCCTTTTTTAAGAAGGTGGACAAGAGTATTATGAGCTTTGTGTGGGCTGGAAAGACCCCAAGAGTAAAGAGGGGGTTCCTGCAGCGCAGTAGGGACAGAGGGGGACTGGCACTGCCGAGGGGGACTGGCACTGCCGAGTCTAAGTGATTATTATTGGGCCGCCAACGTGTCAATGATATGTAAGTGGATGAGGGAAGGGGAAGGAGCGGCGTGGAAAAGATTGGAGATGGCGTCCTGTAGGGGAACTAGTCTGAAAGCACTGGCGACAGCGCCGTTACCGTTCTCCCCGAAAAAATACACCACAAACCCAGTGGTGGTGGCGACTTTGAAGATTTGGGGGCAGTGGAGACGACATAGGGGAGTGACGGGTGCCTCAGTGTGGTCCCCGATAAGGAACAACCATAGGTTCGTCCCGGGAAGGATAGATGGGGGATTTAAATCTTGGCAGCGAGTAGGAATTGCGAAATTGAAGGACTTGTACTTAGACGGGACGTTCGCGAGTCTGGGAGCACTGACAGAAAAATATGGGTTGCCACCTGGGAATGCATTTCGCTATATGCAAGTGAGGGCATTTGTGAGGCAACAGGTGAGAGAATTTCCGCAGCTCCCGGCGCAAGAGATCCAGGACAGAGTGATTTCGGGGGCATGGGTGGGTGATGGTAGGGTGTCAGATATATATAGGGAAATGAGAGACGAGGGGGAGACGATGGTAGAGGAGCTGAAGGGAAAATGGGAGGAGGAGCTGGGGGAAGAGATTGAGGAGGGGCTGTGGGCAGATGCCCTAAGAAGGGTAAACTCTTCGACCTCGTGTGCCAGGCTCAGCCTGATACAATTCAAGGTTCTACACAGGGCGCATATGACTGGAGCAAGGCTGAGTAGATTTTTTGGAGTGGAGGATAGGTGCGGGAGATGCGCGGGAAGCCCGGCGAACCACACCCACATGTTTTGGTCATGTCCGGTATTGCATGGGTTCTGGGTGGGTGTGGCAAAAGTGATTTCAAAGGTGGTGGGGGTCCGGGTCGAACCAGGCTGGGGGTTGGTGTAGAAGCCAGGTATTTCAAATTTGACCCTACTGATTCAGTATTAATAAATTATACAATGTTAATAATACAGTCAAATAGTTGATTGATCAGTAATATTTCAATAATAGTATTTCAGCTCAAGTTCATCAATTACGGGTACCGTTGGGTTAGTTTGAATCATTCTGATAGTTGGTCCCCTGCGTTTAGCGAATAGGTTTTTTATGCACTTAGCACATTGGTATGTTATGTAAATGGTGAATACAGCTACACAGGAGAATGAGATTATTCTTATTGTGGACATTCCAGTGGGTCCAAGCCACCCACAAATTTTATCCCAGAGAGAGACAAATTGGGGTGGATCAAGTTTTTTGATTTCGTTTTGGATATGTAATGCCAAATCTTTAACTTCTTTCGAGTTATCGGGAATGAAAGTGCAACATTCTGCACCAATCAGGGCGCAGGTGCCACCTTTTTCAGCTAGCACATAGTCAAGTGCCATTCGATTTTGTAATGCCACGGTTCTAATTGCTCGCATTTCGTCAGAAATTTTATCTAGGGCAGTGGCGGTGTACAAAGAACAAAGAACAAAGAAATGTACAGCACAGGAACAGGCCCTTCGGCCCTCCAAGCCCGTGCCGACCATACTGCCCGACTAAACTACAATCTTCTACACTTCCTGGGTCCGTATCCTTCTATTCCCATCCTATTCATATATTTGTCAAGATGCCCCTTAAATGTCCCTATCGTCCCTGCCTCCACTACCTCCTCCGGTAGTGAGTTCCAGGCACCCACTACCCTCTGCGTAAAAAACTTGCCTCGTACATCTACTCTAAACTTTGCCCCTCTCACCTTAAACCTATGCCCCCTAGTAATTGACCCCTCTACCCTGGGGAAAAGCCTCTGACTATCCACTCTGTCTATGCCCCTCATAATTTTGTATACCTCTATCAGGTCGCCCCTCAACCTCCTTCGTTCCAGTGAGAACAAACTGAGTTTATTCAATCGCTCCTCATAGCTTATGCCCTCCATACCAGGCAACATTCTGGTAAATCTCTTCTGCACCCTCTCTAAAGCCTCCACATCCTTCTGGTAGTGTGGCGACCAGAATTGAACACTATACTCCAAGTGTGGCCTAACTAAGGTTCTATACAGCTGCAACATGACTTGCCAATTCTTATACTCAATGCCCCGGCCAATGAAGGCAAGCATGCCGTATGCCTTCTTGACTACCTTCTCCACCTGTGTAGCCCCTTTCAGTGATCTGTGGACCTGTACTCCTAGATCTCTTTGACTTTCAATACTCTTGAGGGTTCTACCATTCACCGTATATTCCCTACCTGCATTAGCCCTTCCAAAATGCATTACCTCACATTTGTCCAGGTTAAACTCCATCTGCCATCTCTCCGCCCAAGTCTCCAGACAATCTAAATCCTGCTGTATCCTCAGACAGTCCTCATCGCTATCCGCAATTCCACCAACCTTTGTGTCGTCTGCAAACTTACTAATCAGACCAGTTACATTTTCCTCCAAATCATTTATATATACTACAAAGAGCAAAGGTCCCAGCACTGATCCCTGTGGAACACCACTGGTCACAGCCCTCCAATTAGAAAAGCATCCCTCCATTGCTACCCTCTGCCTTCTATGGCCTAGCCAGTTCTGTATCCACCTTGCCAGTTCACCCCTGATCCCGTGTGACTTCACCTTTTGTACTAGTCTACCATGAGGGACCTTGTCAAAGGCCTTACTGAAGTCCATATAGACAACATCTACTGCCCTACCTGCATCAATCATCTTAGTGACCTCCTCAAAAAACTCTATCAAGTTAGTGAGACACGACCTCCCCTTCACAAAACCGTGCTGCCTCTCACTAATACGTCCATTTGCTTCCAAATGGGAGTAGATCCTGTCTCGAAGAATTCTCTCCAGTAATTTCCCTACCACTGAAGTAAGGCTCACCGGCCTGTAGTTCCCGGGATTATCCCTGCCACCCTTCTTAAACAGAGGAACAACATTGGCTATTCTCCAGTCCTCCGGGACATCCCCTGAAGACAGCGAGGATCCAAAGATTTCTGTCAAGGCCTCAGCAATTTCCTCTCCAGCCTCCTTCAGTATTCTGGGGTAGATCCCATCTGGCCCTGGGGACTTATCTACCTTAATATTTTTTAAGACACCCAACACCTCGTCTTTTTGGATCACAATGTGACCCAGGCTATCTACACCCCCTTCTCCAGACTCAACATCTACCAATTCCTTCTCTTTGGTGAATACTGATGCAAAGTATTCATTTAGTACCTCGCCCATTTCCTCTGGCTCCACACATAGATTCCCTTGCCTATCCTTCAGTGGGCCAACCCTTTCCCTGGCTACCCTCTTGCTTTTTATGTAAGTGTAAAAAGCCTTGGGATTTTCCTTAACCCTATTTGCCAATGACTTTTCATGACCCCTTCTAGCCCTCCTGACTCCTTGCTTAAGTTCCTTCCTACTTTCCTTATATGCCACACAGGCTTCGTCTGTTCCCAGCCTTTTAGCCCTGACAAATGCCTCCTTTTTCTTTTTGACGAGGCCTACAATATCATTCGTCATCCAAGGTTCCCGAAAATTGCCGTATTTATCTTTCTTCCTCACAGGAACATGCCTGTCCTGTATTCCTTTCAACTGACACTTGAAAGCCTCCCACATGTCAGATGTTGATTTGCCCTCAAACATCCGCCCCCAATCTATGTTCTTCAGGTCCCGCCTAATATTGTTATAATTAGCCTTCCCCCAATTTAGCACATTCATCCTCGGACCACTCTTATCCTTGTCCACCAGTACTTTAAAACTTACTGAATTGTGGTCACTGTTACCGAAATGCTCCCCTACTGAAACATCTACCACCTGGCCGGGCTCATTCCCCAATACCAGGTCCAGTACCGCCCCTTCCCTAGTTGGACTGTTTACATATTGTTTTAAGAAGCCCTCCTGGATGCTCCTTACAAACTCTGCCCCGTCTAAGCCCCTGGCACTAAGTGAGTCCCAGTCAATATTGGGGAAGTTGAAGTCTCCCATCACCACAACCCTGTTGTTTTTACTCTTTTCCAAAATCTGTCTACCTATCTGCTCCTCTATCTCCCGCTGGCTGTTGGGAGGCCTGTAGTATACCCCCAACATTGTGACTGCACCCTTCTTGTTCCTGATCTCTACCCATATAGCCTCACTGCCCTCTGAGGTGTCCTCTCGCTGTATAGCTGTGATACTCTCCTGAACAAGTAACGCAACTCCGCCTCCCCTTTTACATCCCCCTCTATCCCGCCTGAAACATCTAAATCCTGGAACGTTTAGCTGCCAATCCTGCCCTTCCCTCAACCAGGTCTCTGTAATGGCAACAACATCATAGTTCCAAGTAGTAATCCAAGCTCTAAGTTCATCTGCCTTACCCGTAATGCTCCTTGCATTAAAACATATGCACTTCAGGCCACCAGACCCGCTGTGTTCAGCAACTTCTCCCCGTCTGCTCTGCCTCAGAGCCACACTGTCCCTATTCCCTAGTTCTCCCTCAACGCTCTCACCTTCTGACCTATTGCTCCCGTGCCCACCCCCCTGCCATACTAGTTTAAACCCTCCCGTGTGACACTAGCAAATCTCGCGGCCAGGATATTTATGCCTCTCCGGTTTAGATGCAACCCGTCCATCTTATACGTCCATGTAATCGGCTACGTTTTGTATGATGGTTGTTATTTTATTCAATTTATTCTCCATCCTCATTTCCTGATAGAATGGAATCATTCTATCAAAAATTGCATCTTTTAAGAAAATGGAACGTTTGTTCCTTCGAGCAACTGCTTCTGAAGCATGAGGAAGATTAATCACATGACGAATAGCCGGTACAATGTATCCTAAATAGCAAGATCCTGACCAGGATGTTGGGAGCCAGGGATATGCTTTATTACCACAAATAAAATAAGTTCCATTATAAGCAGAATATAAGTAAATATTTTCTAAGAACCATCGGTCTTCGAATGTTTTATTATTTTTGAGATTAGGTATGCCTGTTATCTTTGAGGACCGCAGAACTCTTTGTAAGAGATTGTTTGTACATTTATAAGCTGTGTTAACATCTACATAATTACACTACACTATTACCCATTTGTATCCCTTTAGGGTTCTTACTCATGAAGCAAATTGATCCGTTTTGTTTACCATTAGTTGGGAGGTTGAGATGTTGAGGTTTTTGGTTAGGGTTATATTTAAGTTGGTGCCATCCTAAAAAGGTATTTAGTGGATAACCTGCAGATTTCCATAGTTTAATATATTTTTGGATGCGAACCTGGAACCTTCCTTTTTCACATGAATATGCTCCAGAACGGATCACCACAGAGTGAGGGACACTTTGATAGATGTACCATTCTGCCGTTTCTGAAGCATTAAAGGGAATAGTTAGAAAGGGAATACCCTCCCCTGAGTTAGTTGGGGTTGCAATGCATACCCAACAATTAGAAATATTAAAGTTTTTAGCATATATCGTAGATGTGTAAAGGAATGTGTTCTTATTCAGTTCTGATACAACGTTCACAAAGCCAATCAAATAACTGAAAATTAAAATTGCGGCAAACATTTTACTTGTACGCGCGCTTCACGTGTGATGCGTGAATCCAACTTTTCTTTCCTTTTAACTTCACAGCGGATTGGGTGGTGAGAAGGATTACGAAAGGACCTTCCCACTTTGATCCTAAGGGTTCCTTTTGCAGCTTTTTAACGTACACTTCTTCACCAGGCACCAGGTCGTGCCCACCTTCTGGAGGATCTCCCCAAGCAGCTAACACCTGTTGAGAAGCAGAGCTAACTGCATTTGTTAGATCTTGACAGTAAGACAACAAAGCATCACTCATTAAATGACAGTCTGCTTTCCGCAAGTCAATAGTTCCTGGCAGAGACATTGGTCTGCCTGTGATGATTTCAAATGGACTCAGGCCTGTTGTTCTGTTTGGTGTAGCTCTAATACTGCATAACACTATTGGCAAAGCTTGGACCCAATTCATGCCTTCCTGGCTGTATTTAGACAGTCTTTCTTTCAAAGTTCGATTCATACGTTCCACTTGTCCCGATGATTGTGGATGATAAGGACAGTGTAAATTCCAGTTAATGTTTAGTAGTTTACAGACTTCCTTACAAACAGCACCTGTGAAGTGGGATCCATTGTCTGAGTCAATGCTAGCTGGAACTCCCCATCTAGGGATAAAGTCTTTGCATAGCACTTTGGCTGTATGGGCAGCTGTCCCTCTTCTAGCTGGAGCAGCTTCCACCCATCTGGAGAATTTATCCACTATTACAAGGACGTCATTGTACTTTTGACATTTAGGAAGGCTGATGTAATCTACCTGTATTAAAGGAAACTTTAATTTATGGGATCTTAACCTGTCGAACCACGCCAAGTTTGGGGGAAGCTTGGTTGATGAATCAAGTCCTGGCGCAATACGACAAGTTGTAAGATTTGTACTATTTGTAGACTGTGTTAAGTTGTTTGATTCCTTGTATTATTCGACTGTGTATAGTTGAAGGAATTTATATCATCTCTGCTATTCGGTTATCAGTAGCACTTTGCGAATACTGGAACTCAGCAGAAATTTGCAGTATAAACTCCTCAGGTGCCAAAAAGAATTGTTTTATTTGTAGTCGCTTGATTACAATTTGAAAGTCATTTAAAAGGCAATTCGTAGACAATTCGAAGCTTTCAGAGAATTACAGACATTATCTTTCTTTGCTTAGGCAGACAGCTCGAAAGTAACTTTTAAAAGGTCAAAGTCTGGCAATGAAACATGAAGAGAGAGAGAAAGCTAATCTTCAGCTAAACTCAAACTCAAAGTCAAAAGTGGACTAACATCACTGACACAGACTGGTAGACTGACAGAACCCCCAAACCTAACCTAAAATGGCTGGGAGAAACTTTTCAGTTATACACTTTCATATCTGTCTTAAGTCATCTAATTACACCCCAATATAATCCTAATTGGTTTGGGTTAGACTCAAACACATTTGATTTGATGGCAAGCCGTCCATCTTCAATGTGCAACATCAGCTTTTCTGACCTAGCTGTTATCTGCATTGTGAACAATGGTGCCTTCATGTTGCTGTGTATTCAATCCCTTGACCTTGACAATTAGCACAAGACAGTGTCAAATTATCTTGCAACTGTGCTTTTTTTAATGTCACACTGTCTTTGAAAATATGCATTTGCCAGAACAACGGACTTCAGTATAAGTGAATTATGCTGTATAAATGGGTATTAAAAACTGGGGCTCAACATTTATGCTTAAACAGCTATCTTTTACCTATACTAGTTGTATTTGAAATACCTGGCTTCTACAGTCGGCCGTTTGATAAATCGAAAAATTGAGATATATCAGAAAAGATTAAAATACATCATTAATGCGATAGGATAGGTAAAAGCGCAAAGAATCATTGCAGTTTTAAACAATAAAATGGAATTAACATTGCAACAGGCATTTCAAAATAATTATTATAATTAATAAATTAATCAAATTTGATCACATTGGTAATTAATAATAACTTCATGTAAAATTATTATACAATAAAAGTTGAACATATGATCTAGTAATAAATGGTAAAATGATTATCAAAATGGACATCCTCTGGATTATACACAAAAGCTTGTTGAAAGGGTTAATTTTCTTACAGGGACAAAAAGAGGTGAATAGCTTGGAATGATGCCATTCGCATCTTTAAACTTTTTTTTTGTCACTCAAATGGACTGGGAGTAAAAGTTGGATTGCTGCCAAATTCCCGTTATCAAATTTCTTTGAACAACCTGTTCTTTTGGCTTTTAATCAAAGATTGTTGGGTTTTTTTTAAACCAGCTTCCACATTGTTTGAAGTTTTAATTTCCAGGCTAATTCCAAACATTTATTTTAAAATATCAAATACAATAAATTATTAAATATATAACTGAACCAATCTTGTGCTGTATCTTGATTTTCTGTAGATGAATTTGCCGATTCTGTTAAAGGAAACACAGCTAACAAGATATGTTAATTTCTTTAAATTAATAAAGCAACGTTCAGAATGACAGTTTTCTTAAGTTGACACTTCTTGGCAACTTTTTAGCGATACATTGAGGGTTCTTTAGCTGCTTTGATGGCAGCCGTTCTCTTCTGAGTAAGTTCCCTTTTTCGTTTGGAAATTTTCTGTCCCAAGTAAACATCTTTCTGGGCAATTTGTGCTTTGTGAAAGCTAGCTTTGCGACTGTTAGTACTGAGGTGGTTCAACACCATCCGTAAATCTTTGTCATGATCATCTTTATTGATAGAGGTTATCAGAACATCATCTTCATATTGGATAATGGTGGAAGGCCGAACAGGCAGTTGCCTGAGATGATTCTGTAAAGCCATGTGGTAAACAGTTGGGCTATTATGATACTGTTGTTGATTAACTGTAAAAGCAAACCATGGTTGTAGTTGCTTAGCCAGTAGGGCTGACCAGAAGCCATACTGGGTGTGTCTTGTTGGAACGTAACCCTAGGTGCGTCTTGTTTGTGTGAGTTACGTAATTGACCACAAGGTGGGTATGTATTGTAATGAATATTTTCTACTTCATTATCATCTCTTGAATCCAACGAGGTCCGTTGTTTTTGATAGCATTTTGCCATCCAGTGACCTACTCTACCACAGAAAAGACATTGTGGTATTTCCTTACGTGATTTTAATGGAGCAAGGGTACATGTTTGCCCTGGCGCCGGTGGTGAAATTGTAGTTACTGCTGATATTCCTGCAGGTGCTGCAACAGCCGCCGCTGGAGCAGCAGGTAACATGGGCTGGATTTGAGCAATAGGCTGCATTTGAGCAGCTGCAGTGTTAAAAGTTGCCTGATTGTACAAACCACGATCTATCTGAATGCATCGGTCAACTATGTCTCGGTATGTGCCAGCTGTGGCCCAAGCTGGTAAAACCAAATTCAAGGCAGCAGAAATTCCAGGTTTAACACCGGCTATAAAAGCCGTTTTTAATGGACTTAAAGTGCTTGCATCCCATGTGTCATTTTCCTGGTCGAGTGTCATCCCTGAATATTCCATCCAAGTATGTAAAAATCTTTCCTCAAAATCCTGAATATCTTCATCATTTTTTTGAATGCAAGCTGTGATCTTAGACCAATTGGTCCTCGGGGGACGGAATTTTAATAGCCAATTCTTGACTGCTTGCCAACCAGCTTCTAAATTTTGCAAATCGTCTCCAAGGGCAACTTCTACTTCATTTTTAAGGGTTAAACTTATACGAGTACCTAGCATGATAGTCAGAATTTGTACTCCATCAAGTGGGTGGAGACTGTAAATGGCTTGTAATCTGTGAATTCCATCCCATGTGGTCATACCACCCTTTTTAGGGTGTGGAAGACCCTTGGACCATTCGTCAATTTTAGAAGGATCAATTTGTTCATGAACCCATTGGTGGTCAAATATGTTTCTAGTGATAGTTTCACCATCTTCTTCTATTTTTTTGCTTCCAACTCTAACCCGTTTGCGTTTTAAAGGGGCTAGTCGAATTGCTTTAGTATTTTGTATTGTAGGAACACTATCTTCGTCTGATTCATCCGACAGAGAAAATGATTTATGTTTAACAATTGATCTTGGCTGTGCAATTGCCGATTGTGCCACTAGGTGAGTGACTTGGACTGCTTTCTGAGTTTGTTCAATCTTTTGTACAGAAAGCATGTTTGTCAAAGAATTGCAATGTTCAGTCACGCTGGTTATATTTCTTTCTAAAACACATCTTTCTTTTACTAACTTGCAATTTTCAAGTTCAATTCGCTCAGTTTTTAATTGCAATTGTCGGTATTTTGACTCCACTTCAAAGACTTGATTTTGGAATTCTGTTATTTGAAAAGATAACTGCTGGAGTTCAGAGGTTTTGTTTCGCAAATCTGTTTTAATTTCATCAGAATGCTCAAGTTTGGATTTTGCATCTTGCAATTCTTCAACAACTGCAATTAGTTGCTTTTTAGTGGACCTATACTCATCATCGCTTCGCTCAGTAGTTAATTGCAACTGTTGGTATTTTGACTCCACTTTAAAAACTTGGATTTGAAATTGCTGGAGTTCAGAGGTTTTGTTTTGCAAATCTGTTCTAATTTCATCATAATGCTCAAGTTTGGATTTTGTAACTTGCAAATCTGTTTTAATTTCATCAGAATGCTCAAGTTTGGATTTTGCATCTTGCAATTCTGTTTTAATTTCATCATAATGCTCAAGTTTGGATTTTGCAACTTGCAAATCTATTTTAGTTTCATCATAATGCTCAAGTTTGGACTTTGCATCTTGCAATTCTGTTTTAATTTCATCATAATGCTCAAGTTTGGATTTTGCAACTTGCAAACCTGTTTTAATTTCATCATAATGCTCAAGTTTGGACTTTGCATCTTGCAATTCTGTTTTAATTTCATCAGAATGCTCAAGTTTGGATTTTGCAACTTGCAAACCTGTTTTAATTTCATCATAATGCTCAAGTTTGGATTTTGCAACTTGCAAACCTGTTTTAATTTCATCAGAATGCTCAAGTTTGGATTTTGCATCTTGCAATTCTGTTTCAAGTTTGGATTTTGCATCTTGTAATTCTGTTTTAATTTCATCATAATGCTCAAGTTTGGATTTTGCAACTTGCAATTCTGTTTCAAGTTTGGATTTTGCATCTTGCAAATCTGTTTTAATTTCATCATAATGCTCAAGTTTGGATTTTGCAACTTGCAGATCTGTTTTAATTTCATCATAATGCTCAAGTTTGGATTTTGCAACTTGCAAATCTGTTTTAATTTCATCATAATGCTCAAGTTTGGATTTTGCATCTTGCAAATCTGTTTCAAGTTTGGATTTTGCATCTTGCAATTCTGTTTTAATTTCATCAGAATGCTCAAGTTTGGATTTTGCAACTTGCAATTCTGTTTCAAGTTTGGATTTTGCATCTTGCAAATCTGTTTTAATTTCATCATAATGCTCAAGTTTGGATTTTGCAACTTGCAGATCTGTTTTAATTTCATCATAATGCTCAAGTTTGGATTTTGCAACTTGCAAATCTGTTTTAATTTCATCATAATGCTCAAGTTTGGATTTTGCATCTTGCAAATCTGTTTCAAGTTTGGATTTTGCATCTTGCAATTCTGTTTTAATTTCATCAGAATGCTCAAGTTTGGATTTTGCATCTTGCAAATCTGTTTCAAGTTTGGATTTTGCATCTTGCAATTCTGTTTTAATTTCATCAGAATGCTCAAGTTTGGATTTTGCATCTTGCAAATCTGTTTCAAGTTTGGATTTTGCATCTTGCAATTCTGTTTTAATTTCATCATAATGCTCAAGTTTGGATTTTGCAACTTGCAGATAGATCTGTTTTAATTTCATCATAATGCTCAAGTTTGGATTTTGCAACTTGCAAATCTGTTTTAATTTCATAATGCTCAAGTTTGGATTTTGCAACTTGCAAATCTGTTTTAATTTCATCAGAATGCTCAAGTTTGGATTTTGCATCTTGCAAATCTATTTCAAGTTTGGATTTTGCATCTTGCAATTCTGTTTTAATTTCATCAGAATGCTCAAGTTTGGATTTTGCATCTTGCAAATCTGTTTCAAGTTTGGATTTTGCAACTTGCAAATCTGTTTTAATTTCATCAGAATGCTCAAGTTTGGATTTTGCATCTTGCAAATCTGTTTCAAGTTTGGATTTTGCATCTTGCAATTCTGTTTTAATTTCATCATAATGCTCAAGTTTGGATTTTGCAACTTGCAATTCTGTTTCAAGTTTGGATTTTGCATCTTGCAAATCTGTTTTAATTTCATCATAATGCTCAAGTTTGGATTTTGCAACTTGCAGATCTGTTTTAATTTCATCATAATGCTCAAGTTTGGATTTTGCAACTTGCAAATCTGTTTTAATTTCATCATAATGCTCAAGTTTGGATTTTGCAACTTGCAAATCTGTTTTAATTTCATCAGAATGCTCAAGTTTGGATTTTGCATCTTGCAAATCTGTTTCAAGTTTGGATTTTGCATCTTGCAATTCTGTTTTAATTTCATCAGAATGCTCAAGTTTGGATTTTGCATCTTGCAAATCTGTTTCAAGTTTGGATTTTGCAACTTGCAAATCTGTTTTAATTTCATCAGAATGCTCAAGTTTGGATTTTGCATCTTGCAAATCTGTTTCAAGTTTGGATTTTGCATCTTGCAATTCTTCAACAACTGCAATTAGTTGCCTTTTAGTAGATCTATACTCATCATCACTTCGTTCAGTATTTAATTGCAGCTGTTGGTATTTTGACTCCACTTTAAAAACTTGATTTTGGAATTCTGACTCCACTTTAAAAACTTGATTTTGAAATTCTGCGATTTGAACATTTAACTGCTGGAGTTCAGAGGTTTTATTTTGCAAATCTGTTCTAATTTCATCATAATGCTCAAGTTTGGATTTTGCATCTTGCAAATCTTCAAGAACTGCACTTAGTTGGTCTTTAGTGGACTGAAGCTGATGATCACTTTTATTTTTAACAATGATCTCTTGCTGACTGTGTATCTGTCCTGTAATTACCAGGGACCATTTTACACATTCTGCACCGTGTAATCGTGTGCATTTTCCCCATGCTCTCTTGATATTATTGAAGGACCACTGTCCTCTGGGGATATCATACTTTGATTCAATTTTTTTTTAGGTTTCACATAGGTTAAAATGTCTACGAGTGAAAGATCTACAATCCCCCAACATATCTTCAACAGAAACATCTGGTATTCCAGCACCCCCCTTGGATGTCGTGGGGAGTAATTTTCTGTCTGCTAAAGGCTCTGAATCTACACTTTGATTAGGATCAGCCATAACTTTTCTTGACCGCTGACTGACGTTTTATTTTAGTTACTGCAGTGACTCATCTTCCAGTCACGTCTGATAGTCTGACCGACCGACTGCCACTTGATTTATTTAACACAGTCGATAAAAAATGTTCTTTTCAAGGGTCGAAGTACTGATTGATGCGGCTTTAAGACTTTTAATGGGTGAAAAAGATATTTCTTACCCCAGTCTAGCCGTGGGTTCCGGCTGTCTTCTGGGCCTCCTCCGATTATCTCCGAAGCTTCCCGAAGGTTCCCGACCTCCTCCGATTATCTTCGAAGCTTTCCGTCGTCACCTGGGCCTCCGAAGGTCGTCCTCAGTACTCCCCCCCCGACTGCCTGACTACGCCAAAATGAAAGAATCTTTAATTTATAGGGATCTTAACCTGTCGAACCACGCCAAGTTTGGGGGAAGCTTAGTTGATGAATCAAGTCCTGGCGCAATACGACAAGTTGTAAGATTTGTACTATTTGTAGACTGTGTTAAGTTGTTTGATTCCTTGTATTATTCGACTGTGTATAGTTGAAGGAATTTATATCATCTCTGCTATTCGGTTATCAGTAGCACTTTGCGAATACTGGAACTCAGCAGAAATTTGCAGTATAAACTCCTCAGGTGCCAAAAAGAATTGTTTTATTTGTAGTCGCTTGATTACAATTTGAAAGTCATTTAAAAGGCAATTCGTAGACAATTCGAAGCTTTCAGAGAATTACAGACATTATCTTTCTTTGCTTAGGCAGACAGCTCGAAAGTAACTTTTAAAAGGTCAAAGTCTGGCAATGAAACATGAAGAGAGAGAGAAAGCTAATCTTCAGCTAAACTCAAACTCAAAGTCAAAAGTGGACTAACATCACTGACACAGACTGGTAGACTGACAGAACCCCCAAACCTAACCTAAAATGGCTGGGAGAAACTTTTCAGTTATACACTTTCATATCTGTCTTAAGTCATCTAATTACACCCCAATATAATCCTAATTGGTTTGGGTTAGACTCAAACACATTTGATTTGATGGCAAGCCGTCCATCTTCAATGTGCAACATCAGCTTTTCTGACCTAGCTGTTATCTGCATTGTGAACAATGGTGCCTTCATGTTGCTGTGTATTCAATCCCTTGACCTTGACAATTAGCACAAGACAGTGTCAAATTATCTTGCAACTGTGCTTTTTTTAATGTCACACTGTCTTTGAAAATATGCATTTGCCAGAACAACAGACTTCAGTATAAGTGAATTATGCTGTATAAATGGGTATTAAAAACTGGGGCTCAACATTTATGCTTAAACAGCTATCTTTTACCTATACTAGTTGTATTTGAAATACCTGGCTTCTACAGTTGGCTATATTTGGGGTTGCAGAAGAGCCGGGAGTGCAGGAGGCGAGAGAGGCTGATATTTTGGCCTTTGCGTCCCTAGTAGCCCGGCGAAGGATTCTACTTATGTGGAAAGAAGCTAAGCCCCCGGGTGTGGAGGCCTGGATCAATGACATGGCAGGGTTCATAAAATTGGAGCGGATAAAGTACGCACTAAGAGGTTCGGCTCAAGGGTTCACCAGGCGGTGGCAACCGTTCCTCGACTATCTCGCAGAGCGATAAGGGAAAATAGGAAAGGTAGCAGCAGCAACTCAGGGGGGAGGGGGAGGGCTCATTTGGGTCCTCAGGGCTTTTATATTAGTTATTTATATTAGATGTTACGAAGTTACTATTTTAGTTACTATTTCTGTTGTTTATTTTGTTGTTGGCAGTTGCCATTAGTTAGCATATTATTTATTTTTTAAAAACGATCAATGTATAATTACAAAGTTGTAAAATGGGAAATTTTTGTTTGATCGAAAAACTTTAATAAAATATATATATATTTTAAAATAGCAGCAGAGATAGAATAAGACACTTAGAATCATTCTAGTGCAAAAGGAGGCCATTCGGCCCATTGTGTCTGCACCAATCTTTGGATCAATGGTTAGAACTGCTGCCTAGGGCACTGAGGACCCAGGTTCAATCGCGGCCCTGGGTCACTGTCCATGTGGAGTTTGCACATTCTCCCCGTGTCTGCGTGGGTTTCACCCCCACAACCCAACTATGTGCAGGGTAGGTGGATTGGCCACGCTTAACTGCCCCTTAATTGGAAAAAAATAATTGGGTACTATAAATTTATAAAACAAAATAATCACTTTGCCACCGTGCCGCCCACTTGAATGGCAATTTTGCCAGAAGTGGGTGAGCACCAATGTGTTGCTTTCTCACAGTAATATGTAACCAATTAGTGGAAAATAACTTGCCACTTGGGGATGTTGACAGAGGCAAACAGGCCTCAAGCTTCAGGCGAAGCACAGCCAGTTGCTGCGCTATGGTCCCTTGGTTGTGGGATCACTCAGCAGTGTATACCGCATGCTTTTTCTGCTATTTAACATGCTTGTACTCCTGGCTTCACTATGTTGGCCCTTTATTTTAGGTGTGCCTCCTGCTGCTCCTGGCTCCTACATTTCTCGTTGAATCAGTTGATCTCCTGGCTTGATGCTAATGGTGTAAGTGAAGGATATGCTAGGTCATGAGACTAGATAGTGGCAGAATATAATTCAGCTGTTGCTGAAGGCCATACTGCACCTCACGGATGCTGTTTTCAGCTGCCACATCTGTAATCCCATTGAGCAACATGGTAGCACCACATAACACAATGGACTGTATCCTGTGTCAAGATGGGATTTGCCACCCTAAGGACTGCGGTGGTCACTCCTATTAATAATGTTATAGAAATGCATCTGCAACAGGTAGATTGTGAGGGCTTGGTCAAGTGGCTTTTTCCCCTCTTTAGTTCTCTTATCACCTGTTACAAGCCAGGAGCTATTGTAGCCATCTGGGATGGCAACGTCCCGATTACAAAGTGGACACTTGCAAAGAATGCAGGGAAAATTGGACAATACTAAGAAACAAGCAGGTGCAAGCTCTGTCTGTTGATTAGAACCTTAAGCTCAGTTAGGACCTTTAATGAGACAAGGGAGGGGGGGGGGCTTTACCCCCGACAATGTCCCGGGCACTGATCTTGATCCTGAAGCGGGACAAGGATCCCCTGCAATGTGGGTCTTACAGACCGATTTCCTTGCTAAATGTAGATGCCATGGTGCTGGCGAAGGTCTTAGCCACGAGGATTGAGGATTGTGTGCCGCAGATCATCCATGAAGACCAGACGGGGTTTGTGAAGGGGAGACAGTTGAACGCGAATGTGCGGAGGCTTTTGAACGTTATCATGATGCCGGCGAGGGAGGGGGAGGCGGAGCTAGTGGTGGCGATGGACGCTGAGAAAGCCTTCGATAGGGTACAGTGGGGGTACCTGTGGGAGGTGCTGAAGAGGTTCGGGTTTGGGGAGGGGTTTGTCAGGTGGGTTAGGCTGTTGTACGAGGTCCCGATGGCGAGTGTGGCCACAAATAGGAGGAGGTCCGAGTACTTTCGGTTGCACCGAGGGACGAGACAGGGGTGTCCCCTGTCCCCCCTGCTCTTCGCACTGGCGATTGAACCCCTGGCTATGGCATTGAGAGAGTCGAGGAACTGGAGGGGGTTGGTGCGGGGTGGGGAGGAGCACTGGGTGTCGCTTTATGCGGACCTGCTGCTGTATGTGGCGGACCTGGTAGGAGGAATGCCAGAGGTAATGAGGATGCTTAGGGAATTCGGGGACTTTTCGGGGTACAAGCTCAATATGGGGAAGAGCGAGCTGTTCGTAGTTCAGCTAGGGGACCAGGAGAGGGCGATTGGCGAGCTCCCACTAAAAAGGGCGGAGAGGAGTTTCAGATATTTGGGGGTCCAGGTGGCCAGGAGCGGGTTAACAGGAGTATAATGGGGTTTGAGTGGGCGCGAGGGACTCCGAGGGTGTTCCTGGAGCGGAGTACTACTCTGTGGGTACTACTGGGCCACCAATGCGACAATGGTGCGCAAGTGGGTGATGGAGGGGGAGGGGGCTGCATGGAAGAGGCTGGAGACGGCGTCCTGTGTGGGTACGAGTCTGGGGGCGCTGGCAACGGCGCCGCTGCCGCTCCCTCCAAGGAGGTATACCACGTGCCCGGTGGTGGTGGCGGCCCTCAACATTTGGGGGCAGTGGAGGCGGCATAAGGGGGGAAGTTCACCCCAGGAAGAACAGGTGGAGGGTTTTCGGGGTGGCACAGGGCAGGCATACGAAAGTTAGGGGACCTGTTTGTGGACGGGAAGTTCGCGAGCTTGGGTGAGCTGGAGGAGAAGTACGGGCTCCCCCCGGGGAACACCTTCAGGTACTTACAGGTAAGGGCATTTGACAGACGGCAGGTGGTGGAATTCCCACGGCTACTGCCACACACAGTACAGGACGGTGCTCTCGGGGGGGTGGGTGGGATTGGGGAAGATCTCGGAAACTTACCAGGTGATGCAGGAGGAGGAGGAGGCCTCGGTGGTGGAGTTGAAAGGTAAGTGGGAGGAGGAGTTGGGAGAGGAGATCGAAGAGGGGACATGGGCAGATGCCCTAGGGAGGGTGAACTCTTCCTCTTCATGCGCGAGGCTCAGCCTCATACAGTTTAAGGTGCTGACAGGGCACACATGACCGGGACAAGGATGAGCCGGTTCTTTGGGGGTGAGGACAGGTGTGTTAGGTGCTCAGGGAGCCCAGCAAATCACACCCATATGTTCTGGGCATACCCAGCGCTGGAGGAATTTTGGAAGGGCGTAGCAAGGACGGTGTCAAGGGTGGTAGGATCCAGGGTCAAATCGGGCTGGGGGCTCGCAATATTTGGGGTGGCAGAGGAGCCGGGAGTGCAGGAGGCAAAAGAGGCTGGAATTCTGGCCTTTGTGTACCTGGTAGCCCGGCGGAGGATTCTCCGTCAGTGGAAAGATACGAGGCCCCCAAGTGTGGAATCCTGGATCAGCGATATGGCAGGGTTCATTAAATTGGAGAGGGTGAAATTCGCCTTGAGAGTGTCGGTACAAGGGTTCTTTAGGCGGTGGCAACCGTTCTTAGACTTTCTGGCAGAACGCTAGACATTGGTCAATGGCAGCAGCAGCTCTGGGGGTGGGGGGGTTTACTTTATTTTTGTTTATGTTATTTACACTGGAAGGATCTGAGGGGGTGTATACACCTGTTGTCTTAAGTCGGGGTGTTAATGTTAATTTATTATTTAGGTACGGGGGGAGAGGTTTGGGGGGTTGCTTTTTTAGATTGTGTTTTGTACTTACCCCTGTTGGGTTCTTTTTTCTTTCTCATTTTGTTATTGATATTTTATGAAAACCTTTAATAAAAATTATTTTTTTTAAAAAAGAACCTTAAGCTCTCAGACAGGACAGAAACTGCTAAGCAATCTACATACTAATGAGCCATCTCCGGGGACAAAAGGGAAACATTTAGATACATGATGTTAAGGCAGACTCCCCAGCATCAGAAGAAGCTAAGACAAAGCAGACCAAAGTCACCTAGGACATGCCCAGCAATCAGGGAACCACCCCTCTATTGGAGGAAGATCAATACGACTGATTGGGAAAGACCCAATTAATTGAGGCCAAGTTCAAGGCCCGCCCAAAGGCGAGCAAAGTCCTTTTTAGTACAAAAGGTATTCCCCAAGGGAGAATCTTTCTTTGGCTTTGGCTCTCAGCGAAGAGAGTGACCAGCCTAGCAGCTACAGCAGACCAAGTAAGTTCCAAGTCAACGCACGCTACGAGATAGACGCTCCTAGTTGCTACCCTGTAAACAGCTCAACCCAGCATCCTCAGAACCGAGCAACGGCCATTGTTCCTCTGACTGAGTGGGCGCCCGAAGCTAAGTATAGGCTTTAGTAATAGTGGTAGTTTAGTTTGTAGAGTTTATGCATGAGTAGATTTGACTGTGTGTAAATAAATGAGCATTGCTTTTGAACTTACTAACTGGTGTATCGAGTCATTGATCAGTATTCGGTTCTGAACGTTGTGGCGGTGTCAAAAGATACCTGCCGACTCTTGAGCAAACGTAATTAAACAGAGCTAAATTAAGCAGCAGCTAAAGTTAGCAACACTATGTCCTCAGGACTCAAGTCAGCTTGGTCAGTGCTGTTGCTACCAAACCATTTTTGGTGTTGAATATTGAAGTCTGCCACAAAGACTACATTCTTTGCCCTTGCTACCCTCAGTTCTGCCAAGTGATGACCAGCAGATTCATCAGCTGAGGCCAAGCTGTAAGTGATAATTAGCAGGATATTCCTTACCCATGTTTAACCTCGTGCCATGTAACTTCATGGACATCACTATTAGAAGAATCCCAGAGCCACTCCCTCCCACGTGTACAGCACTTTGTGGCCTCCTCTGGTGGGCCTGTCCTGACTGTGTGAATAAAAATACTCAAGGTTGGTGATCGAGATATCTGGGACATTGGTTGTAGGCTTGATGTCTTGTGTACGACTGTCAAGCTGTTACTTGACTAATTTGTGGGGCAACTTTGCCAAGTTTGGCAAAAGTTAGTGAGACTTCGTCATTTTTGGGTACTAGATCAATGCTGAGTGATCTGTCCAGTTCTATTTGACTTTTCTGCAGCAGTCTGATACAACTGAATGGCCTACTTTGCCATTTCAAAGTCAATCACATTGCTGGGAGTCTGGAGTAACAAGTGGGACCAATTTTTTGCCCCGAGGGACATTAACAAAGCAGATGGGATTTTTCTAGTTTTAAGATGGTTATTGAGATTTAATTAATAAATCTGGAATTATAAACTAAATTCTCCAGCTGCCATGGTAGGATTTGCATCAAGAGCTCGAAGCATTAATCATGATCAGTAGTCCAGCAATTTCACTGTTACATGCCTCCATAGTGGTGAGTTCACAACTGGAATATTGTATACAGTTCTAGTCGCCACATTACAGGAAGGACATTTGATGCGACCATCAATTCACGCGAAACCAAGAGAAGTAAACTGTGGCTTTAATCAACCAGAACAGTGTCTGCCTGCGACTGGTCTGCTAGTGAGAGCCACCTACAGGGCTACTGCTCTTTATATCTCCCCTCAAGGGGTGGAGCCAGGGGCGGAGCCCACTAGGCACCAACATGAAACATTACAGGTAATACCTTATAATGGTCCCTAGGTGGAGCCCACATGGACAACAGCGTGATACAGTCCTATACATGGTGACTGGTTACTGCAATACGTTCACCACAACGTTATTGCTCTGAAGAGTGCAGAGGGGCTTTACAAGAATATCGCCAGGGCTAGAAAAGTGTAGCTGAGGAGAGATTGTATAGGTTGGAGCTATTTTCCTCAGAACAAAGGATGGGGGGTGACGGAATGGAGGTATACAAAATGATGAGAGGAAGAGATATGGTGGACAGAGTAACATTTTTTCCCTTGGTGAAGAATTCTAGAAACAGTGGACATAGATTCAAGATAGGTGGCAGAAGGTGTAGAGGGGACATGAGGGAAAACCTTTTTATGCAGAGGGCAGTGGGGGTCTGGAATTAGCTGCCCGACTTGGTGGTGGAGGCAGAGACCCTAAACTCTTTTAAAAGGTTCCTGCATCTGCATCTTAAGTGCTCTAAGCTACTGGGCTATGAACCGGGTGCAAGAATGTGAGATCAGATAGGGCACCTGGGTGTCCTCAGGCTGGCGTAGATAAGATGGACCGAATGGCCTCCTTCTGTGCTGTAACCTTTTTATGATTCTAGTGCATCATTTATTTATTAATGGGAACTAGCAATGGTCAAGGTCACTCTTAATAAATACTGATGAAAAATTGTAAATCTAACAATTCAAAATAGATTCTGAGAGTGAAGTGGTCTTCGGAGGTTAAACTGTCTGATTTTCAAAAATCTAATCCTTTGTTAAAAGCTTCTGCTGTTTTTAGCCTTCGTCTCGCTGATCACCCGAAGGCGGATCCTGTTGGGGTGGAGGTCAGTTTCTCCACCCTGTGCCCTGGTGTGGCGGGCGGGGGGGGGGGGGGGGGGGGGGAGAGGATCATTTGGAGTTTTTAACACTCGAGAAGGTGACGTTTGAGTTTATAGAATTTACAGCGCAGGAGGCCATTCGGCCCATCGAGTCTGCACCAGCCCTTGGAAAGAGCACCCTACCCATGCCCACACCTCCACCCTATCCCCGTAACCCCACCTAACCTTTTTTGGACACAAAGGGCAATTTAGCATGGTCAATCCACCTAACCTGCACATCTTTGGACTGCAGCAGGAAACTGGAGCATCCGAAGGAAACCCACGCAGACACGGGGAAAACATGCAGACTCCACCCACACCCATACCTCCACCCTATCCCCGTAACCCCACCTAACCTTTTTTTGGACACTACCAATTTAGCATGGTCAATCCACCTAACCTACACATCTTTGGACTGTAGCAGGAAACTGGAGCATCCGAAGGAAACCCACGCAGACACGGGGAGAACATGCAGACTCCGTACAGTGACCCAAGTGGGAATCGAACCTGGGACCCTGGAGCTGTGAAGTGACTGTGCTAACCACTGTGCTACCCCACGAGGGAAGGGTTCTACAATTCATGGGCTTTGTTTATTATGCACTTTCAATAATTGGATGACATCGAACATGAGGGGGGAGTTGGTATTCGACTATGTATGGGTGGATGGAGGTTTCCTGAATCCCTTTCTTTGATGTTTGTATTTAAAATGTTGAGGGTTGTTTGGGGGTTTGTGGGAGGGAGGAATTGTTGGCCAGGGGATTGACATTGTATTTGTTACTGTTGATTGTTTGTTGGTGGGTGTAAATTTGGATCAAAATGTGAAAAAGGAGAATAAACATATTTATTTTTTTTAAAAAGCTACTGCTGTACGTTCACAGAATACAAGTTTCATACCCAAGAATAAAACAAATCAAAAGGTTAACATCAAATTAATTTAAACTTTTATTTCTTTGCAGTAATGTGCTAATCTTCAAACTTTTGTTTTTAAACAGAGCTCCAAAGCTGCTACATGCCCGTTAAATATAAACAGTAACTTTTAAAATAATTCAGCACTTTAAAGCCACGGCTGACTGCAATAAACAATAATTTGATTGTTAGCGAATCTGAATTCAGTAACATTTGTAACAAAAGAACATTTTAAGTGATTCACAAAGACAGTACATTTATAATTAAACGGCATACATGAACAGAACTTTATGATTGGTCTACACAATATGTATATACTGCTGACTTCTCCTCTGAAAGTCTGTCATCAAGATTTTCAGTCCTTGTCCTTTTTTTCTAAGATAAGTAATGACTGAACTTACAGATTAAACCACATCTTGTACATCTGTGGAACATCTCCAGGGCAGAGCACATGATTCTAGCAACGGGAACTAAAATATTACGCTTTTGTCATAATATTTATACAGCAGCAATATAGGTATTTTCTTCCTGGTTTATCCAGTATATGACAGCATCTTTTAGTGAACATTGTTATCCCCTAACAGTCAATAATATCATGACCATCTTTTCTAACATCCCACTATCACAGGAGAAGTCTGCAAATGCACATTGGTCTTAAGTCTCTGAACTCTTTTACCTTAAGGAAACAATGGAATTCCCATAATACGCGAACCATACAGGTATTCTAGAAATTCAGTGATTTAGAAACATGCTCAGGTTCCAGTTTGTCTCTGGCTAAAACACAGTTTACATAAAAATGTCATAAAAAAACAATTAGTTGCATTGGCTAATGACCACATTGACCAAGGAAAGTGCAGTGAAAAAATTAACTATTCAAAGCTCAAATTATTTGGCTTTTGAAAATTGTTCCCCTTTGTCGATGCAAATCTAACAAATTATGATAATTAAATTTCCCCTGTGTATAAATTAGGTATTCTTATTTGTAGGGAAAACATATCAACATCCTTCCTCAGGCAAACCAAATTTCTTGTATATTGTATTAAAACTAACATTGGTGATCAAGGCAAAAGACATGATTAAACATATATTAAAAAACTTGGAAATACTGAAGTACCACAAATGCTTTAATTTTCAACCTGGGGCAGAAGTGTCAAGGGCAAACCCCCTTATTGTTAAATGAATAAATTCAGTAAGAAAAGGAAACGTATATAAGCACTTCATGACATTCTAGCACCTAAAAACTATTATTTGCAAATTTCACACTGATCTAAGATAGAACATACTGACATTATGGATAACATACTCTTCATTTGATGAGAATACAGTTTGTAGATTATTGCATAAATTACATTCCATGCCATTAAATACCAGTGACGGTTGATTGATTTCACAATTAAGCAAGTGCCTCATGCCTTTTACTGAACCAGCCCAATACAAATACATTTAAGAAAATTAGCATGCTACACTGTTAGCTATACATTGTCATACATTATATAACTGATTTTTTGTGAACAGCTAGCAGAAACTAACAATATTTTAACTTTCAGTAATAACAAGTGTAATTATAAAGCTGCTGAATCCAACATACATACAGCTTTCTTACCGTTTAAAATAAAATATTATCAGTGAAAGGCACATTACCCATATTTAAAATACACATCAAAATGATTTAGAAAGATTACACACCATGAATACAAATTAACATATATAACCCAAAAGAAATCTACAATGCCCAATACATTCATTACTAGAGCACAATCCAGTATGGCTACAAAAATAAATTTGTGTAAACAAAATCTAAGATTTTCAAAAATGCACAAACAAATCATCTTTTATTCCCTTTGTCACACTGCCGTACATTTAAATGTGTACGGTTTTAATGCTTTATTAAAATCTGTAGCAAACTATTTCCATAAAATTTATACCAAAAATGAGAACTGTAAACCTATTATACAAAGGCATGTTGCAATCTAGATTGTAAAAGGCAGCACTGATTTCTGTGGATTTTAACTGTAAACCGTGTTCTTTATAAATTCAGAATGGTTACAAAGTTACTGTGTGGGCCATACCAGCCAGAAAGGTGAAATGTATTCATTCTTTTCAGAGATGAACATATTCTGGAATTTTCAACAAATTCAATTCTTGATTTCTAAAATTCACTAACAGAAAACTGCTTCCATTCTTGAATTATCCCAAATTAGTGACAGTTACCAGTAAAATTAATGCATTAATTAATAAATTGGGTAATTCAGAATGGAAAAAGTGCTCTACAGTACGGATTTTAAATTGTGAATAAAAATGATAAATATAACTGCACGTTGAATGTATGTAGTCTTTAGGGTAAAATATTGTGACTACAGACGTTCACTGAAGATTCGGGTATAAAGTTTCCATTTCTGTGCTTGAAAGCCCACGATTTTCTATCAATTAAAGTAAATGGGCTAACCAGAGAACAAAATAGAATATTTATCTTTAAGGTATTTCAACCTACACATTATTTTGGGAGTTTTGCTTTGCATTGTTAAATTAGAAATTGCTACGACTGGATATCATGAATGTAATTAGGGAAACAATTCTGCGAGATGGAATTTCTTTTCATATTAGCCCAATTCTTGCTAACTACTGACCTAGAGGGAATAAGAGCTTTGTCCATGGTACATCAAATTAATGCAAATACTATTTTCAATAGGAAATCAAATCCCTAACATAGAATGCTGCCCAACACAATTTGTGCAAGAGCACAAATTCAATTTATCAGCAATGAAACAGTTGTAAGAATTACTTATCTAATATTTAAGTTTTTTAATCCAACAGAATGAAAGCTGGAAATTGCAGAATTTGGATTTTGTTTATCATTAGATGAGGAGTGGGAGGACCAAGGCAGTTAAAATAAGTAATTTTATCAGGACTACACATTTTAGGACAAAGAAAAGCAATCTAAACAGTTTTAAAATATAGTCTCACCTCATACCATATTTATATAGTTCAAGCCAAATGATGACAGCTGTGTGTTTTATTAGCACATAATGGCAATTTTAAATCAGCTTCGTAATGGCAAAATGTCTTTGAAGCTGTGTCAGCTGTGACTCAGTTCTCGGCATTCTTGCCTCAGAATTAGAAGGTTAAGCATTGAAGTTCCACTTCAGACTTCTGCATAAAAATCTAGGTTTACACTCCAGTGTGGTACAGAGGGAACAATACCCTGTCGGAGGTGTCATCATTTGGATACACCGTCAACCAAAGCCTCAACTGCTCGTAGGTGGGAATAAAAGAACCAACTGTACTATTTGAAGAACAGGGGAGTTAGGTTTGGTGTTGTGGCTAATGTTTATCCCTCAATCAACATTATCTGGTCATCATCAGACTGCTATTTGTAGGAGCCTGCTATGCACAAATTGGCTGCCACATTTCTTACAACTTCAAAAGTACTTCATTGACTATAAAGCAAATAAGGTCATGAAAGATGCTTTATAAATGCACATCTGTCTTCAGAGTTCTGACAATCATTGGTTCCACACAAATTACTATTGCAGCTCTTTTCAACAGAACCAATGAAAGCATATGAAAGCATCTTTAGTTAGATTATGGTTGACTGTATTAGTAAATATTAAAGTCATGTGGGCTTATTCAAAGCCTAAATGTTCAAATCCACTTTGCATATAGTTAGAAGATGAAGTTGTTCTCATATATAAATAAACAAATTATTTGGATTAAGTAAATTCTGCAAAAAGGAAACTACTAGAGAGTATTTCACTCTTTCCTCAATTTTCCATTAGAGAGCATCAACTCAGCACTAATCTGTTAACCAGTTTTCCTTAATCCAAAATATAATTAATACCAACACTCAATCTTTTTACCGTGGAGTGTTCCACATTTCGGGGGGGGGGGGCGATACATAAAAGAACAAACATGCATCGTTTTAGGGATCCTGTCATCCCTAAACTTTACATTTAATGAATTACTTTTGGCGAGCAGTAACTACTATTTTGTCAGCAAACATCAATTCATAGATTTATTGTTCATTAATTGATTTGTATTAATACAAAATTGTCCACAAATAGTTAATGCACGTCTTTCTGAACTGTTAGAGTATCCTGCATGAACATATCTAAACTAGGCTGCACTATGTTGTGAAACTAAGATTAGTGAACATTGTTTTACATGTTTCCGATAAACATGCATGAAACTCAACACTCTTTTGAAAAGAAAAACAATTTGCTGTAATATAATTAGACTACACACATTTAATAAATGTAATAATATTTAAATTAAATCTTAACAATTCGTATATGCTGGTTGCCTAGAAAATTAAGTTTAAAGGTTTGGAACAAAATGCATTCCATACAAAAATCTTTTTAAAATATGTAAAATGGAAATAAAATATAAAGTCACATTTGGGAACCTATTCAGACTATTGTTTCATGCAGATTTCAGTTGATAAGTGGTTGTTTTTAAATGTAGATCTTAAATATGGTTAAATCCAAAGACTCTCAATGCTGCCTTTTAAAATAATTTTATGTGTATGCAGAACATGTAATTTCAGTGAGAGATACTACTTTGCCTTTAAATCTAATCTCATGGTTAGAATAGTCCCAAAGAGATTCCTCCCTGAGCCAATCTCTCCAAATACAAACTATGAATACTACCTGGTTTATAATACCATTTTTCAAAAATAAGATTATATGGTAATTTTTATTAAAAGCAATAAATTGACAAACACGTTAAGTAGTGTAATGTGAAGGAAAAACAATTTTTGACCTATGTTAATATCCTATAAATATCTTAATCGTTCTCTACATTCACAAAGCTTTAAGATGCAAGACTTCTGATTGTCTAAGCCCAAGTATGAAAACTAGCATATGACTAGCTCTAGGTAATAGAATGTCTCTAGTCACAAAACGGTTCCAGAATTCTAGAAATAAATCAGTTAAACAAAAATAGCTTTGGTAACCTAGTACTGTACAGTTAGATTTGTGAAAAATACTTTGCACATATAACCCAAAAAACTAAATATTAAATATATATTTCCTGAGTAAACAGTTAATCTGATTATTAGGAAGGTTTGGCAAGAATAATTCCATTAATACAGTACATTAGATACTAAATCTGAATTTAAATTAAGATTGAATCAATATTAAAATAAATATATGAAATGCTTTAAAAATTATAATCCCTTAAACTGACATTACAAAAAAATCAATTTTGTTTTCATTAAGTGCATGCTAGATCAAATACACGTACTACATTTATTTCCCCAACGCAGGGTTAGTAAATCTAAGAACTAATCCTGAGTAACAGTTCTTTTTCTTTCTTTAACTTTTTATACAATTTATAGGTTTAAAATGAGATTACTCAAGTTATGTAGCACTCATACCCACTCATTTAAGTCTTTTAGTTCTGTAATGCAGAGATGATGACATTACAAAGATTGCTTTATGGGAAATATCAGGCTAAATACATTAGATTACTCTTCAGCATAGCAGTTTATAATTATAGTAAATCCCTCAGTTTAATTGAGCATCCAACAGGATTTGGCTGGATAAATGAGCAAGTAAAATTTTGTTCCTAGATTTGCACCTAGTTCTGTTCCTAGACCCTAAAATAGATAAATTAAAGTTGTCACCAGACTCTAATTCAACAGCTTCGGCAACCCAGGTATTAAAATGCATAATTCTTTTTTGAGTAGATATACATCAATTGAGGAGAAAAAGCACAGCCATTTAAGATTAAGAGCATATGTTTCACACAAGGGCAGTTCAAATGCCTCTTTTGATCAACATCTCATTCAAGAGATGTATTTAATATTGGCTTAATTTGCATACTGATACAAAATGTGGTTAAAATTTTAGTCAACAACTGTCTTACACATTTTGGATGGGTTGCTTCAATTTGCATTTTTCCTCCCAACCTTGTCAGGCAAACCTTATGTACAAGGTAATTATCAAATTGGGTATCTTTCAGGACACTGGAAAAAGTGTTTTTAAAAAGTGATTAGTGAAGGGGGTAAGAAAGATTTCATGTGAATACCATTTGTAACAGCAAACAAATTTATAAATAATACACCTACCATTTTGCTAACAGCAACCAGAAAATCCTCTCCCCATGTATACTAAGGATGATTGTTTTAACCAAAAGTCATATGAACAATTTATATGCCTTTTGATTTAAGTTTGAAATGACCATTTCTGCAGATTTAAACTAGATAATATTACAATAGAATAAGCAAAAATGCCACTTTGCTTAGCTAATAGCAATTTTCTATTGTTTTCAACAGTAATCGTTAAGGAGTTCTCCAGTAAAATCCTTAAAACATTGGAAAAGGCTTTTTCATTGATAGTGAATGGAAATGGGTATTACTTCTCGGAATTTAATTCAACGTTCCTTCTCAAGTGTGGGGATATGGGTCGGGGAAAGGATGATGCAGCCAAAGATAGCATTGGTTTGGAAAATTCTTGTTTTCCCCAACTCCCCCCACTAAACCACGGTGGTCTGACATAATGCATATTTAGATTCTAGATATCCAGAGCCCTTTTCTCAGTAAGACAGTACTCCAGTCAATGTACATTTTTTTTTAAACTAGTTAGAAAAACTGGTCTACAGACAATAATGTCTTGTGGTGCAGTGGTGCCATTCCTACCTCTGGGCCAGAAGCTCTTTTGTTCAAGCCTATTTCAGGATTTGATGGCCATGAAAGGTGCACGGATAACACAACCAAAATGGTTGATTAAAGCCTGCGAATCCTTCCAGTACACCTGATAAAACAGAACGGGAGACTTTCCTGGTCAGCCATACTGCAGAAGGTATCAGAAATGTATGTGAAGCATACCAGGGTGAAATATATGGTCAGTGGGAAAGATTGTCAGTTAATTTTATTTGTGATTAACAGGCTACTTTTTCCTAGAATCATTAGCTGGGTTCTCCTCGGCGGGGTCTCCCGCTTCTCCGGCAGTGCATTCACGCCTGCAGATTTCCCGACGACATGGGAGTGCCCACAATGGGAAACCCCATTGGCCGGCTGCCGGAGGGAGCGCACTGCACCAGAAAACAGGTGCTGCAGGTCGGAGAATGCAACCCCTTGTACATGAGCTGAAAGATTGTAAATTCATCAAATTCTTTCTTCTAAATCCTACTTGTGAAATTAGAGAAGCTAAATGGTGATAGATTGGAAATGTTGATGTACACCAGTCACTGAAAGTGAGCATGCAGGTGCAGCAAGCAGTTAGGAAGATAAACCTTCATTGCAAGAGGAGTTGAGTACAGGGGCAAGGATATCTTACTGCAGCAGTACACAACCTTGGTATCCATACCTGGAGTATTGTGTGCAATCTTGGTCTCCGTATCTAAAAAAGAATATACTTGCCAGAGAAGGCATATAGCCAAGGTTCACCAAACTGATTTCTACGGTGGCAGGATTGTCGTACGAGGCGAGAATGGGTCGACTGGGCTTTCATTCATTGCACTTCTGAAGAATCTCATTGAAATATTTAAAATTCTGACCGGGTCGGACCGACTCGATGAAAGGATGAGTCTGGTTAGCAGCGGGGTGATGGTTCTAAAACAAGTGTACACGGGTTCACAGTGTTAGGATACGGGGTTGACCGTTTAGCACTAAGGTGAGGAGAAATCTCTTCACAGAGTAGAGAACCTGTGGAATTCTCTAACACAGAGGGCTGTGGAGGCCAAGTTACTCTATATACTTAAGAAAATAGAGAATTTCTAGACTCTGAAGGTATCAAGTGGTATTGGGAAAGAGGAGCATGGCATTGAGATAGAGGATCAGCCATGATGATAATAAATGGCCAAGCAGGCTCAAAGGGCCAAATGGCCTCTTCTGCTTCTATTTTTGATGTTTCTAACTATTATTTTCTCCACTCCTTCTCCAAAAAAGCAGAAAACAAATTATATGATGCAAACCACTCAACTTTTTTTTTTTAATTGGAGCTGAAATTGTTCTCCCACTGCTATACACCTTCCTACCACAAAATGTGGTCGAGCCGGTACTTATTATTATGAATCATATTACCTTAAGAAAACATATAATTATATAAAAATAACAGAGATAATTTAAAAATGAAAAATGTTATTTTTTGAGAATATGTGGGGGACGGGCAGAATTTGATTTTTAGATAGCTGTAAATATGGTTTGTTACATGGGATGTTAACCGTATCCAAACAAATTACAATGTTTTTTTATAACCTCACCACTTGTTTTGGAGTCCAAATGCAAGAACAGACCTGTTTGCAAAGTGGGCTTAAAGGATAATTAAAAGTTAGTGATGCACATTTAATTGTCTGAGGTGTTTAGCCTACATATATGGATGCATGTGCAATTCTATGACTAAAGTCACCAATTTAAAAATTGGATGATTGCTTTTAAGTGCTTGACATGATCAACTAAGTTATTCTTGGGTGCACATGCACATAAGTGTATTTCTTCAGCAAATTATCTCAAACAAAATTGTTAAATAATATATCTTATAACTTCTATGTTCTAATTCCACAATCAGTGAGTTATGAAAATCTTGATCGCTGATTGGTTAGATAGGCAAATATTCTTTTTCCAAATAGCCCTATTTTCGGTTTGAGGATTTCATTTGCCATTATAATCTGATTTATTCATGTGACTGCAAAGTAGAATTGAAGATAACATTTGAGTTATAAGTAATTGAAAATAATTAATTTTCTCAAGCTTTTTTCTTGTAGGATAGGATTCCCAATTTGAGTTTTCCAAACTTCCTCAAACCTTCTTACCAGTATCACAATACTATGGAAAGTGAACAGTACGGCTTGAAAGTTTCAGGGCCTAAACTAAATTTAGGACATGACCAGGTTATATAACTAGTTAAAAGAAAGATAAGATTGCAACAAATTCTGTAACAACACAGAATTTCAGCTGGAATGCGAAAATAAATAATCCATTGAATATATAAACTGCTCACTTGCAGTGGATTTTAGCACCATTACTTTTTTTTTCAAAGTTCAATGTTACAGTTGATCAGAATGTGTTAAGCCTTAGTTAAGATAGGTTTAATGACAGTTATTAAACCTCATCAGAATGGAACATGTTTTCAGTTTTCAATAAGGTTTCATAATCCAAAGGAGCGAATAAGAAATACAAAGTATAAAAGAACATGCTTCATTGATTGGGATTTTGAATAAATTCAACTCAAAAAGTGTCAAAATTAGGCCAGAATGGATACTACATAAAACTTCAAACAGTACTGTATTCCCTTAGTATTGTCACAAATGCTCAATATTTCTCACCTCATTCATCAAATTCATGTCTCAGTAGTGAAGAAAAAAACAGCAATTATTTGGTTTCTCATCTATTCCACACAAGATTTGGTGCAATTTCCTGAACAGTAGGGTTACTATCTGTGATATTAACATATACCAAAGCCAGTTTAAAATAGAAATTGCCAATATTCTGATGAAGCTGAATTGCCTTATTACAGCACAAACTGGTGTAGCACCAGGATTTCACAGAAGTTATCAAAAATGATATTTTCACACTGTACTGAGATCAAATTTCACTTTTCAGATTTTCTTAGAAATTGATAACCAAGCAACATCTTTCCACATCACTTCCCTCTCGTCTCAGGTATACAACTTGCCCTTACCATTCAGATTACCAGGTTAATTTCAAATTTAGGGAAGCTATTTTTTAAACACATGTGGCTCATCATTAATCCTAGAAGTTCACACAATGCAAACAGATACTTCAATACCACTTTAAACACTTCATCCAGTTTGACATATTCCACAGCAGAACTCACAAAATATAACAGCAGCTGCATTTTAAGCTGTTACTTTTTCAACATACTTATCTCTTACAATCACTTTCTATCTTTATTGCTGCATATCTAGCATGGTCAGATTCAGGCTTCTCCAGCATTTTCTCCTCACTGAATCTTTTGTCCTCATTTTTGATAGCACCCCCTTGACCCAGCTCTTTTAGTGCTTTTTCAATTTCAACTTGCTTCACGAGTGTCCCGAGGGAACATTTTGGCAAGGTCATCTGCAATGCACACCAGAGAGCAGTACGAGCCTTCCGTGTTGACATAGTTAAATCCTTTATGGCAGCTGCCAGGGCCAAAACATCTGCAAAAGCAAACAGCCAATGAAAATATGATTACAGATTGTGAGATGACTCAAAGGTTAACTCAGGAAAAGAATAGTCTATGTGACCAAATGACAGAGTGCAGGATATTTGCTTAGATTCAGTCAATACATTCAACTATCAACACATATTTAGTGCACTGCCACATGTAGAAAACCTTGTGATCCAAGATTGATAGGGGGCCCCGCACGGCATGTTTCTTGGTGACAGGTGGCAGCCCACTATTGGCCGGCTGGCGGCGGGATCTTCTGGTCCTACTGATGTCAATTGGATTTCCCATTGAACCCACCCCACGCCGTCTTGAAACCCGCAGCGGGGGGGGGGTGCTGTCAGTGGGACTGGAAGATCCCGCCGATATGAATAGCCAGAAGATCTCGCCCCTAAGCTCTTTAATAAGCACTTGTGTATGCAGAACAGTAATTACATTTTATATTGCATTTTTATTCAACATGAAAGATGCCAACTCAGTAGTTTGTTCATTTTATACTGCTTCATAAGCTAACAAAAAAAATCTTGGCTTCAGATATGCCCACGGTTGTGAAGAGATGAACATTGGGACTAATGATTCTAAAAGGATTAAATTCTTGTATGACTTGACAGAGAGTATGACAGTGATGTCCTGTTTGTTCAAATTCCCATATAAATAAGAAGGATGCTATATTGACAACAGCGGATTCAATTCTCTTTTGCTTAAATTCCAATCATCACCTACACCTGAAGCTAATGTACTGGGTTGGATTCTCCATCGCCTGCAGCAGAGAATCCAGCATCAGAGAAGAAACAGGACCGGCGCCTGCATCCAATACTCTGGTCCCTCGTTGGCGGTGGCATTGAGGTTTCCGCCCCTCGCCAAAGGGAGGATGCAAATAGGTCAAAATTACCCATTTACATCCTATTAACAGACTGGCACTGGATTCTCCACGCCTCCGTGATTCTCCTGCCCTCTAGGCCAGGATTCACCTAGGCATGGATTTGTGCAAGTATTTCCTAGTGTGTCCCTGATGCAGTGAGCCATAGGGGTAAGTATCTAAGGTAGACGCTCCCCAATTCCATCGGAGACGCCCCCCACAATGCAAATCCTGCCCACCCCACCAGCGACCCCCTCCCACCAACAGTCACCCCTGCCTGGAAACTAAACAGTAGTCCAGTCAGAAAGTGAAAATAAATCACTGCTTTTTCACTCACCTGTGCCTTACACCTGATGCCTCAGACAGATGTCTAAAAAGCAGCAGCTTTTACTTCATAGAAAGCCAAAATCCCCTTAGACCCTTTGATCTTTAAGGCTTCTTATCATTTCATAGAAGAATAGCTTTCAGTAGCCTGTAATTGTCAGCTTCCAGACAGCTAGATTTGGGGATTGATTATTTTCATTTCCCTTCACGCTTGAATGGATTGCAAGAACCCTGCTGTGAAAGTAACCATAATTATTATAAACATCTATGAAGTCTTACAACACCAGGTTAAAGTCCAACAGGTATGTTTTGAATCACTAGCTTTCGGAGTGCAGCTCCTTCCTCAGGTGAATATAAAAATCTAGAGTTAAGTGCTTTCACTTCCTCTTTTTCCAGCAGAAGGCACGTGACTGCTTGTAATGTGTTTTCATGAGTTGTAAATTATAGGTAGATATTTATAAACATTGTCGTTAATTTCATAGCAGGGTACTTGAGATCCATTCACGCGTGAAGCGAAATTAAAATAATCAATCCGGACATCTAGCTGTCTTGAAGCTGTCAACTACAGGCTACTGAAAGCTAAATCTCAATTAGAAGCCTTACACATCAAAGGATCTGAGGGGGTTTAAAGCTTTGTGATTTGGTTTTGGCTTCCTATTAAATTGCAGCTCCAGCAAGAGAACATAGGGCGGGATTCTCCAATCCCACAGCAGAGTGTCCACGCCATCGTAAATGCCGTCACGTTTTACTACGGCGTGAACGGGCCGCTCCCAGTACTAATTCTGGCCTCTAGAGGGCCAGCACGGCGCTGGAGCGGTTCCCGTCGCTCCAGCTGCCAAACCCAGCGCGAACTGTATGCCGCGGGATCCGCGCATGCGCAGTTGTGCCGGAGCCAACGAGGACATGCGCAGTGGCGCCAGCGTCAACACGTGCATGCGCAGTGGCCTCCTTCAACGCGCTGGCCCCGACGCAACATGGTGCAGGACTACAGGGGCCGACGCGTAGTAAAGGAGGCACCCAGCAACAGAGGCCGGCCCGACGATCGGTGGGCCCCGATCGCGGGCCAGGCCACATCGGAGGCCCCCTCCGGAGCTGGACCCCCCCTCTCCCCCCACAGGCCGCCACCCGACCCTTCCACGCCGAGGTCCCGCTGGTCCCAGAGCAGGTTAGAACGGCGCCGGCGGGACTCGGCTCTTTTCTTACGGCCGCTCGGCCCATCTGGGCCGGAGAATCACCGGAAGGCACCGCGCCAACCACACCGCCGCCAACGGCACCGATTCTCGTGCCGGCATCAGGGCGGCGTGGCCCGTTCGTGGGGATTCTTCGGCCCAGCCCAGGGCTGGGAGAAACACGCCCATAATCCCCTGAACACAGAATCCATCCTGCCCACCATGAACTGCTTACCCTTGTCATCATTATAGCGAGGTGCTCCTTGTCTCTGACGATTTGCAGCATTAATTATTTCATCTTTACGACGTGCTTGTGTGACATGAATGGCTTCCAAATGGCAATTGAGGGTTGAAGATATATTAGCATGAACAGGAGAACTTCGGAGACGTTCCATTTTGCCAAGCAAAGTCAAGACCTGCCACATAATTCAAACATCAGCTAGAAAGACTTGCATTCTTAGTGAACATGTTATATTGTTTTAGAGGCCAACCTAACTATGCTGAACACAGCAATGATAGGTATTTTCCTTAAAGTTCCTCTTTGGCCTCCAATTCTTTTTTCTCTTCTTTTTATTAAATAAATTTAGAGTACCCAATTATTTTTTCCAATTAAGGGGCAATTTTAGCTTGGCCAATCCACCTACCCTTGGTGAATTAATTGGTGTATCTTGAAAGGGAAAGGATACCGCTACGTCAGATTACCACCTGGATATTTGTGCTTGTAGTCAGGGCCAGGGCCAGGGAGAGAAATCTTAAACCTTGGTGCTTCTCCTGTTCCTGGGTCCCTTATCTGTCCCTGCTTCCAACTCCACCCCCCCAATATTAACCCTTCCCCCTCAATCATGCATGACATATTCTCCCCTTTCAAGATACACCAATTAATTCACCAATCACGGAGGTCCTGATAAAATGATAAAACTCATTGTTGGCAACTGGTTACAAATATCCTCTGATATATATGCAGCATAAGTCATTAATATTAAGAGCAATAAACAATATAGTGCAGTATTAGTTTGTGCGCACCCTGTAGGAGATCCCACCACAACTATTAAAAAAGCGTACAAATCTTACATTAACAGCATTTGTGCAATATTGTTAACTTGACAGGAAAATATCTCATTAGTTATTTATAATGTGCAGATAAACACTGATTTTGGTGACTGCCTCAGCACACTGTACCATTTCGACATGGTGACAGTAAATTCATATTTGGGGAAAGATTCGATACATAGTGGAATGATTGAACAACTTCGCTGTCAGTGAGAAGCGTTGCAGCCTTCAGGTTTTTCTGTGTGACAATTTTTAAGAGGCCAAATGTCAAAGACTGAATGGTTCACAACTGTATGTGTTTCCTTGATCACAAGCCTGAAGACTGCTGATTGCTCCTTCTTCTCACTACAATAGATTTTCAATATCTACTATGCAATGCAGCTTTTTTTTTTGCAACAATTCAAAAATTCAAGAAACTCATTAAAAGCACCAATATAGAGTGGGATAATAGGTAAGACGACAAAAAGGCAAGATTGAAGTAAATGGAAAAGTCGTTTGAGAATCATATGCAATGTAAAACACGTTACAGGTTCACTGTGAGCAATTATGCAGTCTTGTCCTGGCAATTTCACCACACATAGCCTGCTCACAATGAACTTTCATTAGCAACAAAATAAACACAACTCCAGCCACGATTCAACTCTCTGTTCGCAAGATAATTACGGATGAGAAAGGACACCTACCCAGTTCATCTAATCCAGAATGACAAACAAACATACATATTAGGAGCAGGAGTAGGCCATTGTGCCTCTTGAGCCTGCTCTGCTATTTGATAACATTGCCTACATTTTACCAGTGACTTAAATTCAGAAAAACTTGATTGACTGTGAAGTGATTTTGAACATCGTGTAGGGTCCAGTATAAATACAAGTTTTGTCTTTAGTTTCATTCCACCTGCATGCAGTAGGCAGAGTGACAGAAGCAGTGGTGAAATTGGAGGCCCAATGCTAACTCTTTATAGGTACTTATACTATAAAGAAAATGGCTACAAAGAAATCACATTTACAAAACAATGTAGCTCTGTAGCTGTTGCAACCTTTCCATTCTGACTTGTCCTCCCCCAAACCACTGTCATATAATGGTGGTGTACACTGTGAATTTACAGCCTATCTATCCAGAGGTTACATATAATGTTGCATTACATTTGTACTAAATAAATGTGCAAATAGTATTTTAAAAATCTAATTCTTGCTTGAGGTAAACAGGCAAATCAAGTGGTAAAACGTAACTAATAAATCACAGTGTCCAACAGCAAAATTCGAAGAGAAATCCTGTCTAGAACTAAGTCATAGGATTGGGTTTCTATAAAGCTCCTTTATGATAAAAGCCCATTAGGATGTTGCTCTAGGATTTCAATGGATTTTTTTGCCAAAGTTACTTCGGATGATCAGGAATCCACACTTCCAGAAAATGTTTTGTCCCACAGTGTGACCACGTTTGGCTAGATTTTAAACAGGAGTGCAGGAGAGAATATAATTTGTAAAACCTTTCCTTTCAGCAATCTCTTAATGACAAACAGGGATTTCATTCTGAAACTTTGCAAGAGTAATAAATGACAATGAGTCAAAACCCCATTTTGCATCACTTCTGGTTTAGGTTTCTTACATTTATTTTGATAGGCCTACAATTCTCAAGCTTCTTGTACATCAACATTGCATGTCATCAGAATTGTGTCTATTTTAGGGTAGAATGAAAATTTAGGGCATTATAATAATTTATAATAATGCTTTTTATATGCTAATTTAAATTCAAAATGGAATTTTAAGAAGGGGATAGTATTAATATAATTTTATGGGACTAAAAGTGACCCACCCAACCCTCTCCAATCTTCTCTGCAACACCCCTTCCCAAACTCCCACCACCCCCCCTTCAACCCCCTCCACCACCTCAACTCTATCCTTTCCAACCTCACCCCAACACCACTACAACACTCCCCACCCAACCAACACCCACTCCCCTCCCTTTCCCAACCTCCTCTCCAATCCAAACTCCTCCTCTAAACACCACTCTAACCTCCCCCACAGTGCTTCTTTTCAAACGAGAGCACTCTCATGACTCTGAGGGTGGCACAGTGGTTCGCACTGCAACCTCACAGTGCCAGGGACGCGGGTTCAATTCTGACCTTGGTGCCTGTCTGTGTGGAATTCGCATTCGCAAGTTCTCCCTGTGCCTGCTTGGGTTTCCTCCAGGTGCTCATGTTTGCACCAAAGATATGCAGGTTATGTGGACTGGCCATGCTAAATTGCCCCTTAATGTCCAACGGTTGGGGGGGTTACGGGGATATAGCAGGGGAATGGCTGAGGTTAGGGCGCTCTTTCCGAGGGTCAGTCCAGATGGGGTGGAATGGGACAAATGGCTTCCTTCCGCACTGTAGGGATTCTATGGTTCTATGGACAGTTGCGCTGCTTTTCTTTTCACTCATTTACAGAATGTGGGCGTCGCTGGTTAGGCCAGCATTTATTGTCCATTCCTAGTTTCCCTTCAGAAGGTAGTGGTGAGTTGCCTTCTTGAACTGCTGCAGTCCCTGGGGTGTAGGTACACCCACAGTGCTGTTAGGGATGGAATTCCAGGATGTTGCCCCAGCGACATTGAAGGAACGGCGATATATTTCCAAGTCTGAGTGACTTGGAGGGGAACCTCCAGGTGGTGAGGTTCCCAGATATCTGCTGCTCTTGTCCTTCTCGATGGAAGCGATAGTGGGTTAGAAAGGTGCTGTCTAAGGAACCTTGGCGAGTTCCTACAGTGTATCTTGTAGATGGTACACACAGCTACCACTGTTCGTCGGTGGTGGAGGGTTTGAATGTTGGTGGAAGAGGGATGTTTTGGCCTGGATGTTGGAGCTACACTCATCCAGGCAAGTGGAGAATATTCTATTACACGCCTGACTTGTGGCTTGTAGATGGTGATAGGCTTTGCGGGGTCAGGTGAGTTACTCGCCAGAGAATTCCTAACCTCTGACCTGCCCTGGTAGCCACAGTATTAATATGGAAAGTCCAGTTCTGTTTCTCATCAATGGTAACCCCGCAGGACATTGATTGTGGGGGATGTAACAATGGAAATGCCATTGAATGTCAAGGGGGAGGGTTAGATCCTCTCTTGTAGGAGATGGTCATTGCCTGGCACTTGTGTGCCGCGAATGTAACTTGCTGTTTGTCAGCCCAAACCTGGATATTTTCCAGGTCTTGCTGAAGTTGGACATGAACTGCTACAATATCTGAAGAGTCACAAATACTGCTGAACATTGTGCAGTCGTCCGCAAACATCCCCAATTCTTTGTTTTCATAAACATTTTATTGAGGTATTTTTGGTACAGTAACAACAAAATAAACAATATGCATCAAACCATAAACATAGTGCAAAAGCTATTTACCTCTCATACAGGTCCCACCCTTATTGACCCCCTACTCTAATCTAAACTACCCACCCCCCCGGTCTGCTAAACGATTAATTTCCCGCAAAGAAGTCGACGAATGGTTCCACCTCCGGGCGAACCCTAACAGTGACCCTCTCAAGGCAAACTTGATTTTCTCCAAACAGAGAAAGCTAGCCATGTCCGATAGCCAGGTCTCCGACTTCTGGGGCTTTTGAGTCCCTCCATGCTAATAGCATCCATCTCCGGAGGCTACCAGGGAAGCAAAGGCCAGAACGTCTGCTTCTTTTCCTCCTGGATTCCCGGGTCTTCTGACACCCCGGAAATCGCCACCTCTGGACTCAGCGCCACCCTTGTTTTTAACACCGGGGACATGATATCTGCAAACCCGGCAAAATCCCCTAAGCTTTCGACATGTGCAAAACACGTGGACATGGGTCGCCGATCCTCCCGCACATTTTGCGCACCTGTCCTCCACCCCAAAGAATCTGCTCATCCGGGCCACTGTCATGTGAGCCCGGTGAACAACCTTAAATTGTATCAGGCACATGTTGCGGACGTGTTGACTCTACTCAACGCGCCTGCCCATAGACCATCCTCTATCTCACCTCCCAGCTCCTCCTCCCACTTGCACTTCAGCTCCTCGGTCTGCGTCTCCTCTGACCATAAGCTCCGTATAAATGTCCGAGACGCTCCCTTCTCCTACCCATCCTCTGGAAACTACCCTGTCCTGAATCCCCTTAGCGGTAGGAGCGGGAAGGTTGACACCTCTTTACGAAGGAAGTCCCACACCTGCAGATACCTGAATTTGTTTCCCCTTGCCAACCCAAACTTTTCCTACAACGCCCTCATACTCGGAAAGCTCCTCTCAATCCCCGCTCTCTGCCATAACCGGAAACCCCCGTCCATACTCCCTGGGGCAAACCGGTGATTATCACAGATTAGGGCTTCCAGACCGATGCTTCCACTGCTCCCACATGTCACCTCCATTGGCCCCAAACTCTCAGGCCGCCACCACCACTGGACTGGTGGATTACCATGCCGGCGGGAACGGCAGAGGCGCAATTACCAACGCCCCCAAACTGGTGCCCTTACATGGAAGCCGCCTTCATACGCACCCATGCCAACCCCTCCCCCACCACCCACTTCCTGATCATGGCTATATTAGCCACCCAGTAATAATTGCTAAAATATGGTAGCGCCAGCCCGTCCCCTCCCCGACTCCGCTCAAGCATTACCTTCCTTACTCGCGGGGTCTTGCCCGCCCAGACGAAGCCCGTGATCACTCTGTTGACCCGCTTAAAAAAGGACCGCGGAATAAAGATGGGGAGACACTGAAATACAAATAGGAATCTCGAGAGGACCGTTTGCACCCTCCCAGCCAGAGACAACGGAAGCGCGTCCCATCTCCGAAAATCGTCCTTCATTTGGTCCACCAGTGGGCCAGATTCAATTTATGCAGCTGGTCCCATTCCCGCGCCACTTGGATGCCTAGGTTCCCTCTCCTAAACTAAACGGCAGCTCTCCCAGTCGCCTCTTCTGTCCCCTCGCCTGGACCACAAATATCTCACTCTTTCACATATTAAGCTTATACCCCGAAAAACGGCCAAATTCCCCTAGAGTCCCTCATGATTTCTTCCATCCCCTCTATTGTGTCCGAAACGTACAGAAGCAGGTCATCGGCATAGAGCGAAACCCTGTGCTCCAACACCCCCCCTGGACCAGTCCTCTCCAGCCCCTCGAGGCTCTCAAAGCAATTGCCAACGGCTCTATAGCCAGCGCAAACAACAGTGGGGAGAGGGGGGACCCCTGTCTCATCCCCTGGTGCAGTCTAAAATAGTCCGATGTTGTCCTATTCGTCCGTACACCTGCAACAGGAGCCTGATACAGTAACCTGACCCAGTCAAGAAAGCCCTTCCCACAGATAATCCCATTCTACCCGATCAAAAGTCTTTTCTGCATCCATTGCGATCACGACCTCCACCTCCCTCCCTTCCGGGGGCATCATGATCACATTTAAGAGCCTTCTGACATTGGCCACCAACTGCCTGCCCGTAACAAACCCCGTCTGGTCCTCCCCAATAACGTCCAGAACACAACCCTCATCCTGGAGGACAAGATTTTGGCCAGCACCTTGGTATCTACATTCAACAGGGAGATCGGCCTGTAGGACCCACACAGCTCCGGGTTCTTGTCCCGCTTAAGAATCAGCGAAATCGTTGCCTGTGACATCGTCTGGGGCAACACCCCTCTTTCTCTTGCCTCATTGAACATCCTCAACAACACCGGTCCCAATATCCCCGAGAACGTTTTATAAAACTCCACTGGGTACCCGTCCGGACCTTGGGCCTTACCCGCCTGCATGGCCTTCAAGCCCTCCACTATCTCTTCCAGCCCGATTCCCCAGCCCTTCTACCCGCTCCCCGTCCACCTTTGGGAAATTCAGCCCCTCCAAGAAGTGCCTCATCCCCTCCGGCCCCATAGGGGGTTCCGACCTGTACAGCCTGCTGTAGAAATCCCTAAACACCTTATTCACCCCTACTGAATCACCAACCAGGTTCCCATCTCCGTCGTTTACTTTCCCTATCTCCCGAGCTGCCTCCCTCTTCCTAAGCTGCTGTGCAAGCATTCTGCTGGCTTTCTCTCCATGTTCATAGATCGCCCCCCACGCTTTTCTCAGCTGCTCCACCGCCCTCCCTGTGGTCAGCAAGCAAAACTCCGCCTGTAGCCTCCGCCGTTCCCTTAAAAGCCCTGCCTCTGGGGTCTCCGCATACCTCCTATTAATCTGTAGTATCGCCTTTACCAGTCAGTCCGTCTCTGCCCTGTCCACCTTCTCTCTATGGGCCCGGATCGAGATCAGCTCCCCCCTGACAACCGGCTTCAGTGCTTCCCACACCACTGCTGCTGAAATTTCCCCCGTGTCATTGACCTGCAGGTAGCTCTGAATACATTTCCTCAGCCGCTCGCACACCCCTTCATCCGCCAAAAGTCCCACATCCAACCTCCAGTGCGGGCGCTGGTTACTGTCTTTACTAACCTGCAGGTCAACCCAGTGCAGAGCATGGTCTGAGATTGTAATCGCCGAGTACCCCGTGTCCACCCTGCTCAAAATAAAGAAATCAATCCGGGAATACACTTTATGCATCCTCGGCTGCCCAACTCTACATGGAAAACATCCCCAATTCTGACCGTATGATGGAAGGAAGGTCATTGATGAAGCAGCTGAAGATGATTTAGCCTAGGACACTACTCTGAGGAACTCCTGCAGTGATGTCCTGGAGCTGACATGATTGACCTCCAACCACCATAACCAGCTTCCTTTGTGCCAGGTATGACTCCAACCAGCGGAGGGTTTTCCCCGATTCCCATTGACTCCAGATAAGCTAGGGCTCCTTGATGCCATACTGGGTCAAATGCTGCATTGATGTCAACAGCAGTAACTCTCACCTAATGTCTGGCATTCAGCTCTTTTGTCTATGTTTGAACCAAGGCTGTAATGAGGTTGAGAGCCTGGCGGAATCTGACTGCCCTTGAGCAGGTTATTCCTGAGTAAGTGTCGCTTGATAGCACTGTTGATGACACCTTCCATCACTCTGCTCATGATGGAGAGTAGGCTGTTAGGGCGGTAATTGGCTGGGTTGGATTTGTCCTGTTTCTGTGTACAGGACACACATGAGCAATTTTTCACATTGCTGGGTAGATGCCAGTGTTGTAGCTGTACTGGAACAGCTTGGCTAGGGGTGCGGCAAGTTCTGGAGTACAAGTCTTCAGTACTATTGCCGGAATGTTGTGAGGGCCCATAGCTTTTGCAGTATCCAGTGCCTTCAGCCGTTTCATGATATCACGTGGAGTGAATTGTATTGGATGAAGACTGACATCTGTGATGCTGGGGACCTCTGGAGGAGACCGAGATGGATCATCCATTTGACACTTCTGCCTGAAGATTGCTGCGAATGCCTCAGCCTCGTCTTTTGCACAGATATGCTGTGTCAAAGCTGTTGCAGGTCTTTCTAAAGGAGGAGGGTGAACAGCCAGCTGTCAAACAACAACAAATAACAAAGAACAATATAGCACAGGAACAGGCCCTTCGCTCTCCAAGCCTGTCATGGTGCATATGGGCACCAATGATATAGGTCAAAAAACTGGATGAGGTTCTACATGCTGACTTTAGGGAGTTAGGAGCTAAACTAAAAGGTAGGACCTCAAAGGTAATAATCTTGGGATTGCTACCAGTGCCACATGCTAGTCAGAATAGGAATGAGAGGATAGACAGGATGAATACATGGCTTGAGAGTTGGTGCAGGAGGGATTCAGATTTTTGGGACATTGGAACCGGTTCTGGGAGAGGTGGGACCATTACAAATCGGATGGTCTACACCTGGGCAGGACTGGAATCAATGTCTTAGGGGGTTGTTTGCAAGCGCTGTTGGGGAGGGTTTAAACTAATGTGGCAGGGAATGGGAACCAATGCAGTAAGCCAGAGGTAGTAAAGAGGGGACATAAACAAAAGCCAGAAAGGAGAAAAGTGGAAGGCAGAGAAACAAATTGAACTACATTTATTTCAATGCAAGAGGCCTAATGGGCAAGGCAGGGGAACTCAGGGCATGCATAGGTACATGGGACTGTGATATTATAGCTATTACTGAAACATGGCTAAAGGAGGGGCAGGACTGGCAGCTCTAAGTTCCGGGGTATAGATGCTATAGGAAAGATAGGCCAGGAGGGGGGAGTTGCGTTTTTGATTAGGGACAACATCACGGCAGGACAGAGAGAAGATATATCCAAGTGTTCGCCCACTGAGTCTATATGGGTAGAACTGAAAAATAAGAAGGGTGAGATCACTTTGATAGGACTGTACTATGGGCCCCCAAATAGTCAGCGGGAAATCGAGAAGCAAATATGTAAGGAGATTATAGATAGCTGCCGGAAAAATGGGGTGGTAATAGTAGGGGACTTTAACTTTCCCAAAATTAACTGGGACAACCATAGAACTTGGGGTTTGGATGGAGAGAAATTTGTCGAGTGTATTCAGGAAGAATTCTTCATTCAATATGCGGATGGCCCGACTAGAGAGGGGGCAAAACTTTTTTTAAATATAAATTTAGAGCACCCAATTAATTTTTTCTAATTAAGGGGCAATTTAGCATGGCCAATCCACCTAGCCTGCACATTTTTTGGGTTGTGGGGACGAAACCCACGCAAACACAGGGAGAATGTGCAAACTCCACACGGACAGTGACCCAGAGCCGGGATCGACCTGTGACCTCGGCGCCGTGAGGCAGCAGGGCTAACCCACTGCGCCACCGTGCTGCCCGAGAGGGGGCAAAACTTGACCTCCTCTTGGGGAATAAGAAAGGGCAGGTGACGGAAGTGTTATGAGAGATCACTTTGGGACCAGTGACCATAAGTCCATTAGTTTTAAGATGGCTATGGAGAATGATAGTTCTGGCCCAAAAGTTAAAATTCTAAATTGGGGCATGGCCAATTTCGATGGTATTAGGCGGGAACTTTCAAAAGTTGATTGGGGGAGCTTGTTTACAGGCAAGGGGACAGCTGGTAAGTGGAAGTCTTTCAAAAGGGTGTTAACTAGGGTTCAAGGTGAGCACATTCCTCTTAGAGTTAAGGGTAAAAGTAGATAAAGTAGTTAAGGGTAAAAGCTGGTAAAAGTAGGGAACCCTGGATGACTCGGGATATTGAGTCCATGGTCAAAAGAAGAAGAATGCATATGACATGCATAGGCAGCTGGGATCAAGTGGATCCCTTGAAGAGTATAGGGCTTGTCGGAGTAGAGTTAAGAAAGAAATCAGGAGGGCAAAAAGGGGACACGAGATTGTCTTGGCAGATAAGGGAAAGGAAAATCCAAAGAGCTTTTACAGATACATAAAGGACAAAAGAGTGACTAGGGAGCGGCCTCTTAAGGATAAACAAAGTCATCTATGTGTGGATGCACAAGGGATGGGAGAGGTCCTAAATTAATATTTTTCGTCAGTATTTACTGTCGAGAAAGGCTCGAATGTTAGGGAAATTGTGGAAATAAAAAGTGATGTCTTGAGGAGTGTACATATTACAGGGAAGGAGATGCTGGAGGTATCAAAGCGCATCAAGATAGATAAATCCCCGGGACCTGATGAAATGTATCCCAGGACATAGTGGGAGGCTCGGGAGGAAATTGCCGACCCCCAGCTGAGATATGTGAATCATCGACAGCCACAGGAGAGGTGCCTGAAGATTGGAGGGTAGCAAATGTTGTGCCCTTGTTTAAGAAGGCCTGTAGGGATAAACCTGGGAACTACAGACCGGTGAGCCTTACTTCTGTGGTGGGTAAGTTGTTCTGTGGTATTCTGAGGGACAGGATCTCCAGGCATTTAGATAGGCTGTGACCAGCGGTGTTCCACAGGGATCGGTGCTGGGTCCACTGTTATTTGTCATATATATATATATATATATATATATATATAAATGATTTGGATGAGAATGTAGGAGGCATGGCTAGTACATTTGCAGATGACACCAAGATCGGTGGCATAGTGGATAGTAAAAAAGGTTATATAAGATTGCAACAGGCTCTTGACCAATTGGGCCACTGGGTCGATGAATGGCAGATGGAGTTTAATTTGGATAAATGTGAGGTGATGCATTTTGGGAGATCAAATCAGGGCAGGACCTACTCAGTTAATGGTAGGGAGCTGGGGAGAGTTGCAGAACAAAGAGATCTAGGAGTACAGGTCCATAGCTTCTTGAAGATGCAGTCACAGGTTGGCAGGGTTGTGAAGAAGGCATTCAGCATGCTAGGTTTTATTGGTCAGAATATTGAATACAGGAGTTGGGACGTCTTGTTGAAGTTGTACAAGACATTGGTAAGACCACACAGTTCTGGTCACCCTATTATAGGAAGGATTTTGTAAACTAGAAAGAGTGCAGAAGTGTTTTACGAGGATGCTACCAGGACTTGATGGTCTGAGTTATAAGGAGAGGCTGGATAGGCTGGGACTTTTTTCCCTGGAGGGTAGGAGGCTGAGGGGTGAACTTTTCGAGGTTTATAAAATAATGACGAGCATAGATAAGGTAGATAGTCGACATCTCTTCCCAAAGGTAGCGGAGTCTAGAACTAGAGGGCATAAGTTTAAGGTGAGAGGAGAGAGAAACAAAAAAGAGACCAGAGGGGAAATTTCTTCACACAGAGGGTGTTGAGCATCGGACTGTCAGAGGCAGTGGTAGAGGCGGGTACGATTTTGTCTTTTAAAAAGCAGTCAGCCAGTTACATGGGGAGGAATATGGGACAAATGCAGGCAAGTGGGTGGGACTAGTTTAGTGATAGAAACTGGGCGGCATGGTCAAGCTGGGCCGAAGGGCCTGTTTCCATACTGTAAGCATCTATGACTCTATGAGCTCCTCCATCATTGAAGGTGGGAATATTTGTGGAACCTCCACCTCCAGTGAGTTGTTTAATTGTTCATCAACATTCATGGCTAGATGTGACAGGACTGCAGAGTTTAGATTTGATGCGTTCGTTCTGGAATCGCCTATTACTTGCTGCTTATGTTGTTTGGCACACATAGTCCCAGGTTTGATCCCGGCTCTGGGTCACTGTCCGTGTGGAATTTGCACATTCTCCCCTTGTTTGTGTGGGTTTCGCCCCCACAACCCAAAACGATGTGCAGGGTAGGGTAGGTGGATTGGCCACGCTAAATTGCCCCATAATTGGAAAAAATGAATTGGGTACTCAAAATTTATTTAAAAATAGAAGTGGGGATGTAGACTGAAAACTGCACAATGTTCAGCACCATTCACGACTCCAGCAGTCTATGTCCAAATGCAGCAAGACCTGGACAATATCCACGCTTGGGTTGACAAGTGGCAAAGATTAGTGGGAGACTAGAGGACTGGGAAATCTTTAGGGGGCAACAGAAAGCTACTAAAGAAGCTATAAAGAAGAGTAAAATAGATTATGAGAGTAAACTTGCTCAGAATATAAAAACAGATAGTAAAAGTTTCTACAAATATATAAAACAAAAAAGAGTGGCTAAGGTAAATATTGGTCCTTTAGAGGATGAGAGGGAGATTAAATAATGGGAGATGAGGAAATGGCTGAGGAACTGAACAAGTTTTTGGGGTCAGTCTTCACAGTGGAAGACACAAATAACATGCCAGTGACTGATGGAAATGAGGCTATGACAGGTGAGGACCTTGAGATGATTGTTATCACTAAGGAGGTAGTGATGGGCAAGCTAATGGGGATAAAGGTAGACAAGTCTCCTGGCCCTGATGGAATACATCCCAGAGTGCTAAAAGAGATGGCTAGAGAAATTGGAAATGCACTAGTGATAATTTACCAAAATTCACTAGACTCTGGGGTGGTCCCAGTGGATTGGAAATTAGCAAACATGACACCACTGTTTAAAAAAGGAGGTAGGCAGAAAGCGGGTAATTATAGGCCAGTTAGCTTAACTTCGGTAGTAGGGAAGATGCTGGAATCTATCATCAAGGAAGAAATAGCGAGGCATCTGGATGGAAATTGTCCCATTGGGCAGATGCAGCATGGGTTCATAAAGGGCAGGTCGTGCCTAACTAATTTAGTGGAATTTTTTGAAGACATTACCAGTGAGGTAGATAATGGGGAGCCAATGGATGTGGTATATCTGGATTTCCAGAAAGCTTTTGACAAGGTGCCACACAAAAAGTTGCTGCATAAGATAAAGATGCATGGCATTAAGGGTAAATTAGTAGCATGGATAGAGGATTGGTTAATTAATAGAAAGCAAAGAGTGGGGATTAATGGGTGTTTCTCTGGTTGGCAATCAGTAGCCAGTGGTGTCCCTCAGGGATCAGTGTTGGGCCCACAATTGTTCACAATTTACATAGATGGGAGTTGGGGACCAAGTGCAATGTGTCCAAGTTTGCAGATGAGTGGTAAAGTAAAAAGTGCAGAGGATACCAGAAGTCTGCAGAGGGATTTGGATAGGTTAAATGAATGGCCTAGGGTCTGGCAGATGGAATACAATGTTGACAAACGTGAGGTTATCCACTTTGGTAGGAATAACAGCAAAAGGGATTATTATTTAAATGATAAAATATTAAATCATGCTGCTGTGCAGAGAGACCTGGGTGTGCGAGTGCATGAGTCGCAAAAAGTTGGTTTACAGGTGCAACAGGTGATTAAGAAGGCAAATGGAGTTTTGTCCTTCATTGCTAGAGGGATGGAGTTTAAGACTAGGTTATGATGCAATTGTATAAGGTGTTAGTGAGGCCACAACTGGAGTATTGTGTTCAGTTTTGGTCTCCTTATCTGAGAAAGGACGTACTGGCGCTGGAGGGTGTGCAGAGGAGATTCACTAGGTTAATCCCAGAGTTATGGGGATTGGATTACGAGGAGAGGTTGAGTAGACTGGGACTGTACTCGTTAGAATTTAGAAGGATGCGGTTGGATCTTATAGAAACATATAAAATTATGAAGGGAATAGATAGGATAGATGCGGGCAGGTTGTTTCCACTGGCAAGTGAAAGCAGAACTCGGGGGCATAACCTCAAAATAAGGGGAAGTAGATTTAGGACTGAGCTTAGACGGAGCTTCTTCACCCAAAGGGTTGTGAATCTATGGAATTCCTTGCCCAGTGAAGCAGTTGAGGCTCCTTCATTCAATGTTTTTAAGATAAAGGTAAATAGTTTTTTGAAGAATAAAGGGATTAAGGGTTATGGTGTTCGGGCCGGAAAGTGGAGCTGAGTCCACAAAAGATCAGCCATGATCTCATTGAATGGCGGAGCAGGCTCGAGGGACCACATGGCCTACTCCTGCTCCTTGTTCTTATGTTCTTAAGTTATATTCGCACCATACAAGCAATGACAACCTCCAACAAGAGAATCTAATCATCGCTCCTTGACAAGCAATGGCATGACCATCACTGAATCCACCCCCCCTATCAACATCCTGGGAGATACCATTGATCAAAAACTGAAGTGGACTAGCCATATAAGTACTGTGGCTACAAAAGCACGCCCGAGACTAGGGCACGCTCTTCCCAAAAGGAACAAAGTCCCCGAGAGAGCACAGTTAGCTGCTTTATTCCCGGCACTCGCAGTGCTGAGGAACACATGGCTATTCAACACGACTTGCTTTGAATAAGGGGTCTGAACGGGGAATGCGCAGCTGAGGCTGCACAATCATAGGGTCTGGTTTAACAGAGAGCTAAATAGCTGGTTTGCAATGCAGAACAATGCCAGCAGCGCGGGTTCAATTCCCGTACCGGCCTCCCCGAACAGGCGCCGGAATGTGGCGCCTAGGGGCTTTTCACAGTAACTTTATTGAAGCATACTTGTGACAATAAGTGATTATTATTATTATTAGCTCCGTTTTTTACAATGGCGAGCTCTGCTTGCCGGAACTTCCCCCCAGCCCGAACGCAATATGGTAGGAATCCCGGCACCATCCACACCAGGCAACCCCGGCCCGATCACGTGCGCGTAAAAGATGCCAGCTTGGCAGTGCCCATACCAGCTGACACCCAGCTGGCATTGCGGAGGGGCCAGGCTGGCACTGCCAGAGTACCACCCTGACCAAAGGGCATGCAGTTGGAGGCCGATCCCCTTGGAGAACCCCACACGTGCAGTTCCTTCTCGTCCCCATTTGTGGGGACCAGTACCAAATGGCGCTTGCCCGAGGTCCCCGAGGCAAAGGGATTGAATCCCAAGGCATCACGTACCTCAGGAATCTGCACATTAGAGTAAAACTCACTGACTCGCTCCAATATGCAGATTTGCCAAAAGGTGATTCCCCCATTGTGGGCGGGATTCACCTTGCAACGTCTCGCGAGATTGCGTTGAATCTCGTGAGGTGTTACGAGCCACGTAGATCCTTGGAGCTGGGTCTCCCGGCTTTCAATGGCCACGCTGCGCCGTGACGAGCTGCTTTTCCAGCACAGCGTGGCCAGAGCATCGTGCCCTAGGAATCCTGAGGCAAGTAACTCACCTCCTGCGTCCGCAAAGTCTGTCCACAATCTACAAGGTACAAGTCAGGAGTGTGATGGAATATTTTTCACTTGCCTGGATGAGTGCAGCTCCAACAACACTTCAAGAAGCTCAACACCATCCACAAACATTCACTGCCTCCACCACCGACGCACAGTAGCAGCAGTGTGTACCATCTACAAGATGCACTGCAGCAACTCACCGAGGCACCTTCGGCAGCACCTTCCAAACCCACGATTGCTCCCAAATAGATTAGGATAAGGACATTGGAACACCACCACCTACAAGTTCCCCTCCAAGCCACACGCCACCCTGACTTGGAAATATATCATGGTCCTTCACTGTCACTGGGTCAAAACCCTGGAACTGCCTCTCTAACAGTATTATGGATGTATCTACACCACATAAACTGCAGCAGTGCAAGAAGGCAGTTAACCACCACCATCTCAATGCCAATTAGGGATGGGCAATAAATACTGGCCTATCCAGTGATACCATATCCCATAAAATTATTTTTTTGAAAAATGCTGTTGCCCATACTGCTGCCAATTTAGTTTAATCCCTCCCCCAATCATAGTCTTGAACCACAGTCCTCCTGAGATGCAACCCATCACTTTTGCAAAGTTGCCTCCTGCCCCAGTACTGGCCCATGCCAAGAATCTGAAAGACTCCCTCCCAACCCTCTATAAGCCACACAAGAAATTTGTTATCTTCCTATTTCTATTCTCTAGTTGATTGATCCCACCTATTTAACTTGAATTTCTCCATGACTGATTTGCATGGTGTTTTTGGCTACTGTTCTGGACCAAAGACTATCATTTCTTTCATTACTTTTTCTTCTCTGTTTTCTTTTTGTCTTTCACTGACCTTTCCTCACTGCTCTTTTCAGCCTTCTAGCATTTTCTTTTATTTCTCCCTTCTCAGGTGCCATGTGTGCCCTCCCAAATTTTGATTAGTAAGTTCGCGGATGACACCAAGGTTGGTGGAGTGGCAGATTACCAGGGAATACAGCAAGACATAGATAGATTGGAGACTTGGGCAGAGAAATGGCAAATGGAGTTTAATCCAGACAAATGTGAGGTAATACATTTTGGTAGGTCTAACAGAGAGGGGAAATATACCTTAAATGGCAAAACTCTTAGGAATATAGAATGCCAGAGAGATCTGGGCATGCAGATTCGGACTGTTTTCATTAGAACAACGGAGTTTGAAGGGTGGCCTGATAAAGGACTACCCGATTATGAGGGGCATGGATAAGAGTGGACGGGCAGACACTCTTTCCCAGGGTGGAAGGGTCAGTCATTCGGGGGAACAGGTTTAAGGTTCATGGAGCAAAGTTTAGATGAGATGTGCGAGGCAAGTTTTTTTACACAGAGGTCTGGTCAAGAGGTCAAGGGTGCTTGCGCATCTTAAAAGTTTGAAAGCCGATGTAGCAATGCTGCAGGAGATTCACTTGAGGGTGGAGGACCAGGTGAGACTTAAAAAGGGCTGGGTTAGCCAAGTGTTTCACTCCGGATTTGATGGAAGGGCTCGAGGGGTAGCGGTGTTGGTCAGCAAAAGGGTACACTTCCGGATGGAGAAAGTGGTGGCAGATCAGGGGGGTAGATATGTGATTGTGGCAGGGGCGCTGGAGGGGAGATTAGTGGCGCTGTCAAGTGTATACGGTCCCAATTGGGACGATGTGGGATTCGCAAGGAAGGTGTTTCAGGCGATTCCCGACTTGGACACGCATGAGCTGTTGTAGGGAGGGACTGGAACTTGGTGCAGGAGCCAAGGTTAGACAGATCACGGCCGCGCTCGCTGGTCCCATCAGGGGGGGTGCGAAGCGCTGGCTGGGCTAATGGTGGAAATGGGAGGGGTGGACCCTTGGAAGTTCCTGCACCCAAGGGAAGTGGAGTACTCGTTTTCCTCAGCGGTCCATAAGGTATACTCGCGGGTCGACTTTTTGTAGTGGGGAAGGCTTTGCTGGCTGGAGTCAAGGGGTCGGAATACTCTGCAATTGCAGTGTCAGATCACGCTCCACATTGGGTGGATATGGTGCTGGAGAAGGGGGTAGCGCAGAGACCGGGATGGAAACTGGATGTGGGGCTTTTGGGGAACCAAGTGTTCTGTGAGAAAATTGAAAAGGTAATTAAGGAGTATGTAGGTTTCAATTGTACGGGTGAGGTGTCAAAGGCAGTCGTCTGGGAGGCTCTAAAGGCGGTGGTGAGGGGTGAGGTAATTTTGTTTAAGGCCAGGGTGGACAAAGAGGAGAGGTTGGAGCGGCAGAGGGTAATAGATGAGATGTTGGAGGTAGATAGGAGGTATGCAGAAGATGGGGACCCAGCGAAGCTGGAAAAGAGGAAGGAACTACAGGCGAGCTTCAACCGACTGTCCACCAGGAAGGCGGTGCGCCAACTGAGACGAGCAAGGGGTGCAATTTATGAACATGTAGACAAGAGTATGTTAGCAGGTCAGCTCCGGAGGGAGGCAGCGGCAAGGGAAATTCTTCAGGTGAGGGATAGGGCAGGGAAGTTGGTGGTGGCTCCAGTGCTGATTAACAAGGTTTTTGAGGAGTTTTATGAGAGGTTGTACAAGTCAGAGCCACGTGGGGGAGACCGTGAGATGCAGGAATTTCTAGATGGGTTGGAGTACCCGAGGCTAGGGGAGGGGGACAGGGCTACATTAGAAGGAGCAATAGTGGAGCAGGAGATAAAGGATGCGATTGGGAGGATGCAGTAGGGGCAGCACGGTAGCATTGTGGATAGCACAATTGCTTCACAGCTCCAGGGTCCCATGTTCGATTCCGGCTTGGGTCACTGTCTGTGTGGAGTCTGCACATCCTCTCCGTATGTGCGTGGGTTTCCTCCGGGTGCTCCGGTTTCCTCCCACAGTCCAAAGATGTGCAGGTTAGGTGGATTGGCCATGACAAAATTGCCCTTAAGTGTCCAAAATTGCCCTTAGTGTTGTGTGGGGTTACTGAGTTATGGGGATAGGGTGATGGTGCTGACCTTGGGTAGGGTGCTCTTTCCAAGAGCCGGTGCAGACTCGATGGGCCGAATGGCCTCCTTCTGCACTGTAAATTCTATGATATCTATGAAGGTGGCAGGGCCGGATGGGATTCCGGTGGAATATTATAAAAAATTCAAGAATAGATTGGCACCCCTGATGGTGGGGATGTTTGAGGAGGCGATACGAAAGGGGGTGTTGCCGCAAACCTTGGGGCAGGCATCGATTTCACTGTTGGTAAAAAAAGTCCGGCATCGCACCGCCCCAAAGGTGCGGAATCCTCTGCATCTTGACCGACCGAGCCCGAACCTTGAGGGGCTAGGCCCTCGCCGGACTGATTTTCGCCCCGCCAGCTGGCGGGAAAGGCCTTTGGTGCCCCGCCAGCTGGCGCAGAAATGACATTGCCGGGCGGCGCATGCGCGGGAGCGTCAGCGGCCGCTCACGGCATCCCCGTGCATGCGCAGTGGAGGGAGTCTCTTCCGCCTCCGCCATGGTGGAGACCGTGGCGAAGGCGGAAGGAAAAGAGTGCCCCCACGGCACAGGCGCGCCCGCGGATCGGTGGGCCCCGATCGCGGGCCAGGCCACCATGGGGGCACCCCCCGGGGTCAGATCGCCCCGCAGCCCCCCCCCCCCCCCCCCCCAGGACCCCGGAGCCCGCCCGCGCCGCCTTGTCCCGCCTGTAAGAGAGGTGGTTTAATCTACGCCGGCGGGACAGGCATTCTAGCAGCAGGACTTCGGCCCATCCGGGCCGGAGAATCGCCCGGGGGGGGGGGGGGGGCGCCAACCGGCACGGCGCAATTCCCGCCCCCGTCGAATATCCGGTGCCGGAGAATTCGGCAACCGGCGGGGGCGGAATTCACGCCAGCCCCCGGCGATTCTCCGACCCGGCGGGGTGGTGGAGAATCTCGCCCAAGGATCCGACGGAGTGTGGGTCATATCGGCCCATATCACTTCTGAATGTGGACGCAAAAGTGTTGGCGAAGGTATTGGCGGGTAGGCTGGAGGAGTGCCTCCCGAAGGTGATAGGGGAGGATCAGACGGGGTCCGTGAAAGGAAGGCAGCTGTTTTCGAACATTAGGAGGGTTTTGAACGTCGTTATGGCACCAGCGGAAGGGAAGGAAACAGAGGTAGTTGTGGCATTGGACGCCGAAGAAGGCGTTTGATCGGGTAGAATGGGGGTAACCTGATGGCAGTGCTGGAGCGGTTTGGGATTGGACCAAGATTTATGAACTGGGTAGAGCTATTATATAAGGCGCCGAAGGCGAGTGTCCGCACAAACAATATCAGTTCGAGATACTTTTCTCTCCATTGTGGGACGAGACAGGGATGTCCTCTGTCCCCCCTGCTGTTTGCACTTGCGATTGAGCCGTTGGCCATCGCATTGAGAAGTTCGGGAGTATGGAAAGGAATAGTGCGGGGGGGGGGGGGGATAGAGCATAGGATGTCCTTATACGCCGACGACTTGCTGCTGTATGTGTCGGAACCGAGTGCGTCGATACGAGGAATATTGGAGCTACTGCGGGTATTTGGGTCTTTCGCGGGGTACAAGCTGAACCTGGACAAGAGTGAGTATTTTGTGGTGTCTTGGCCGGGGGTGGGGGCAGGGGGGGGGGGGGGGGGCCTGCCATTCTGTCGGGCAGGGACTCATTTTAGGTATCTGGGGGTGCAGGTTGCCCGGGAGTGGAGGAGGCTTCGCAGGTACAACATCACTAGTTTGGTGGGGAGAGTGAAAGCCGATCTGGCAAGGTGGGATGGCCTTCCTCTGTCACTGGCGGATCGGGTACAGGCGGTTAAAATGAATGTGTTGCCGCGATTTCTGTTTATTTTTCAAGGCCTACCGATTTTCCTGCCAAAGGCTTTTTTCAGGGAGATTGAGGGAAGGATTACCTCATTCATGTGGGGAGGGAAGGTGGCCAGAGTGAGAAAGGTGCTGCTACAGAGGGGAAGGCAGGCAGGGGGTTTTGGCCTCCCGAACCTGTTGTACTACTACTGGGCGGCGATGTGGAGAAGGTGCGGAGCTGGGTCAGAGGGGTTGATTCTCAGTGGGTCAGAATGGAGGAGAGTTTGCGCAGGGGGTCAGAGCTGAAGGCACTAGCAACAGCGCCGCTCCCGATAGCTCCGGGGAAATACTCAGGGAGTCCGGTAATAATAGCTTCATTGAAAATCTGGAGGCAGTTTCGCCAACACTTCGGGTTGGGGGTAGGGTCAAGGGAAATGCAGATTCGGGGGAACCACAGATTTGAGCCAGGGAGGTGGGATGGAAGTTTTAGGAAATGGGAAGCGAGGGGGATTAACATAAGAACTAGGAGCAGGAGTAGGCCATCTGGCCCCTCTAGCCTGCTCCACCATTCAATGAGATCATGGCTGATCTTTTGTGGACTCAGCTCCACTTTCTGGCCCCGAACACCATAACCCTTAATCCCTTTATTCTTCAAAAAACTATCTATCTTTACCTTAAAAACATTTAATGAAGGAGCCTCTACTGCTTCACTGGGCAAGGAATTCCATGAATTCACAACCCTTTGGGTGAAGAAGTTCCTCCTAAACTCAGTCCTAAATCTACTTCCCCTTATTTTGAGGCTATGTCCCAAAGATGTGGGTCAGGTGAACTCCATGATACACTTTGGGGTTCTCTAAACCCTGGCCCATAACAGTAGGCAGTGATAGTCATAGAGTTATAGAATTTGCAGTGCAGAAGGAGGCCATTCGGCCCATCGAGTCAGACACTAAAAGATTTGTTTCTTCGGGGTCGGTTTGCAGGATTGAGGGAGCTGGAAGCGAAGCATGGGCTGGGGCAGGGAGAAGTGTTTAGGTACATGCAGGTTCGGGATTTTGCCAGGAAGGAGATACAGAGCTTCCCAGAGGAACCGGCCTCCACATTGCTGGAGGAGGTGCTGACGACAAGGGGAATGGAGAGGGGGGGGCAGTGTCAGCAGTGTACGGAGCTATTTTGGAAGAGGATAAGACACCACTGGAAGGGATCAAAGCAAAGTGGGAGGAAGAGCTGGGAGAGGTTATAGAGGAGGGGGTCTGGTGTGAGGTGCTCCGGAGAGTGAATGCCTCCACCTCATGTGCGAGGTTGGGGCTGATACAGCTGAAGGTGGTATATAGAGCGCACCTCACGAGGGCGAGGATGAGCCGATTTTTTGAAGGAGTAGAGGATGTGTGTGAGCGTTGCGGGGGGGGGGGGGGCCCGCTAATCACATTCATATGTTTTGGTCCTGTCCAAAGCTAGGGGAGGACTGGAAGGAGTTGTTTAGGGTAGTTTCCAAGGTGGTGCGTGTGAAACTGGACCCGGGTCCCCGGGAGGCCATATTCGGGGGTGTTGGACCAGCCAGGGTTGGAAATGGGTGCGGAGGCAGATATCATAGCCTTCGCCTCGTTGATTGCCCGAAGGCGGATCCTGCTGGGGTGGAGAGCAGCCTCTCCACCCAGTGCCCTGGCATGGCTGGGGGACCTGTTGGAATACTTGACCTTTGAGAAGGTTAAGTTCGAACTGAGGGGAAGCTCAGAGGGGTTGTACAAGTCATGGGCACTATTTATTATGCACTTTCAAGAACTGGATAACATCGAACATTAGTTTGGGGGGGGGGGCTGTGTAGATTAAGGGTGACTATGGGTAATCCCTGATTCCTTTTTGTCATTTGTTTATGTAAACATGCGGGCTGATGTTTTGGGGGTTGGTGGGTGGATGGGATCGTTGTTATTGTTATGGGGATTGATATATCTTACTGATTATTGTTATTGTTGATGGGTGTAAATGCGGGAGAAAATGTGAAAAAGGAGGAGAATAAAAATATTTTTTAAAGAAATTTCAATGGATGTTGTTCACATAAGTCTGAATGCTATTACAGTATTATTTCTGCTCTGCTGCTTCCACAACCTATCACAGTAGTGGCCTGTAAATTCAGTTTGATTGGCAACTCCAAGTGGCCATAAAGAGATTAGCTGTCTTTAATGTGGGGCAATGAATACAAATGTTGAATTACAAGATAATATACTTGAAGGGATTTAAATTATTGAATATTTTTTTTAAAATCAGTGATAGTTTTTTTTAAAAGATAGTGAAATCTGTAATGAATACGTAGAACTTTATTTCATGTCAACATGGTTCCCGAGGTCTGCCCATGAGAAATAGTAGATGAGTTGGCATGGAGGGTAAAAGGTGATGGGCACAGGTTGGCAGAGGGGTGAGGAGACATAAGTTGGCATGGGGGGTAGATGAGGGACCACAAGGGTTGTAGAGGGGCATAGGTTGACACAGAGGTATAAGGAACCATGAGCAGGGTAGAGAGGCATAGGTTGGCATGGAATGTATGAGGGACCATGAGCGGTGGGTAGAGGGGCACAGTAGGCATGAACGTTATGAGGTCCCATGGGGTTGGGTACAGAAGCTGAGAGAGGCCATAGCGGTGTGTACAGAGGCATGAGTTGGCACGGATGGGGAATGTGAGGTTGAGGGCTAGAAAGCTGCTTTTTATTACAACTGGGACAAGTCCCAGAGCATCAAAGTGGACCTTTAAACCGGCTCACCTCGGCAACCAGCAGCCTCTTGGGCTGCGTCCGCACCATTTTGGAGGTCAGTGTGCCTAAAGCCTTTCAGCACCCGCTCCCCTGGAAAGAAAATCGAGCAGGTCATGGCAGTTTCTCTTGAGTTCGGTTTGCGGAGACAGGAAATTCAAGTGTAGTAGAAAGGTTCCAGCCACATTTATAGAATTCCTACAGTGCAGGAGGCCATTCGGCCCATCGACTCTGCAGTGACCTTCCGAAAGAGCACCCTAACCTCGGCCCACTCCCCTGCCATAGCCCTGTAACCCCACCTAACCGTTGGACACTAATGGCCAATCCACCTAACCTGCACATCTTTGGACTGTTGGAGGAAACCAGAGCACCTGGAGGAAACCCACGGAAACACGGGGTGAACATGCAAACGCCACAATCACCCACTCACTATGCCACTGTGCCACCCAACATTGATTTTCTCTTATATGCAGTTCAATGTGGGATGCTTAGAAAACCATTTGTAAGTGCCAGAGAGGTGCCTATTTTCAAAATTGCAAAGATGAAGGCAGCACAGCTGAAGGAGAAAAGAAAACAATAATTGTCACAAAGACAATCTCACACCGCCTAGCATTTATCTCAGTTTTCCTGGTTTCTCTTCTGCATGGTACAGTGAGATCCGGGAAAATAGAGAAACAAATTTAACTGAATATTAAAATGGGTAATTAATGTTTAAAAGTTGTACTACTAGAACAAGTAATAGATTTGTGCATATAATTTTAGTTTCGTGGTCACAGAAAGGAAAGGAAAACTGAATGAAGAAAGTAGTTATGCATTGCCTAGGGTTCTTTCATACCCAGTTCAAAGTTGCAACATTAGTGGCCTATATTCAGGTTGCTTCCCTATTCTTTTTGTTGCAAAACACTGAGTGGTTGGGTAAAAATCTACAGCCTTAAAATTACTATATACATTAACAAATGCTCAGTGCATATCTGATATTCCATTACGCCTTTTTTAACTCAAATTTTTATTTTAAAATTAACTTATTTTATTTACAAAAAATGTCAAAGTTTATGTTTTGTAATTAAGGCCTGAGAAAATGGATAAAACAACAAAAACAAATTGTGGTAAAAAATTAAACAGAAAACAAACACTCCTAATACGAAAACCTACCCTAGCTTGTTCACGTAACTGATCAACAATTAAACGATCTACTCTTGAGGGATTGGAAGGCAGGCGAGGAATAGGAGTATTGTTTGAACTGGACACTCGCTTTCCAGGAAAATTTCTTGCAAGCTCAGCTTCAGTCTGTAATAAAAAAAATAAAATAAAAGTGAAGAATGAGATTAATGTTTTAAATTTGTCTTCCTGGGTGTCCGTTACAAGCTTGGGAAGAAACTGTGATGAATAGGTTCACATCATCTGTGAACATGTATGGACTTAAGTGCAGAGGAATTTCAAAATTTGCTAATGATATGAATCAGAGAATTGGTAAACGATGAAGAACACTAATGAACTGCAGAAATGTCGGAAATTCAATCAGTACATTTTTGGTACAACAGAATGGAAACATACCCGTATGAGATAAAAAATTCTCAATATAGAAGAACAGAAAGATCTAGATTCAGGGGCGTCATTCTCCGCCGGCGGGAGTCTCCGTTCTGCCGGCGCCCGGGGGTTTCCCGACGGCGTGGGGGTGCCCCACAATGGGAAACCCCATTGACCGGCCGGTGTTACGGAGACTCCCGCCGGCCGGTCGGCGCAGAAATGGGGCGGGGCGGGTAGGAGAATTTCGCCCCAGATCTTCGAAAAAAAGGTTTCAGGGAGAAATGACCATAAAAACAGTAACTGGCATCCTGAGTGCTAAATTAGGGGCACTAATTATAAATGCAAGGAGGCAAGTGAATCTATATAGGGCATTGGTAGAGCCACAATTGGAGTAGTGTTTCTTTGCCATCTTACAAAGCATCAAACAAAGCATTGCCTTCATTGCTGAATGCCACACTAACATGCAGCCAAGTTCTCTTATATTCTTGGTTAGCAGAAGAATGCAGTTAGGCCTTGAGCAGGAAGATGGAAAAAGGGTTAATGACAGTGGGAGCTCTTCTCAGGGTTCCATTTCTCAGCCTTTGCCCTCCCTCCCTCAGCCGCACAAGTTGTCTGCTGCCCCATGACCAGGTCTACCTCTGCACATGGGTAGGTGGGCAGTTTATGGTGGGGCCTTCAAGGGCTCCAAGATTCAGAGGATGTCTATTCCTTTTTTTTATTCCTTTATCAGAGTTACAAAGCCAGAGCTCAGAGTGTGGACAGGGTCAAACACCTAATCCAGCTCCTTGCCTGCTCCAAAAACCATTTGATTGATTTATTGATTGATATTTGTCACATGTGCCGAAGTACAGTGAAAAGTTTTCAAATTGAATCGAATTCATGGTCCCCACCGACATACTAGATCCAGGCATTACACCTGACCTCATACTCATCTTAGCCAAAAGACCGAGAAGCTATTAAGAGGTCATCTCATGACCTGGCATCTCATGTGTCAAAGCAAGTGAACCAGCAACCCAATTGTAGTTCTTCTGAAACGACTGGGGTAGTGCCATGTAAAAGTAAAAGCAAATAGAAAAGAATATTCTTACTCACCCTTCTTGCACCAAACTCTGCCTCCCTGAGAAAATTCTTTAAAGGGGTATAAACAAGTTGGTGGCAGGTGGATTTGTTGATTTGAGGATGATGTGAACTCAGGGTCATGAATATCTGCTGTGTGACTGAACAGGCCGATTCTCAACCTGCATATCTTTGGGCACATGGGGCAGGACATTCCACAATGGAGTGGGATCTAGAGTGCGGGATTTGCTTCATTTTCGTTCCTTTTCTGCTGCCATTCTCCCTCGTGATTAAGATGTTGTAACTCATAGCATCAAGCAGCTTGATGGACAGGTTGTCACTGTTATGAACGCTTGATAACAAGTTCCTACCGGACATGAATGTTAATGCTCCTATGCTTCAAAGGATCTTCAGAATGTCTCTGAAACAATTCCCCAAAAGTTGGTCATTGAGAGCCAGCCAAACAGGACTGGTCAAGTATGTGGTTTTTGGCCATTCTGACGTGGTGTTCAGTGCATGAAAGTCGATTTCACAGTTTTGCCTGAATGCTTGTCAAGCTGGCTTCAACACAGACAGACACTAGCATTTGTTTAATAGTCTTCCCAATGAATGCAGAGGTAAAGCATAGGTTTGGGGGAGGCGATCAAACGGCCACGCTGCGCCTGAAAACCAGCGCGTCGCGGCGCAGCCAATAAAAGCCGGGAGACCTTGCTCCGGGATCTAACCGGCTCACAATGCCTCATGAGATCTAACACGATCCCAAGTGATGTTGCAACGTGAATCCCGCCCATTGTGGGCAGGATCTCTTTTTTTTAATAGCAATTTTGCATATTAGAGCGAGACCGCTCGTCTCACTTTAATATGCAGATTTGCGAGTCACCAAGGCGTGGGATCAATCTCCTTCGTCTTGGAGGAATGCCGTTCAGTACTGGTCTCCATAAACGAGGACCAGACGGGACGGCACTCATGGGGATCTCCCAGAGGATCTGAGGCCCCGAGGTGCATGCCCTTTGGACAGGGTGATATCCTGCAACTGCTGGTGCCAGCCAAGCACCCAGGCAGTGTGAACTGGGTGCCAGTCTGGCAGGGGCACTGCCAGGGTGTCAGTCTGGCACTGCCAAGCTGGCATTTTTTGCATGGGTGTGATCAGGCTGGGGTTCCCCTGCATGGGTGTTGCGAGAGGGAGGGGGTGCGGAGGTTGCTTCGGAGCCTCGGAGTTTGGGATGTCATTTAAAAATGGCGTCCCAATCTCTCGCTACACTGAGTTCCGGTGACTGGAATTCCTCCGTGTACAAAACGGGGCTATGTGCGGCTTCAGCCGCGCATTCCCCATTGAGGCCTCTTATTAAACAAGAGTCACGTTTTATGGCCTTTTGTTTCTTGGTGTTGCGAGCACTGGGAAAATCGTGGCTAAACGCGTTGGCTATGGAACTTTATTCCCATTTAGTTAAATCGCGTCCATTGCTGACGGAATTTATTTATTATTCTTATGTGTCACTGATATGCAGTCCAAGTCTCACTGCAATGCAGGAATGACATGGCAGCAACTGCTCTGCATTCTAGGACTTCTGTTGACTTGCAACGGTCTTTGTTGTCAAACGTTTGTTTGTAGAACGCTGAGCTGGTGCTGCTGATCCACTGTTGGATCAATGGTGGTCTTTTGGGAGAGGTGGATGCCAAAATATGGGAAATGTTCAAATATTCCAGAGTCTCTCCTTCATCACACAGGGGGGATGGAATATCTGGCTAGCCAGGTGTGGGTTAATACATAAGTTTTGTTTTGGCAATACTCAAGAACAGTCAGAGATTCTTGTATGCAAAATTGAGAGATTGAGTGTCGTTTGCAAATTTGGTGCAGAGTAGGCCACAACACTGCGTCATGTGCAAAAAGTAGATCATGTAGATCTATGGTGGTCAGTTTAGTTTTGGCACAGAGGTGACTGAGGGTAGAGTTTTCCACCTAGTTGGTAATTATTACTGGTATGAGGGGACGGTTTATCTTTGATGAGGTGAACAGCCATTGTCAAGTGGATCGTAAATAGTATGGGGCTATCATTTATCCTTACCTGACTCCCACTTAAGACAGTTTCAGTCATATCATCATGAAACTATTGCAGGATTGTGATGCAAGTTCCAAATAATTGGAGCACAATCCACAAAGCCCTGTACTTCACAGAGTCAAATGCTTTGGTCAGGCCAATAAACGAATGTCAGAGTTCTTGGATTTGTTCTCGATAGTTTTCTTTGATTTGTCTGCCAACAAAGGCCATGTTAGAGGTTCTTCTTGTAAAGGTCAAAAGCCACTCTGTGTCTCTGGGAGGATTTCCTTAGCGTCAGGAAGTAGGTAATTCAGGTAAATGTGGGTCAAGAGTTTCCTGGCTATCTACTCTTTGATAAAGATAGATAGTTTTTTGAAGAATAAAGGGATTAAGGGTTATGGTGTTCAGGTCGGAAAGTGGAGCTGAGTCCACAAAAGATCAGCCATGATCTCATTGAATGGTGGAGCAGGCTCGAGGGGCCAGATGGCCTACTCCTGCTCCTAGTTCTTGCATTCCTGAAGTCGCAGAAGAGTGCTTTTTCCTCCCAAATCCAAGTGCATGCAGAAGCATATTGCAGGTGAAGTACAAAGTGGGAAAATGTGAGGTTATTCACTTTGGTAGGAAGATGAGAAAAACAGAGGATGGAATTCTCCCATTTTGAGACCAGGTACAGTGGCGGGCAGCTCCGGCATTGCCTGTCCTATTGGGCAGAATGGGGGTGAGGGGGGAATCCCACGCCAGATTCAGTGGTTGGAAAGTCATTAATTATGCACAGGCGAGTTCATCTCTGACTCTCATGGTGGGCTGCCTGCTGGTTCGCCTGCCCGCCTTCAGCTGGCGGGTTGGAAGGTCCCGGCGCCACATTTAAACAGCAGTCCAGCACATTCATATCACTCTCCAGCCACCTGTCTTCATCAGACAGTGCAGGATGTCAGCAACGCAGAGGTAAAAAGCTAGCAGTCTTAAGAAGGCAGCATCAGCTTTCAGTGCCAAGGCCTGGGCAGACGGTAACGCAGTGGTTAGCATTGTTGCTTCACAGTGCCAGGGTTCCAGGTTCGATTCCCGGCTTGGGTCACTGTCTGTGCGGAGTCTGCACATTCTCCCATTGTCTGCGTGGGTTTCCTCCGGTTGCTACGGTTTCCTCCCACAAGGGCTTGGCAGGGGTTGGGGGCCCTCGGCTGGGGGTGGAGGATCCTCCACAGGGGTGGGCCACCATGGGAAGGTGGCGTGAACCGCGCGCGGAACCACCATGCCAACCCCAGGATCGTGTGTACCCATTCTGTCCTTGCCCGCCTGCCCCATCAACCACCCATAACCCCCATTGACTGCCGAGGCCTCTGGCTGTGTGGCTGAGGCTTTTGCTAATAGGGAATTGGCAATCGTGGTTAGGTGAGCACTTCACACAATCAAAGTGGATTCCCATGGGTGGGCGGGCCATGTAGCATGTGGGAGTCATTGCCTAGCATCCCAATTACACCTTGATGCATGGACACATTGCCTGACACTGCGGGAGGCAACAGCATACACACAGCTGTCAACATCCGAACACCCAGGAGTTGGGACACAGCTCCGGGGACATGACCACGGCCGGAGGGTGGGTGAGTGCCACGGGGAGGGGGAGATGCCTGTAGAGATTGGCCAAGGGTTCAGAGGTCGGCCTGCATTGCAAAAGAAAGTGACAGAAGCATCATACTGGGTGTGCACAAGGGTATTTATTGTGTGTAACCCTGTACCCATGTGCTGGCTGTGAGACACAGCCTCATCAGAGGGGTGGAACTTGGGCAAGCTGGTGGCCACCGTTGCCACTCCATGGGACAGGTCCGGATAGCCACCCAGCACCCTTTCCTCCCGCTCGGTGTCCATAGGGCCCTGGGGTTCAACATTGGACGGAGGGGCAGCTGGTTCGAGCCCTGGCATCATCTGGCTCTGCCAGCCCTGGCGGTTCCTCATGGTCTGCACCATTGTGTCGACGGAGGGTTCCTCTTCCTCTAGTTAACCCTCTGGCAGGGCCTCACTCTCTGCATAGCCAGATTGTACAGGGCACAGCAAACTGCTTGCTAACCCTCTCCAGTGCAAATCGCAGAGAACCACCTGAGCAGTCCAGGCATCTGAATTGGATCTTCAGAAGTTCTATGGTCTGCGCTATGAGAGTGTGGTGGCATGAGCAGCATTGTACTTTTCCTTGACTGGAGTCTCAGGACGACGCAATGGAGCCATGAACCAGTGCTTAAGAGGGTGGCCCTTATCCCCCAGCATCCATCCCGGCACTTTGAGACCCCTCAACGATCCAAGGCATGTGGGAATGACTGAGAATGCAGGAGTCATGCAACTCCCAGGGAACCATGCACAAATGTGCAGGATGTGCTTTTGATCGTCGCGCACTAACTGCACATTAATGGAATGGAAGCCCTTGCGGTAGATGAACTCCAAGGATTTCTGCCAGGGAGCCTGCAAGGACATATGAGTGCAGTCAATTGCTCCCTGCACTCTTGGTAACCAGAGATAGCGCCAAAGCCCTTGAACCTGTGAGCCTAGATATCCTTGGCCAGAGCAAAGTTCACATAATGATGACAATAAAAGCAAAAAAATTCTGCAAATGCTGAAAATCTGAAATAAATACTGAAAATGCAGGTCTGGCAACTTCTGTTAGGAAAGCAACAGTGCTAATGCTTTGAGTCCGTTATTCAGGGCAAATTTAGAAATCAAGCTTCCAGGGGAACAATGTGTGTCTTGTGTAAATGACCTGGAGCCTGTTCGCTGTAGCGTACCAAGTGACTATGTGATCCAAGTAGTCCCAGAGCTCAGCTTAGTGGTCCTCCCACACTTCTGACTGTGAGGTCCACATAGCTCCTGGATTGCCTATCAGCTGTGACTTGCTTCCATTTCGCAGCAAGAATGTCTGCACTCTTGTGACTCCTGTCTGCCAGCCCTTGAACATAAATGGGAGTCTAGACATTGTTCCTGTTTTCATAGAAGACTATAGACAACAGTCACAAACCATTGCAGCCCCGACCTGTTCAATGTTTTTGCGAACCCCATAACCTGCAGTTTGTGCTCATCCCTTTCCAGTAACACATGTCCGATCCATATGACACCCTTGTTTGTCTACATTGTTGGGGCCCCATCTCCTACCCCCCCTCCCCCAATTCAGTTTTCTCTCTACCTTCCATTGTTTGACCTCTTTATCCATCCACTTCCTTGCTTACCATCGCGAACCCTCACCCTTCCATGCATAAGCCTCCTTCCACATTGTCCCCCCTATTGTTTGCCCTTCCCTAACTCTTCTCCTTGCACAGCCCTCCTCCCACATTGCCACCCCATTGTCTTTGCCATGCCACCACTGCACCCCCACTACTACAGCCCTGTTCAAATTTTGGATCATTATTGTGCTGACTGCATGAGTGCTGAGCAGATAAAAGTGTGTGGCACCAGCGTGGTGGTGGTGGTTGGGGGGGGGGGGGGGGGGGGGGGGGGGGGGGGGGCTGTAGGGCAGGATGTTCAGTGCATCAGGAACGGCGCAGCACCATGGCAAGCAGTCTTTGTTGCACTCACCTCAAAGTCTCTGGCGAACTGAGGGCTGTCTGTGCACGCCACTCATCAATCAGGTTTGACTCCAGTGTGATTTCCCGTTGGCGTGACGCAAGATTAGAAGGACTGGCAGGATGCCGCGGGGCAGTTGTTTTAATGAGCATTCATTCATGAGATGCAATTGGAATTCATGCCAACCTGCCAGCGGGATGACCAACCTGCCATTGGGAGATTTGCAACACGATTTTACGCCGACAGGTTTCTGACTTTCTGGCTCCCGCGAGATTCTCTGCATCTGCCCGCCACCAAACCCACCAAGGGTGGGTTGGGAGAAATCCGTCTCAAGTTCTTTAAAAACTGGTGGTAAAGCATTAAATGTTGGTTTCAGAGGAATTTAAGATTCCATGTACACAAACACAGCAAAGTTTTAAAAAAGCAGGTACAGCAAGCAGTTAGGAAGACAAATGGCATGTTTGCCTGTTATGACATGGGATTTGGAGCACATGATGAGAAGGTCCTGCTGCAACTGTAGAGACTTGGTGAAATCACACCAGAGCTACGGTGCACAATCTTGATCTCTGTAAACAAGGGAAGATATACTTGTCTTAAGGGGGAGTGCAACAAAAGTTTGATGTGATTGATTATCGAGGTGCAGGAGCTGTCCTACGAAAAAGATTGGTTCGGATGCACCTAAAACCTCAGGCGTTTCGAAGAGCAAGATGATTACATTGAAACGTATAAGATTCTGAGAGGCTTTCACAATATCAATGTTCTTCTTGCAGATGAGTCCAAGACAGGATAAGGAGTCAGCCATTTAGGACCGATAAGGAGAATTCTTCACTCAAGTTGGTGAAACTTTGAAGTACGCATATATATATATATATATATATATATAAAATTACGGCTGAGATCAAAAGATATTTGGATTTTCGGCAAAAGGATATGGGAATTGGGCAAGAAAGTTGAGTTGAGGTTGACGTTCAGCCATGATCTTGTTGAATGATGGAACAGGCTCAAGGGGTCACATGCCCTATATGTTCCAGAAGGTCAAGCCTCAACAGATGACAATAGTATATTTGATTAACCTAACAGGACAGCCAAAAGGTTTTAAACTACTGAGATGAGTAAAAGCAGTTGAGATATCTAAAGATAATTTTAACTGTAATTAAATGGAACAAATATCTTTCAATATTACCAAGGCTTTAATCATTACTAGTGAGAACTAACTCTAGTGTGTATGATTTGAGCCCTTAAAATGCTTTAAGTGTTTTAAATTCCAGGTATTTAAGTCGATGCACTTTGAAAATATTTAATTTAATAATATTTTTCAGTTAATAGGGTAAATTACAGATAATCTTTTCAAGTTCTGCAAAACCAAACTATTATAATTAAATAGTATTTTGTTTTAAACTGCTATACGAGGCTCAGCAAACTATAAGAAATATTCTTAAACTCTACATTCAGTTCCCTTCTTCAGCATTCTCTTTGACTAGCTGACAATGCCTTTCCTAATAATTTTTAGTGGTTCATTCAAGCATGTGCAAAGACCAGAAATAAACATGAACACCACAGTATTTCCTGCAAGTTCTTTACCTTTTTCCTCTCCTTTTCCAAAGCCCGCCACTGCTCATAACACTCTTCTAGTCGAATATGAAGTTCATTTGCTGGCCCACTGCGATTCTTCATAGGTCTGTACTTGGAAAAAGGTGGTGGAAAGCCAAAGTACGGTGTGGTCATATCGCTACCAAAAAGGTCATTCATAAAAGGGTGCAGCTGATTAAAATCATCGTAATGAAAAAAAGTCAATAAGTTCAGGGAATGGAAATGTTGAAGGAGGAAAAGGAAAACTGGTTGAAGAAAATCCATGTGGGCCAAATTGAGAAAAGTTTTGATTTTGCTTAAAATCAGGCATCATGAATGGGAATGGGGGTACAAAAGAGTGATTAATAAAATCAGACAAATTGCTACAATCCTGTTCTTGCTTTCTACAGTAACCATTATACTGTTGGTGATTTTGACTAAAGGTCCAGACTGAAAAGAATGTGGATACCACATTTTTCCGTCCTCTCTTATCATCTCTGTTGTTAGCACCATTGTGTCCATGTTTGTTAGGAAATCTGAAATATTTGCCTGGCTCATCGTTACCGGCATTGCGATGTGGTGTCCAGTTGGTACCAAAGCCTGTAGATTGATTTTCGATACTGATCATCTCTCGTCCCAGAAGATTCAATCTGCAATGATGTATTAGTCTTCTTTTGTTCTTGCACCTGAACACCAGCATTGGATGAACCCCAATCATTAATGGTATTGCTAGGAAATATTTGGCATCCATTGTGCCTCAAGGATTCCAATGGAGCTGCCGAAGATAATATGTAGGTTGAAGGGACACCAGAAATTGGTAACTGTGCTGGGGACCCGCTACTTCCAGCAGAAATAGTTGTCTGTGAACTTGTTGAAATTATGTTCCCATCTTTTCTAAACACCGGACTAGGCTCACCAGAGGAGCTCAACATGTGGCTGTCAGACCACAGCAAGCTGCTTTGGGAAGAATGAGGACTATATTCACCTCTCTGTGGCATAATATTTGTCAAATTAACATATTCAGATGTCCTGGGAAGGCCATCCAGGCAATTCTGATGAAGCTTTTCACACTGATTTTCAAAATTGCTTCGTAAATAAGAGCATGGTTTTCCTGTTTTGTAAAGTCTAAAGCAGATTTCGGTTCATGTCAGCTACAAAGCCATTCTCCTTGGAAAGCTGATGCCCATGAAAGTTCATTTGTGAAACAGAAGAGCTATTTTTAAGAGGACTGGCACTGAAGTCTTCATATCCCTTTTGTATTGGTTGCTTTTCCTGCAGCACCTTTCCCCACAGTTCACCAACATGTGGGCTGTAACTATTTTCAGAACTCCGGCTATGATCTTTAATTCCAAATGTTGAAAATTTATTCTCTCTAAATCGGTCAGTTTTGTACTGCTCCTTGCGTGCGTTTATATCACTAGTACTACAATTATTCCGGAAATTACGAGTAGCAAAATCAGAAACTCCCTTTCTGTTTCCTCATAACCTCGGTGAACAGCAATCAAATTCCTTAGTCTGTAAGGAGAACCCTTCTTTATGAGGCATGGTATTGTTTCTCACTGAAGAGACATCACCGGGCTGAGAATCACAATGATTGGTATCCTTATTAATCATGGCCATCCATGGTTCTGAAAGATTAAAACTTTGGAAACCCTGATAAAGTTCATCAAATGTTCCTGTTTCAGCTAACGCTTGAGAGTTTTCTTCATAGTATTGAGAAATACCTAAACGATTTGAAATTCTGTGATCCATGTTATTTTTCAAAGTATTTTCAATGGCATCTCCATTTGCAGTTGACCAAATTGACTGAAACAACCTAGAGGATGAACCCCTGCAGGAAATAGAACAATTACAATTGAAATACATAAACCTTATGAAGCATCAGCATGAACTTTGAAACCATGGTCGGGTTTTGATAGATAGCACTTCCTTAGCTTACTTCCATTTTTCAACAATATATTGAAGTCAGGTCATGACTGATAAAGTACACATGACACAAAGGGTGCGATCTGCCGGCCATGGAAAAGCATCTCGCCGAGGCGCAGTGTGGCCGGTGAAAGCCGGGAGACGCCGCTCCCAGGATCCACCCTGCTCGCAACGCCTCGTGAGATTCAACACAATCTCATGAGAGTTTGCAAGGAGAATCCTGCGCACAATGAGCAGGATCACTTTTTAGCAAACCTGAATATTATTAGAGTGAGGCAGTCAGCCTTACGCTAATGTGCAGATTCCCAAGGTAATTGAAGCTTTGGGATTCAATCCCTTCTCCTCGGGGACCTCGGATGAGCGCCGTTTGGTACTGGTCTCCATAAACAGGGACCAGATGGAATAGCACTTGTGGTGGTCTCCAAGGGGGTCAGAGGCCCCAGCTGCATGCCCTTTGGGCAGGATGATGCCCTGGCACAGCTGGTGCCTCCTGGGTAACCAAAAGTGCCAGCCTGGCAGTATCCAGGTGGCACTGTCAGCTGGAAGGGGTACTGCCATGGTGCCAAGCTGGCATTTTTTGCACACATGTGATTGGGCTATGGTTGCCCACTGAGGTTGCGGGGTACCCTCTCATGTTGCGTTTGGGATGGGAAGGGGTTGGGGACTTTTTTTTGTGCCTCGGAGATCAGGGGCGTCATTCTTCGACCCCCCAGCGGGTCAGAGAATGGCCGTTGGCCGCCGTGAATCCCGCCCCCGCCGGTTGCCGAAGTCTCCGAAGGGAGAAAAGTCGGCGGGGCGTTAATGGCGCCGCAGACGTCGGAGAATGGCACGGGTGTGCGCAAGGCAGCCGATTTTGGGCCTGCCGATATTCTCCCTTCCGGATGGGCCGAAGTCCCGTCGACGTGATGACCGGTCACGTCGACGTAAATCAAACCTCCTTTTCATCGGCGTGAACCTGTGCTCCAGGTTCACGCCGACCAGCGTGGAGGTGAGTGACGGCCTGGGGGGTTGGCCGCTGGGCAGGCGATGGCGTGGCCGCAGTCTGAATGTGTGGGGGAGAGGTGTGTGTAGGGTTTTGTGTGTGTGTGTGCGGCGGAAGGGTGGTTAGAGTGGGCTGGGCTCCGGGGGAGTGCCGGGAGGGGGATCCGTGCCGGGGAGGGAGATGGGGGGGGGTCCGTGCCGGGGAGGGGGATGGGTCCGTGCCAGGGAGGAGGATGGGGGGGGGGGGGTCCGTGCCGGGGAGGAGGATGGGGGGGTCCGTGCCGGGGAGGAGGATGGGGGGGTCCGTGCCGGGGAGGGGGATGGGGGGGGGGGGGGGGGTGTCGTGTCGGGGAGGAGGATGGGGGGTCCGTGCCGGGGAGGAGGATAGGAGGTCCGTGCCGGGGAGGGGGATGGGGGGGTCCGTGCCGGGGAGGGGGATGGGGGGGGGGGGGGGGGGTGTAGTGTCGGGGAGGAGGATGGGGGGTCCGTGCCGGGGAGGAGGATAGGAGGTCCGTGCCGGGGAGGGGGATGGGGGGGTCCGTGCCGGGGAGGGGGATGGGAGGTCCGTGCCGGGGAGGGGGATGGGAGGGTCCATGCCGGGGAGGGGGATGGGGGGTCCGTGCCGGGGAGGAGGATGGGAGGTCCGTGCCGGGGAGGGGGATGGGGGGGTCCGTGCCGGGGAGGAGGATGGGGGGGTCCGTGCCAGGGAGGGGGATGGGGGGGGGTCCATGCCGGGGAGGGGGATGGGGGGGGGCGGGGTCCGTGCCGGGGAGTGGGATGCGGGGTCCGTGCCGGGGAGGGGAATGGGGGGTCCGTGCCGGGGAGGAGGATGGGGGGGTCCGTGCCGGGGAGGGGGGTGGGGGGGGGGGGGGGGGGGGGTCCGTGCCGGGGAGGAGGATGGGGGGGGGGGGGGGTTCCGTGCCGGGGAGGGGGATGCGAGGGCAAGTGAGTTGGTCCACCTGGCCAGGTGCCAGCCTCCAACATGCGGTCCATGCCACCTGGCTGGGGGGAAGGAGGGGATATGGGCAATGATGACATGTCGTCGTCCCCCCCCAGGCCGTCATGTTTTCCGATCATCCAGCGATGTTGGCCGCCGTGGCGGCAGCCGCTAATGTCTATGTTGCCCTGGATGAGGAGGAGGAGGAGGAGGAGCGTGCCAGAGAGGCGGCGCAGGCTGCCGCAGAGGGGCAGGCGGCAGCGGCCCAGGCTGGAGGTGCACCTGACCGACAGGACGAGGAGGGGGAGGAGGACGTCGCGGCCCCACGGCAACGGAGGCACCCGAGGGCGCCCCGTGTGTACCGGCCCCGGCAGTCATACCAGGACCTCACGGACCGGGAATGCAGGAGACTCCGGATGAGGCGGGAAACCGTGGCACACATCTGCCACCTGCTGGCACACCTGTCACCGCAAGACACTGGCGGGGGACACCCTCTCCCCGTGTCCGTCAAGGTTACGGTGGCCCTGAACATTTATGCAACGGGGTCATTCCAGGCACCGAGTGGGGCCTGTCCGGCATATCGCAGTCATCGGTGCATCCGGGCAGTGACAGATGCCCTATATGCCATGGCGCACCGCTACATCCGCTTCCCTGTGGACCGGGCCAGCCAAGACGCCCGGGCCGTGGGCTTCTCTGCCGTGGCCAGGGCGCGATGGGATGCACGTCGCCGTGCGGCCACCTGCAGATAACAGGGCCGTGTTCACCAATAGGAAGGGGACCTATTCTATGAACATACAGGTGGTCTGCGACCACCGCATGATGATCCTGCACGTCTGTGCCCGTTACCCAGGCAGTGTACACAACTCATACGTGTTGTCGCGGTCATCCATCCCCGGCATGTACGAGGGACGCCATCCCCGGCTGAGGGGCTGGTTGCTGGGCAACAGGGGCTACCCATTGCGATCGTGGCTGTTGGCGCCTATACGGAGGCCACACAATGAGGCGGAGAACCGCTACAATGATGCCCATGTAGCGACAAGGGGAGTGATAGAGAGGTGCTTTGGCGTGCTGAAGATGCGTTTCAGGTGCCTGGACCTCTCTGGGGGCGCCCTCCAGTATCGGTCAGATAGGGTCGGCCGCATCATTGTGGTGTGCTGCGTCCTGCACAACATAGCCCAACAGAGGGGCGATGTGCCGCAGGCAGAGGAGGGCGGAGTGGAGGAGCAGCAGGAAGAGGCGTGGTCCTCCCCAGATGAGGGGGATGGGGGCAATGGTCAGGGCAGACGGGCTAGACACAGGCGGGTGGCTGTCCACCGTTACCGGCTGGCCCAGCGGGCACGGGACAGACTGATAGCCGCCCGCTTCACTGACTAGATGGGCGTGGGAATCGGGTAGTGTGGCCACAGACCGCACACCATGGCAACAGCCGACCACCCACACCCCCCACCCATCCACCCACCCAGCACCCTCACCCCCCTCCCCAACCCCACACACCCCACCCGCATGCACACCACCCCCCCCATTGCCGATCCACCTGCGGCACAATGGCCGGGCTCACACAGTTGCGGGTGGACGCGTGTCTATTGCAGGCCATGGAGGACGATGACAACCCGCCCTGCGATGAGCTCCTGGCTCCACATCGTTGGACTATGTCTGACCCATGGCCACAGTACCACCATCCACCCGGACCATCCCTGCATGCAGCTGTGACACTGCAGCGCACGGTCCCGTCCTCTGCCCGGGGGATGTTGATGGCGGCCCAGGGGGAACGGGGCAGACTCACCTGGGGCTGAGGTAAGACCACCCCTCACACACACACTTGCGCTCAACGTACATGACACCCCCGCACGCTTTGGACAGAGCACAAAGGCAGCTTCTGTAGGTGTAACATTGACTTTAATAACCAAAGGAGTTCATGCACGTGCCCTAGCCCCTAAAACTCATCTGTGCCCTGCACCCGTGCCAACTTACTCAGTGTCTAATTGTTTGGCCTTACGGGCCCTTTGACTACGTCTACGTGGTTCCCCAGACGGTACAGCAGAACTGGAGGTGGACTCCTGTGATTCCTGCCCTCTGACACAGGATCCCTTTGGCGGCCGTTTCCTGGGGCGTCCTGGCCTAGATGGGCCAGGCTGCGGCCCGGGCGACTGGGATGGCGAACTGCCAGCCTGTCCTGCCCGTTGCCCACCCGATGCACCTGGGACGGAAGGGGGGGGGGGGGGGAGTCCGAGGTGTCGCGGTGTTCCGGGACCTCCCCTACAGGGGGAGCCGGGACGGACCACACCACCTCCTCCTCCCTCGGGGTGCCCGATGGACCCCAGGCCGCTACATGGGTGGGGGATGCGAACGGACTGGCCATCCGTCGCCCCCCCCGACATCTGGCGCTGCCAGTCCTGGAGGCCCGTGCTGGTATCGACAGGGGTCTGCAGGTTTGCAGCCATGGAGCCCAGAGGGTTGGCAAACCCTGTCTGTGACTGTGCGACGCCGGCTCGCACATGGCCACTGGCGCCGATGCCCTCAGCGATGGCCTGCTGAGACTGGGCCATGGCCTGCAGAGACTGGGCCATGGCCTGCTGAGACTGGGCCATGGCGTTGAGCGCCACTGCCATCTGACGCTGGCACTGGCTCATGGCCTCCTGTGAGAGGGCAGCCATGTCCTGGGCCACAGACGCCGCCTGCACGGAAAGCCCCAGGCCTCGCAAACTGTTCCCCATGTCTGACACCGTCGCACTCATTGCCTCCACCGCGGACGCGACCCTTGCGGTGTCGGCCTGGGTGGCACACATGACCGGCACCACTCCCAGCTCCAAGACGCGGGTGGACTCCTCCACCTGCGACTGCAGCCGCCGCAAGCCGGCCGTCACCCTCTTCGCTTGTCTCCGCGTCGGTGGTTGCATCGGATCTATGTGTGGGTGTGGTAACTCCAGGAACCCGGGATCCATCTTGGCAGCAGATGTTCGCTTGGGCTGGGCTGCACTCCGACCGCCCGGCCCCTCTGCTGCTCCTACCTCCACCTGCTGTACCGGGACGGCTGTGTTATGCGCACCAGTGAGTGTACCAGACGCCTCATCACTAAAGTGCCCAACCGAGGTGAGTGTTTCTGCGATGGTGGAGGGTGTTGGTGACAGCAGTGGCGTTGTGTCGTGCTCTTCGTCCCACTCTGAGTCCATGGCACTTTGGGGTGGGGGTTCGTCTCCACCCATCCACTCTGAGTCACTGTCCGGTATTTCGTCTTCCTGGGTAGTGCTGTCCCGGGTAGTGCTGTCCCGGGTAGTGCTGTCCCGGGTAGGGGTGTCCCGGGTAGGGGTGTCCTTGGTAGTGGTGTCCTGGGTAGTGGTGTCTTGGGTAGTGGTGTCCTGGCTCGGCTGTGACGGGGGCCTGTGGCTGCCCCTCTCGTCGCTGGGTGGCACACGCCTGCGTCGTCGCACCCGCACGTGATGGGGGCGTCGTCTCCCTGTTGCTCCAGGTCTCTCCGTCTCCCGTGGTTTCCAAGGGACATCCTGCGGGCGTCGCATGCCGGAGGGTCCGGGTCTCTCCGTCTCCCGTGGTGTGCGAGGGGCATCCTGCTGGCATCGCATGCCGGAGGGTCCGGGTCTCTCCGTCTCCCGTGGTGTGCGAGGGGCATCCTGCGGGCGTCGCATGCCGGAGGGTCCGGGTCTCTCCGTCTCCCGTGGTGTGCGAGGGGCATCCTGCGGGCGTCGCATGCCGCATGGTCCTGGTCTTTCCGTCTCCCGTGGCCTCCGAGGGGCATCCTGCGGGCTGTCTGCATCTGCGGGGATAGGTGCCTCGACGTTTGGTCCTGCGATACACAATGAAGCATGCATGGTTAGACACGCAGGCAGTGATCAGGTGATATGGGGGAGGGGGATATAGGGGAGGGGGGATATGGGGACGGGCTGTCGGTGGCTCACTTGCTAGTACGCCCCCGACCTCTTCATCAGCAACCTCCCGGTCCTCGGGTCCGCCAGCTAGTTCCAGGGCCCTTTCCTCGTGTTCGGTCAGTGGCCTCTCATCAGCGGGGCCTCCTCCAGTCCTCACATGCTCCCTATTGTTGTGTGCGCGCTTCTCCTGTGGGGGGTGGTGGCAGGGGTAAAAGGCAACAGTGTTAGGCAGGTATATGAATGCACGCCATCGGTTGCGCGTGTATTGCAGAGGTTAAGGTAAGGGCTGGTTTCACTTGGGGATATGGGGGAGGGGGGAATATGGGGGAGGGGGGAATATGGGGGAGGGGGGAATATGGGGGAGGGGGGAATATGGGTGAGGGGGGAATATGGGGGAGGGGGGAATATGGGGGAGGGGGGATATTGGGGAGGGGGGATATGGGGGAGGGGGGATATGGGGGAGGGGGATATGGGTGAGGGGGATATGGGTGAGGGGGGATATGGGGGAGGGGGGATATGGGGAGGGGGATATGGGGGATATGGGGAGGGGGGATATGGGGGAGGGGGGATATGGGGAGGGGGGATATGGGGAGGGGGGGATATGGATATCGGGCGAGGGGGGGGGGGGAAGCTCACCCTGCCTGCTCTGACGAGGTCGTTCACCTTCCTGTGGCACTGGGTGCCTGTCCGTGGTGTCAGGGCCGCAGCGGTGACGGCCTCTGCCACCTCCCTCCACAGACGCCGGCTGTGGCGTGGGGCAACTCTGCGGCCGTGCCCGGGATACAGGGCCTCCCTCCTCTGCTCCACTGCGCCCAGGAGTGCCTCCACATCCCCTGACTGGAACCTCAGGGCTGAGCGGCGGCCAGCCATCCAGTCGGGTGTTCCGGTCGGGTGTTCCGGTCGGGTGGGGGGGAGCAGCGCGTCCATATGAGCCGTCACGCCGTGCGGCGTGTATGACGCTGCACGGCGTGAACCACGTGCGCAAGCGCGGATCCCGTCACGTCGCTGCTAGCCCATTTCGGGCCGGAGACTTTGCAACGATTTTTCCGGCGTGACGCAAGTCAGATTTGCGCCGTTTTTTGCGCCCATCGGCGGACTTTGCGCCAATAACGGAGAATTTCGCCCCGGGACACCATTTAAAAATGGTGTCCCGATTTCTTGCTACAATGGAGCGTTCCGGCAAGCGGAGCTCCCCATTGTAATAAATTGGGCTATGTGCGGCCTCAGCTGCGCATTCCCTGTTTTGGCCCCTTATTCAACGTGAGTCACAATAAATAGCCGTGTGTTTCTCGGCACTGCGAGTGCTGGGAAACATGTGGCTAAACACGCTTGCTAGGGGGACTTTGTTCCCTTTTGGGAAGATCGCGCCCAATATTTCTCATGATAGCAGCTGCTGAAAGAAACGGACTGCGTAAATTCCAGGTACACTGACAGAGCTGTTAGGGAGTTCCAGTATTTTTAAAAATAAATTTAGAGTACCCAATTATTTTTTTTCCAATTAAGCGCCAATTTAGCGTGGCCAATCCACCTACCCTGCACATCTTTCGGTTGTGGGGGTGAAACCCACAGATACCGGGAGTGAAACCCACAGATATTGGGAGAATGTGCAAACTCCACACGGACAGTAACCTAGGGCCGGGATTCGAACCCGGGTCCTCAGCGCCGTACGCAGCAGTGCTAACCACTGTGCCACATGCCGCCCTTAAGTTCCAGTATTTTGACCCAATGACATTGAAGGAACGGCAATATATTTCCAAGTCGGGGGAACCTTAGAGGAAAAATTGCAGGTGGTGATGTACCCAAGCATCTGCTGCCCCTGCCCTACTAAGTGGCACAGGCCATGGGTTTGAAAGGTTCTGTTGAACAGATTTGACAAGTTGCTGCAGTGCACTTCGTATTGATTTATTGATTGATTGATATTTATTGTCACATGTACCAAAGTACGCTGCCACTGTACTTCGGTACATGTGACAATAAATATCTATCAATCAATCAATCAATACGAAATGCACTGCAGCAATTTGTCAAGTCTTTTCAACAGAACCTTTCAAACCTGTGACACTTAGAATGACAGGGGCAGCAGATGCTTGGGTACATCACCACCTGCAATCTTTCCTCTAAGATTACCCTGACTTGGAACAATATTGCTGTTCCTTCACTATCATTGGGTCAAAATACTGGAACTCCCTATATGTTACATACTGCTGTCACTGTGCATCAGTAGTGGGGGAGTGAATGCTAAGGTCAGGATAATAATAATCACTTATTGGGGTGCTGATCAAGTAGACTGTTTTTTCCTGGAGGCATTTTGTGTATTAATTCGGCTGCACTATTCCAGTCAAGTGGAGAGTGGTCCATCACACTCCTGACTTGTGTCTTGAGCAAAGGGGCGCCATATTCCCCTCCTACTAGCAGCAAGATTCATGGCGTGCAGGAGCATAAGATTTGGAATAATGGGAAAAGTCAGCTTTCCGTTATCGGGAATTTAGTTCGGAATTTTGCTCTCCCAATTTTGATGGTGGCTCAACTCTCTGGCTGATCTAGGTCAGAAGACGTATTTGCATCTCATAAATGCTCATTAATAGGCTATGTTTGCTGGCAGTTTGGGTGAGTAAGGGAGTGTTAATTTCTTCATTAAAAACTATTTTGTCTGTAGTTAGTATCTAACTGAAATCTAAATTTACAGGCTTTAAGCAGGGTTTCAGGGATCTGCTAGAAGTGCAGCTAAGTTAGATAATTAAGGAAAGTAGCTTAAACCGGTTTTTCAGTAACTGGGGTCAGCTAACTTCTTAGTTTGAGAAGGATATATTGGGGGAGGGAGGGGCGGGGGGGGGCACGCTGGTGTGATTTGGTGCAAGTCCTGACAAGCGGGGACCTGGCGCTTTGTACTCCGAGCGGGGTACAAGGGAATGAGTACCCACTCTATAACTTGTCTCCAGGATGCTGAGGGAGGATCCTTCAGGGAAGGTGGGGATTAGGGGGCGCGATTCTCCACTCCCACGCCGAAGTGGCCGCGCCATCGTGAACGCCGTCGTCGTTCACGACGGCGCGGAACGGCCCCGGTCCCGACCGATTCAGGCCCTGACAATGGGCCAGAATCAGGGCCGCGTCATCTACACGCGCCAGGCCTTGTCGCCCGCGTAAAAGCGGCGCCGCATAGATGACGCGGCCGGCACCGCATAACGGGCATCATCTGCGCATGCGCGGGTTGGCCAGCGCCAACTCGCGCATGCGTGGTTGCCGTCCTCTCTAAGTCCGCCCCGCAAGAAGATGGGGGACGGATCTTGCGGGGCCGCGGAAGGAAGGAGGTTCTCCTTCAGAGAGGACAGCCCGACAATCGGTGGGCACCGATCACGGGCCACCCTACATTTCAGGTAAAGCCCGGTGCAAGATCCCCCCTCGCCCCCCCACAGGCCGCCCCCCCCAGCGTTCATGCACCGCTCACGACTGCAGCGACCAGGTGTGGACGGCGCCGAGGGGAACCCGCCGTTTTGGCCTGGCCGCTCGGCCCATCCAGGCCTTAGAATAGCGGGGGGGGGGGGCGGTAAATCGCCATTTTCGGTGTCACCGGCAAGATACCCTGGGCGCGATTCTCCACTCCCACGCCGGTTGGGAGAATCGCCTGGGCCGCCAAAATTTCCGGGGACGCCGGTCCGACATCCTCCCGCGATTCTCCCAAGCGGCGGGAACGGCCCGGTCGAGTTTCACGGGCCGCAGGCCGGAGAATCGCCGGAGCACCCAAAATGCCGATTCTCCGGCACCCCCGCTATTCTGAGGCCCGGGTGGGCCGAGCCGCCATGCCAAAACGGCGGGTTCCCCCCGGCGCCGTCCACACCTGTTCGCTGCAGTCGTGGGCGGTGCGTGAACGCTGGGGGGGGGGGGGGCGGCCTGTGGGGGGGCGAGAGGGGATCCTGAACCGGGCTTCACCTGGAATGTGGGGTGGCCCGCGATCGGTGCCCACCGATCGTCGGGCCATCCTCTCTGAAGGAGGACCTCCTTTCTTCCGCGGCCCCGCAAGATCCGTCCCCCACCTTCTTGCGGGGCAGATTTAGAGAGGACGGCAACCACGCATGCGCGGGTTGGCGCCGGCCAACCCGCGCATGCGCGGATGACGCCCGTTATGCGGCGCCGGCCTGTCATCTATGCGGCGCCGTTTTTACGCGGGCGACAAGGCCTGGCGCGTGTAGATGACGCAGCCCCGATCCTGGCCCATTGTCAGGGCCTGAATCAGTCGGGACCGGGGCTGTTCCGCGCCGTCGTGAACCTCGACGGCGTTCACGACGGCGCGGCCACTTCGGCGTGGGAGTGGAGAATCCCGCCCCCTTTCTTTTTAAAAAAAATGTTTATTCAAAGTTTTTCCAACAAAAATTTTCAACCAATTAAACCCCCCCCCCAACAGAAAAGAGAAAGAGAAAAGAACAGAACAGAACATAAACGTATCAATCATACTACAGAACTTATACAATGGGTTTTTCCTGCACATAACACTCCCATATGCTTTTTTACAAGTACCCCTAGGGAAAAAACCCTCCCACCCACCCCCCCAAATCCCCCCCCCCCCCCCCCCCCCCCGGAAAGAGACACCCCCCTCCTCCCTGGGTTGCTGCTGCTGACAGGCCTCATTCTAACGCTCCGCGAGATAATCTAGGAATGGTTGCCACCACCTCAGAAGAACCCCTGCGCAGACCCTCTCAAGGCAAACGTTATCCTCTCGAGCTTAATGAACCCTGCCATGTCATTTATCCAGGCTTCCACACTGGGGGGCTTCACGTCCTTCCACATGAGCAAGATCCTCCGCCGGGCTACCAGGGACGCAAAGGCCAGAATACCGGCCTCTTTCGCCTCCTGCACTCCCGGCTTGTCCGCCAGCCCAAATATTGCCAGCCCCCAACTTGGCTTGACCTCGACTTTCACCACCTTGGACATAGTCTTCGTGAAACCCCTCCAGAACCCATCCGGTGCCAGGCACATCCAGAACATGTGGGCATGATTCGCCGGGCTTCCCGAGCGCCTCCCGCATCTGTCCTCCATCCCAAAGAACCTACTCAGCCTCGCCCCTGTCATATGCGCTCTGTGAATGACCTTAAACTGTATCAGGCTGAGCCTGGCACATGAGGAAGAGGAATTAACCCTAGTCAGGGCATCAGCCCACATACCCTCTTCAATCTCCTCCCCCAACTCCTCCTCCCACTTGCCCTTCAGCTCCTCTACCAAAGCCTCCCCCTCTTCTTTCATCTCCTGATATATCGCCGAGACCTTGCCTTCTCCGACCCATACACCCGAAATCACCCTGTCCTGAATCCCCTGTGCCGGGAGCAACGGGAATCCCCTCACCTGCCGCCTCACAAACGCCCTCACTTGCATATACCTGAACGCATTTCCCGGGGGTAACCCAAACTTCTCCTCCAGGGCCCCTAGGCTCGCAAACGTCCCATCTATAAACAGGTCGCCCATCCTTCTGATCCCTGCCTGATGCCAGCTCCGAAACCCCCCGTCCATCCTTCCTGGGACGAATCGATGGTTCTCCAGGATCGGGGACCACACCAAGGCTCCCATCTCACCCCTATGTCGTCTCCACTGCCCCCAGATCTTTAGCGTTGCCGCCACCACCGGACTCGTGGTGTACCTTGTCGGCGAGAGCGGCAGCGGTGCCGTCACCAGCGCCCTCAGGCTCGTTCCTTTGCAGGACGCCACCTCCAACCTCTTCCATGCCGCCCCCTCTCCCTCTATTACCCACTTACGGATCATCGCCACGTTGGCTGCCCAATAATAGCCACCCAGATTCGGCAACGCGAGCCCTCCCCTGTCCCTACTATGCTCCAGATACCCCCTCCTTACCCTCGGGGTCTTCTTTGCCCATACAAAACCCATGATGCTCCTACCTACCCGCTTAAAAAAGGCCTTGGTAATCATTATAGAAAGGGCAGATATCCTTTCTAACCTCAGTCTTCTTAAAGAGAACCTCTCTTTGTTCTGAAGAGCTTCCTGGAAAGACCTGGGGCGAGATTCTCCGACCCCCCGCCGGGTCGGAGAATCGGCGGGTTGGCGTGAATCCCGCCCCCGCCGGTTGCCGAATTCTCCGGCACCGGATATTCGGCGGGGGCGGGAATCGCGCCGCGTCGGTTGGTGGCCCCCGCACCCCCCTGCGATTCTCCGGCCCGGATGGGCCGAAGTCCCGCAGCTAGAATGCCTGTCCCGCCGGCGTAGATTAAACCACCTACCTTACCAGCGGGACAAGGCGGCGCGGGCGGGCTCCGGGGTCCTGGGGGGGTGGGGGGCGCGCGGGGCGATCTGGCCCCGGGGGGTGCCCCCACGGTGACCTGGCCCACGATCGGGGCCCACCGATCCGCGGGCGGGCCTGTGCCGTGGGGGCACTCTTTTCCTTCCGCCTTCGCCACGGTCTCCACCATGGCGGAGGCGGAAGAGACTCCCTCCACAGCGCATGCGCGAGGATGCCGTGAGCGGCCGCTAATGCTCCCGCGCATGCGCCGCCTGGAGATGTCATTTCCGCGCCAGCTGGCGGTGCACCAAACGCCTTTTCCACCAGCCGGCAGGGCGGAAATTAGTCCGGCGCGGGCCTAGCCCCTTAAGGTTGGGGCTCGGCCCCCGCAAGATGCGGAGGATTCCGCACCTTTGGGGCGGCGCGATGCCCGACTGATTTGCGCCGTTTTGGGCGCCAGTCGGCGGACATCGCGCCGATACCGGAGAATTTCGCCCCTGGAGTGGGATTCTCCGTTGGCCGATGCGGAATCGCGAAATGTGATTGGGCGGAGAATCGGTCGTGAAGCCACAATGTCCTGGTGGCCCTGGTACATGGCTGCCTGTGATAGGGCAGCCCTGTCTGGTGCCTCGGCCACCGCCTGCACAGAGTACCCCCAGACCTTGGATATCTTGACCCATGGCCAAAGCCTTCGCCCCACCGCCCTCCCCCATAGCATCTACCACCCGTGCGGTATTGGCCTGGGTGGCACACATTGTCGGCACCACCTCCTACTCCTGCAGGTGGTTTGACTGCTCCAACTGCACCTGCAGGCGCTGGATAGTTGCCATCACTCCCTCATGCAGTCCCTGGCTCTGTGTCTCCACTATAGGTGGGACCGCCCTTTCCAAAAGTGCCCTCGGGAGCGGGACATGTTAGCGAGTTTACACCCTGCCCCTCTCAAGTCCAACGTAAAACTCGATCCCCTGAAAAAAATGTTTCTAAGTGCCACCGAATACCACGTGAGCAGCAGGAAGCACCCCCAATTCTCCGCTGGTGGGAGCACTTGTAGTCAAAACAGAAAAATTGCACCCATAAAGACATTTCAGTGCGAATGAGTAAAAACAGGAGAATTGCGGCCATAAACAGACATTGCAGTGAGACTTTGAACAAAGTGGGGATGTTGTGTGATTAAGGGAGTTAGATGAGTTGGGGAAGCAGGGAGGTGCTCCTTTGCTTTTGCCTTCTGGAATTTTTTTACCTTACAGGAATTTGTTGTTGCTCTACTATGGGTTAGAAGCTAGCTGTTCGGGGAGTATCTGGTAAGTGGTCTATTCTGTTCCTAAGGTTTAAAAATAATACAAACATTGGTGGTAAGGGTAACAAAATAATTTTTGAAAGTCAAAGCTGTGGTATGTGGGAGATCCTGGATGCCAGTGTGATCCAGGGCAAACACACCTGAAATAAGTGTTTGTGATCAGAGGACCTTTGGGTCAGAGTTAGAGAGTTGCAGACTCATCAGGGAGGGGGAATGTTACTTGGCTATTTTATACCTGGGGCGCGATTCTCCGACCCCCCATCGCGCCGCGCCGGTCGGCGGAAATCGCGCTGGTCGGCGGGCCCACCCCCGGCGATGCTCCGGTCCGCGATGGGCCGAAGTCCCGCCGCTGTCAACCCACGCCAGCCGGCGTGGATTGAACCACCTTTCGAACGGCGGGACAAGGCGGCGCGGGCGGGTTCCGGGGTCCTGGGAGGGTGACGCGGGGCGATCTGGCCGCGGGGGGGGGGGGGCCCCACAGTGGCCTGGCCCGCGATCGGGGCCCACCGATCCGCGGGCGGGCCTGTGCCGTGGGGGGCCTGTGCCGTGGGGGCACTCTTTTCCTTCCGCCTTCGCCATGGTCTTCATTATGGCTGAGGCGGAAGAGACCCCCTCCACTGCGCATGCGCGGGGATGCCGTGAGCGGCCGCTGACGCTCCCGCGCATGCGTCGCACGGCAAAGTCATTTCCGCGCCAGCTGGCTGGGCGCCAAAGGCCTTTCCCGCCAGCCGGCGGGGCGGGAATCAGTCCGGCGTGGGCCTAGCCCCTCAAGGTGAGGGCTCGGCCCCTCAAGATGCGGAGAATTCCACGCCTTTGGGGCGGCGCGATGCCGGACTGATTCGCGCCGTTTTTGGCGCCGGTCGGCGGACATCGCGCCGACAGCGGAGAATCCCGCCCCAGGAGTCAATCATACCTCTAAGGATTTGGTCAGTGATCTGTGACTGCAAGTGAAGCAAGTAAGGGTACACAGAGGGGAGGAGCCTCAGCCTTTGTCCACTGGTTGTGAGGTTCAGCTTGTTATGATGAGAGTTAGGGGCTGCAGGATGGATAAGCTGACCGACCAGGATTTGGGACACCTGCTCAGGGCTGGAGAGGAACTTGCAGGGGATGGGGGAAGGATCCAGTTGTCAGGGTCAACCACATGGCTATGGGTCTGGAGTCACATGTAAGACCAGGCCAGGGAAGAATGGCAGATCACCTTCTCAGAAAGACATTAATGAATCAGATGTGTTTCAACGGGAATCCAGTAGTTTTATGATCAGTATTATTGAGATTTCATCCCTAAGGCCTTTTTCAAGCGGGTGAATAAGATTATTTCGAGCTTTGCGTGGGCGAATAAAACCCCGCGAGTGAAGAAAGTGTTTTTCTGGAGCGCATTCGGGGGGGGGGGGGGGGGGGGGGGTTGGCGCTGCCGAACCTCTGCAATTACTACTGGGCGGCTAATATAGCCATGATTAGGAAGTGGGTAGTGGGGGACGGGTCGGCATGGGAGCGGATGGAGGCGACGTCATGTAAAGACTTCAGTTTGGGAGCACTGGTAACGGCACCTCTGCCGTTCTCGCCGGCCCGTTACTTCAGAAGTCCGGTGGTATTGGCGGCTCTGAGGGCAATGGAGGAGATATAAGAGAGTAGAGGGAGCATCGATTTGGACCCCGATTTGTAATAACCATAGGTTTGTACCGGGTATGCTAGATGGCGGGTTCCGGAGTTGGCAGAGGGCAGGAATTAGAAGGATGAGGGATCTATTTATAGACGGGAGCTTTCCCAGCTTGAAAGCTTTAGAGGATAAATTTAAATTGCCAGCAGGGAACGGTTTTAGGTATTTGCAGGTGCGAGACTTCCTGAGAAAACAGGTGCCGACTTTTCCGCTGCTGCCGCCACGGGGGATACAGGATAGAGTAGTTTCCAGTACCTGGATGGGAGAGGGGAAGGTATTGGATATTTACCAGGATCTTTCGAAGGAGGAGGAAACCTCGGTGGAGGAGCTTATGGGCAAGTAGGAGGACGAGCTTGGAGGAGAGGTAGAGGTGGGTCTATGGGTGGATGCCCTAAGCAGGGTTAATACCTCCTCATCATGCGCGAGGCTTAGCCTGATACAATTTAAGGCAGTCTACCGGGCACACATGACAGCGGCTAGGATGACTAAGTTCTTCAGGGTTGAGGATAGGTGTGCGAGGTGCGCGGGAAGCCCAGCAAATCATGTCCACATGTTTTGGGCATGCCCGAAGCTTAGAGGCTTTTGTCAGGGTTTTGCTAAGGCAATGTCCATGGTACTAAAAACACGGGTGGTGCCAAGTCCGGAGGTAGTGATCTTTAGAGTGTCGGAAGATCCGGGAGTTCAGGGGGCGAAAGAGGCCGACGTCTTGGCCTTACATGATGTCTCCGAACGGGTAGAGGGCATCCTGAAGGGGGAGGGCAAACAGGCAGAGATCGTTGTACATATTGGTACTAACGACATAGGCAGGAAGGGGCATGAGGCCCTGCAGCAGGAGTTCAGGGAGCTAGGCAGAAAGTTAAAAGACAGGACCTCTAGGGTTGTAATCTCGGGATTACTCCCTGTGCCACGTGCCAGTGAGGCTAGAAATAGGAAGATAGAGCAGCTAAACACGTAGCTAAACAGCTGGTGTAGGAGGGAGGGTTTCCGTTATCTAGACCACTGAAAGCTCTTACGGGGCAGGTGTGACCTATATAAGGACGGGTTGCATCTAAACCGGAGAGGCATAAATATCCTGGCCGCGAGGTTTGCTAGTGTCACACGGGAGGGTTTAAACTAGTATGGCAGGGGGGTGGGCACGGGAGCAATAGGTCAGAAGGTGAGAGCATTGAGGGAGAACTAGGGAATAGGGACAGTGGGGCTCTGAAGCAGAGCAGACAGGGAGAAGTTGCTGAACACAGCGGGTCTGGTGGCCTGAAGTGCATATGTTTTAATGCAAGAAGTATTACGGGTAAGGCAAATGAACTTAGAGCTTGGATTAGTACTTGGAACTATGATGTTGTTGCCATTACAGAGACCTGGTTGAGGGAAGGGCAGGATTGGCAGCTAAACGTTCCAGGATTTAGATGTTTCAGGCGGGATAGAGGGGGATGTAAAAGGGGAGGCGGAGTTGCGCTACTGGTTAGGGAGAATATCACAGCTGTACTGCGGGAGGACACCTCAGAGGGCAGTGAGGCTATATGGGTAGAGATCAGGAATAAGAAGGGTGCAGTCACAATGTTGGGGGTTTACTACAGGCCTCCCAACAGCCAGTGGGAGATAGAGGAGCAGATAGGTAGACAGATTTTGGAAAAGAGTAAAAACAACAGGGTTGTGCTGATGGGAGACTTCAACTTCCCCAATATTGACTGGGACTCACTTAGTACCAGGGGCTTAGACGGGGCGGAGTTTGTAAGGAGCATCCAGGAGGGCTTCTTAAAACAATATGTAGACAGTCCAACTAGGGAAGGGGCGGTGCTGGACCTGGTATTGGGGAATAAGCCCGGCCAGGTGGTAGATGTTTCAGTAGGGGAGCATTTCGGTAACAGTGACCACAATTCAGTAAGTTTTAAAGTACTGGTGGACAAGGATAAGAGTGGTCCTAGGATGAATGTGCTAAATTGGGGGAAGGCTAATTATAGCAATATTAGGCGGGAACTGAAGAACATAGATTGGGGGTGGATGTTTGAGGGCAAATCAACATCTGACATGTGGGAGGCTTTTAAGTGGCAGTTGAAAGGAATTGAGGACCGGCATGTTCCTGTGAGGAAGAAGGATAAATACGGCAATTTTCGGGAACCGTGGATATCAAGAGATATTGTAGGCCTCGTCAAAAAGAAAGAGGCATTTGTCAGGGCTAAAAGGCTGGGAACAGACGAAGCCTGCGTGGAATATAAGGAAAGTAGGAAGGAACTTATCAAGGAGTCAGGAGGGCTAGAAGGGGTCACGAAAAGTCATTGGCAAATAGGGTTAAGGAAAATCCCAAGGCTTTTTACACGTACATAAAAAGCAAGAGGGTAGCCAGGGAAAGGGTTGGCCCACTGAAGGATAGGCAAGGGAATCTATGTGTGGAGCCAGAGGAAATGGGGGAGGTACTAAATGAATACTTTGCATCAGTATTCACCAAAGAGAAGAAATTGGTAGATGTTGAGTCTGGAGAAGGGTGTGTAGATAGCCTGGGTCACATTGAGATCCAAAAAGACGAGGTGTTGGGTGTCTTAAAAAATATTAAGGTAGATATGTCCCCAGGGCCTGATGGGATCTACCCCAGAATACTGAAGGAGGCTGGAGAGGAAATTGCTGAGGCCTTGACAGAAAACACAGGTGGAGAAGGTAGTCAAGAAGGCATACGGCATGCTTGCCTTCATTGGCCGGGGCATTGAGTATAAGAATTGGCAAGTCATGTTGCAGCTGTATAGAACCTTAGTTCGGCCACACTTGGAGTATCGTGTTCAATTCTGGTCGCCACACTACCAGAAGGAAGTGGAGGCTTTCGAGAGGGTGCAGAAGAGATTTACCAGAATGTTGCCTGGTATGGAGGGCATTAGCTATGAGGAGCGGTTGAATAAACTCGGTTTGTTCTCACTGGAACAAAGGAGGTTCAGGGGCGACCTGATAGAGGTCTACAAAATTATGAGGGGCATAGACAGAGTGGATAGTCAGAGGCTTTTCCCCGGGGTAGATGGTTCAATTACTAGGGGGCATAGGTTTAAGGTGAGAGGGGCAAGGTTTAGAGTAGATGTACGAGGCAAGCTTTTTTACGCAGAGGGTAGTGGGTGCCTGGAACTCGCTACCGGAGGAGGTGGTAGAAGCAGGGACGATAGTGACATTTAAGGGGCATCTTGACAAATACATGAATAGGATAGGAATAGAGGGATACGGACCCAGGAAGTGTAGAAGATTGTAGTTTAGTCGGGCAGCATGGTCGGCACGGGCTTGGAGGGCCGAAGGGCCTGTTCCTGTGCTGTACATTTCTTTGTTCTTTGTTCTTTGTTTACCTCCCTGGTAGCCCGGAGGCGGATCTTGTTAATATGGAGGGACTCGAAGCCCCTGAGTGTAGAGACCTGGTTTAGTGACATGACTGGGTTTCTCAGTCCCGAGAAATAAAGTTCGCCTTAAAGGAGTCAATGTTAGGGTTCACCCGGAGGTGGCAGCTGTTCGTCGACTTTCTCGGGGAAAATTAAAAGCAGATGCAGTATTCCAAGGGGTTGGGGGTGGCTGATTGCTGTTGAATGGTTGAGGTACATGAAGATTGGGCTGGGGGGGGGAAATGTTTATTTTACTATGTTGATGTCATTGTTTATGTTACTGTTGTAAAAATTTTCAAATACCTAAATAAAATACAATTTTTAAAAAACTATTATTGAGATGAGACTTTTTAACCAAGCTTTTTAAAAAATTACTTTAATTTAAATTCCAGAAGCTGCTATCATAAGGTTTGAACTTGTTTCTCTGGAGTATTAAGTCAGGGCTGCGGGATTACTAGCCTATAACATTACATCACCGTTCCCTTGATGTAATATCTTGCACATATAAAAATTATTAGATGAATCTGACTACTATTAAAATCATTCCAGCTTTTGGGAGGTGGTGTTCAAGAGCTTGTCGGGGATTGTGGGGGTTAGGATGACGCTGTGCCTCTGGTTGCAATTTTTGGGGTGTCGGAGGCGCCGGGGCTACAGGAGTGGAAGGGGGGGGGGGCAATGTTGTGGCCTTCGCCTCTCTGACTGCCCGGCGATGGATATTATTGAACTGGAGGTCGGCAGCACCGCCAGGCGCCGTAGCATGGTTGGGGGATTTGCATGGAATTTTTAAGCTGGTGAAGATAAAGTATGCCGTTAGGGAGTCGGAGGAGGGGTTTTCTGTGCCATGGAGGCTGTTTCTGCCCGTATTTGAGGAATTGTTTGTCACCGGTTGGAGGAGGAAGGTGGGGGATTAGGGATTAAAAGAGGGAAAAATGAACAAACTCTGTCATGTTTCATGTTTATTTTGATGTGTGTGTTTGGAATAAAATATATTGAAACAAAACATTTTACAGTAACAAAGGAAAGATTCTACAGCAACATAGGCTTGCCACCATAGCAGGAGCTTAAGGACGTGATCTACTGGCTGCATCATGCTCGAACAGGAGCGCGATGCAGCCGGTAGATGCTGGGTGAAGTCTCCCGCGAGCTTCCCAGCAACCAGTGAGCCTCGTGACGTTGGGATTATAGGACCCCCCCATAATGTGCATGACCAAGTCGTGCTCGCTTAAGTCAGTTTTAAACCAAATTCAGCATGCTCACCCGGGATCTACCAACTTCCCGGATCTACTGGCCCACACATAAGTAGACCAGGCGGAAGGGCAGCCGGGAGGTCTCCCAGGCTATTGGAGGCCCCTGGTGATCAGGGACAGTGCAAGGTGGCTCCATGGCCCTTCCCCTGGAAGGCGGACATGTTGGCACTGCCAGGCTGGCACATTGGTACTGCCATCATGGCATTGCCCATGGGTGGGGTTCATAGAATCATTGAATTTACAGTGCAGGAGGCCATTGAGTCTGTACCGGCTCTTGGAAAGAGCACCCTAACTAAGCCACACATCCACCCTATCCCCGTAACCCAGTAACCCCAGCTAACATTTTTTAGACACTAAGGGGCAATTTAGCATTGGCCAATCCATCTAACCTGCACATCTTTGGACTGTGGGAGGAAACCGGAGCACCCGGAGGAAACCCACGCAGACACGGGGAGAACGTGCAAACTCCGCACAGACAGTGCCCCAAGCCGAGAATCGAACTTGGGACCCTGGAGCTGTGATGCAACTGTGCTAACCACTGTGGGAGATTCTCAAGCTTACTTAAAGGTCGGGGCACTCTTTCACAATGGCCCCCCAATCTCTGAGGAGCTCGTCTGGCCAGTGAGTTCAGCTCCCCAGTGATGAAAATAATTCTAACTGTGGGCTAAATCGGTGATAAACTCCCCAGGGCCCAACAATGTGACTCTTCATTTGATAGCAATGGAGAACTCGCCAACAGAGCGGGTGGGCAACTCCCAGCAAAACCTGCCACAATGACACTTAGAAACCTTTCCGTTCGATACTGCCCTTAAGATTAGGTCATTCAGGATAAAGAATTTAATGTTATATTCTCCTGTAAATGCCTCTGCAAGACTAGCATTTGTGCCCATCCCTAATTTCCACTGAGAAGATGACAGTGAGCCACCTTTTTGAACCGCCAGTGTAGGTGCACCCACAGTGCTGTTAGGGAGAGTTCCAGGATTTTGATCGAACAACAGTGAATTTCATTGCACCTTTCCAAGGAGGTTATGTGCACTTCAACGCAAACGTGGCCACACAGCCTAGGTGTGTACGAAGTACACTAAAGCTGCATTGATCAGGCCCAGTCTAGGAGACCATCATAATGGTTTGAGGTCAAACCAAATGCAGTATAACTGCAGCCTAAAAATACTGCCATTTTCAAATTCATAGCACTAACTTCAAACTTAAAAACAAAACAGCAGTAAATGTAGCAGTTGAACCTAAATTTCATGTGCATCTATAAATCTGTAGAAAAATTTGACTTACCAATTGGAAACGGATTCTGGTTTATCAGGTTCATCCAGTATGTTGGAGACCAACCCAAATAAATCAGGTGTATTTCCAGAATCTGATAAACTAAACTGGGCCCTGAAATAAGAACAGTTATAACATATTAATCTGCACATGTTTGAAACTGCGTTTCTATCCCCTAGCCTAGAATTTCGAATTTTATAGTCAAAAGGAAACTCTACAGGTTTTATTTTTGAAAAAATATATTTTTGCAACACAGAAATGTTTGGATTGGAACAGGCTGTTACTGTCCATTTCTCCCGTGCTCAAGTTAAAAAACACTATTTTCTCACATTACGGAATGTGCCAAAAACAGTCCAGCGACTTCATGAATTTGTTGAGGCCACACAGCTTCATGGTCTCACTGGACAGATCGTTCATTGGCTTCGCTACCCTGTTGTGAAATAAGTTGTATTGAAACTATCCATCTGAGCTCAAGCAGATACCCATAGTTAGCGTTTATCACCGTTGCAAATTATTTACTGGGATCCATTTTACCTATAACATTTCATTTGTTAACCAAGCTTCTTTGATCTCCCCCTGTAACTCAGATGTCCAATCTCAGTGTCAGACTAGTTGGTCTTCTCTGTACTAACATCACAACAAGGATGTTCCATCTGTAGAATCGTTTGGTTGTACATTTGTCTTCCTTTTAGGGCCGTACTAATGCTCCATACATCCTCTAGAACTGGATATATGTTGTAAGTTAATGTTTGAGGATTTCGGTTTGGATTTGCAAAACATAAAAATCAGGAAAACATAACAGTCAATCAGGAGAAAATAAAGTGAAAACTTCATTGGAAAGTCGAGGAAAAATTGTAGTCATTTAAGAAGAGCTGTGCACAATAGTTCATTTTGATGCATTATCTGGGCATTCAAAAATCAGGAATGCTGTACTAGGACTCTTAACAGTGACTTTCTCGGACTTCCGGTTGCGGCGATGCCCTGCTAGCCGCACGTTTCGGCGGCTCCAGCTCCGACGGACCTTCGGGCTCTTTTAAGAGCCCCAACGGGAAATTTTTGGGCGACGCAACCCGGTGTGGGGTGAGTGAATAGGGAGTCCCCCCCCCAACGAAAGAGGAAAATATTGGCGGCGGCGGCTGCAGCGCGAGGAATCGTCGACGAAAGGGACAGAAAGGGAGAAGACACAAGATGGCGGCGGAGAAAGCCCAGGCGACATGGGGGCCCGAGCAAGACGAATTTCTGAGACGGTGTGTGGAGCTACTAAAGAGGGAGGTGCTGACCCCGATGCTACAGGCAATTGAGGGGCTCAAGGAGGCACAAAGGACCCAGGAGACAGAGCTCCGCGTGGTGGAGCAGAAGGTGACGGATAATGAGGACGAGATCCTGGGCCTGGCGGTCAAAACACAGACGCACGAGGCACTCCATAAAAAGTGTATTGAAAGGATTGAGGCCCTAGAAAACAGAGCGCGAAGGAAGAACCTTCGGATACTGGGTCTCCCTGAGGGAGTGGAAGGAGCGAACTGTGGAGCTTATGTAAGTACGATGCTAAGCTCATTGATGGGAGCTGAGGCCCCTGCGGGCCCCTTGGAGGTGGAGTGTGCACATCGGATCCCGGCGAGAAGACCAAAAGCGGGAGAACCACCCAGGGCGACAATCGTGCGATTTTACCGCCTTAAAGATAGAGAAGAGGTCCTGAGATGGGCTAAAAAGGTGCGGAGTAGCAGATGGGAGAATGCAGTGGTACGGGTGTACCAGGATTGGAGTGCGGAGGTGGCGAGAAGGAGGGCGAGTTTTAACCGAGCCAAGGAGGTGTTACACAAAAAGGTGAAGTTCAGGATGCTGCAGCCGGCACGACTATGGGTCACGTACCAGGAGAGACACCATTATTTCGATACGGCGGAAGAAGCATGGACCTTTATTAAAGAGGAGAAATTGGATCGGAACTGAGGGACTGATACTGTAGGGAATGTTATTGTTATTGTTATGGTTGATGTAAATTGAGAAGTAAATTGGGATGGGGGGGAGACACTAGGAAATGTGGGCGCCGGTGAGGGGGGAAAGAAGGGACATAGGCAGAGAATGAGGAATGGGAGGGGGAGAGGAAAGGGAGCTGCGCTACAAGAGGCGGGTCAGATAAAGGGATGTTCCCGTGCCAGAAAGATTATGGCGGGAAGACAGGCGCAAGGCGGATGGGAGTTCCCCACACGGGGGGGTCAAGGAGTGAGCAGGAGTAGCCAGGGTCAGTTGAAGTCAGCTGACTTGCGGAAGTAATATGAGGGGAGCAATCACGCTAGAAAGGGATCTAGCCGGGGGGGGGGGGGAGGGGGGAGAACAACTGGGTTGCTGCTGCGGAAATCAAAAAGGAAATGGCTAAACAGTGGGTGGACGGGGATGGAATGCGACGCCTGGGGAGCAAGTGGGAGCACGGAGGCAGGATATGGGACTGGCCTAGAGAAGGTGATGGCTAGTCGACACGGGAGGGGGGCAGGTAGCCCCCTAGTGAGGCTGATCACGTGGAACGTGAGAGGCCTGAACGGACCGATTAAAAGGGCCCGAGTGCTCGCGCACTTGAAAGGACTAAGGGAAGACGTGGCTATGCTCCAAGAGACGCACCTGAAGGTGGCGGACCAAGTTAGGTTAAGGAAAGGATGGGTGGGACAGGTGTTCTACTCAGGACTAGATGCAAAGAATAGAGGGGTGGCCATATTGGTGGGGAAACGGGTAGCATTTGAAGCAAAGAACATCGTAGCAGATAGCGGAGGTAGATATGTAATGGTGAGTGGCAGGCTGGAGGGAATGGAGGTCGTGTTGGTTAATGTATATGCCCCGAATTGGGACGATGCGGGATTTATGAGACGGATGCTGGGTCGTATACCGGACCTGGAGGTAGGAAACTTAATATTGGGAGGGGACTTCAATACCGTGCTGGACCCAGGGCTAGATAGATCCAGATCAAAGACCGGAAGAAGGCCGGCAGCGGCCAAGGTGCTCAAGGGGTTTATGGACCAAATGGGGGGAGTGGATCCATGGCGATTTCTTAGACCGAGGGCCAGGGAGTTCTCCTTCTTCTCCCATGTCCATAAAGTGTACTCCCGGATAGATTTTTTTGTTCTGGGAAGGTCGTTGATCTCAAGGGTGGAAGAAGCTGAGTATTCAGCCATAGTGGTTTCGGACCATGTCCCACACTGGGTGGACCTGGAACTAGGAGAGGAAAGGGAGCAGAGAGCACTCTGGCGATTAGATGTGGGATTGATGGCGGACGAGGGAGTGTGTGGAAGAGTGCGGGGGTGTATTGAGAGATACCTGGAGGTCAATGACGACGGGGAGGTCCGTGTGGGAGTGGTATGGGAAGCACTAAAAGCGGTGGTCAGAGGAGAGCTGATCTCCATTGGGGCCCACAAAGGGAAAACAGAGGCCAAGGAAAGGGAAAGATTACTGGGGGAGATTTTAAGGGTGGATAGGGAATTTGCAGAGACCCCGGAGGAGGGACTGTACAGGGAGAGGAGACGACTCCAGACGGAGTTTGACCTCCTGACCACCAGAAAGGCGGAGGTGCTGTGGAGGAAGGCACAGGGGAGGAGGTATGAATATGGGGAAAAGGCTAGTCGCCTGCTGGCTCATCAGTTGCGAAAGAGGACAGCGGCGAGGGAGATAGGGGGAATTAGAGACGAAAAGGGAGCCACGGTGCGAAGAGCAGGGAAGATAAACAAGGTGTTCAAGACCTTTTATGAGGGACTGTATAGGTCCCAACCCCCAGAGGGAGAGGAGGGGATGCGGCAGTTCCTGGATCAATTGAGGTTCCCGAGGGTGGAGGAGCAGGAGGTGGAAGGTCTGGGGGGACCGATTGGGGTGGACGAGGTTATTAAGGGGCTGGGGAACATGCAAGCAGGGAAGGCTCCGGGACCAGACGGGTTCCCAGTGGAATTTTATAGAAAATACGTGGACTTGTTGGCCCCGTTGTTGGTGAGGACGTTCAATGAGGCCAGGGAAGGAGGGACTTTACCCCCGACAATGTCGGAGGCGACGATATCGCTAATTCTGAAGAGGGATAAAGATCCGTTGCAGTGCGGGTCCTATAGACCTATTTCATTATTAAATGTGGACGCCAAATTGCTGGCAACGGTACTGGCATCGAGGATAGAGGACTGTGTCCCGGGGGTGGTGCACGAAGACCAGACAGGGTTCGTAAAGGGGAGACAACTGAATGTCAACGTGCGACGACTATTAGGGGTGATAATGATGCCCCCAGTGGAGGGGGAGGCAGAGATAGTGGCGGCAATGGATGCAGAGAAAGCATTTGATAGGGTGGAGTGGGAGTATTTATGGGAGGTGTTAAGGAGGTTTGGGTTCGGGAACGGGTTTATATAGGGGAACAAGACAGGGATGCCCGCTATCTCCACTGTTGTTCGCGTTGGCAATTGAACCTCTGGCCATGGTGTTGAGAGACTCCAGGAAATGGAGAGGGGTGATTAGAGGGGGAGAAGAACACCGAGTCTCGCTATACGCGGATGACCTACTGTTGTATGTGTCGGACCCAGTGGGGGGGAATGATAGAGATTATGCGGATGTTGAGGGAGTTCGGAGATTTCTCGGGATATAGACTTAACATGGGGAAGAGTGAACTATTCGTGATACACCCAGGGGACCAGAGTAGAGAGATAGAAGGCCTGCCTCTAAGGAAAGTGGAAAGAAACTTCCGATACCTGGGGATTCAGATCGCTAGGAGCTGGGGAACCCTGCACAGACTTAATCTGACACGATTGGTAGAACAAATGGAGGAGGACTTCAAGAGGTGGGACATGCAGCCTCTGTCGTTGGCGGGCAGAGTGCAGGCAATTAAGATGATGGTCCTCCCGAGGTTCTTATTTGTATTTCAATGTCTCCCTATACTAATCACTAAGACCTTTTTTTAAAAAAAATAGACAGGAGCATCAAGAGCTTCGTGTGGGCAGGGAAAGTCCCGAGGGTAAGGAGGGGGTTCCTACAACGTAGCAGGGACAGAGGAGGATTGGCGCTACCGAATTTGGGCGACTACTATTGGGCCACCAATGTGGCGATGATTCGTAAATGGATGATGGAGGGAGAGGGAGCGGCGTGGAAAAGACTGGAGAGAAAGTCCTGTAAAGGGACGAGCTGAGAGGCGCTGGTGATGGCACCGCTACCGCTCTCACCAAAAAGGTTTACCACGAACCCGGTGGTGGCGGCAACATTGAATATCTGGGGACAATGGAGGCGACAGAGAGGTGTGCGGGGAGCCCTGGTGGGGTCCCCAATCAGGAACAACCATAGGTTTGCCCCAGGAAGAATGGATGGAGGATTTCAGAGCTGGCACCAGTTGGGAATTAGGAGGGTGGGAGATTTATTTATAGATGGGACGTTTGCGAGCTTGGGAGCATTGGAGGAAAAGTATAAGTTGCCCCGGGGAAACTTCCTTAGATATATGCAGGTGAGGGCGTTCACAAGACAACAGGTGAGGGAATTTCCGCTGCTCCCGGTACAGGGGATTCAGGACAGAGTGCTTTCGGGGGTGCGGGTCGGAGAGGGCAAGGTGTCAGAGATATACCGAGAGATGAGGGAAGAGGGGGAGGAGTTGGTGGGCGAATTAAAAGGAAAGTGGGAAGAAGAGCTAGGGGAGGAGATAGAGGAGGGTATGTGGGCTGATGCCCTAAGCAGGGTAAATTCCTCTTCCTCGTGCGCCAGGCTTAGCCTGATTCAATTCAAGGTGCTACATATAGCACACATAACGGGAGCAAGACTGAGCAGGTTCTTTGGAGTGGAGGACAAGTGTGGGAGGTGCGGCGGAAGCCCGGCAAACCACGCACATATGTTTTGGTCGTGCCCGGCACGGGAGGGGTATTGGAAGGGAGTGACGGGAGTGATTTCTAAGGTGGTGAAGGCCCGGGTCAAACCAGGCTGGGGGCTAGCTCTATTTGGAGTTGCGGATGAGCCGGGAGTGCAGGAGGCGAAAGAGGCCAACGTTGTGGCCTTTGCGTCCCTAGTAGCCCGGCGTAGGATTCTACTCATGTGGAAGGAGGTGAAACCCCCCGGACTGGAGGCCTGGGTAAACGACATGGCAGGGTTCATAAAACTGGAGCGGATAAAGTTTGCCCTGAGAGGATCGGCTCAAGGGTTCACCAGGCGGTGGCAGCCATTCCTCGACTGCCTAGGGGAACGTTAGAGGGAAGATAGATGACCAGCAGCAGCAACCCAGGGGGGAGGGGGGGGTGGAAGTTTTATTTTATGTTAAACGATTAGATTACCATGTTGATTAGCCATTTGTTTATTGTTAAACTTTCTTTACTGTTATGTTTGATCTGTAAAGGGAAAAAATTTTGATCAAAAAAATTTCAATAAAACATTTTTTTTTTTTTAAAAAGTGACTTTCTCTTTATTAAAAAATTACATCATAAAAAGTACTCTAATTTAAAAAGCCCATCAAACTTTTGAAAGCATTTCACAAAGAAATAATTATTTTGAAATTCAGTGCCTGTTATGTAAGCAAAGTGGAAGCCATTTTACATATACTAAAGGGAAGGAGATAAATAAACAATTAATCTGCTTTTAAGTGGGATGGATTTCAACTCAAGTTTCAGAAATGAAAGGCCAGTCTCTAATTCATTACACCCTCCAGTTCCCATTTGTGCTCATCAATGTTAGGAATGCTGCCTGCATTTAGCATTCCCAAGTCAGCAGTCAGATGTACAGTGAACTAGTCCACCAAGCTGAATTGCCTCAGACCCCAACTCAGAAAAATACCCCTTCTACAGCAGTGTAACATAATACAATACCCAGTCCCATCATTTTCATAATTATTTAAATCGTTCAAGGACACTTTTCACTAAAACTCCAAATGTGAGAATTAAGACACTGTACATTGGAACTGCATTGATCCCAGCTAGAATGCACATAACATCACACCACCACCTAAATTGACTTAAAACTCAGCAGTCCCTGAAAACATCAGTTAAATGGCTTTACCTTTGTTTGGGGCCATCATGAAAAGCAACTGGAGGTACATTATCATCAGCAAATACAGACCAATGGCTGTATAAGAGAGTTGGATCCACAGAAGGCGCAGAACTGCTGATGCCACTTAACAGAGAAGTTGAGAAAAGCTGCTGTTCCATGTTATCGCCTTACTAATTTACCTGTTGAGTAATTACAATTGTTATTACAGAAATTCTTGTGTTCACCAGTTACAACATGCATAAAACGAACACAGAGGCATTACAAATATTAATACAAGGTACGCAATCATCAAATTGTACAAATAAATCTAAAAATGGAACAAAGATAGTCCCATAATTTTCCATCAATTCACCTATGTAATGTAGGAAAATTAGAACAAACCCAAAGCAATAGGGTAAAGTTAAAATTAATTTTAATATTTACAAAAGCCAAAATCCAGAGAGGGCAAGACAGTAAATAAAACAAAATGGTTGTTTCTTTTGCTATAACTTGTAAACTCTAAATATATAAACTTTGAACACAGGGCAGCCTAGAATATCAACTGGCGCAATCGAACCGCCACGCTGCACCTGAAAAGCAGCATGCCGTGGCACAATGTGACCGATAGAAGCCTGGAGACCCCGCTCCTGGGATCTACCCAGCTCGCAACACCTCGCGAGATGTAGCGCAATCTCGCAAGACGTTGCAATGTAAATACCGCGCATTGTGGGCGGGTTCACCTTTGGGTAAATCTGCATATTAGAGTAAGACAGCTAGTCTCACTGTAATATGCCGTTTCCAGAGGCATCTGAGGCATTGGGATCTCCCAGGTGCATGCCCTTTGGGCAGAGCAGTACGCTGGCACTGCTGGTGCCACTGCCAAGGTGCACAGGTGGCATTGCCAGTATGCCAGGTTGGCATTGCTAAGGTGCCAAGCATTGCACCCCAATATAAATATCGATCATTTAGACTAAGTACCCGTACCACCCTCCATGAACAGGCACTGGAATGTGGCGACTAGGGGCTTTTCACAGTAACTTCATTTGAAGCCTACTTGTGACAATAAGTGATTTTCATTTCATTTTCATAAGTATCATTAACTACCCACCCTTGAAATCACTTAACCTTGTGTATACAAATATCAAACAATATTTTCTCTGGGCATAGGTTGTTTCCTCAAGCTCAATGGATTTCTGTGCTCTCAGCCATGCATCATTTAAAAAACAATTATTATTATTTGTTTATAAATTTAGAGTACCCAATTCATTTTTTCCAATTAAGGGCAATTTAGGGTGGCCAATCCACCTATCCTGCACATCTTTGGTTTGTGAATGTGCAAACTCCACACGGACAGTGACCCAGGGCCGGGATAGAACCTGGGACCTTGGCGCAATGAGGCAGCGGTGCTAACCAATGCACCACCGTGCTACCCTAAAAAATAATTATTGAAAGATTTTTGTTTTGTGACAGGTAGACGTATCACACATACTCCGTTGTATCTGCCCAGAGAGGAAAAAAAAGAAAAAAATACAACACGGAACTAATACATCACAGACCCACTTCTGTATCAATGGTGTTGAGGTGGAGATGGTTGGCAGCTTCAAATTCCTAGATGTGCACATCACCAAATTCTGTCCTGGTCCACCCACATCGACGCCACGACCAAGAAAGCACAACAGCGCCTATACTTCCTCAGGAAATTAAGGAAATTTGGCATTTCCACCTTGATTCTTACCAATTATCAAAGCAAAAAAACCATAATGGGAGTTATGTACAGGCCTCCTAACAGTGGTCAGGACCAGGGGCACAAAATGCACCACGAAATAGAAAGTGCATGTCAGAAAGGCAAGGTCACAGTGATCATAGGGGACTTCAATATGCAGGTGGACTGGGTAAATAATGCTGCCAGTGGACCCAAGGAAAGGGAATTCATTGAATGTTTACAGGAGGGCTTTTTGGAACAGCTTGTGATGGAGCCCACGAGGGAACAGGCCATTCTGGACTTAGTGTTATGTAATGAGCCAGACTTGATTAAAGATCTTAAAGTAAGGGAACACTTAGGAGGCAGTGATCATAATATGGTAGAATTCAATCTCCAATTTGAAAGAAAGAAGGTAGAATCAGATGTAAAGGTGTGACAGTTAAATAAAGGTAACTACTGGGGCATGAGGGAGGAACTGATGAAAATCGACTGGAGCAGAGCCTCGTGGGAAAGACAGTAGAACAGCAATGGCAGGAGTTTCTGGGAGTAATTGAGGACACAGTACAGAGGTTCATCCCAAAGAAAAGAAAGGTTATCAGAGGGGGGATCAGGCAGCCATGGCTGACAAAGGAAGTTAAGGAATGCATCAAAGCAAAAGAGAAAGCCTATAATGAGGCAAAGAGTAGTGGGAAGTCAGAAGATTGGGAAGGCTACAAAAACAGAGGTTAACAAAGAGAGAAATAAGGAAAGAGAGGATCAATTATGAAGGTAGGCTAGCCAGTAACATTAGGAATTATAGTAACATTTTCTTCAAATACATTAAAAACAAACGGGAGGCAAAAGTAGACATTGGGCCGCTCCAAAATGACGCTGGTAATCTAGTGATGGGAGACAAGGAAATAGCTGAGGAACTAAATAAGTACTTTGCGTCAGTCTTCACAGTAGAAGACATGAGTAATATCCCAACAATTCAGGAGAGTCAGGGGGCAGAGTTGAATATGGTAGCCATCACAAAGGAGAAAGTGCTAGAGAAACTAAGAGGTCTAAAAATGGATAAATCTCCGGGCCCAGATGGGCTACATCCTAGAGTTCTAAAGGAGATAGCTGAAGAAATACTGGAGGCGTTGGTTATGATCTTTCAAAAGTCACTGGACTCAGGGAAAGTCCCAGAGGATTGGAAAATCGCTGTTGTAACCCCCCTGTTCAAGAAGGGAACAAGGAAAAAGATGGAAAATTATAGGCCAATTAGCCTAACCTCGGTTGTTGGCAAGATTCTAGAATCCATTGTTAAGGATGAGATTTCTAAATTCTTGGAAGTGCAGGTTCGGATTAGGACAAGTCAGCATGGATTTAGTAAGGTGAGGTCGTGCCTGACAAACCTGTTAGAGTTCTTTGAAGAGATAACAAATAGGTTAGACCAAGGAGAGCCAATGGATGTTATCTATCTTGACTTCCAAAAGGCCTTTGATAAGGTGCCTCACGGGAGACTGCTGAGTAAAATAAGGGCCCATGGTATTCGAGGCAAGGTACTAACATGGATTGACGATTGGCTGTCAGGCAGAAGGCAGAGAGTTGGGATAAAAGGTTCTTTTTCGGAATAGCAACCGGTGATGAGTGGTGTCCTGCAGGGTTCAGTGTTGGGGCCACAGCTGTTCTCTTTATATATTAACGATCTAGATGACGGGACTGGGGGCATTCTGGCTAAGTTTGGCGAAGATACAAAGATAGGTGGAGGGGCAGGTAGTATGGAGGAGGTGGGGAGGCTGCAGAAAGATTTAGACAGTTTAGAAGAGTGGTCCAAGAAATGGCTGATGCAATTCAACGTGGGCAAGTGCGAGGTCTAGCACTTTGGAAAATAGAGGCATGGACTATTTTCTAAACGGTGACAAAATTCATAATGCTGAAGTGCAAAGGGACTTGGGAGTCCTAGTCCAGGATTCTCTAAAGGTAAACTTGCAGGTTGAGTCCGTAATTAAGAAAGCAAATGCAATGTTGTCATTTATCTCAAGAGGCTTGGAATATAAAAGCAGGGATGTACTTCTGAAGCTTTATAAAGCATTAGTTAGGCCCCATTTAGAATACTGTGAGCAATTTTGGGCCCCACACCTCAGGAAGGACATACTGGCACTGGAGCGGGTCCAGCGGAGATTCACACGGATGATCCCAGGAATGGTAGGCCTAACATATGATGAACGTCTGAGGATCCTGGGATTATATTCATTGGAGTTTGGGAGGTTGAGGGGACATCTAATAGAAACTTACAAGATAATGAATGGCTTAAATAGGGTGGACGCAGGGAAGTTGTTTCCATTAGCAGGGGAGACTAGGACCCGGGGGCACAGCCTTAGAATAAAAGGGAGTCACTTTAGAACAGAGATGAGGAGAAATTTCTTCAGCCAGAGAGTGGTGGGTCTGTGGAATTCATTGCCACAGAGGGCGGTGGAGGCCGGGACGTTGAGTGTCTTTAAGACAGAAGTTGATAAATTCTTGATTTCTCGAGGAATTAAGGGCTACGGAGAGAGAGCGGGTAAATGGAGTTGAAATCAGCCATGATTGAATGGTGGAGTGGACTCGATGGGCTGAATGGCCTTACTTCCGCTCCTATGTCTTATGGTCTTAATTTTTACAGATGCACCATAGAAAGCATCCTATCTGGCTGCAACAGACTGGTAAGGCAACTGCTCGGCCCAAGACCGTAAGAAACTACAGACGGTCGTGAACACAGCCCAGTCTATCATGCAAACCAATCTCCCATCCATTGACTCTGTCTACACCTCCTGTTGCCTTAGGAATGTGGGCAGCATAATCAAAGACCCCTCCCACCCGGGTTATTCTCTCTTCCAAATTCTTCCATCAGGCAGGAGATACAAAGTCTGAGAACACGCACTAACAAATTCAAAAACAGCCTCTTCCCCACTGTTACCAGAATCCTGAAAGACCCTCTTATGGACTGAACTGATCTCTCCATGCATCTTCTCTACTGAGTAGCACTACATTCCGTATGCTCACCCGATGTCTCTATTGTGTACTTATCGTTATGTCCTGTTTTTCATGTATGAAACGATCTGACTGGACTGTACACATAATAAAAATCATTATTATTGTCACAAGTAGGCTTACATTAACACTGCAATGAAGTTACTGTGGAAATGCCCTAGTCGCCACACTCCGACGCCTGTTCGGGTACACTGAGGGAGAATTCAGAATGTCCAATTCACATAACAAGAACATCTTTCGGAACTTGTGGGAGGAAACCGGAGCACCCAGAGGAAACCCACGCAGATATGGGGAGAACGCGCGGACTCCGCACAGTGACCCAAGCCAGGAATCAAATCCAGGACCCTGGTGCTGTGAAGCAACAGTGCTAACCACTGTGCTACCATACCGCCCAGAACAATATGTGTTATTTTGTACCTATACCTCGGTACATGTAAAAATAGATCCAAATCCTGAATCTTAATAGCGAAAACATACAGAATTATCCACGGTAACCGAAATAAATATTTTACAGAATTCCCTCCACGTGTAGTGGAAGCCTTCCTCTGACCCCGGTGCCAAATTGTATTTTCTCTACTTTCAGAAAGGTTTGCTAGGTTGACCAGCCAGTCAGCGGCCTTGGGTGTGCTGCCGATCTCCCTCGAGCACGAGTCTCCGTCAGGCAATCAGCGGGACAAGGCCTGGGCGTCAGCCCCTCTCCACACAAAGAGCTGTGGCTGTTTTGACATCCTGAAGACCGCCACTAAAGAAAGGCCATGGCTCCACCATCACCACCACGATCCTGGACATGGCCTCGAAAAAGATGGTCTAGCACTCGACAGCCTTGGGACAGAACCAGACTTGTGGATGTGGATCGCATTGATCTTCCACCTTCGGAAAGAACCCACTCATGTGTGTCCAAGTGAGGTGTGCACTCTGCACCACCTGTAGCTACATTAGGCTCAGCCCTGAGCAATAGAAGGTGGAGTTCACCCAATGTAGTGCCTCGATCCAGAGTCCTCCTCCCCCTATCTCCATGCCCAGTTCCACTTCCCATCTTTCTCGTGTCTTGTCCAGCGGGGCCCTTAACATTTTCGAACATTTGTTCATACATGTCGGCGCATTTACCGTTCCTAATTCATCCACCGCTAGTATTCAGTCCAGTAGGATGTGTCCAGGTAGCTGGGAAACGTTGTGGTCTCCTTGCAGGGGAAGTCCTGCAGTTATAAGTGTCAGAGCTCATTCCCTTTGGCGAACTGGAGCTTCGCTGTTAGTTCTCCCAGGGTCACTATTCTACCATCGAGGTACTAGTCCCTTTCTGTCAGCACTCCTTCTCCACGTTGTGGAGGTGGCAGCTATTTTTGCCAGGATAAATCTATGGTTCCTGCAGATGGGGCCGCAACAGACATGTCGCAAGTTTAAAATGGTGTCTGAGCTGGTTTCAGGACCTTCGCATGGCCACCATGACCAGGCTCCTCGGGTTTTTGGCTGGGGGAATGGGAGTGGGGCAGTGGCCAGTACTCAGAGGGATGTCCCAATACAGGAGGTCTCCTCCAACTGCACCCATTCCCCCTCAGGCTCCATCAGCAACCCCCTGCACACTTTCTGCATTTGCTGCCCAGGAGAACAGGAGATACAACAGAGCCAAGCCCCCCATGCTCTACCTTCTTTGAAGGACGCTTTTGCGGATCCTGGAGTTCTTTCCAGCTCACACAAATGCCATGATTAACTTATCTACCTTGGTGAAGAAGGCTTTGTGGATGAAGGTCGGGAGGATCTGAATAGAAAAAAGTATCTTGGCAGCATGTTAATTTTTATTGTCTGCACTCTTCCTGGCAGGGAGACTGGGAGCGAGACCCACCTCCGAAGGTCTCTCTTTACCTCCTCCACTAGACCCGACAAGTTCCATTTATGGAGCCACGTCCAGTCGTGGGCAATCTGGATCCGCATGTACTGGAACTTATTTTTGGACAGTTTAAATGGCAGCGTACCCAGCTTTGCATCTCCCCCCTGCGGGTTTACTGGGAAGATTTTGCTCTTGCTCAGGTTAAGTTTGTAACCCGAGAAGCCTCCAAACTCCCTCAGGCGTTCCATTATCTTTCCTATGCTGGCTTGGAGGTTTGAGCTGGGTATCCACATAGAGTGAGACTCTGTGCTCTCTGTCTCCCCTCTGGATGCCTCTCCACCACTTTGCTGATCTGAGAGCAACAGCCAGTGGCTTGATTGCCAGGGCGAACAGCAGCAGGGACAATGAGCATCCCTGCTGTTATAACCTGCCTGCTTACCACTGGCTGGGGACTAATGGCAATCCCACAATCCTGAGGGAGTATGAGCTTCCCCAATGAGGGGGGGGGGGGGGGGGGGGGGCGGAGAAATCATTAGCAGATTCCCTGCATGAATAGGGCTGGCCAGTTTGGAACCAGCTAGAGAAGAGTGAGCAGCAAGGGAGTTGCTGCTGCTATTGAATATATATATATATTATTGTAAATAGATGCTATTTCTTTCTATCCTTCAACTCGTGTTGGATTCTTCGTGGCCCTCACAAAACTGGCGACGAGGGTTAAAGTGGCTAGCTGTCTACGCTGCTTGAAGCCACCTCCCTGGATTTTTGTTGGATACAGGTTGGAAGATTTTTTTCTGTTACACAATGCCTCTGTATGGACGTTTGGATGTTTTTGATGCTGCGCTGGAAAGTTGGAACCAGTAAGCAGAGCGGATACATTACTATTTCCAGGTAAACAACATCACCAAGAACAATGGCAGGTGGTCATTTTGCTCACCGCCTGCGGCCAGCATACGTTTGGGGTGATTAGGAGACTTACGTACCAAGCTGCGCCAGACACCAAGGCGTTTGATGAACTTGTGAAGTTATTGGGGCAACATTTTAACCCAACCCCGTCAATGATAGTCCAGCGTTACCGCTGACAGGACCCCAGGAGAATCCCTTGCAGAGTTTCTATCCAGGCTACGCAGGATTGCGGAGTACTGTGACTATGATGAGACCTTGTCAGAAATGTTACGCTACCATTTGGTTTGCGGTATTAACAATGCGGCCACCCAGAAAAAGTAGTTAACTGAGCCAACATTGACTTTTCAACAGACCATTCAAATAGTATTGTCCCGAGAGAGCGCAGAACGGGGAGTGCAGGAGCTACAGGGAATATAGGTGCAGGCCTTGGGGCGCAACCCCTTCTGTCCAAAAGCGTCTCCCCGCACCACTGCGGTACCTTGGGCGGGGCAGCGCCCGGATCGATGCCAGTGGCCGCCGGACGTTCCTCCCCGAAGGGAGCCTTTTCCAGAACCAATGGATGAGGAGCCATGTCAGTGTCGGACCTGTGGGCGCCGACCCCGTCGCGGATGCCGGTCCTGGGGGCGCCAGAGGCGCCCTTCGTGTAGCGATCTGGTATGGCCACGTCCCGATTACAAAATGGACACTTTGCAAAGATTGCAGGGAAAATGGACAATACTGAGAAAGCAAGCAGGTGCAGGGATTGTCTGTTGATTGGGGCCGCAGCTCCCAGACAAGACCGAAACTGCAGACGGCACCGGGGTGCAATGGGAGCATCGGTGTGGTCCCCGATCAGGGGTAACCACCGGTTTGTCCCGGGGAAGATGGACGGGGGGTTCCAGAGCTGGCATCGGGCGGGGATTGGAAAAATGGGGGACCTGTTCATCGACGGGACGTTTGCGAGCCTAGGGCCACTGGAGGAGAAGTTCGAGTTACCCCTGGGAAATGCCTTTAGATATATGCAGGTGAGGGCTTTTGTGAGGCGATAGGTGAGGGAATTCCCGTTGCTCCCGGCACAAGAAGTTCAAGATAGGGTGATCTCGGGTGTATGGGTCGGGGAGGGCAATGTGTCGGAAATACACTAGGAGTTGAAAGAGGGGGAAGCGCTGGTAGAAGAGTTGAAGGGTAAGTGGGAGGAGGAGCTGGGGGAGGAGATCGAGGAAGGTCTGATGCCATAGATAGGGTTAATTCCTCCTCCTCGTGTGCCAGGCTCAGCCTGATACAATTTAAGGTGGTCCACAGAGCGCACTTGACGGGGGCGAGGTTGAGTAGGTTCTTTGGGGTGGGGGACAGATGTGGAAGGTGCTCAGGGAGCCCGGCGAACCATGTCCATATGTTTTGGTCATGCCCGGCACTGGAGGGGTTCTGGAGAGGAGTGGCGGGAGCAATATCTCAGGTGGTGAAAGTCCGGGTCAAGCCAAGCTGGGGGCTAGCAATATTTGGAATAGTGGACGAACCGGGAGTGCAGGAGGCGAAAGAGGCTGGCATTCTGGCCTTTACGTCCCTAGTAGCCCGGCGAAGGATCTTGCTAATGTGGAAGGAGGCGAAGCCGCCCAGCCTGGAGGCCTGGACAAATGATATGGCTGGGTTCATAAAGTTGGAGAGGATTAAGTTCGCCTTGAGAGGGTCTGCGCAGGGGTTCTACAGGCGGTGGTAACCGTTCTTAGACTATCTTGCGGAGCGTTAGAGGAAGGTCGGTCAGCAGCAGCAGCAAACTTGGGGGGCGGGGGGGGGAACGTCCTGGGAGAGGGAAGGGGGGACTGCCTGGGAGGGTGGATGAGCAAGAGATAATATGAAGGGTTGGGGAAACTGGCACGTACGGGTGAGGGCCAGTGTACAAAGCTGTGTAAATATATCATTTTGCCATGTATATATCTTGCTCTGCCCGATTTTTCCTTTTTTTTAATGTTACAAGGGGGGGGCGGTTATTGTTTGTAAGGGAGAAAAATTGTGTTAAAAAACTTTAATAAATATATTTTTTTTTTTTAAAAGACCGAAACTGCAAAACCATTACCGTACTAATGAGCCACCCCGGGGACAAAAGAGTAACATTTAAGTAAACGATACCAAGGCAGACACCCTGGCGCCAGAGGAAACCAGAACAAAGCAGGCCAACGGCCACTTAGGACACGCCCAGCCATCAGGGCACCCACCCCTCGATTGGAGGAAATTGATAGGAACGATTGGGAAACGGCCCAATTAATTGGGGCCAAGTTCAAGGCCCACCCAAAAGCGCGCAAAGCCCCTTTTGGGTATAAGAAGGATCCCCCAAGAGAGAATCGCTCTCTTGGCTCCGGCTCTTACCAAGGAGAGACTTGCCCAACAGCAACATCAGAATAAATAAGTCCAAGGTCAACGCACGCTACGAGACAGACGCTCTTAGCTGTTATTCCATACCAGTTCGACCCCAGCAGCCTCAGAACCGAACAACGGCCATTGTTCCTCTGACTGAGTGGGCGCCCGAAGCTAAGTATAGGCTTTAGCAGTAGTGATAGTTTAGTTAGTAGAGTTTTATGCATGAGTATATTTGACTGTGTGTGTAAATAAATGAGCATTGAGTTTGAATTTACTAACTGGTGTATTGAGTCTTTGATCAGTATTCGGTTTTGAACCTTGTGGCGGTATCGAGAGATACCTGGCGAATCTAGAGCAAAACGTAATTAGAATTAAGGAAGGCGACCATATTGGCCGCCATCTTCAGAGCCAAATTAAGAGAAACACAATTAGCAACATTTACTGGCGACATCTGACGGGACTCGACTTAGAAGTGGCCTAACCACTCCGAGAGAACCCAAATTTGTATTGGAATCCAATTAGAAACAGAAAAACCACAAGTGTAAGAACAATACTGATCAAACCTCCGAGGTTCGGAAGTGTGTTAATGCAAGCGTACTAACAGGGATATAAGGTAAACCGGAGAGATTTTATTGCGTAAAACTGTCGGGAGTTTTGTAGGCCAGAAATTAGCGTAAGCCATACCCGTGTTTACATCACCACTTTATCACCCCCTGTTCCAAATTCAGTAGAGAACCCAGATAGAGAAAATGGCAATGAAGGCAATGGAATGCCTTATGAACCCCCAGGTATTTGAGGTCGCAGCGACAAGTAGAGTAGGACAGTGTCCCGTATGGGAAGAGGAAATCAGAAAGTACCTCAAAGGGAAAGGATGGCCCCTTTGGAGTGAATTCTGCGCCAATGACGAAACAGGTCCCGGGAGTATAGGACATACTTGGTGGGAGAACCTGTCAGAGATCCACAAGAAGAGCTTAGGGAAAGCTCGCAAGCCGATGGAAATCGTGTCCTGCTTGGCACAATTGCGAGGCACAGAGGAGGTTGTTAGGACCCTCCGTAGAGAGATAGAGGAGAGAGACAGAAATAGTGAGGGAGATGTGAGCGAGTTTGAGAAAGAGAATAAAGGTTGGAGAGAACAGTTGGCAGCGAGGGACAGAGAGGTAGATGATGCCAAGTGGGTACACCAGTCTTGTCTCGCCCATTTGAGTAGTTTTCAGACCCAATATGCTAAGGCCTACCAGGATACGCAACGTGCGGTCTTGGTAAGACAGGAAAACGAGCAACAGGTAGAGAAATTGCAGAAACAATGCAATGATTTGAAAGCAGCCCTACGAGCCCTTCACACTTCCACGACAACGACAGAACAAAGGCAGAGCTCAGTAGATCACGCAAAGTGCCGGAAGCAAACTGCAGAATTGCAATCTCTGCTTTCTGTCCAGAATGGGGTTCAAAGTACGTTTGGACCCCAATTAGACCAGGAAAACGGCCCCGATTGGCAGGAGTTAAACGTGACTGCCCACAGACGTACATGGGACATGTACGCAAGAAAAACCCCAAAAGAGAAAAGCACCCCAACCCCCGACTGAACAGACAGAACACACCCCCATGAACCCTATAACCACACACCGCAGGGCCGCAGCAGAAGGAAACGCAGATTTCCTGTATACAACCCCCTTAACCGTGGCCCAATTACGGGACGCATGTGGAAAGATTACACCGTTCCTTTCCACATCAGACCCCTACCAGTTTTTCGCTAGAGTTAAACAGCAGGCTACCATGTACGGCCTGGACGAAAAGGAGCAAGTGAAGCTCACAGTTTTAAGCCTCGACCTTTCAGTCGTAGCAGCCCTTCCCGACCCACAGAATGTAGGAGGAGGCACACTCCAAGAGATGCACACAGCGATCCTAGATACGATCATCTATAACAGAGGAGACCACCCGGTAGAAGGCCTAAACAAGTGTAGGCAAAAGACAGAGCACCGCACAGCGTTTGCTGGACGCTTGTGGATACATTTCACAGCAGTTTTCGGAGAGTTAGCCCGCGCCCATTTGTCCCCAGATAACATGGCCAAATGGACTTGAATCCTAGTCTCTCATGCGACTGACGCCGGCCAGAGAACTTACCCAAATTACGATCCCTCAGACGAGGCCCACAACGAGAAATGGGTTTTGAAGAGATTGTCCCGCACCTGAGAACAATCAGTCCAAGGCAAAACAGCATTTGCAAAACCCTAGGAAGAGCAGGCAGACATGAATCCAGCTAAAGCGCACCAGAACCCCGCATGGGTAAAAGAGGGCAGGAACAGCCCACCACAGCCAAAATCCCAGGAATGTTACAACTGTGGACAATTAGGACACTTTGCACGAGAGTGCAACGCACCCCAAAAGCAGCAGAGAAACCAAGAGACAGGCACCCTAAATAAGAATAGGCCAAACCCAATCCATAGAGTTAGCGCCCGTTCAGAGAACAGAGACATGAACGGCACCGACTGATGGTGTTCGGGCTCCCCAACTTGGGTCTGCGACACCCTTTGGGACACGTCCGGTAGACCGGTCGTAGTAGGCAAAGTCCGGGGACACCCCGTAGAATTTCTTTGGGACACAGGAGGGTCCCGCACCACACTCAATTCCTCCACGATGTTCCAGCGAGACACGTGGCCCACAACAGACACCATCACACTCAGCGGCTTTACAGGTCATTTACAACAAGGACACATCACAGCCCCTGTAGCGAAACAAATAGGGAACATTACAACTAAACACCCCGTAGTTTTGGTCGATCTACCCCAGACAGCTGAACACATCCTCGGAATCGATTTTATGAGCTCCCACAACCTCTCTTTTGATCCGGTTAATAAATGTGTATGGAGAATGGCAAAGGCAGCACAAGCCCCCGCCCGCTCACAGTTGGAGACTATGAAAACAGGATTAGCTCAGTAGGAGTCTTCTGGTTCGACCCTCGAGCCATTAGTCAGGACAAACAGGTTAGGGAAGTCCTGCAGCATTTGCACAGCACAAGCACGACTGTGACAAAATAGCTGGCTTGGTAAACATTACAGGTCCCGACCCCAGACCCCAAAAGCAGTATGGTTTTCCCCAAGAGGCAGAGGGAGAAATCTCAAAGGTAATAGAGAGTCTGCTTGATCAAGGCGTACTCAGATCAGTAGCCTCCACAAATAACGCACCGATTTGGCCCGTCAGGAAACCCGATGGATCATGGCGACTGACCATTGATTACCGGGAACTGAACAAAGTAACCCCAGTAGCAGCCCCCACCGTAGCCACGAGTCCCGAGACCATGCTCAAACAGGGACTCCAGTCAAAAAAAAATTCGGTTTTGGACATTAGCAACGGCTTTTGGTCCATTCCATTGGATAATGAGTGCCAGTACAAATTCGCCTTTACATTCCAGGGACAACAATATACGTGGACGTGCCTTCCACAAGACCCCCTCCATTTTCCACTGACAGCTGGCAAATGGACTAGCAAAATTTTCCCGCCCAGATTGTCTGGTCCAGTATGTAGATGACTTGCTACTACAGACAGACACAAAGGGAGAGCATATTTCGCTTCTCGTCGAATTCCTAGCACTCCTGAAAGCGATTGGATGTAAAGTCAACCCCAAGAAGTCCCAGATTTTGCAAGAAAAAGTGATTTACTTGGGTACAGTAATCACACATGGTAAACGCGAGATCGAGCAAAAGAGAATTGACTCGATCATCAAATTGCCCCTTCCCCATAATGTCTCAGCCCTCCGGTCATTTTTAGGACTGGTTGGCTACTGCTGAAACCATATTAATGGTTTCGCCACAAAAGCAGCGCCCCTATCCAAACTTCTCAAGAAGCAGGCACCTTGGGAATGGCTTCCACAGCACACGGATGCCGTGGATGCTTTAAAAAGAGCCCTCCGCACAGCCCCCGCATTACAGGTCCCAGATCCACTTTCCACGTATGCAACTGAAGTTGCAAGCACCGCCCGAACCCTTTCGGCCGTGCTCCTCCAGGAACACCATGACAAATTACGCCCCATGGCATACGCCTCGCGCGTGTTAAATCCTGTCGAGCAAGGATTTTCTGCCTGTGAAAGGCACCTGCTCGCAGTTTTTTGGGCAGTACAGTACTTCGCCTACATTACAGGACTCAACCCCATCACCATTCTCACTGAACACACCCCAACACAGCTATTATTAGACGGTCGACTTAAAGATGGCAGTCAGCCAAATCCACGCAGCCCATTGGACCCTTCTTTTACAGGGACGGGACATTACAGTCAAAATAACCAAGCCGCACACTTTCCTAGCCAACAATTTGCAATATGCAGGTACCCCACATAAGTGTGAGATCATCACCACAAAACACAACACAAGCCCATTTATACCTAAGTCAGCTCCCAGGAAAACAGGTAGTAAACCCCAGAAAGCCCAGCCCACAGACACGTGTGCACCCTGGAAAATCTATGTGGATGGCTCCTCCACAGTTTTGAACGGAAAGAGAATTACCGGTTGCGGTATTTATGTGGAGGACGCGCAGGGACGCACCCTAGAAGAGATTTCACTAAAGTTGCCAGGACATCTCGGCTTGCAGACAGCAGAACTGGCAGCCATACCTTACACTGTAGTCCACCCTGACTCGTTTCCAACCCCAACAGACATCTATTTGGACAGTTTGTATGTCTGTAATAGCTTAACGGAATTCCTACCCCTGTGGGAAACTAGAGGATTTGTTTCCGCAGACGGAAAGCCCCTACCCTCAGCCCCATTACTCCGACATATCCTAGAGATAGCCAAAAATAGGAAATATGGCATAATTAAGTTTCGCAGTCATCACCCTCCCGGTAACGTTAAAGCAGACGCCCTAACGAGGGCAGGTTCCAGGCATGGTTACTTTTGGAACCCTCCCGAGAGCACCCCAGTACACACGGTTCAGGTCTTACAGACCAACATTCAGGATCTAGCAAAGGCACAGAAGGAAGATGAAAAACTCAGGGAAGTTTTAAAAGAAACCTTCCCAGCCCCGTACGACAAGTTTAAAAATGCAATCACCACACACAACAAAGTGATTTTAAAAGAAGGCATTTATGTAGTTCCCAGCCAGGACAGGAACCAGATTATTTGTCAGTTCCATGACAATCATGGACACTAAGGCATTGAACCCATCCTAACCCACCTTAGACCGCTCTGCTGGTGGCCAGATTTAAAAGCCGATGTTACTCACTACATTGGAAATTGCTTGATCTGTGCCCAGAACAATCTGGACAGATATGCATGAAAGGCTCATCTTAGTAACACCCACCCCGTTAATGGCCCCTGGACGAATTTGCAGATAGACTACATAGGACCCCTACCCCCTGCAGAAATGGTTATAAGTATGTGCTGGTGGTCATCGACACCTTCACAAAATGGGTGAAACCTTTTCCTGCGAGAACGAATACGGCCAAGACAACAGCTAAAATACTAACACAGCACATCTTTACAAGATGAGGCCTCCCACGCAGTATCGAGTCCGATCAAGACTCCCATTTTACAGGACGAGTAATGAAAAACGTCCTCACAATTTTCGGAATTAGGCAAAAGTTTCACATAGCTACCACCCCCAGCCAAGCGGCATTGTAGAGAGGATGAACAGAACTCTAAAAGCCACCCTCAGGAAAATGGTACAACAGAACAACAGCACCTGGGATTCAGTTCTCCCATTTGCTTTAAGGTTCCTCAGAAACACGGTATCCACGTCCACAGGATACACCCCCCAACACCCTCATGACCGGACGCCCCATGAAAGGGACAGAGTGTTTATTAGGACTGGATTTGGCCAGCCCCGCAGTCACCGCCCTCACGCATGAAAATGCTGTACAGCAGTTACTTGAGAACATAAAGGCAGCCCAATTCGCAGCAGCTGTGAGACTTGGGACTAAGAGGAAGCAAAGCAAGGCTTGTTTCGCCAAAAAGGTACACGCCACCAAGTTTGTAGTAGGGCAGCAAGTGATGCTTTCCCTATACAACCCCAGTTCATTCCTTTCCCCCAAATTTTCCGGACCATACTCAATTTCGGACAAAGTCAGCCTCTCGTTATACTAAATCACATATCCCAATGGCAGGTCTGCGTGGTTTCACATAAACCAGCTTAAGGCTTATGGCTCGCAGAACAACCATTCACACCACATCTTGCTCACAGCAGCAGACTAACAGGCCCCACCCACAGATGACGTATTCCTACCCTCCCCCAGCCAGTCCAGCCGGTCCTCAGACACATCTTCAACTCCAACCCCAGAGGCACGACTCCGCTCTCCCTTCCTTCAACCACAGTGATAGCGACAGCAATGACGACAGCCACAGCACACCACGTTATAATTATATCCCCGCACCAGGCCCCACTCCCAGCGAATCCGAGCATGATTCCAGCGACCCCTTCGAAATCACATACATCAAAGCCTCTGACCCAGACCCACCGCCCGACGATTACGGATTACAACCTAGCAGCTCCAACCTCGACACACAATTTTGGCACTGCGACAATTCGTTCAGGCTCATCCAGAATGATGAGATGGACCCCAATTCACCCCAAGCAGCTTTAGCCAAACTACTCCAGTCAAGAGTATGACAGCCGGGAGAAGATGATGACATAGAGTCTGACTCCCACCAAACAAATCCCTTTGCGACCCTGTTCGCTACTGAGCAATGAGGTGTCCACATGATGGAAAAAAAGGAACCGATGGAGAGATACGGTGTCCTTTCTGATGGAACCTGCACCATGTTTGTTGTATGTTTGTTCGTTAAATGTACGTTTGTTGTTTGTAAATTTGAAAGTTTTTCATGGTCCCACGCCACCACCCCTTTGACGCCCAATGACTGTTAAAGGAACTAGTTTGTCGACAGGCAACCGTTCAGAGGAACTAGTTTGTCGACAGACACCTCTCATAGCTACTCTCCTGATTCGATCACGAGAGGCAGCCCTCCAGGACGACCACATTCTTATCCGTTCTTGCCGGTCGCTCAGGCAGTGGAGAAACGGGACTGGTCCCCGCCCTGCCTGACGACCCCCCCCATCTGGTCAGCCAAGCTCGGGTAGAGCACATACGACACCGATCACTGTCCGACCCGGGAATTCCAACCATTTCTTACCTGCCGCGGCCCATGCGCATCCCATTTTGGCTTGTTACGCTCAAAATTCTTTTGTTTGTTTTTGGCAACCCTTAGGTTGCTTCCGTATGCTATTTACATCCTCAAACACTAGGATGGTAGATCGCACAGGCTGCGAGACAGCGCGCACTATGTCAGTATTTTTCTCGGATGTCTTGTCCCAAATATTTGGTTTAAAAAGAAATGAGGGAGTCACAGATGGTGACCAATCATAATGGGTAATTGGCAACAAAGGACAGACAGACAGACATATGAGATCTTAAGCAAGATAATAACAGATATTATGCTTGTGTCCATAGAACTCCGGAACCCCAGAGGAAGAAAAAGACCGAAAGATGGAAAGATGAAGACAACCTTCATGTTCACCTGGATCTTAGCGGGATCCCTTCAGTTGTGCGCGGACGCAACACCCTTGACCCCTACCATACAGGCCGTGAATGATTCTCACCCCTGCCATACACAAAACCCGGAGATAGTTAGCCCTAAGACAGTTAACGATACCCCGACCTGGTGTGATACGTTTATCAGCTGGTATTCACTATCCTACATAGTAGAAGCCCTCTTAGTACTGGCGATACTTTGCAGTGTCGTGCAGACACTTAGAATCAGAAAATGGCGAAGAAGAGCCTACCGCTCTCGCACCCCGGAATACATGTTTAGGTCCCCTATTTTCAAACTTCACCAAACCCCCAAACCCCTTGACATGAATTAAAGTGCATCCACATCTCTTTACGTGTGTTTTATTCAATAAAGAAATGTAAACCTCTGTGCCTGACTGCCAAGCCAGAGAAACTTGTGTTGCTGCTATTTGTACATTTGAAATGTTGTAGAATTATTGTTGATTGTTTGAGTGAAGATAGTTGATTGAGGATAGTTAGCGGTTCCAGTTTTTTAATTTTGTAATGCATGCCTGAATGTCATAGCGCCCCGTAGAGTTTTATACTGATGTATGTAAGTAAAATGATTTTAGGTAAAAATTGCGTTTCATAGGATAGGACAGTGTAGAGCCCGTGAAGCGCTTATGGGTGCCCCGCTTGGTCAGAGAACGAAGACGACGCAGTAATGTGATCCTTCACGCTTCGCGCTGAGGATCACAAGGAGAGTGTGTAGCCATCTGGGATGGCCACTTCCCGATTACAAAATGGACACTTTGCAAAGATTGCAGGGAAAATGGACAATACTGAGAAAACAAGCAGGTGCAGGGTTTGTCTGTTGATTGGGGCCGCAGCTCCCAGACAAGACCAAAACTGCAAAACCATTACCATACTAATGAGCCATCCCCGGGGACAAAAGAGTAACATTTAAGTAAACGATACTAAGGCAGATACCCCGGCGCCAGAGGACACCAGAACAAAGCAGGCCAACGGCCACTTAGGACACGCCCAGCCATCAGGGCACCCACCCCTCTATTGGAGGAAATCGATAGGAACGATTGGGAAACGGCCCAATTAATTGGGGCAAGTTCAAGGCCCGCCCAAAAGCACTCAAAGTCCCTTTTGGGTATAAGAAGGATTCCCCAAGAGAGAATCGCTCTCTTGGCTGCGGCTCTCACCAAGGAGAGACCTACCCAACAGCAACATCAGAACAAGTCCAAGGTCAACGCACACTACGAGACAGACGTTCTTAGCTGTTATTCCATACCAGTTCGACCCCAGCAGCCTCAGAACCGAACAACGGCCATTGTTCCTCTGACTGACTGGGCGCCTGAAGCTAAGTATAGGTTTTCGCAGTAGTGATAGTTTAGTTTGTAGAGTTTTATGCATGAGTATATTTGGCTGCGTGTGTAAATAAATGAGCATTGAGTTTGAACTTACTAACTGGTGTATCGAGTCTTTGATCATTATTCGGTTTTGAACCTTGTGGCGGTATCGAGAGATACCTGGCGACTCTAGAGCAAAATGTAATTAGAATTAAGGAAGGTGACCATATTGGCCGCCATCTTCAGAGCCAAATTAAGAGAAACACAATTAGCAACAGCCGATCCGACAGAAACTGGGGCCAGCCCAGGGGCTGTACTTTCCATTTGGATGAACCTGCGGCGACTACTCTCGAGGACGTGGAGACGGAGGACAACTGCCTGCAGCTGCATTGTGTGGCAGCTCCCTGTGTGGCCCCATTAAGGTGACATTACGGGTCAATGGCCACCCGCTTGAGATGGAGTTGGGACACTGGCGCAGCAGTCTCCGTGATCGCCCAGAGGACATTCGACCGCATCAAGCAGGGTATACAGACCCTGACATTAACCAACACACAGGCCAGGTTGGCCACCTACATGGGGTAACCATTGGACACTGCAGGAACTACCATGACCCCTGTTGTTTATGGACACCAGGAGGGGTGCTTCCCACTTATCGTTGTGCGCGGCCACGGGTCCAGCCTGTTGGGTCGGGACTAGGTGCGCCAATTGCGGCTGCAGTGGCAGCACATCCTCCAAACAGGTTCTGGAGGGTTGACGGAGGTACTAGGAAGGTACCCAGATGTATTCCTGCCCGGTTTGGGGAAAATAAAAGGGGACGTAGCCCGTATCCAAGTCGAACCAGGAGCCACGCCGCGCTATTTCCGGGCGCGCCCGGTGCCTGACGCCTTGCTCGAGAAGGTAGAAGGGGAGCTCGCTTGTTTGGAGTCCTTGGGTATTATGAGGCCCGTCCGTTTCGCTAACTGGGCATTACCAATTGTACCTGTAATGAAGCCAGATGCCACAGTTCGCTTGTGTGGCGACTATAAACGTACAGTGAATACAGCTTCCCAGCTCGACAGATATCCAATGCCTCACATAGAGGATCTTTACGCGAAGCTTGTAGGCGGACTCTCGTTCATGAAATTAGATATGAGTCACGCCTACCTACAGTTGGAACTGGACCCTGCCTCCCGGCCATATGTAACTATTAATACACAGAGCGGCCTGTATGAATATACACGGTTGTCCTTTGGGGTATCCTCTGCTTGTGCTATTTTTCAACGCGTCATGGATGGCATCCTGAGAGGTTTACTGCGTATCGCTGTCTAGAACAAAGAAATGTGCAGCACAGGAACAGGCTCTTCGGCCCTCCAAGCCCGTGCCGACCATGCTGCCGGACTAAACTACAATCTTCTACACTTCCTGGGTCCGTATTCCTCTATTCCCATCCTATTTGTGTATTTGTCAAGATGTCCCTTAAATGTCACTGCTTCCACCACCTCCTCCGGTAGCGAGTTCCAGGCACCCACCACCCCCTGTGCAAAAAACTTACCTCGTACATCTACTCTAAACCCTGCCCCTCTCACCCCAAACCTATGCCCCCTAGTAATTGACCCCTCTACCCTGGGGAAAAGCCTCTGACTATCCACTCTGTCTATGCCCCTCATAATTTTGTAGACCTCTATCAGGTCGCTCCTCAACCTCCGTCGTTCCAGTGAGAACAAACCGAGTTTATTCAACTGCTCCTCATAGCTAATGCCCTCCATACCAGGCAACATTCTGGTAAATCTCTTCTGCACCCTCTCTAAAGCCTCCACATCCTACTGGTAGTGTGGCGACTAGAATTGAACACTATACTCCAAGCGTGGCTTAACTAAGGTTCTACTTAGACGACGATTTGATAACAGGGACGTCGGAGCAGGAAATTTTTTTTTTTTTAAATCATAGAATTTACAGTGCAGAAGGAGGCCACTCAGCCCATCGAGTCTGCACCGGCTACTGGAAAGAGCACCCCACCCAAGGTCAACACCTCCACCCCATCCCCATAACCCAGCAACCCCACGCAACACTAAGGGCAATTTTGAACACTAAGGGCAATTTTTCATGGCCAATCCTCCTAACCTGCACATCTTTGGACTGTGGGAGGAAACCGGAGCACCCGGAGGAAACCCACGCACACACGGGAGGATCTGCAGACTCCGCACAGACAGTGACCCAAGCCGGAATCGAACCTGGGACCCTGGAGCTGTGAAGCAATTGTGCTATCCACAAGGCTACCGTGCTGCCTTGTGGATAGCACAATTTGGAGGCTGTCCTTAGACGCTTTTCAGAGGCTGGAGTCCATTTACGTCGTACAAAGTGAGTCTTTCAGGCGAAGGAAGTAGTCTACCTGGGTTATTGGGTGGACCGCGAAGGTTTGCACCCCGTCGCAGAGAAGGTGCGCGCAATTCAACAGGCCCCCGCCCCGACTGACACTTTGCATCTTTGTTCATTTCTCGGCCTCGTAAACTATTACGGGAAGTTCCTCCCCAATCTGGCAACTACGCTGGCCCCGTTGCAAGTTCTGCAAAAGAAGAATCACACCGGGGTTTGGGTCAGCCGCAAGAAACCGCTTTCCGGCGGGTAAAACAACAATTGTCGTCGTCTGGGTTACTAACCCACTATGATCCTGGAAAGCCTTTGCTCATCACGTGTGATGCATCCCCGTATGGTATTGGGGCCGTCCTGTCCCACAAGATGGAGAATGGGGCCGAGTGGCCGATAGCTTTCGCCTCCCGCACATTGACTGCAACAGAAAAGAAGTACGCGCAGATCGAGGAGGAAGGCCTGGCGGTGGTCTTTGCGGTGAAACGCTTCCACCAGTATGTGAATGGCCGCCACTTCATTACCGTGAGTGATCATAAGCCTCTGCTGGGACTTTTCCGAGAGGATAAGCCAATACCGCCCATTGCTTCTGCACAGATCCAGTCCTGGGCTTTGTTGCTCGCTGCCTACGGGTATTCTCTGGAGCACAAACCAGGAACCCAGATAGCAAATGCCGATGCACTGAGCCAATTGCCTTTATTGACCGGCCCCATGTCGACCCTCATGACCGGTGAGGTGGTTGCAACCCTAAACTTTACGGACTGTCTGCCTGTCACGGAATCACAGATCCGTGAGTGGACCGAGATGGAGCCAGTCCTGTCAAAGGTTCGGCATATAGTCCTCTATGGTGGGCAGCATAGACAGCTCCCAGGCGAGTTGCGGGCATTTTCCTCCAAGCTGTCAGAATTTAGCGTGGAAGACGGTATCCTCTTGTGGGGGACGCGTGTGATTGTCCCGGAAAAAGGACAGGAGCTGATACTAAGGGACTTGCACAATGGGTGTGACCAAAATGAAAATGTTGGCCCGGAGCTATGTCTGGTGGCCAGGCTTCGACACAGACATTGAGAAGGTGGCCAAAAACTGCTCCATTTGCCAGGAGCATCAGAAGCTTCCGCCGGCCGCGCCCCTACATCACTGGGAATGGCCAGGGCGGCCCTGGGCGCGCTTGCATGCGGATTTCGCCGGCTCTTTTCAAGGATCCATGGTCCTTCTATTAATCGATGCCCAGTCTAAATGGTTAGAGGTGCATAAGATGGAAGGCACAACGTCCTGCGCAACAATCGAGAAGATGCGTTTGTCTTTAAGTACGCATGGCCTCCCCGAGGTGCTGGACACGGACAACGGCACTCCGTTCACAAGTGAGGAGTTTGCGAGGTTCATGATGATGAACAGCATACGCCATATCCGCACTGCTCCTTACCACCCGGTTCCAATGGGTTGGCGGAGCGCGCAGTGCAGACATTCAAACGGGGCCTAAAGAAGCAGGCTTCCGGGTCTATGGACACAAAATTGGCTCGTTTTTTGTTTTCATACAGGACCACTCCACATGCGGTGACTGGGGTAGCTCCCGTGGAACCCCAAATGGGCCGGAGACTTCGCACCCGCCTTAGCATGGTTTTCCCGGACATTGGCGCATAAGTCGCCGCACTCAAGAATGGCAGGAACATGGCCGTTCTCGGCAACAGCCAATTCGGCAGTTTGCATCCGGTGACCCAGTGTTCGTTCGAGGTTTTGCTGGTGGTGTCCGGTGGGTCCCTGACGTTATCTTTCGCCGAACAGGCCCTATCTCTTACCAGGTGCAAGCCCAGGGTCGTCTCCAGTGCAAAAATGTAGACCACGTTCAGTCCAGAAGACCATCTCTTCCAAAGCTCCCCTGCCCCCGGAGCTCATTTCTACAGCCACAGAGACCAGACACAGTGGAGAGTATTCCCCACAATCTTCCTCTGGTGCCACACTCAAAGCCTGAGCTGGTCGTTGCAGAACCGCGTGGAGATAGAGACGCCAAGATGACGGAGGCAGCGGACTCCGACTCCGCGGTGGAGACAAAGGACGCCTCAGAGGGGGAGTCCTCAGGCCCACGGATGTACAACCGTTATGCCGTTCATCACGGCAGCAACGTTCTCCATTTCGTTACATGCCGCCCGATCCAGCGCCTCATGCAAATGGTGTCCGGCCTGCAGCAAAACGAGTCCGACGCCCTCCTTCGCCAGGGTCTTCAGTGGATTCCTTGGACTTTGTGGGGAGGGATGCTATAACCTGCCTGCTTACCACTGGCTGGGGACTGATGGCAGTCCCACAATCCTTCGGGAGTATGAGCTTCCCCAATGAGGGGGGCGGAGAAATCATAAGCAGATACCCTGCATAATAGAGCTGGCCAGTTTGTAACCAGTTAGAGAGGAGTGAGCGAGCAACAACGGAGTTGCTGCTGCTGTTTTATATATATATGTTATTGTAAACAAATGTTATTTCTTTCTATCATTCAACTCGCGCTGGATTCTTCGTGGCCCTCACAAAACCTGCCTTGTGTCTCTGTGCAGCCGGAAGTAGCCAGAGCTGGTGGTGTTCGTCCATGTGCTCGCCATGGGAGCACTATGCAGCAGTTTCTCACCCACAAGGTGAACCATGATCCAAACCCAAATCGTTCCAGCACCTCCATGAGGTAACTCCAGTCAACTCTGTCAGACGCCTTCTCTGCATCCAGGGAGATGATCACTTCTGGTATCTCCTCCCCAGCTGGGGTCAGAATCACATTCAACAAACAAAGAACAAAGAAATGTACAGCACAGGAACAGGCCCTTCGGCCCTCCAAGCCCGTGCCGACCATGCTGCCCGACTAAACTACAATCTTCTACACTTCCTGGGTCCGTATCCCTCTATTCCCATCCTATTCATGTATTTGTCAAGATGCCCCTTAAATGTCACTATCGTCCCTGCTTCCACCACCTCCTCCGGTAGCGAGTTCCAGGCACCCACTACCCTCTGCGTAAAAAACTTGCCTCGTACACCTCCTCTAAACCTTGCCCCTCTCACCTTAAACCTATGCCCCCTAGTAACAGACTGTTCGCTGTTAGCTGCTTGCCCTTGACAAACCCAGTCTGATCTTCCACGAATACATCTGGCAAACAACTCTCCAGTCGCCTAGCCATGCCTCATTGTGCATGCTTAGCAGACAGCCCAGACAACTATACTCATTGAGGTGGATGCACTTGAGCTTGGCATAGGGTGCATAATGAGGACTTTTTGAACTTACCTTTTAAACGGCCTCCTCACACAGACTAAGATTCACAAATGTTCTGAGGGGCTGTGAATCATGGCTCTTTAAAAACCTGGTATGACTCCATGAAAATTGTGGAGGAGTAGGACATGCCTATTTCATTGACGGAGCCGACCACGTCGTGAGTGCCAGATGCGTGGATTGACAGGAACTAACCTGCATCCTTTAAAAGGCCTCCTGAAAATCAAATAGTCTAGCAATGGGGCTGGGGGCCCGGAATCGGGACCTACCTGCCATTTTTATAGGGCTCCGGGCATACCGACACAGGGATAATCCAGGCCTTCAATGAAACTTTGGGGTGGAATAAAGGAGCTGCATGGCATTAATAGCCGAGAAGCAAACTCTGACAAACAGGGGCTTTCAGCAAAGCGAGAGGCCAGAGAGAATTGTTCCACAACTATCCTTGTTGCTCCTCCAATCAATATTCTGAGCAGGACTCTCTGTTTTTCAGCATCATGCTCCAGTCCCTCCCTAGCAGCGAAATCAAGGTTTGTGGCCTAGGCCCATGGAGAATCGTAATTTAAATCTACTTAGCAGGTTGGATACAGTATGCTCCGCCCCTCTTAGACTGAAATCATGTGGATGCGAATTAGTGCAAGTATTTACAAACGGAGTCAGGACACTATGGCTGCTGTCACGCTTGCTGGGGTGTGGCTGCCTGGGCGCGGGGGGGGGCCACTTAATGACAGATCCGTGGATTCATAAGAACAGGAGTAGGCCATTCAGCCCCTCGAGCCTGTCCTGCCATTTAATAAGATCATGGCTGATCTGTGGCCTAACTCCATATCCTGCCTTTGGCCCATATCCCTTAATATCTTTGCGTAACAAAAATCTATCTACCTCAGATTTAATATTAACTGTTCTAACTTCAACTGCTGTTTGTGGGAGACATTTTCAAACCTCTACCATCCTTTGAGTGAAGAAGTGCTTCCTAACACCTCTCCTGAACAGTCTAGCCCTAACTTTTAGACTATGCCCCCATAGGAAGGCAAATGCAATGTTAGCATTCATGTCAAGCGGGTTGGAATATAAGAACAGGGATGTACTATTGAGGCTGTACAAGGCTCTGGTCAGACCCCATTTGTAAGATTGTGAGCAATATTAGGCCTCGTATGTAAGAAAGGATGTACTGGCCTTAGAGAGGGTCCAGAGGAGATTTACAAGAATGATCCCCAGAATGAGGAGCGGTTATATGATGAGCAGAGGGACACATCCCGGTCTCAGATGAGAATGGCCGAGGCGCTCCGGAACTTATCCCTGTTGCAGGTGCACATTGCTGAGGCGCTGTAGAGTGTGGCCAATCACTGAGGAGTATCGCCAAAGATGTCGATACCATGGTGCAGACATTGGGGAGCCGCCAGGGCTGGCAGGGCCAGATAACGCAGGGGCAGCCGGGGTTCAATCCAGCTGCATCCCGGACCTATCCTACGGACTAATGATGATGGCCACCTGCTCCCCCGGGGATCACTGAGGGGGCACTGGGAGGAGGGGTGTGTGCGGGGGAGGGGGGGGGGGGGTGATAGTGGAGCAGCACCATCAGGAGAGTGGGGCAGTGGTGTACATTTGTAAGAGAAACATTAAAGTACCCTTGCCACAACGAGTATGACGCCTCTGGCTCTTTGTTCCGCAATGCAAGCAGACCACCAAACCCATGCAGCCCCCCACACGCCTGACCATGCAGCTACTGCTGTGGACATGTGCCTGGGACTGGGATCCATCATCCCCTGGGTGTTCGGAGGTTGTCTGCTGTGTCTGTGGTGCTGACTCCCGCAGTGTTCAAGCACAGTGTCCACGAATCAAGGTTTGTTTGGGGAGCTAGGCAATGAGCCCTGCATGCTACATGGCACGCCCACCCAGAGGGATCCACCTGGGATGTGTGAGGTGCTCAGTTAACCACGATTGCCAATTCCCTATTAGCAATAGCCTTCAGGCACAAGGCCAGAGGCATCCGCAGTCAGTGGGAGTTATGGGTGGTCGGAATAGAAGCATGCAGGGACTAGGGTTGCACTCGGAAGGGGAATGCACAGTCCAAGGATTGGCCTGGAGGACTCGTTCACTGACACCCCCCACACCCCCATCCCCAATACCCCCATGGCGGCACACCCCAACAGGGGCTACACCCCGCCCCCCCCACCCCGCTCCGAGTGCAGGCGCAGCAAGCCCAGTTTCCCCCCCCCCCCCCAGGCTCATTATCTGTAAGCTAAGATGGCTGCTCACGTCCTCGGCTCCCCGCAGCAGCCCATCCGCCAGGTTCACATTTTCAAAAGTGATTTACACAGAAATTTCATTGCAGTGTTAATGTAAGCCTACTCGTCACATTAAAAGATTATTATTAAATCAGCACCTGCGTGGTCACTTCTGGGGAAGCTGGGATCATGGGCGGCCGTTGGACATGGGGTGGCTCCCGTTAATTGTATGGAAATAGGGCTTAAGTGGGTTTCTTGCCCTGCTACAGGTCCCAATTTCGCATACGGGAGCAGGCCGGTTACATCGCAAACGGTTTGGCACCGGCACGGTTCTCGTTTTTGGCCTCTCCCGCTATTCACCAGCCTCGTCGCACTGTCGCTTGAGTGAAACAAGGCCACTGAATTGCATCCTTAGCCAATTTGGGGGAGAATTTCATCCAGAATCTTTGATTGGAGGAGCAGCGTGGGCAGAAGGGAGGGAGAACCTGTGATTGGAGGAGTTGGAGCAGCGAGGAGCATGGGAGAGACTGAAGAACTTCAATCAAAATATGTTTCCGCGAATTGAAGAGTGTGAGATGGAAAAATCTTCAGATCAAAACCTCAGAACTTGGGAGTCAATGGATATTTGACACTTTTTTCCTTTCTGTGGAAATATTTTTAATTAAAACATTTTAGTTGTGTTTTTTCATGGGAGGGAGAGACAGGAGGGAGATGGACATTTCTGGTTGTTGCCTGGGAGGATGCACTGGGATGAGTCTTAAAAGTTATTCAAACAACACCTTTCCACCCCTCTCCCAGTTACAAAACCTTTCCTATTATAATTTTTTTTTAAAAAGAGAAGAATTGGGATCTTGGTATCGTCAGATCCAGAGGGTGGCCTGGATGTTGGTGGACCCAAAGCAGGTAAAGCAGTTCCTGCTATGTCAGAGAGAGAGAGATAAAGAGTGAGAAACAGAGACAGACACCAGGAGGCAATTTTGCTCACTTTCACACTTACTTATATTGTGATTTCGCAACATTTGTTTAAAAAATCATTATTTTTCCTTTGAAAACCCTCCTGGGCCTGGCTTTCAAGTTTCTAAACTGCTGCAGAAACAACAAACTAAACAAATATGGAAAAGGTTAAATCTTTTCCAATGGTTCTCTTCATTTTTGTTTATTAGTTAAATAAATTGTTTTGTGGGTAAACTTTAAAGTAGAGAGCTAGGGTAGAGGGAGCAAAAAATATTGTGTGGGTAATCCACTTTATTTTTCATTCTCCTTAGAGATATTTTGAAATAATCATAATCTTTATTAGTGTCACAAGTAGGCTTACATTAACACCGCAATGAAGTTACTGTGATAATCCCCTCATCGCCACACTCTGGCGCCTGTTCGGAATCATTGAGGGAGAATTCAGAATGTACAATTCACCTAACAAGCACAAAAGAGAAAATGCTGGAAAATCTCAGCAGGTCTGGCAGCATCTTTAGGGAGAGAAAAGAGCTAATGTTTCGAGTCCGGTGACTCTTTGTTAAAGCAGTGACAAAGAGTCATCGGACTCGAAACGTTAGCTCTTTTCTTTCCCTACAGATGCTGCCAGACCTGCTGAGATTTTCCAGGTTTTTCTCTTTCGTTTCAGATTCCAGCATCCGCAGTAATTTGCTTTTATTCTTTTCACCTAGCAAGCACGTATTTCGGGACTTGTGGGAGAAAACCGGAGCACTCGGAGGAAACCCACACAGATACGGGGAGAACGTGCAGACTCCGCACAGACAGTGACTCAGGTGAGGAATCGATCCGAGTCCCTGGCGCTGTGGAAGGTTTAAACTAATATGCCAGGGGGATGGGAGCCTATGCAAGGAGTCAGAGAAAGAGGGAGCTAGGATAAAAAAAAGGTAGAACAGGGAATAAGAAAAGTGATAGGTGGAGAAACCAAGAGCAAAATTCAAACAGAAAAATATTGGGAGCAAGACAAACAATATGAAAAAGACAAACTTAAAGGCTTTGTGCCTTAATGCCTTAACGGGGCATTTGCAATAAAGTGAATGAACTAATTACGCAGATAGATATAAATGGGTACGATATAATTGGAATTACGGAGTCATAGCTGCAGGGTGACTAGGGATGGGAACTGAATGTCCCGGGGTATTCAGTATTTAAGAAGGACAGGCGTAAAAGAAAAGGTGGTGGCGTGGCACTGCTAGGTAAAGAGGAAATTAACACAATAGTGAGAAAGGATATTAGCTCTGGCAATGTGGAGTCTGCGTGGGAGATGAGAAATACCAAGGGGCAAAAAACATTAGTGGGTGTCACCCCCAAACTGCAGTGGTGATGTTGAGAATGGCATTAAACACAAAATTAGAGATGTACATAGAACATACAGTGCAGAAGGAGGCCATTCGGCCAATCTATTCTGCACTGACCCACTTAAGTCATCACTTCCACCCTATCCCCGTAACCCAATAACCCCATCTATCCTTTTTTGGACACTAAGGGCAATTTATCATGGCCAATCCACCTCACCTGCACGTCTTTGGACTGTGGGAGGAAACCGGAGCACCCAGAGGAAACCCATGCAGACACAGGGAGAACATGCAGACTCCGCACAGACAGTGACCCAGCGGGGACTCGAACCTGTGACCCTGGCGCTGTGAAGCCACAGGCTATCCACCTATGCTACCGTGCTACCGAGATGCATGTAATAAAAGAATATCAGTGATCATGGGTGATTTTAATCTTTACATAGATTGGGCAAATCAAATTAGCCACCATGCCGTAGAGGAGGAATTCCTGGAGTGTATAGAGGATGGTTTTCTTGGCCAATATGTGGGGGAACCAACTAGAGAGCAGGCCATCTTAGACTGGGTACTGTGTAATGAGAAGGGAATCATTGCCAATCTGGCTGTGCGAGACCCATTGGGGATGAGCGACCATAACATGTAGAATTTATTATCAAGATGGAGAGTGAAGTAGTTGATTCGGAGTCTAGGGTGCTCATTCTTAATAAAGGAAACTATGAAGCTATGAGGTGTGAGTTGGCCTTGATAGATTGGGGAGAGTTACTTAAAGGGATGACAGTGGTTAGGCAATGGCAAATATTCAAGGAACGCATGGGGGAACTGCAGCAACTGTTCATTCCTGTCTGGCACAAAAACAAAATAGGTAAGATGGCCAATCCATGGTTTACAAAGGAAATAGTATCCGATCCAAGGAAGAAGCATGCAGATTGGTCTGAGGATTGGGAGCAGTTTAGAATTCAGCAAAGAAGGACCAAGGGATGGATTAAGAAAGGGAAAATACAGTACGAAAGGAAGCTTGCAGGGAACATAAAGACTGACACTAAGAGTTTCTATAGATATGCGAAGAGAAATAGATTGGTAAAGACAAATGTAGGCCCCCTACAGACAGAAACTGGGAAATGCAGATTAGGGAACAAATAAATGGCTGAGCAATTGAATACATACTTTGGTTCTGTCTTAACAAAAGAGGACACAAATCAGATAGCAGAAATATTGGAGAATGAAAGGTTTAGTGAGAGGGAAGAACTGAGGGAGATCAATATTAGTAGAGAAATGGTGCTGGGAAAATTGATGAGATTGAAGGTGGATAAATCCCCAGGGCCTGAAAATCTGCATCCCAGGTAAATGCTTAAGGAGGTGGCTCTGGAAATAGTGGATGCATTGGTGGTCATATTCCAGAATTCTATAGACTTTGGAACAGTCCCTGCAGATTGGAGGGCAGTTAATGTCACTCCAATATTCAAAAAGGGAGGTGGAGAGAAAACAGGGAATTATAGAGCAGTAACAATAATATCGATAGTGGGGGAAATTCTTGTACCCGTTATCTTTATTTTTAATGAATTTAGAATACCCAATTGATTTTTTCGAATTAAGGGGCAATTTAGCATTGCCAATCCACCTACCCTGCACATCTTTGGGTTGACGGGACGAAACCCACACAAACACAGGGACAATGTGCAAACTCCACATGGACAGTGATCCAGAGCCGGATTGAACTTGGAACTCAGCGCCTTGAGGCAGCAATGCTAACCACTTTGAATCCATTATCAAGGACTTTATAGCGTAACATACAGAAAGCAGTGGCAGGATCAGTAAGAGTCAGCATGGATTTATGAAGGGGAAATCATGCTTGACAAATCTGTTGGAATTCTTTGACGATGTAACCAGTACAGTTGATAAGGGGAGAGCCAGTCGATGTGGTATACTTGGACTTTCAGAAGGCATTTGACAAAGTCCCACATAAGAGACTATTGTGCAAAATTAAAGCGCATGGAATTGGGGGAAGTGTATTGAGGTGGATAGAAAACTGGTTGGCAGAGAGGAAACAAATAGTAGGAATTAATGCGTCGTTTTCAAAATGGCAGGCAGCAACTAGTGGGGTGCCACAAGGATCAGTGCTGGGACCCCAGCTATTCACAATATATATTAATCATTTAGATGAGGGAACAAAATGTAACATCTCAGTTTGCAGATGATACCAAGTTGGGTGGGAGGGTGAATTGTGACGAGGATGCAGAGATCCTACAGCATGATCTGGACTGGTTGGGCGAGTGGGGAATTCAATGGCAGATGCAGTATAATTTGGATAAGTGTGAGGTTATTCACTTTGGAAGCAAAATCAGGAAGGCAGATTACTATCTGAATAGTTGTAAATTGGGAGAGGGGAGTGTGCAGTGGGATCTGGATGTCTTGTGCACCAGTCGCTGAAGGTAAGCATGCAGGTGCAGCAGATGATAAAGAAGGCTAATGGTATGTTGGCCTTCATTGCGAGAGGTTTCAAGTACAGAAGCAGAGATGCGTTGCTGCAATTATACAGGGCCTTGATGAGGCCACACCTAGAATATTGTGTGCAGTTTTGATCTCCTTATCTGAGGAAGGATGTTCTTGCTCTTGAGGGAGTGCAGCAAAGGTTTACCAGACCGATTCCCGGGATGGCGGGACTGTCATATAAGGGGATTTGACTAGGTTAGGATTGTTTTTGCTGGATTTCAGAAGAATTAGGGGGGGGATCTCATAGAGACTTATAAAATTCTACGAGGACTAGACAGGGTAGATGCAGGGAAGATGTTCCCAATGGTGGTGTGTCCAGAACCAGGGGCCACAGTCTGAGGATTCAGGGTAAACCATTTCGGACAGAGATGAGGAGACATTTCGTCACCCAAAGAGTGGTGAGCCTGTGGAATTCATTACCACAAGAAGTAGTTGATGCTAAAACATTGAATATATTCAAGAGGCGGCTAGATATAGCACTTGGGGCAAATGGGATCAAAAGCTATGGGGAGAAAGCAGGAGTAGGCTATTGAGTTGGATGATCAGCCATGATCATGATAAATGGCAGAGCAGGCTCGAAGGACCAAAAGGCCTTCTCCTGCTCCTATCTTCTATGTATCTATGTGAGCCAATAGTGCTAAACACTGTGCTACCGTGCCAATACCTCTGCAAAAGAAAGTGTCTGTCAGATCTGATGTTGTGCGAAAAGATTTTGAGTCCAGTTGATCCAGAAGAGCCCAAACTCCCAGGACTTGAATTTGCATTAATACCAGCCTCTGAAGGTAAATGAGGGATGGGATAAAGGCAGGTAAACTGTTCAAACGTTGTTGGTTGCTTGGGCATCTGTCCAGCACCAAGTATCTTTAATACTCCTTTAAGGAGTTTGGTTTCAAACTCAAATCTTCAAATCTGCTTTACCACAAGGAACCTCTGTAAACCAAAATGTAGCTGCTGAAAATCAGAAATGTAACTTCAGAGAAATCTCAAAAAGAGCCCTCGGGAAAAGAAATTATTTTGAGCTCTGGTGGACAGCCACTCCACATCCAGTTCCGCCGCTGGGAAAGTGTTCCAGCATTGGGACTCTTCCAGTGTGATGCGGTTCCCCAATATTTTCAAGACAGAGATAGATAGGTTCTTGATTAATAAGGGGACCAGGGGTTATGGCGAAAAGGCAGCAGAATGGGTTTGGGAAACATATCAGCCATGAATGAATGTCAGAGCAGACTCGATGCGTCGAATGGCCTAATTCTGTTCCTATGTCATATGCTCTATTTTACCAGCCTCACCGTCTACCACTCGGGGTCAGTAAAATCCCACACATTAACTGTTTCTCTCTGGGGGGCGGCATGGCTGGGGGTGGCACGAGGCACAGTGGTTAGCACTGGGACTACGGCGCTGAGGATCCGGATTAGATTCTCAGACCTGGATCACTGTCCATGTGGAGTTTGCACGTTCTCCCCGTGTCTGCGTGGGTTTCACCCCTACAAACCAAAGATGTGCAGGTTAGGTGGATTGGCCATGCTAAATTGCCCCTTAATTGGGAAAAAAAAATTGGGTACTCTAAATTTTAAAATAAACTCTGTTTCTTTCTTCACAGGTGCTGCCTGACTTGCTGAGCATCTCCAGCATGATTTTCATTTCAAGTCATACGTTCTCCTGTACCTCCCAGAAGATTGTTACAACTGGCCCCACTGATATACAATATTGTCCATACGATAAGAAAAAGGGGGAGTTGTAGTGCTTAGATTTTGTTCCTTTTTCAGTTGCATAATTATCATTGCTGAATATAAAATTGTGAACCTTGGTTACACTGGTACAAATAGACGTGTGCAACAGCTTGATATCTGGTGACTGTATCCAAGGCAAAATAAATCTGATGTGATTCGAATTGGAACCATTTTTAAACACATAACTATGCTAAATAGACTACACAAAGGTAGAAAATGGATTTATAATATTTTCCACAATATGAAAGGTAACAATTGCTAATCAAGTTAATCTCTTAATATCCAACATTCCTACACTCCCTAGCAGCTAATGTAAACTTCAAAATGTAGTGCAAAATTATGGTTTAACTTACCTGTGATTAATGATAACTGAAGGGGGAAGCTGAACTGACCAACTTCTTGCAAAGAAAATCCAAACCCTTTTCCACATCAGTACCATTGCATTGGACATAAAGAATTAAAAACTTTGAAGTGAGCTTAGGCTAGAAATAAAAAATTGAATTTGTTTTTGAATACTGACAAATACTGATAAATTATGATGATCTAAAAATGTCATTAACATTAACTTTTACTCCTAAAGTTCAGGTGATTGCTGCATATTAACAATCTTTGAATTTCAAAGCTTTATGAATTCAGATTTAATTCCGTAAAATTTAATACACTAACTCAGTTAAATAAATTCTTACTTGCAGAAAATCAGATTAAGTAGTTTCTTCAATAAAATTCTGAGGGGTAATGAAGAAAAATAAAACTTTCACCAACTTACTTATTACTGTACAGAATTTTGAAACTATGCAAAACAGATATGGTGAGCTTTGGATACCACATTGAACTTGAGAATACATTCACGGCTAGATATGAAGTATCATCAATGATCAATTTTAGTATCCTTAAGTTCCAATTACTTGTTCTTTTTCTATTAAAATGAATAATGTAAACTTTGTTTTGCATTTATTTGATGCCTAATTTTCATGCTTCTCCAAAAGTTTAATATTCAATAATTAACAAAATCATAGAAATAATGCCAGAGAAGGAGCCATTCAGCCCATCCTGTCCACCCAGCCACTTTCTAGCTCTTTGTCAATTACCTGGTAGGTTATAACACTTCAAGAGTATTTCTACATTTTTTTTAATGCAATGAGGGCTTCTGCCTCTATCATTCTTTCAGCACCCTGAGAGTGATAAGGAATTCTGCTTAACCTACTACTCTTTGTACTAATTGCTTTAAACAATGCCCCCCATGGTATTGACCACTCTAACGAAAAGTTAGTCAAAGAGCGTGATTTAACTAAATTAAACAGAGACCCGTGTTGAGCGCGTTTAACCCGGTGTTTCTCCTCACTGGCAGCTCCAAGAATGACCCCGCTATTTAACGGTACTCCACTTCATTTCTGGGTCTTGGCAAAAATGCTCTGCCGAGGTCGCACTTAGTCCCATTTGCTGCATTAACAAGCTCCGTTCGTCATGGCAGTAAGTGTTTGGGGACACCCCTACCTCAACTCATCAAAAAGGGGATCATTGTGTCCCCCGCACTCCACCTCATAAGGGCAGGGCACTGCCAGGCCCGATTCATGGCATGGGCATGATATCACCCAGGTGGCGCTGCCAGGATATCCAGGTGGCACTGCCAGGGTGGCAGTGCCACCGTGCCCAGGTGGATTCAGGATGCCAGGGTATCACCCTGCCCAAAGGCTGACCACCTAGGAGCCTTCGATAGTCTGAGAACCCCCCCACCACCAAGTGCCAGTACGCTTGGTCTGTGTTTGTGGAAACCAGTGCTAAATGGTGCCTGCTCGGGGTCTCTGAGACAAGGTCATTAGGTCTGAGGCGGTGGGTAAATCTGCTTTCAGATGGACCGAAGGAGTTCTGCAAAGAGATCACCCAGTCTACATTTAGTTTCTCCAATGTAGAGTACACTGCGTTGGAAGCAGCAAATGTAATAGACCAGATTGAAGGAGGTGCACATGAAATGCTGCCTCACTTGAAGAGTGTTGAGGCCCAGGGATTGTGAGGAGGGAAGAGGTAAAAGGGCAGGTGTTACACCATCTGCAATCGCATGAGAAGGTGCCGTGGGAAGAGGGTGAGGTGTTGGGGTAAAGAACGAATGGAGCAGAGTATCCCAGAGGGAACAGTTCCTGCGAAATGCTGACAGGGGGAATTGAGAGGAAGCGATGTTTGGTGGTGGAATCATGCTGAAGTTGGTAGAACTGGCGGAGGATGATTATTTGAATGCGGAGGCTGGTGGGGTGAAAACTGAGGACAAGGGGGACCCTTATCCTGGTTCTGGGAGGGAGGGGAGGGGGTGAGAGCTGAGGTGCAGGAGATGGGTCGGACACGATTGAGAGCCCTGTCGACCACTGTGGTGGGAAACCACAATTAAGGAAGAATAAAGACATGTCAGCAGCACCGGTTTGGAAATTGCCATCATTGGAACAGATGTGACAAAGAAGAAGGAACTGGGAGAATGGGATGGAGTCCTTACAGAATATGGGGCGTGAAGAGTTGTATTGAGGTAGTTGTGGGAGTCATGAGGTTTGTAATGGATATTGGTGAACAGTCTATCCCCAGAAATTGAAAGATCAAGGAAAGGAAGGGAAGTGTCGGAGATACCTTCCTGTCACTAGCCATTTCAACTCACTGTCTTGCTCTCACGTCCACATATCCGTCCTTGACCTGCTGCAATGTTCCAGTGAAGCCCAATGTAAACTGGAGGATTAGCACCTCATCTTCCAATTAGGCCTTCCGGACTTAACATTGAGTTCAACAACTTCAGACTGTGAAGTCTCTCCTCTACCTTGACTCCAGTTTTAATTCCATCCATTTATTTTCATTTCTTCCATTGATCGGTTTTCCCCTTCACCATTGTCTCCCTCTCGCCATCCCACTTGGGCCATCTGTTCCTAGTTGTCCTTTGACACACTGCTCACCTTTGTTCTGCCATTCACAAATTCTAATCTTTTTATGTGCCACTGTCAGCACTCTTCTTAGCCTTATTCACCCATTTACATTCCTTTTGACTTTCTGTCCACAACATATTTGTCAATCTCCACCTATCACTGCTCCCCTGTCCAGCCACACTGCTCCACGCCCCCCTACAACAGCATAAATCTGACCCCATTTCTAGCTCTCAAGCTTTAACAAAGAGTCATCCAGACTCGAAACATTAGCTTCCTTCTCTCTCCACAGATGTAGTCAGACCACGTTCTATGTTCTATCGTGGTGAGGCCGTGGAATGCCCTACCGGCAACAGTAGTGAACTCGCCAACATTAAGGGCATTTAAAAGTTTATTGGATAAGCATATGGATGATAATGGCATAGTGTAGGTTAGATGGCTTTTGTTTCGGTGCAACATCGTGGGCCGAAGGGCCTGTACTGCGCTGTATCGTTCTATGTTGTGATTGTCCAGTATTTTCTGTTTTTGTTTCAGATTCCACTATTCACAACAATTTGCTTTATTCCCAAATGTAAGTAGCTGCTCCTAGTCTACGTTTGCAAGATCCTGTCTAATGATATTGAAATCGGCATTCGCCCAATTCAGACACTTAGGGAGAGATTCTCCATAAAAGCAAATTACTGTGGATGCTGGAATCTGAAACCAAAGAGAAAATGCTGGAAAATCTCAGCAGGTCTGGCAGCCTCTGTAGGGGGAGAAAAGAGCTAACATTTTGAGTCCAGATGACCCTTTATCAAAGGGAGGGACTCTCCATTCCCCGACGCCGATTTCGGAATCGTCGGTCGGGCAGAGAATCCCTTTTTACGATGGAATCGGGTGGTGGTGCTTGTTTTTGCAAGCTCCGGCCCCTCCAAATCGGCGTCATCGAGGAGAGCGCCGCATGCCCGTTGGGACGGTCTCAGGACGTCACCTGAATGCCCTCCCCCGATGCTCCACTCCCAATGGTCGAGTTCCCGGCCGCACAGTAGATGTGTGGTCTCAGCGGTTGGGAACCCGTCGTGGCAGCTGCAGACTGTGTCCAGCGCCGCCATAGTCGGGCAGCAGCCGTTCTGCTGGCCGGGGGAGCTTCGGTGAGGGGCTGGTGGGGGGTAGCACTATCTGGCAGGTTGAATCCGTGCACAGCCGGCTCCATGTTGTACGGCACGATCACTGCAGGTCGTTGCTGTGCGCATGCGCGGCCACGGGCCCAGCAATTCTCCGGCCGTTTTTGTCGTGGAAGCCAGGATTTTTAGGTGATACAGCTGCTAGCCCCTCACTGGTTGGTGACCGGTTTTTTTGACATAAAATGCCATGGATCCTCCGGACATAGCCTGAAAATCGGAGTATCCAGACCTTGATTTCTGGACTATCCTTATCCCTTTCCAAATGGCTTTGAAACTTACAGAATTATCCCCAAAATGCTCGCCCACTGACACTTCGACTTACTCAACTTCTTTTCCCAGGATTAGATCTAGCACTGCCCCATCCCTCGTAGGACTATCTATGAAATGGCACAAAAAGCTCTTTAAAATTTCACCCCATCTAATCCTTTCACACTAAGACAATTCCAGTTAATATTGGCGAAGTTGAAATCTCCGACTGCTTTAACCCTATTACTCTCACACCTCTGTGAGATTTGCCTACATATCTGCTCCTCTATCTTCCTGTGACTGTTGGGAGGTCTGTAGTATCCCAGCAATGTGATTGGCCCCTTTTTATATCTAAGCTCAACTCATATCGCCTTATTTGAAGAGCCTTTCAAGACAACCTCCCAAATTACTGCAGTGATGGTTTTTTTTAAAAAAAATAACGAAATGCCCCCTCCTCTTACATCCCCACTTCTGGAATGTTGAGTTGCCAGTCCTGCCCATCTTTCAACCATGCCCACCTTTCAACCATGGCGATACAATGGCTAGCACCACTGCCTCACAGCTCCAAGGACCCAGGTTCAATTCTAGCCTCAGGTGATTGTGTGGAGTTGCACTTTCTCCCCATATCTATGTTGATTTTGTCCTGGTGCTCCGGTTTCCTCCCACAGTCCAAAGGTGTGCAGGTTAGGTGGATTGGCCAACATCAATTGCCCCTTAGTGTTCAAAAGGTTATGATATCGAGATGCCGGCGTTGGACTGGGGTGAGCACAGTAACAAGTCTTACAACACCAGTTTAAAGTTCAACAGATTTGTTTCAAATCACTAGTTTTCGGAGCACTGCTCCTTCCTCAGGTGAAAGGATTCAAATCTCCTCAATACCATGTTCCATCCTTCCTGTAATACAGTGCCTTAGAACTGTTCACTGGGGACTTCTGGTGGCGGCTATGAAGGAGTAAGTCGCACATTTGGCGGCTCCCGCTCTTGTTGGACATTTGGACCTTTTCCCCCGATTTTCTGCAGGACTTGAATTGTAAAACTGATGACAGGAGCAATTGTGTACTGAATTCCCACATCGGTGCACGACCAGAGCCTTGAGAGGTGGCAACCGTTTGTCGACTTCTTCGCGGAAAATTAATCGTCAGCAGAAAGAGGGGGGGGGGGGTTAGCTTAGTTTGGAGTAGGGGGTTAATAAAGGTGGGACCTGTAAGGAAGGGAGACGGCTTTTGCGCTATGTTTATAGTTTCATGTACATTGTTGTTACAATACCAAAAATGCCTCAATAAAATGTTTATTACAAAAAAAAGAACTGTTCACTGGGCTCTGGTCGTGGGCTAACATTTGTTTTATACAGCTCCAGCATAACCTCTCTGCTATTCCATTCTATGCCTCAGCTAATAAAGGAGAATATCCTGTGTTAGGATCCCGAACGACAACCCAACTATTTACAATTTGTAAGACGGTGAGGAAATGTTACTACACCACAGGAGTAATAACACTGACCAAAAGGTACCTTTTATGCTAAAACAAACATTAGCAACGAAAAATACCTTTACTGTTAACAGTTACAACAATTTTTAAGCAAAAGAAGAAAAACGGAACTTACTTCTGAAACCTGCCATTATATTCCAATTAAGCAAACCAATATAGATTAAATATGACTCATGAATAAACATAACAACCAGAGTTTTACTTGCTTTTCGCTGTACACAATCTTTGGAGAGGGAACCTTTCAGGACCAAACTGAAATATTTCTGTTCAGATTAGGGTTCTACTGACTGTTCAGAGAGATCAGGTCCCTCCCATTAACTATATCATCTGTATCCAAAGGATAAAGCATTATTTTGTCTTTTCTTACAAGATGTCCCTTGATTTGTTTAGCCAGGTCCAAACACAATACCCCGCATCATTTTTTCAAAAGATAATTCATTGAAGATATATCAGAAAGTACAAAAACAGGAAGTCAAAAAACAAAGCAATATTGAACAATCCATAATCCAGTAACAGCAATACAACACAGCGGGAACCCCCCCCCAATATATACAAATACATCCGCCGCATCCGCAAATAATTTTTCAACCAGACTTCCGGTTGCGGCTATGCCTAGCTAGGTCGCACGTTCGGCAGCTCCCTCCAAGAACGGACTTTTGGGCCCTTTCGAGGAGCCCCAGTGGCACTTGTACGACGGTTCCCAAGGTTCCCCCAGCACTGTATGGAGTGGACCAGGAGTGGAGCGATCAAAAAAGTGGTTTTGGAGCAGCGAAGAGAGCGGAGGAGGAAAAGCAAGATGGCGGCGGGTGGAGATCAAGCGGCGTGGGCGCAGTGGTCGCGGGAGCAGCAAGTGTTCCTTAAAAACTGCTTTGCGGAGCTGAGAGCAGAAATACTGGCGCAAATGAAGGCGTTGATCGAAAAGTTGGTGGAGACCCAGAAGGCCCAAGGGGCGGCGATTCGAGAGGTGCGGCAGAAGGCCTCAGAGAACGAGGACGAGATTTTGGGCCTGACGGCTAAGATGGAGGCGCACGAGGCGCTACACAAGAAGTGGCAGGACAAGTTTGAGGACCTGGATAACAGGGCGAGGAGGAAGAATCTTCGGATTCTGGGTCTCCCTGAAGGAGTGGAGGGGTCCGACGCTGGGGTATATGTAGTTACAATGCTCAACACGCTGATGGGCGCGGGAGCTTTCCCGAGGCCCCTGCAGCTGGATGGGGCTCATCAAGTCCTGGCAAGGAAGCCTAAAGCCAATGAGCCGCCAAGGGCTGTAGTGGTGAGATTCCACCGCTTTATGGACAGAGAGTGCGTCCTGAGATGGGCGAAGAAAGAACGGAGCAGCAGGTGGGAGAATACGGAGATCCGTGTCTACCAGGACTGGAGTGTGGAGGAGGCAAAGAAGCTGGTTTTAATCGGGCCAAGGCGGTTCTCCATAGGAAGGGGGTGAAGTTTGGAATGCTGCAGCCAGCGCAATTGTGGGTCACGTTTCAGGACCGTCACCACTATTTTGAGATGCCAGATGAGGCGTGGACCTTTATTCAGACTGAAAAGCTGGACTCGAACTGAAGGTTTGTTGTGTGGGGGTGTTTACTGTATTTTGGGGGTGTTCTTCTTCTGGATTCGGGTTGGGAAGAGGGGAAATGGGAAGGGGTGAGTGGATGTAGGGGCTGTTTAGCACAGGGCTAAATCGCTGGCTTTGAAAGCAGACTAAGGCAGGCCAGCAGCACGGTTCAATTCCTGTACCAGCCTCCCCGAACAGGCGCCGGAATGTGGCGACTAGGGGCTTTTCACAGTAACTTCATTTGAAGCCAACTTGTGACAATAAGCGATTTTCATTTCATATGTTGTGGGGGCTGTGTGAGAGTGTGGGCGTCGGTACTGTAGGGGCAGGTCCCCGCTGATGAAGGGGGGGTTGGAAGCCCGGGGTTGAGGAGCGGGGGCAGGTCGCACAAAAAGGAGCTGTGCCATAGGGGGCGGGGCCGGCTCGGATGGAAAGCGCGGGCTTTTTCCCGCGCTAAGGAAGGGAGGGGCGGGGCCTGGGGGGGAAGGGTGGTGCTGGAGGAGAGCGCACATTGATTGGCATGGGGATTCCCACACTTGGGGGTCGTTGAAATGGCGGGAGTGGCCGGGGTCAGCAGGAGCCAGCTGACTTACGGGAGTGTAATGGGGGGAGCAAAATGGCTGGACAGTGATCTGGCTGGGGAGGAGAGACTGGGTTGCTGCTGTATTGGCCAAAGGGGAGGGCACTGGAGGGTCGGACACGTGGCTGGCCTAAAAAAGGGGATGATGTCGGATTTATAAAACGTATGTTGGGTCGGATCCCGGATCTGGAGGCAGGGAGCTTGACTTCAACACAGTGCTAGACCCAGCACTGGACTGTTCCAAGTCCAGGACGGGTAAGAGGCCGGCTACGGCCAAGGTGCTCAGGGGGTTTATGGACCAGATGGGGGGAGTGGACACGTGGAGGTTTGCCAGGCCGGTGGCCAGAGAATTTTCTTTTTTCTCCCACGTCCATAAAGCCTATTCCCGGATAGATTTCTTTATAATGAGTTGGGCACTAATCCCGAAAGTGGAGGGAACGGAATATTTGGCTATAGCCATCTCGGACCACACCCCGCATTGGGTGGAGTTGGAGTTGGGGGAGGAGAGGGACCAGCGCCCGTTGTGGCGCCTCGATATGGGACTGTTAGCAGATGAGGAGGTGTGCGGGCGGATCCAGGGGTGTATTCAAAGATACATGGAGGCCAACGACAATGGGGAGGTGCAGGTGGGAGTAGTCTGGGGGGCTCTGAAGGCGGTGGTTAGGGGAGAGCTTATTTCCATTAGGGCCCATAGGAAGAGAGAGGGGAGGGAGAGGGAGAGATTGGTGGGGGAGATATTAAGGGTGGACAGGAGCAATGCAGAGGCCCCCGAGGAGGGGCTGCTTGGGGAGCGGCGAAACCTCCAAATGGAATTTGATCTATTGACCACGGGAAAAGCAGAGGCGCAGTGGAGGAAAATGCAGGGGGCAGTATGAGTATGGGGAGAAGGCGAGCCGGATGTTGGCACATCAGTTTCGTAAGAGGGAGGCAGCGAGGGAGATTGGTAGAATTAGAGATAGAGGGGGGAATATGGTGCAGAGTGCGGTGAGAATAAACAAGGTATTTAGGGACTTCTATGGGGATCTGTATAGGTCTGAGCCCCCGGAGGGGGGGGGGATGCGGCGATCCTTGGACCAACTGAGGTTCCCGAGGGTGCAGGAGGAGCAGGTGGCTGGATTGGGGGCGCTGATTGGGCTGGAGGAGCTGGTTAAAGGATTGGGGAGCATGCAGGCGGGGAAGGCCCCGGGACCAGACGGGTTCCCGGTTGAATTTTACAGAAAGTATGTGGACCTGCTGGGCCCGCTGTTGGTGAGAACTTTTAATGAGGCGAGGGAGGAGGGGACCCTGCCCCCGACAATGTCCCGGGCGCTGATCTTGTTGATTTTGAAGCGGGGCAAGGATCCATTGCAATGTGGATCGTATAGGCCGATTTCGCTCCTCAATGTAGACACTAAGTTGTTGGCGAAGGTTCTGGCTACGAGGATTGAGGACTGTGTCCCGGGGGTGATCCATGAAGACCAGACGGGGCTTGTGAGGGGCAGGCAGTTAAACACGAATGTGCGGAGGTTCTTAAACGTGATCATGATGCCCTCGGTGGAGGGGGAAGCGAAGGTAGTGGCGGCTATGGATGCGGAGAAGGCCTTTGATTGGGTGAAGTGGGAGTATCTCTGGGAAGTGCTTGGGAGGTTTGGGTTCGGGGAAGGTTTCATAAGATGGGTCAGGCTATTATATAGTGCCCCAGTGGCAAGTGTGGCTACGAACCGATGGAGGTCGGAGTACTTTAGGTTGTAACACGGGACGAGGCAGGGGTGTCCCTTATCCCCCTTGTTGTTTGCACTGGCAATTGAGCCACTGGCCATGGCACTGAGGGAGTCTAGGAACTGGAGGGGATTGGACCGGGGTGGGGGGAACACCGGGTGTTGTTATATGCTGATGACCTGTTGATATATGTTGCAGACCCAGTGGAGGGGTTGGCGGAGATTATGCGAATCCTTAGGGAGTTTGGAGATTCTCTTGCTATAAGCTCAACGTGGGGAAGAGTGAGCTCTTTGTGGTGCATGCGGGGGACCAGGGAAGGGGGATACACGAGCTACCGCTGAAGAGGGTGGAGAGGAGCTTCCGATACCTGGGGATCCAGGTAGCTAGGAGCTGGGGGGCCCTGCACAAGCTCAATTTGACACGGTTGGCGGAACAGATGGAGGAGGATTTCAAGAGATGGGATATGCTGCCACTCTCCCTGGCGGGTAGGGTGCAGACGGTCAAGATGACGGACCTCCCGAGGTTCCTGTTTGTGTTCCAGTGCCTGCCCAACCTAATCCCCAAGGCTTTTTTTAAACGAGAAAGCAGGAGTATTATGGGGTTCGTATGGGCAAATAAGACCCCGAGGGTGAGGAGGGTGTTTTTGGAGCGTAGCAGGGGCTTGGGGGGGGGGGGGGGGGGGCTGGCGCTGTCGAATCTATGTGGCTATTATTGGGCGGCAATGTGGCGATGATCCGTAAGTGGGTAGTGGAGGGAGAGGGGGCGGCGTGGAAGAGGCTAGAGGTGGCATCTTGTGTGGGTACGAGTCAGGGGGCGCTGGTAACGGCACCGTTGACGCTTCCGCCGGCAAGGTACACTACGAGTCCGGTGGTGGCGGCGACTCTGAAGATCTGGGGACAGTGGAGGCGACATAGGGGCGAGGTGGGGGCCTCGGTCTGGTCCCCGATACGAGAGAACCACAGGGTTGTTCTGGGTAGGATGGATGGGGGGTGTCTGAGCTGGCATCGGGCAGGGATTAAAAGAATGGGGGACCTATTCATCGATGGGACCTTTGCGAGCCTAGGGGCGCTAGAGGAGAAATTTGGGTTATCTCCGGGAATGCTTTTAGGTACATGAAAGTGAGGCCCCAGGGCGTTTGTGAGACGGCAGGTGAGGGAATTTCCGCTGCTCCCAGCACGAAGGATTCAGGACAGGGTGATTTCGGGTGTATGTGTTGGAGAAGGCAGGGTCTCGGCAATCTATCAGGAACTGCAGGAGGGGGAGGAGGCCTCGGTGGAGGAGTTAAAGGGTAAGTGGGAGGAGGAGCTGGGGGAGGAGCTGGATGAAGATCTGTGGGCTGATGCCCTGAGTAGGGTTAATTCTTCCTCCTCTTGCACCAGGCTCAGCCTAATACAGTTAAAAGTTGTTCATAGGGCGCATTTGACATGGGCGAGGATGAGTAGGTTTTTTGGGGTGGAGGACAGGTGTGGGAGGTGCTCGGGGAGCCCAGCAAATCACACCCATATGTTCTGGATGTGCCCGGCGCTGGACGGGTTCTGGAGGGGCTTTGCGAGGACTATGTCCAAAGTGGTGACCACCCGGGTCAAGCCGAGCTTGGGGATTACATTATTTGGGGTATCGGATGAGCCGGGAGTGCAGGAGCCGAAAGAGGCCGGTGTTCTGGCCTTTGCGTCGCTGGTAGCCCGGCGGAGGATCCTACTAATGTGGAGGGATGCTACGCCCCCAAGCATGGAAGCTTAGATTAACGCTATGGCAGGGTTCATCAAGCTGGAAAGGATAAAGTTTGCCTTGCGAGGGTCTGTGCAGGGGTTCTCCAGGCGGTGGCAACCGTTCCTAGACTTTCTCGCGGAACGTTAGGAGGTCAGCAGCAGCAGCAGCCGCGGGGGGGGGCGGGGGGTGGTTTTTCTGTTTTGTTTAGGTTAGAGTGGGGTGTTCTCCTTACTGGCGTGTTTATTTGTTAAATGGGGGTTATTGTATTTTGTTGGAAATCTCATGTATAATTTTTGCTTGTTTTGTGCTTTATTCTTTTGCTTTTCTGTTTGGAGTGGTTTGTTGAAAATCGTTGAAAATTGAATATATATTTTTTTTAAATAATAATTTTGCAACCAAAATAAAATAATCCCCCTACCCCTTAATAACCAATAAATTCTTTTTTAAATTTAGAGTACCCAATTTTATTTTTTTCCCAATTAAGGGGCAATTTAGTATGGCCAATCCTCCTAACCTGTACATCTTTGGGTTGTGGGGGTTAAACCCACGCAGACACTGGGAGAATGTACAAACTCCACACAGGCTGTTAAGAATGTCCAAATTACCTAACAGCACGTCTTTCGGGACTTGTGGGAGGAAGCCGGAGCACCCGGAGGAAATCCACCAGACACAGGGAAAATGTGCAGACACCGCACAGGCAGTGACCCAAGTCGAGAATTGAACCTGGGACCCTGGCGCTGTGAAGCAACAAGGGCTCACATCTATCCCCCACCTCCGGAAAAAACACTCATGCGTGTTTTGGTCATATGCGCTCTGTGCATTACTTTAAACTGAATCAGGCAATGTCTCCCACATGAGGAGGTAGAGTTTATCCTACTACGGCTTCACTCCACACACCCTCTTCAAATGCAACACCCAACTCTTCCTCCCACTTACTCTTTATCTCCTCCAGCAAGGGCCTCTCGCTCAATTGCCCATAGATATCCAAAATCTTCCCCTCCCCTGTCACTCTCAGATATTACCTTGTCCATCAATGAGGGGAGTGGCAACCGAGGAAACATTCCTTCCACAGAAAGCACCTCACCTGTAAATACCTGAACCCATTTCCACTCGGGAGCCGAAACCTTTCCACCAGTCCCACAAATCCCTAAACCTCTCTAACCCTTCCCATTCCCAGACCCTGTAAGTCAAGTCTACCCCACAGGGATAACGTGGTTGCTGCAAGTGGGCGCCTTCAATGACATCGCCTCTAGCATAACATGTTCCCTAAACTGGTTCCAGGCTCTTAACGAGGCTACCACCACCTGACTCGTAAAGTAACTGGCCGGTGAGAACGGAAGAGGAGCCTTCACTAATGCCCTCAAGCACAACCCTGTACAGAAAGCTTTCTCCACCCGCCCCCAAAACGACCCTTCCTCCACGACCCTTTTCCAAACCTTCTTGATATTCGGCGCCTAGTAGTAGTTCATCAAATTCGACAATGCCAACCCCATTGACCACCTATCCCTCTGCAAAAATGCTCTCCGAACCAGAGGTGTCTTGCCTGCTCAAACAAAGTCAAAATCAGCTTATTAATCTTCCCAAAGAAAGATTTAGGTAAAAAGATCGGGAGACTCTAGAAAATAAATAAGAATTTGGGGAGGATCGTCATTTTCACCGTTTCAACCCGCCCTGCCAACAACAGCGGCAGAGCATCCCACATCTTCAAATCTCCCTTCACCACTTCAACCAGACTGGCCAAATTCAACTTACGCAACAATGCCCAGTTGTGAGCCACCAATATTCCCAAATATCTGAAGCTAGACCTAGCCAGCCGAAATAGCAAATTCTCTCAACTTCCTCCCTGTCCCCCAGGGCTCACTGGAAACACCTCACTCTTCCCCACATTAAGTTTATACCCCAAAAAGGAGCCAAACTTACTTTTTAAAAAATATATATTTATTAAAGTTTTTTAACAAAACAAAACAATTTTTTCCCCTTACAAACAATAAACCCCCCCCCTCCCCCCGTAACAAAATAACGCCAAATCGCCCTGAGCAAGATATATACATGGTAAGATGATATATTTAGAGCTTTATACACTGGCTCTCACCCGTTCGTGCCAGTTTCCCCCACCCTCCATGTTATCCCCCGCTCGTCCGTCCCCTCAGACAATCTCTCGTTCCCCCCCCCCCCCCCCCCCAGGGTTGCTGCTGCTGCTGACCGACCTTCCTCTAACGCTCCGCAAGGTAGTCTAGGAACGGTTGCCACCGCCTGTAGAACCCCTGCGCAGACCCCCTTAAGGCAAACTTAATCCTTTCCAACTTTATGAACCCAGCCATGTCGTTTGTCCAGGCCTCCACGCTAGGGGGCTTCGCCTCCTTCCACATTAGCAAGATCCTTCGCCGGGAGCCAAACTTACTTAACACTTCCATAATCCTTCCCACACTGGAGAGGGGGTCTGTCACGTACAGGGATACTCGTACCCTTCTACTCCATCAATGACCTCAGTGCGATAGCCCGCAGTTCTCAACTGCCATCGCAAAAAGTAACAGGAACACCCGTGAAGTATTCCCCTATACAATCAAAAGTACCCCAAGCTTAAAGCGTTAGTACGAATGTTTGCAGTGGGGGTCTTAGATAGCAGTCTGATCCAAGACAAAACTGGGTCCAGACCCGAACTATCCCAGTATCTCAGAGAGATACTCCCATTCTATCCGGTTGAACGCTTTCTCCGCATCCATCGAGGTTATTACCTCTGGCTCCGAACCCAACGGGGGCGACATCACCATATGTCATAGTCCCCTCATATTGGCCGAAAATTGTCGAAAATGTGGAACGCTCTCCTCAAAAATGCTGCCAATATGGATCAATTGCAATTGGTCAAGATTGTCAATTGTTTTAAAACCCATCCTACTGGGAAGGAAATCTGCCATCCTTATCTGGTCTAGCCAAATGTGACTCCAGATCCACAGAAATATGGCTGACTCTTAAATGCCGTCTGAAATGGGCAGGTCGGGATGGGCAATAAATGCTGGCCTGGCGAGCAACACCCACCCACATCCCATGAACAAATTTTAAAAATAAGATTACCTGCATGTTCTTATAGCATTTTTTTGTAATAAATTTAGTGTACCCAATTAATTTTTTCCAAGTAAGGCGCAATTAAGCGTGGCCAATCCACCTAGCCTGCATATCTGTGGGTTGTGGGGGCGAAACCCACAAACACGGGGAGAATGTGCAAACTCCACACGGACAGTGACCCAGAGCCGGGATCGAACCTGCGACCTCAGCACCATGAGGCTGCAGGGCTAACCCACTGCCCCACCGTGCTGCCCTTCATGTTCGTATAGCATGACATAGCAACTGGTCCTGCATTATTAGTTCAAGGGAGTATTTATATTTGATCTGGCCTAATTGTGACCAGCGGTGTGCCTCAGTGATCGGTGCTGGGTCCACTGTTATTTGTTATATATATTAATAATTTGGATGAGAATGTAGGAGGCATGGTTAGTAAGTTTGCAGATGACACCAAGATTGGTGGCATAGTGGATAGTGAAGAAGGTTATATATGATTGCGACAGGATAATGACCAATTGGGCCAGTGGGCCAATGAATGGCAGATGGAGTTTAATTTGGATAAATGTGAGGTGATGTATTTTGATAGATCAAATCAGGGCAGGACCTACTCAGTTAATGGTAGGGAGTTGGGGAGAGTTACAGAACAAAGAGATCTAGGGGTACAGGTTCATAGCTCCTTGAAGGTGGAGTCGCAGGTGGACAGGGTGGTGAAGAAGGCATTCAGCATGCTAGGTATTATTGGTCAGAATATTGAATACAGGAGTTGAGACGTCTTGTTGAAGTTGTACAAGACATTGGTAAGACCACACATGGAACACTTGTGTTCAGTTCTGGTCACTCTATTATAGGAAGGATATTGTTAAACTAGAAAGAGTGCAGAAGAGATTTACGTGGCTGCTACCAGGACTTTGGCATGACCAATCCACCTAACCTGCACGTCTTTGGACTGTGGGAAGAAACCGGAGCACCCGGAGGAAACCCACGCAGACATGGGGAGAACGTGCAGACTCCGCACAGACAGTGACCCAGCGGGAATCGAACCTGGGACCCTGGCGCTGTGAAGCCACAGTGCTATCCACTTGTGCTACCATGCTGCCCTGTTTAAGAGAGGGGAGAGATACAAAAGAGACCAGGGGGGAAATTTTTTTCACACAGAGGATCTGGAACGAGCTGCCAGAGGCAGTGGTAGAGGCAGGCACAATATTTTCCTTTAAAAAATAGTTAAGGCAGTTACATGGGCAGGGTGGGTATAGAGGCCAAATGCTGGCAAGTGGGACTAGCTTAGTGATAGAAACTGGGCAGCATAGACAAGCTGGGTCGAAGGGCCTGTTTCCATGCTGTAAACATTTATGACTCTCTGACTATAACTCTAATTTGATTGATACTACAAGGCCCTGTCAAAACAGTCATACAAGTTACATTTGGCCGATCTGTTTTTCTTCTCAGAGTTGAATGTGTTAACAGGTGCATGAACTTCATTCCCTAACTTGTGCGATTATATGTATGTTCAATACAGATACTTCTGTTCACATATAGGTTAAGTATAAATCTGCAATTATTCATTATCTGCATAAAATTAATTATGATGGTAGCTTTTTGTTTGCACAAAGGTTCTCAGCACATCTTAGGCCAACTCGAATGCGAAAGATCTTTTTGCCTTTCTGTCATTCGGCATTTGCTAGCCAATATCTTGCAAATCGAGTCAATCAATGTGTTGCTCAAATGTGCGTTCAAGAAAACAATTATAGTCGCACACCGGAACTATTAATAACGCCTAACAACGCTGGAAAGATCGGCCCCTTACATTTATGGCGATGTTGATCTGCCGACGTTTACGTAATCTTTACTATGCAGACCAACCTCTGTCTGAGGAGCGGGAGAAATTCCACACATCATCTTTAGAAGTAATTTATACTCACTTGAGGTGTGATCAGTAGTATTTAGGTCGTTACATTTTTCTCACAGTCGCGGGATCTATTTGCGTATCTGTCGAGTAAACGAGTCGCCATTAGTTCTACACCTTCTAGGTTGCTAACAGGAAACACACTTTCAACTGTGCAATAACAGGAAATAGATTATCAATTCTTCACATTTTCCTTCCTGTACAATGACGTCTTTGTTCACCAACCAGTGCGATTAAGTTTTCCAAAGAACATATTCAGGAATGCAAATCGATCACGACTAGCATTGCATCAAACACAGGCAGACAATATAGTTCAACTGCCGAGACATTCAAGACAAAAATTGACTTTTAAATGTAAAAAAAAGTGCTGGAAATAGTCAGTGGGCCAAGCATCATATTTAAAAAGAGTACGGTAGAGTTCATGTTATAGGTCGATAGCGTAAAGGAATTGAATTGGGTCCAGCATTTTCAGATTTAATCTCAGAAATGTTAATTCTCAGTTTTCTCACTGGTCGCCCAACCTTACTAATTTGGAGATTTAGCGTTCTCGTGTTTCAATTAGACATAGGGGCCCAGTGTTGGTATACTGCATATTACAAACTCGCTGATTAAAAAATATGTATCCAGAATCCTAATAGCCTGTTCTATCTGCAGTCTCTAATGGATGATGCGGCGCACGACGGAATGTTTACATACACATGAAAAAGGGTCAGAATTGAGTGAGACCTGAACTTAATTTGCAGGGTCTGCATTCATAACGAAAACATCTAAATCTGAATGTAATTGCTAATTGTATGCAACTGTCCATTGTTAACACTATAGTTTGGCACAACTCATTTCTAAAAATAAGTTCGGAATTCTTGACCGATCATTAACAAAGTTGTGTAAAAAAATCACATTAATGTGCCCGAACAGAAAATGGGGCCAACAAGCTTTTGTAAGGGCGACGAAGAATCCAGCACGAGTTTTAAGGATACAAAGTAATAACCTTTATTTACAATAACATATAGCAGCAGCAGCAACTTCCCTTGCTGCACACTCCTTCCTGCTGGTTCCAAACTGGCCAGCTTTATTTATACATGGAGTTTACTAATGGTTTCTCCGCCCCCCTCATTGGGGAAGCTCATACTCCCACAGGATTGTGGGATTGTCATTAGTCCCCAGCCAATGATAAGCAGGCAGGTTATAACATCCCTCCCCCCCAAAGTCCAAGAAATCCACCGAAGACCCTGGCGAAGGAGGGCGTCGGACTCGTTTTGCCACAGGCCGGACGCCATTTGCATGCGGCGCTGGATCAGGCGGCGTGTAACGAGACGGAGACCGGCGCTTCCGTGATGAACGGCGTAACGGTTGTACATCCTCGGCCCGTGGACCCGAGGATTCCCCCTCTGATGCGTCCTGTGTCTCCATCTCGGAGTCAGAGTCTGCTGCCTCCGTCATGTCAGCGACTCTATCTCCATTCGGTTCTGTAACGACCTGCGCAGGCTTTGAGTGAGGCACCAGAGGAAGATTGTGAGGAGTACCTTCCATTGTCACTGGTCTCTGCGGCTGTAGAAATGAGCTCCGGGGGCGGGGAATCTTTGGAGGGGATAGTCCTCTGGACCGAACGTGGTCTACATGTTTGCGCTGGAGACGACCCCGGGCTTGCACCTGGTAAGATATAGGGCCCGTTTGGCGAAAGATTACGCCAGGAACCCACTGGGCACCACCAGCAAAATTCCGAACGAACACTGGGTCACCGGGCGCAAACTGCCGAATCGGCCGATGCCGAGAAAATCCCTGGCCCTGCCGTTCTTGCGTGCGGCGTACTTTTGCGCCAATGTCCGGGAAAACCATACAAAGGCGGGTGCGAAGTCTCCGGCCCATTAGGAGTTCTGCGGGAGCTACCCCAGTCACCGCATGGGGGGTGGTCCTATACGTAAACAAAAAGTGAGCCAGTCTTGTGTCCATTGATCCGGAAGACTGCTTCTTTAGGCCTCTTTTGAATGTCTGCACTGAATTGAAGCCGGGTGGTATGGGGCAGTGCGGATATGGCGTATGCCTTTCATCTTTATGAACCTCGCAAACTCCTCACTCGTGAATGTAGTGTCGTTATCCGTGACCAGCACCTCAGGGAGGCCATGCGTACTAAACAACAAACGCATCTTTTCAATTGTTGCGCAGGACGTTGTCCCCTGCATCTTATGTACCTCTAGCCATTTAGATTGGGCGTCGATTAGTAGAAGGAACATGGATCCTTGAAAAGGGCCTGCGAAATCCGCATGCAAGCACGCCCAAGGCTGCCCTGGCCATTACCAGTGATGTAGGGGCGTGGCCGGCGGAAGCTTCTGATGCTCCTGGCAAATGGAGCAGTTTTGGGTCACCTTCTCAATGTCGGTGTCGAGGCCTGGCCATCAGACAGCATTTTCATTTTGGTCACACCTGGATGCCCATTGTGCAAGTCTCTTAGAATCAGCTCCTGGCCTTTTTCCGGGACAATCACACGCGTCCCCCACAAGAGGATGCCGTCTTCCACGCTGAATTCTGACAGCTTGGAGGAAAATGCCCGCATCTCGCCTGGAAGCTGTCTATGCTGCCCACCATACAGGACTATGTGCCAAACCTTTGACAGGACTGGCTCCGTCTGGGTCCACTCACGGATCTGTGATGCCGTGACAGGCAAGGTGTCCATAAAATTTAGGGTTGCAACCACCTCATCGGTCGTGGGGGTCGACATGGGGCCGGTCGATAAAGGCAATCGGCTCAGTGCGTCGGCATTTGCTATCTGCGTTCCTGTTTTGTGCTCCAGAGAATACTCGTATGCAGCAAACAACAAAGCCCAGCGCTGGATCCGTGCGGAAGCAATGGACGGTATTGGCTTATCCTCTCTGAAAAGTCCCAGCAGAGGCTTATGATCAGTCACGATAGTGAAATGGCGGCCATACACGTACTGGTGGAAGCGTTTCACCGCAAAAACCACTGCCAGGCCCTCCTTCACGATCTGCGCGTACTTTTTCTCCGCTGCAGTCAATGTGCGGGAGGCAAAAGCTATCGGTCGCTCGGCCCCGTTCTCCATCTTGTGGGACAGGACGGCCCCAATACCATACGGGGATGCATCACATGTGACGAGCAAAGACTTTCCAGGATCATAGTGGGTTAGTAACCCAGACGACGACAAATGTTGCTTTACCCGCCTTAAAGCGGTTTCTTGCGACTGACCCCAAACCCAGGTGTGATTTTTCTTTAGCAGAAGGTGCAACGGGGCCAGCGTAGTTGCCAGATTGGGGAGGAACTTTCCGTAATAGTTTACGAGGCCTAGAAAAGAACGAAGATGCGAAGTGTCAGTCGGGGCGCGGGCCTGTTGAATCGCACGCACCTTCTCTGCGACGGGGTGCAAACCTTTGCGGTCCACCCGATAACCTAGGTAGACTACTTCCTTTGCCTGAAATACGCACTTTGTGTGACGTAAACAGACTCCAGCCTCCGAAAAGCGTCTTAGGACAGCCTCCAGATTTTCCAAATGTTCCTGCTCCGACGTCCCTGTAATCAAAACGTCATCTAAGTAGACAACAAAACGTGGTAGACCTCTCAAAATGCCCCATAACACGTTGAAAAATAGCGCAGGCAGCGGATACTCCAAAGGGCAACCGTGTATATTCATACAGGCCCCGGTGTGTATTAATCGTTACACATGGTCGGGAGGCAAGGTCCAGCTCCAACTGTAGGTAGGCGTGACTCATATCAAATTTTGTGAACGAGAGTCCGCCTGCAAGCTTCGCGTAGAGATCCTCTATGCGAGGCATTGGATATTGGTCGAGTCGGGAAGCCGTATTCACTGTAAGTTTATAGTCGCCACACAAGCGAACTGTGGCATCTGGCTTCATTACAGATACAATTGGTGCTGCCTAGTCAGCAAAACGGACGGTCCTGATTATACCCAAACGAGTGAGCTCCCCTTCTACCTTCTCGAGCAAGGCGTAAGGCACCGGGCGCGCCCGGAAATAGCGCGGCGTGGCTCCTGGTTCGACTTGGATACGGGCTACAAACCAGGCTGGAATACATCTGGGTATCGTCCTAGCACCTCAGTCAACCCTCCAGAAACTGTTTGGAGGATGTGCTGCCATTGCAACCGCAAATGGCGCAACCAGTCCCGACCCAACAGGCTGGGCCCCTGGCCGCGCACCACGATAAGTGGGAAACGCCCCTCCTGGCGTCCATAAACAACAGGGGTCATTGTAGTTCCTGCAATGTCCAGTGGTTCCCCCGTGTAGGTGGCCAACCTGGCCTGTGAGTCGGTTAATGTAAGGGTCTGTATACCCTGCTTGATGCGGTCGAATGTCCTCTGGGCGATCACGGAGACCGCTGCGCCAGTGTCCAACTCCATCTCAAGCGGGTGACCATTGACCCGTACTGTCACCTTAATGGGGGCCACACGGGGAGCTGCCACACAATGCAGCTGCAGGCAGTCGTCCTCCATCTCCACGTCCTCAGTAGTCGCCGCAGGTTCATCCACATGGAAGATACGGCCCCTGGGCAGGTCCCAGTTTCGGTCGGAACGACGGCGCCTCTGGCACCCCCAGGACCGGCGTCCGCGAAGGGGTCGGTGCCTACAAGTCTGACACGGACATGGCTCATCCATTGGTTCTGGAGAAGGCTCCCTTCGGGGAGGAATGTCCGACGGCCACTGGCATCAGTCCGGACGTCGCCTCACCCAAAGTACCGCAGGAGTGCGGGGGGACGTTTTCGGACGGAAGGGTTTGCGCCCCAAGGCATGCACTTCCATTCCCTGTAGCTCCTGCACTCCTCGTTCTGCGCTCTCTCGGGACAATACTATTTGAATGGCCTGTTGAAAAGTCAATGTTGGCTCAGCTAACAACTTTCTCTGGGTGGCCGCATTGTTAATACCGCAAACCAAACGATCGCGTAACATTTCTGACAACGTCTCACCATAGTCACAGTACTCCACAATCCTGCGTAGCCTGGATAGAAAGTCAGCAAGGGATTCTCCAGGGGTCCTCTCAGCGGTATTAAACCGGTAACGCTGGACTATCGTGGACGGGGTTGGTTTAAAATGTTGCCCCACTATATTCACAAGTTCATCAAACGTTTTGGTGTCCGGCGCAGCTGGGTACGTAAGGCTCCTAATCACCCCAAACGTATGCGGGCCGCAGGCGGTGAGCAATATGACCACCTGGCACTCGTTTTCGGTGATATTGTTTGCCCGGAAATAGTAACGCATCCATTGTGCGTACTGGTTCCAGCTTTCCAGCGCAGCATCAAAAACATCCAAACGTCCGTACAGAGGCGTGGTATAATAGAAAACAACTTCCAACCTGTATACAACAAAAATCCAGGGAGGTGGCTTCAGCAGTGTGGACAGCTATTCACTTTAACCCTCGTCGCCAGTTTTGTAAGGGCCACGAAGAATCCAGCACGAGTTTTAAGGATACAAAGTAATAACCTTTATTTACAATAACATATATATATATATCAGCAGCAGCAACTTCCCTTGCTGCACACTCCTTCCTGCTGGTTCCAAACTGGCCAGCTTTATTTATACATGGAGTTTACTAATGGTTTCTCCGCCCCCCTCATTGGGGAAGCTCATACTCCCACAGAATTGTGGGATTGTCATTAGTCCCCAGTCAATGGTAAGCAGGCAGGTTATAACACAAGCTATACTTTCAAGCGAGGATTCCAACGCATAAAAATACCAATCGCCGAAACGTGGTATAATTTATTAAATAGGATACAAAGAGACAAAGAAAATAGGAGCAGGCCTTGCGGTGCATCAAGCTCGTTCCACCATTCCTGTCCACGTGGGTTTACTCCTGGTGCTCCGGTTTCCTCCCACAGTACAAAGACATGCAGGTTAGGTGGATTGGCCGTGGTAAAATTGTCCCTTAGTGTCCAAAAGATGTGCGGGTTGGGTGGGGGTTACAGCCCCGATGGGCTGAATGGCCTCTTCTGCACTGGAGGGATTCTTTGATTGTGATCATGGCTGATCATCCAACTCAATAACCTTCCAACTTCGTCCCAAGTACTATATCTAACTGCTTCTTGAAAACATACAGGGCCTGATTCTCAGGCCTCATTGCGCTTGAGCGAAACGAGGCCAGTGAATAGCGGGGGGAGGATGAACACTCAACCGTGCCAGGCGCCAAACAGTTTGCAGTGCTTGGCGGGGGTTGGGGGACCCTCGGTGGTGTGGGGAGGCAACCTCCGGAGGGGTGGCCGCCTTGGGAAGGGGGGGGGCACTTGGGGGGAAACTGCACACAGCAACAGCATGACAACCACTGGATTGTGTGTACACGTTCCAGGGGCAACCGTAGCCCCTGACCATCTGCCGCACCAAACACCCATAACCCCCACAGACTGCTGAGGCCTTTTGCCGTGCGGCTGAAGGCTAGTGCTAATAGAGAATTGGCAATCATGCTTCAGTGACCACATCATACAACCCAAATGGGTAGGTGGGCCATGTAGCATGTGGGAGCCTAGCATCCCAATCACACCTTGATGCGGGAGGCAACACCACACACGCAGCAGCCAACATCCAAACACCCAGGGGCTGGACACAGCTCCGGGGACATGCCCCCGGCCAGAGGGTGGGTGAGTGCTACAGAGAGGGGGAAATGCCTAGAGAGATGGACCATGGGTTCGGAGATCAAGCTGCTTAGCGGAAAAAAGTGACAGAGGCGTCATACCAGTCGTGCTCAAGTGTTTTTAATGTGTTACAGGTGTCATACAGTTCCCCACTCCTGATGGTGCCGCTCCCCTCTCCCCACCACCCTCACTCCGCACTCTCGCTACAGTCACGAAAGACATGCTGTTACATGAATTGGATATTCTGAATTCTCCCTATGTACCCGAACAGGTGCCGGAATGTGGAGACCAGGGACTTTTCAGAGTAACTTCATTGAGTGTTAATGTAGGCCTACTTGTGACAATAAAGATAAAGATTATTATTATTGCTTATCCCCTCACCACGGTGCCCTCAGTGATCCTCAACATGCTTCACCTTCCTAGCTCTACAGCTACGTCTAGGTGTCTCCCCAGGATGCACATCTGAGATGGAGACTTACAGCTGCTTACCTCGTCCTGTGGCCTTCAATGCCACTGACGAGCGTCCTCTGGGGGCTCCAGGACCAGAGGGTCCCGGCCCACTTGTCAACGGCACATGCACAGCCGTGCCACCCTGTCCCATGTGCTGACCTTAAGACGCGGCCTCATCAGAGGGGTGGAACTCGGGGAGCTGGTGGCCACCATCCCCACTCCATGGGACGAGTCTAGGTTGGCACCCACCGTCCCCTCTTCCCACTCGGTGCCCCTAGGGCCCCGGGTTCATGTCGGGATGTAGGGGCAACTGGTTTGAGGCCCGACTGCCGCTGCATCAAATGGCTCTGCCAGCCCTGGCGGCTCCCCGATGTCTGCACCAAGGTGTCAATGCCCTCGGCGATGCTCTTCAGTGATTGGGCCACGTTCTACAGCGCCTCGGCCATTCCCATCTGAGAACGAGACATGTCCCACAGAACCTCATCAGGGTCACTCCGATACTGGGTCAAATCCCCCAGTGAGTAGGACATTCTGCTGAGACCCTCAGCCATGGCCCTCACCAACTGCACATCGCCTTGGACACCTTCATGAATGGTGCCGACATCGTGCACCTGGCACTCCACTGCGATTGCCACACTAGCCTCGGTGCCACGCATTGCTGATGACATCCCCTGCACCCGTAGCCTCGGACTCCTCCAATCAGCTACGGCCTGCTGGAGTGTCGCTGACATCTCCCTCTAAAATGTCCCAGCCACATCCTAACGTCTCCGTCGGCTCTGGGTAGCCTGTACCAGAGACTCAGCATTGGATTGGGACCCAGCTGGGTCCTGGGATCCAGCAGACCTCCCAACTGCTGTCTCACCTGGGGGTTCCTGCCTCCAGCTGATGTGCATCAGCAGCTGTGTCGTGCTCAACAGTGTAGAACATAGAACATTACAGCGCAGAACAGGCCCTTCGGCCCTCGATGTTGTGCTGACCTGTGAAACCACTCGAAAGCCCATCTACACTATTCCCTGATCTTCCATATGTCTATCCAATGACCATTTGAATGCCCTTAGTGTTGGCGAGTCCACTACTGTTGCAGGCAGGGCATTCCACGCCCTTACTACTCTCTGAGAAAATAATCTACCTCTGATATCTGTCCTATATCTATCTCCCCTCAATTTAAAGCTATGTCCCCTTGTGCTAGACATTACCATCCGAGGAAAAAGGCTCTCACTGTCCACCCTATCTAATCCTCTGATCATCTTGTATGCCTCAATTAAATCACCTCTTAACCTTCTTCTCTCTAACGAAAACAGCCTCAAGTCCCTCAGCCTTTCCTCATAAGATCTTCTCTCCATACCAGGCAACAGTCTGGTAAATCTTCTCTGCACCCTTTCCAATGCTTCTATATCCTTCCTATAATGCGGCGACCAGAATTGCACGCAATACTCCAAATGCGGCCGCACCAGAGTTTTGTATAGCTGCAACATGACCTCATGACTCCGAAACTCAATCCCTCTACCAATAAAAGCTAAGATGTGGAGATGCCGGCGTTGGACTGGGGTGAGCACAGTACGAAGTCTTACAACACCAGGTTAAAGTCCAACAGGTTTGTTTCGATGTCACTAGCTTTCGGAGCGCTGCTCCTTCCTCAGGTGAATGAAGAGGTCTGTTCCAGAAACACATATATAGACAAATTCAAAGATGCCAAACAATGCTTGGAATGCGAGCATTAGCAGGTGATTAAATCTTTACAGATCCAGAGATGGGGTAACCCCAGGTTAAAGAGGTGTGAATTGTCTCAAGCCAGGACAGTTGGTAGGATTTCGCAGGCCAGATGGTGGGGGATGAATGTAATGTGACATGAATCCCAGGTCCCGGTTGAGGCCGCACTCATGTGTGCGGCACTTGGCTATAAGTTTCTGCTCGGCGATTCTGCGTTGTAGCGGGTCCTGAAGGCTGCCTTGGAGAACGCTTACCCGGAGATCAGAGGCTGAATGCCCTTGACTGCTGAAGTGTTCCCCGACTGGAAGGGAACATTCCTGCCTGGTGATTGTTGCGCGATGTCCGTTCATTCGTTGTCGCAGCGTCTGCATGGTCTCGCCAATGTACCACGCTTCGGGACATCCTTTCCTGCAGCGTATGAGGTAGACAACGTTGGCCGAGTCGCACGAGTATGTACCGCGTACCTGGTGGGTGGTGTTCTCACGTGTAATAGTGGTATCCATGTCGATGATCTGGCACGTCTTGCAGAGATTGCCATGACAGGGTTGTGTGGTGTCGTGGTCACTGTTCTGAAGACTGGGTAGTTAGCAATAAAAGCTAACACACCGTACGTCTTCTTAACAACCCTCTCAACCTGGGTGGCAGCTTTCAGGGATCTATCTACATGGACACCGAGATCTCTCTGCTCATCCACACTGCCAAGAATCTTACCATTAGCCCAGTACTCAGTCTTCCTGTTATTCCTTCTAAAATGAATCACCTCACACTTCTCTGCATTAAACTCCATTTGCCACCTCTCAGCCCAGCGCTGCAGCTTATCTATGTCCCGCTGTAACTTGTAACATCCTTCCGCACTGTCCACAACTCCACCGACTTTAGTGTCATCTGCAAATTTACTCACCCATCCTTCTACGCCCTCCTCCAGGTCATTTATAAAAATGACAAACAGCAGTGGCCCCAAAACAGATCCTTGTGGTGCACCACTAGTAACTGGACTCCAGTCTGAACATTTCCCATCAACCACCACCCTTTGTCTTCTTCCAGCCAACCAATTTCTGATCCAAACTGCTAAATCACCCTGAATCCCATGCCTCTGTATTTTCTGTCGTAGCCTACTGTGGGGAACCATATCAAATGCTTTACTGAAATCCATATACCCACCACATCAACTGCTTTACCCTCATCCACCTGTTTGGTCACCTTCTCAAAGAACTCAATAAGGTTTGTGAGGCACGACCTACCCTTCACAAAACCGTGTTGACTATAATCAAATTATTCCTTTCCAGATGATTATACATCCTATCTCTTATAAACCTTTCCAAGACTTTGCCCACAACAGAAGTAAGGCTCACTGGTCTATCGTTACCCGGGTTGTCTCTACTCCCCTTCTTGAACAAGGGGACAACATTTGCTATCCTCCAGTCTTCTGGCACTATTCCCGTAGACAAATCCAATATGGCCTCGCCTCTCGTTGGCCTATCTACATACTGTGTCAGGAAACCCTCCTGCACACATTGGACAAAAACGGACCCATCTAAAGTACTCGAACTATAGCGTTTCCAGTCAATATTTGGAAAGTTAAAGTCCCCCATAACAACTACCCTGTTGCTTTCGCTCCTATCCAGAATCATCTTTGCAATCCTTTCCTCTACATCTCTGGAACTTTTCGGAGGCCTATAGAAAACCCCTAACAGGGCGACCTCTCCTTTACTGTTTCTAACCTCAGTCCATACTACCTCGGTAGACGAGTCCTCATCAAACACCCTTTCTGCCACCGTAATACTGTCCTTGACTAACAATGCCACCCCTCCCCCTCTTTTACCACCTTCCCTGAGCTTACTGAAATATCTAAACCCCGGCACCTGCAACAACCATTCCTGTCCCTGCTCTATACATGTCTCCGAAATGGCCACAACATCGAAGTCCCAGGTACCAATCCATGCCGCAAGTTCACCCATCTTATTCCGGATGCTCCTGGCATTGAAGAAGACACACGTTAAACCACCTTCCTGCCTGCCGGTACACTCCTGCAACTTTGAAACCTAACTCATGACCTCACTACTCTCAACCTCGTGTATACTGGAGCTACAATTCAGGTTCCCAATCCCCTACTGAACTAGTTTAAACCCTCCCGAAGAGCATTAACAAAATTCCCCCCAGGATATTGGTACCCCTCTGGTGTACTCCTGACAGCAGCCCCCCCCCCCCCCCACCCCCCCCCCCCCAGGTGCGTCTATCTGCACTGGCGGAAGGTGGGGATGACATCTGTGACACATTGATCTTGTTTTCCTCGGAGCTCTCCTCCGAGGTGTTCTCCTGGGAGGCTGGAGAGGGGGCCACCCGGGATGAGCTGTCGCCGTCGGCTGGAGGACCTGCAGGAGAATGGACATGTGGTCAGTGGGAGGGATGGGTCAATCAGTAAAGCAATAACTCACATTTGACAGGTCCTCCGGGTGGGGCCCGGTGGTTCCTCAGCTCTACTGCTTCTGCCAACCTCCGCGTTGGTGACCGCTATGTACTCAGCCACCCCCGTCACCTCCAGCGCCCGATCCTCAAAGGTGGTGAGGATTCTTAACTTGGGCACCCCGCCCCCCTAGTCTGGGCCCTGTCCTGGTGATTGTGCAAGCTTCTTGTGCAGTCACAGAGAGGGCATCATTAGCCACACGTGTGGTTCACAAGTGGGGATGGAAAGGGGGGGGGGGGGGGGTGAAGGGCGGGATGGGAGGGGGGGGGGCCGCATGGAGAGTTGGGGGGGTGGATGCTCGCTTAGGGGCGGAAAGGTCTCGGGGGGAGGGGGGCATTGGTGGGTGTCAACTCATCCGTGTCCTCCTGGTCACGCTCTCAGGCATACAGCCACTGCAACCTCGTCCCAGGCAGCATTGGCTACCCTGTGGCTCACCTCCGGGACCTTCGAGGGAACAGGACATCCCTCCTGGCCTCAACGGCATCTAGGATGCCTTGCCAGGTCCACATCAATGAATCTTGGAGCCAATCTTCTCGGCGTCATGGCTGCGAACTGACTGGAGTTGGCTGTGTAAGTGTTGTTCGAGTGCTGCTCGACCTTGTTAGCGGGGAGCTGGCGAGCGCTGTCCCGGTGAATCGGTGTAGAGCCTTCATTTGCAGCGATATCCCGTGGGGCCAAGTGGACCAATAAATATTGGAAGGCATTGCCGGACTCGCTGGGTCAGGCGCCGGGAAGCTCGCGGCACTTCCCACTCGCGACTGTAGCCATCTGGGATGGCCACTTCCCGATTACAAAATGGACACTTTGCAAAGATTGCAGGGAAAATGGACAATACTGAGAAAACAAGCAGGTTCAGAGTTTGTCTGCATATCGGAGCCGCAGCTCCCAGACAAGACCAAAACTGCAGGCCCATCAGCATACTAATGGCCCATCTCCGGGAACAAAAGAGTAACATTTGAGTAACCGATACTAAGGCAGACATCCCGGCGCCAGAGGAGACCAAAACAAAGCAGGCCGACGGCCACCCAAGACACGCCCAGCCATCAGGGCACCCACCCCTTTATTGGATGAGATCAATATGAATGATCAAGAAACGGCCCAATTGATTGGGGCCAAGTTCAAGGCCTGCTTAAAGAGCGCGAAGTGCCTTTGGGTATAAGAAGGAGCCCCCAAGAGAGAATCGTTCTCTTGGACCCGTCTCTCACCAAGGAGAGACCTGTCCACCAGCTGCACCAGAAGCAAGTAAGTCCAAGGTCAACGCACGCTACCAGACAGACGACCTTCGCTGTTCCCCTTCACCACTTCGACCCCAGCAGCCTCAGAACCGAACAACGGCCATTGTTCCTCTGACTGTGTGGCCGCCCAAAGCTAAGTATAGGTTATAGCAGTAGTGATAGTTTAGTCTGGAGAGTTTCGTGCATGAGTATATTTAACTGTGTGTGTAAATAAATAAGCATTTGACTTTGAACTAACTTATTCGGTTTGAACCTTGTGGCGGTATCGAAAGATACCTGGCGACTCTAGAGCAAATGTAATTAGAATTAAGGAAGGCGACCATATTGACGGCCATATTCAGAGCCAACCAAAGAGAGCAACATTTACTGGCGACTCTGATGGGATTCGACCTAGAAGTGGCCTAGTCACTCCAAGAGAACCCAAATTTGAATTGAAATCCAATTGGAAACAGAAAAACCACAAGTGTGAGAACAATGCTGATCAAACCTCCGAGATTCGGAAGTGTGTTAATGCATGCGTACTAACAGAGATATAAGGTAAACCTGAGAGATTTTGTTGCGTAAAACTGTCGGGAGTTTTGTAGGCCGGAACATATTATAAGCCGTACCCGTGTTTACATCACCACTTTATCACCACTGTTCCAAATTCAGTAGAGAGCCCAGAGATAGAGAGAAAATGGCAATGAAGGCAATGGAATGCCCTATGAACCCCAAGAATTTGAGGTCGCAGCGACCAGTCGAGTAGGACAGTGTCTCATATGGGAAGAAGAGATCAGAAACTATCTCAAAGGGAAAGGATGGCCCCTTTGGAGTGAATTCTGCGCCAATGACGAAACAGGTCCCGGGAGTATAGGACATACTTGGTGGGAGAACCTGTCAGAGATTCATAAGAAGAGCTTAGGGAAAGCTCGCAAGCCGATGGCAATCATGTCCTGCCTGGCACAATTGCGAGGCACAGAGGAGGTCGTTAGGACGCTCCGTAGAGAGATTGAGGAGAGAGACAAAAATAGTGAGGGAGATGTGAGCGAATTTGAGAAGGAGAATAAGGAGTTAAGAGAACAGTTAGCAGCGAAGGACAGAGAGGTGCATTATGCCAAGAGGGTACACCAGTTTTGCCTCGCCCATTTGAGTAGTTTTCAGACCCAGTACGTTAAGGCCTACCAGGACACGCAACGCGGTCTTGGTACGACAAGAAATCGAGCAACAGGTAGGGCAATTGCAGAAACAGTGCAATGATTTAAAGCAGCCCTACGAGCACTCCACACTTCCATAACGGAACAAAGGCAGAGCTCCGTAGATCACGCAAAGTGCCGGAAGCAAATTGCAGAATTGCAATCTCTGCTGTCTGTCCAGAATGGGGTTCAAAGTACGTTTGGACCCCAATTAGACCAGGAAAACGGCCCCGATTGGCAGGAGTTAAATGAAACTGCCCACAGATACGTACATGCGACATGTACGCAAGAAAAACCCCAGAAGAGAAAAGCACCCCAACCCCCGACTAAACAGGCAGAACACACCCCCATGAACCCTGTAACCACACACCGCAGGGCCGCAGAAGGAAACGCAGATTTCCTATATACAACCCCGTTAACCGTGACCCAATTACGGGACGCATGTGGAAAAATTACACCGTTCCTTCCCACACCAGACCCCCACCAGTTTTTCGCTAGAGTTAAACAGCAGGCTACCATGTATGGCCTGGACGAAAAGGAGCAAGTGAAGCTCACAGTTTTAAGCCTCGACCCTTCAGTCGTGGCAGCCCTTCCCGGCCCACAGAATCTAGGAGAAGGCACACTCCAAGAAATGCACACAGCGACCCTGGATGCGATCGGCTATACAGAGGAGACCCCGTAGAAGGCCTAAACAAGTGTAGGCAAAAGAAGACAGAGCATCCCACAGCGTTTGCCGGACACTTGTGGATACATTTCACAGCAGTTTTCGGAGAATTAGCCCGCGCCCATTTGTCCGCGGATAATATGGCTAAATGGACTCGAATCCTAGTCTCTCATGCGACAGAGGCAGGATAGAGAGCTTGCGCAAATTACGACTCCTCAGACGAGGCCCACAACGAGAAATGGGTTTTGAAAAGATTGTCCCGTGCTTGGGAACAATCTGTCCAAGGCAAAACCGCATTTGCAAAACCAGAAGAGCAGGCAGACATGAATCCAGTTAGGACACACCAGAACCTCGCATGGGTAAATGTGGGCAGGAACAGCCCACCGCAACCAAAATCCCTGGAATGCTACAACTGTGGACAATTAGGACACTGTGCACGAGAGTGCAACGCGCCCCAAAAGGAACAGAAAAACCAACAGACAGGCACCCTAAATGAGAATAGGGCAAAGCCAATCCATAGTGTTAGCGCCCGTTCAGAGAACGCAGACATGAACGGCACCGGCTGACGGTGTTCGGGCTCCCCAACTTGGGTCTGCGACACCCTTTGGGACAAGTCCGGTAGACCGGTAGTAGCAGGCAAGGTCCGGGGACATCCTGTAGAAATTCTTTGGGACACAGGAGGGTCCCGCACCACGCTCAATTCATAAGAACATAAGAACTAGGAACAGGAGTAGGCCATCTGGCCCCTCGAGCCTGCTCCGCCATTCAATGAGATCATGGCTGATCTTTGTGGACTCAGCTGCACTCTCCGGCCCGTACACCTTGGGCAAAATTCTCCGACCCCCCGCCGGGTCGGAGAATCGCCGGGGGCTGGCGTGAATCCCGCCCCCTCCGGTTGCCGAATTCTCCGGCACCGGAGATTCGGCGGGGGCGGGAATCGCACCGCGCCGGTTGGCGGGGCCCCCCCCCCGGATGGGCCGAAGTCCCGCCGCTAAAATGCCTGTCGCGCCGGCGTAGATTAAACCACCTACCTTACCGGCGGGACAAGGCGGCGCGGGCGGGCTCCGGGGGGGGTGGCGGGGCGATCTGGCCCCGGGAGGTGCCCCCACGGTGGCCTGGTCCGCGATCGGGGCCCACCGATCCGCGGGCGGGCCTGTGCCGTGGGGGCACTCATTCCCTTCCGCCTCAGCCACGGTCTCCACCATGGCGGAGACGGAAGAGACTCCCTCCACAGCGCATGCGCGGGAATGCCGTCAACGGCCGCTAACGCTCCTGCGCATGCGCCGCCCGGTGATGTCATTTCCGCGCCAGCTGGCTGGGCACCAAAGGCCTTTTCCGCCAGCTGGCGGGGCGGAAATTCATCCGGCACCGACCTGCCCCTTTAGGTTGGGGCTCGTCCCCCAAGTGTGCGGAGCATTCCGCACCTTTGGGGCGGCGCGATGCCCGACTGATTTGCGCCGTTTTGGGCGCCAGTCGGCGGACATCGCGCCGTTCCCGGAGAATTCCGCCCCATATCCCCGAATCCCTTTATTCTTTAGAAAGGTATCTATCGTTTTCTTAAAAACGTTTAAAGAAGGAGCCTCATCTGCTTCACTGGGCAAGGAATTCCAGAGATTCACAACCCTTTGGGTGAAGAAGTTTGTCCTAAACTCGGTCCTAAATCTACTTCCCCTTATTTTGAGGCTATGCCCCCTAGTTCTGCTTTCCCCGACCAGTGGAAACAACCTGCCCGCATCTATCCTATCTATTCCCTTCATAATTTTATATGTTTCAATAAGATCCCCCAGCATCCTTCTAAACTCCAATGAGTACAGTCCCAGTCTACTCAACCTCTCGTCATAATCTAATCCCCTCAACTCTGGGATCAACCTAGTGAATCTCCTCTGCACTCCCTCCAGTGCCAATATGTCCTTTCTCAGGTAAGGAGACCAAAACTGAACACAATACTCCAGATGTGGCCTCACCAACACCTTATACAATTGCAGCATAACCTCCCTAGTCTTGAACTCCATCCCTCTAGCAATGAAAGACAAAACTCGATTAGCCTTCTTAATCACCTGTTGCACCTGCACACCAACTTTTTGCGACTCGTGCACCAGCACACCCAGGTCCCTCTGCACAGCAGCATGTTTTAACATCTTACCGTTTAAATAATAATCCATTCTGCTGTTATTCCTCCCAAAATGGATAGCCTCACACTTGGCAACATTGAATTCCATCTGCCAGACCCTAGCCCATTCACCTAACCTATCCAAATTCTTCTGCAGACTTCCGGTATCCTCTGCACTTTTTGCTTTACCACTCATCTTAGTGTCGTCTGCAAACTTTGCCACATTGCACTTGGTCCCCAACTCCCAATCATCTATGTAAATTGTGAACAACTGCAGGCCCAACACTGATCCTTGAGGGACCCCACTAGTTACAGGTTGCCAACCAGAGAAACACCCATTTATCCCCACTCTCTGCTTTCTGTTAGTTAACCAATCCTCTACCCATGCTACCACTTTACCCTCAATGCCATGCATCTTTAGTTTATGCAGCAACCTTTTGTGTGGCACCTTGTCAAAAGCTTTCTGGAAATCCAGATATACCACATCCATTGGCTCCCCGTTATCTACTGCACTGGTAACGTCCTCAAAAAATTCTACTAAATTAGTCCGACACGACCTACCTTTTATGAACCCATGCTGCGTCTGCCCAATGGGACAATTTCCCTCCAGGTGCCCCGCTATTTCCTCCTTAATGATAGATTCCAGCATTTTCCCTACAACCGAAGTTAAGCTTACCGGCCTATAATTACCCGCTTTCTGCCGACCTCCTTTTTTAAACAGTGGTGTCATATTTGCTACTTTCCAATCCTCTGGCACCACCCCAGAGTCTAGTGAATTTTGATAAATTATCACTAGTGCGTTTACAATTTCCCTAGCCATCTCTTTTAACACTCTGGGATGCATCCCATCAGGGCCAGGAGACTTGTCTACCTTTAGCCCCATTAGCTTGCCCAATACTGCCTCCTTAGTGATTACAATCATCTCAAGGTCCTCACCTATCATATCATTATTTCCATCAGTCACTGGCATGTTATTTGTGTCTTCCACTGTGAAGACTGACCCAAAAAACCTGTTCAGCTCCTCAGCCATTTCCCCGTCTCCTATTATTAAATCTCCCTTCTCATCTTCCAAAGGACCAATATTTACCTTAGCCACTCTTTTTTGTCTTATATATTTGTAGAAGCTTTTACTATCTGCTTTTATGTACTGAGCAAGTTTACTTTCATAGTCTACCTTACTCTTCTTTATAGCTTTTTTAGTAGCTTTCGCCTAAAGACTTCCCAGTCCTCTAGTCTCCCACTAATTTTTGCCACTTTGTATGTTTTTTCCTTCAATTTGATACTCTCCCTCACCTCCTTAGATATCCACGGTCGATTTTTCCCCTTTCTACCGTCTTTCTTTTTTGTCGGTATGAACCTTTCCTGAACACTGTGAAAGATCGCTCGGAAGGTTCTCCACTGTTCCTCAACTGCTTCACCATGAAGTCTTTGCTCCCAGTCTACCTTAGCTAGTTCTTCTCTCATCCCATTGTAATTGCCTTTGTTTAAGCACAAAACACTAGTGTTTGATTTTACCTTGTCATCCTCCAACTGTATTTTAAATTCCACCATATTATGGTCGCTCCTTCCAAGAGGATCCCGAACTATGAGATCATTAATCAATCCTGCCTCATTACACAGGACCAGATCTAGGACCGCTTGTTCCCTTGTAGGTTCCATTACATACTGTTCCAGGAAATTATCCCGGACACATACTATAAACTCCTCTTCAAGGCTGCCTTTACCAACCTGGTTAAACCAATCGACATGCAGATTAAAATCTCCCATGCAAACCGCTGTACCATTTCTACATGCATCCGTTATTTCTTTGCTTATTGCCTGCCCTACCGTCCTGTTACTATTTGGTGGCCTATAGACTACTCCTATCAGTGACCTTTTCGCCTTACTATTCCTGATTTCCACCCAAATTGATTCAACCTTGTCCTCCATAGCACCAATATTATCCCTTACTATTGCCCGGATGCCATCCTTAAACAACAAAGCTACACCACCGCCCTTGCCGTCCATTCTATCCTTTCGTATAGTCTGATACCCTTGGATATTTAACTCCCAGTCGTGACCATCTTTTAACCATGTTTCATCTGCAAACTTAGCAACAGTGTCTTCAGTTCCTTCTTCCAGATCATTAACGTATATTGTGAAATGTTCGGGTCCCAGCACCGACCCCTGAGGCACACCACTCTTCACCGGCTGCCATCCTGAAAATGACCCCTTTATCCCCACTCTCTGGCTTCTGCCAGTCAGCCAATCCTCTATCCATGCCAGGATCTTACCCTTAACACCATGAGCTTGTAACGTATTTAACAGTCTCCTATGCGGCACCTTCTCAAAGGCCTTCTTGAAATCTAAATAAGTCCACTGGTTTGCCTTTGTCTAACTTCCTTGTTACCTCCTCAAAGAACTCTAACAGATATGTCACACATGACCTTCCTTTGACAAATCCGTGCTGATTCTGTCCTATTTTATCATGCACTTCCAAGTACTCCGCAATCTTATCTTTAATAATGGGTTCTAAAATCTTACCAATGACCGAAGTCAGGCTAACCGGCCTATAATTTCCTGTCTTCTGCCTCCCTCCCTTAAACAGCGGTGTTACATTAGCCACTTTCCAGTCCTCTGGGACTCTTCCTGCCTCATGTGATTCCTGAAAGATCACCACCAATGCTTCCACAATCTCCTCAGCTATCTCTTTTAGAACCCTGGGGTGTAGTCCATCCGGTTCAGGTGATGTATCCACCTTCAGACCTTTCAGTTTCCCCAGAATCTTCTCCTTAGTGATGGCCACTGCACTCACCTCTGCCCCCTGATTCTCCTGGAGCATCCCACTGGTGTCTTCCACCGTGAAGACTGATGCAAATTAACTATTCAGTTCCTCTGTTTCTTTTGTTTCCTATTATTACTTCGCCAGCCACGTCTATTTTTGCCTCTCTCTTACCTTTTATATATTGAAAAAAAAAATCTTCCTATCTTCTTTTATATTACTAGCTAGCTTGCACTCATATTTCATCTTCTCTCCCCTTATTGCTTTTTTAGTTGTCCTCAGCTCGCTTTTAAAGGATTCCCAATCCTCTGGCTCCCCACTAATCTTCGCCACACTGTATGTTTTTTCTTTTGCTTTCATGCTGTCTTGGACTTCTTTAGTCAACCAGAGATGCCTTGTCCTCCCCTCAGCATGTTTCCTCTTCCTTGGGGTGAATTTCTGTTGTGCCTCCCGAATAACCCCCAAAAACTCCTGCCATTGCTATTCCAGTCTTCCCTGCTAGGCTCCTTTTCCAATCAATTCTGGCCAGCACCTCCCTCATGAATTTGTTGTTACCCTTATTTAATTGGATTACCGTTACATCTGATTCCAGCTTCTCCCTCTCAAAGTGCTGGGTAAGTTCTACCATATTGAAGTCACTGCTTCCTAAGGGTTCCTTTACCTTAAGTTCCCTAATCAAGTCTGCCTCATTACACATCACCAAATCCAGAATTGTCTGTTCCCTAGTAGTCCTGTCACAAGCTGCTCCAAAAAAGCATCAGACATTCCACAAATTCCTTTTCTTGGGCTCCACTACCAACCTGATTTTCCCAGTCTATCTGCATATTGAAGTCCCCCATGATTATTGTGATATTACCTTTTTTACATGCTTTCTCGATCTCCTGATTTGTTTTCTGCCCCACATCCTGACTACTGCTAGGGGGTCTGTACATAACTCCCATCAGGGTCTTTTTACCTTTTCAATTCCTCAACTCTATCCACAGAGATTCTATGCCTTCTGATTCCATATCGCTACTGATTTAACTTAATTCCTTCATGACAATGCAACCCCGCCCCCTTTGCCCATCTGCCTGTCCTTTCGATAGGACGCATATCCTTGGATATTTAGATCTCAGCCCTGATCTCCTTGCAGCCACGTTTCTGTGACGTCCACAACATCGTACTGGCCAATTTCAATGTGCGCAACAAGCTCATTAACCTTGTTCCATATACTGCACGCATTGAGGTACAATACTCAGTCCTGTATTGACCACCTCTGTTCTCACACTTGTCACCTTTTTTGCTCTGCCTGAGGGTGATGTTGTTCTCTTATCTTTGTTCTCTATTTTACCTTCAGTTGTGACACCTTCTAAGTGCACGCTCTGGTTCCCATCCCCCTGCCATACTAGTTTAAATTCTCCCGAGTGACTCCAGCAAACCTCACAGCCAGGATATTGGTGCCCCTTGAGTTTAGATGCAACCTGTCCTTCTTGTACAGATCACACCTGCCCCGGAAGAGATCCTGAGGTCCAGATATCTGAAACCCTTCCTCCTACACCACCGGTTTAGCCACGTGTTTAGCTGCACTATCTCCTATTTCTAGCCTCACTGCTATGTGTCACAGGGAGTAATCCTGAGATTACAACCCTAGAGGTCCTGCTTTTTAGCTTACTGCCTAACTAACCCCAGAACTCCTTCTGCAGGACCTCATTACTCTTCTTGCCTACGTCGTTAGTATCTATGTGTACTACGACCTCTGGTTGTTCACTCTCTGTGGTAGTCACCATTGTTGTATATATTAGATGTGTGGTAAGGCCCTGTACTACAGGTACGGGGGTAGTCCCTGCCTGCTGGCTCCGCCCAGTAGGTGGAGTATAAATATGTGTGCTCCCCATACAGCAGCCATTTCACCAGCTGCTGTAGGAGGCCACACATCTTAGTGTAATAAAGCCTCAGTTGTATTCAACTCTCGTCTTTGTGCAATTGATCGTGCATCAATTTATTACACTAAAGTTTTCAGAAGATGGACCTCCGCATCAAGACGGATCACCTGCAGCTGGATCCGCAATCAAGCAGGATCCCAAAAAGGATTTTGAACATTGGCTAGCTTGTTTCGAAGCTTACACCAGGTCTGCACCAGACCCAATCCAGAAGTTCAGAAGATACAGATCCTCTACTCGCGGCTGAGCTTGAACGCTTTTCCGCTTATCCAGGACGCTCCGACCTATGATGAAGCCATGGTGCTACTGAAAGAGAACTACGCCCAGCGGACGAACACGGTCTTCGCCAGATACATACTCTCTACTCGTAGTCAGCTCCCTGTTGAGTCCGTAGAAGATTTCTGGCGTGCTTTAATTCCCCTGGTCAGAGACTGTGACTGTCAGGCCGTCACGGCCACGGAACATTCAAACCTCCTCATGCGGGACGCTTTCGTCTCGGGGATAGGGTCAGACCAGATCCGCCAGTGACTTTTAGAGGGGGCCAAGCTCGACCTCGCGGATACCAAAAAGCTGGCGCTATCGATAACAATTGCCTCGCGCAATATCCAGGCCGACACCCCCGGTTGCGAGGCCCATTCCTCCTACGCATCGTGGACTCCGCAGACAGTCGCCCCACCGGGGACCCCACTCAGCCAATCCTACGCCTGAGCCACGCGCCAGCCAGGCAACCCCGGGGGCCCCAGATGTTACTTCTGTGGGCAGCAAAAGCACCACCACTAATGCTGCCCGGCCCGCAGCGCCCTTTGCAAGGCCTGCGGCAAGAAGGGGCACTTCGCCGCGGTGTGCCAGGCCCGCTCAGTCGCCGCGATCGCCCCGACCCCCCGTGTACGGACAGTGGGGCCTCCTCGGACCACGCGCGGCCAGTGCGCGCCGCCATCTTCCCCTCCTCAGACCACCTGCGGCCCATGGGCGCCGCCATCTTTTTCAACCCCCGCCACGTGCGGCCCGTGGGCGCCGTCATCTTGTCCACCTCAGGATCTTCAGTCGTCGCCATCTTGACTCCCCCACGGCACATGGGCGCCATCACCATACCTGGACCTGTGCCCCCGGGCACCCCATCGTCCGATACCAGAGACGACCAGCCGCGACTCGCCTCGGTCACAATTGACCAGACGCGCCTGCACAATCTAGCCACCGCCTCGAGAAGCGTAAAGATCGATGGACACGAGATCTCCTGTCTGCTAGACTCCGGGAGCACCGAAAGCTTCATCCATCCTGATACGGTAAGGCGCTGCTCCCTCGCGGTACACCCCGCCAATCAGAGAATCTCCCTGGACTCCGGGTCCCATTCCGTAACAATCAGGGGTACTGTATAGCCACGCTCATGATCCAGGGCGCAGAATTCAGAGGCTACCGCCTCTATGTCCTCCCCAACCTCTGCGCTGCCCTGCTACCCAGCCTGGACTTCCAGTGTAACCTCCAGAGCCTAACATTGAAATTCGGCGGGCCCCTACCACCCCTTACTGTGTGCGGCCTCGCGACCCGAAAGGTCGACCCACCTTCCCTATTCGCAAACCTAACCCCAGATTGCAAACCCGTCGCCACCAGGAGCAAACGGTACAGCACCCAGGACAGGACCTTCATCAGGTCCTTCGGGAAGGCATCATCGAGGCCAGCAACAGCCCCTGGAGAGTCCAAGTGGTAGTGGTGAAAACTGGGGAGAAACACCGAATGGTCGTGGACTACAGCCAGACCATCAATCAGTACACACAGCTCGACGTGTACGCCCTCCCACGCATATCTGATATGGTCAATCAGATTGCACAGTACCGGGTCTTCTCAACTATCGACCTAAAATCCGCCTACCACCAGCTCCCCAACTGTAAGGCAGACCACCGTGCCTTCGAGGCAGATGGCCGCCTCTACCATTTTCTTAGGGTTCCCTTCAGCAATACCACTTGGTCTTCCAAAGGGGGATGGAGCGAATAGTTGACCGGTACGGGCTGCGGGCCACTTTCCCATACCTAGACAATGTCACCATCTGCGGCCACGATCAGCAGAACCATGATGCCAACCTTGCCAAATTTCTTCACACCGCCACTCTCCTGAACCTCACCTATAACAAGGAGAAGTGCGTATTCAGCACAAACCGCTTAGCCATCCTCGGCTATGTGGTCCAGAACGGAGTTCTGGGGCCCGACCCCGACCGCATGCGCCCCCCCATCGAACTCCCATTCCCCACGGCCCTCAAACGCTGCCTGGGGTTCTTTTCTTACTACGCCCAGTGGGTCCCAAACTGTGCGGACAAGGTCCGCCCACTCATCCAGTCCACTCTATTCCCTCTGACGGCCGAGGCTCAACAGGCCTTCAACCGTATTAGGGCCGACATTGCCAAGGCCGCGATGCACGCAGTTGATGAGACGTTACCCTTTCAAGTGGAGAGCGACGCATCAGACGTCGCTCTAGCCGCCACCCTCAACCAGGCAGACAGGCCCGTGGCATTCTTCTCAAGAATGTCTCTGCGGAGTCTGCACATCCTCCCCGTGTCTGCGTGGGTTTCCTCCGGGTGCTCCCACAGTCCAAAGATGTGCAGGCTAGGTGGATTGGCCATGATAAATTGCCCTTAGTGTCCAAAATTGCCCTTAGTGCTGGGTGGAGGTGTTGACTTTGGGTAGGGTGCTCTTTCCAAGAGCCGGTGCAGACTCAATGGGCTGAATAGCATCCTTCTGCACTGTAAATTCAATGATAATCTATGATTAATCTTGGACAAAGGTTCGGCCCAACATCGTGGGCCGAAGGGCCTGTTCTGTGCTGTATTTTTCTATGTTCTATGTTTTTCTATGAAATCTTCATGCCTCTGAAATTCGACACTCCTCCGTCGAAAAAGAGGCCCAGGCTATCGTTGAAGCTGTGCGGCACTGGAGGCATTACCTGGCCGGCAGGAGATTCACTCTCCTCACTGACCAACGGTCGGTAGCTTTCATGTTTAACACACAGAGGGGCAAGATCAAAAACGATAAAATCTTGCGGTGGAGGATCGAGCTCTCCACCTACAACTACGAGATTTTGTATCGCCCCGGTAAGCTCAACGAATCCCCCGATGCCCTATCCCGAGGTACATGTGCCAGCGCACAGGTGGACAGACTCCGGACCCTGCATGACAACCTTTGTCATGCGGGAGTCACATGGTTGTACCACTTCATCAAAGCCCGCAATCTGCCCTACTCCGTCGAGGAAGTACGGGCAATCACCAGACTGCCAGGTCTGTGCGGAGTGCAAACTGCTCTTCTACCAGCCGGACCGCGCGCGTCTGGTGAAGGTCTCCCGCCCTTTTGAACGCCTCAGCGTGGATTTCAAAGGGCCCCTCCCCTCCACCGACCATAACACATATTTCCTCAGTGTGGTCGATGAGTACTCCAGATTCCCCTTCGCCATCCCATGCCCCAACATGACGTCTGCCACCGTCATCAAAGCCCTCAACACCATCTTAGCTCTGTTCGGCTTCCCCGCATACATCAACAGTGACAGGGGATCCTCATTCATGAGTGATGAGCATGGGTATCGCCTCCAGCAGGACGACCAGCTATAACCCCTGGGGAAACGGGCAGGTGGAGAGGGAGAACGGGACGGTCTGGAGTGTTAAGTAATGGGTTAAGAGACATTGCAATTAGTTGTCTCATTTATGTTAAGTATCCATTAATTGACACTGATTATGTAAAGGGGCTTCAGGTGGCCTCTGGCAGGTGGTGTGTTGTTAAGAGTTTTGTGCAGAGGCTGTGGAAGTGAAATAAATGGTGTTTGGTGAAAAGGAACAAGAACTTTAGACTCTTCATTTCACAGCAACTAAAACGTCTAACATGGAGGGCCATCCAGCTGGCCCTACGGACCAGAAATCTCCCCGCCTCCCGCTGGCAGGAGGTCCTCCCCAATGCACTGCACTCCATTCGGTCGCTCCTATGCACTGTGACCAATGACACACCCCATGAACGTCTCTTCGCCTTCCCCAGGAAGTCCACATCCGGGGTGTCGCTCCAGACTTGGCTCGCAGCTCCAGGACCCGTACTCCTCCGTAAGCACGTACGACTCCACAAGGCGGACCCGTTGGTTGAAAGAATGCAGTTACTCCATGCTAACCCACAGTATGCCTACGTAGCATACCCCGACGGCCGCCAGGATACTGTTTCCCTCAGGGACCTGGCACCAGCAGGCTCCCCACAAACACACCCCTCCGGCCTGGCGCACTCAGCAGCACCCCCCCCCCCCCCCGGGCCCATCAGTCCTCCCCCTGCCGACGCCCGAGGATGAGGAGGATTTTGGCACGCTCCCGGGGTCACTGAGGACCAGACCGGCACCGGAATCGGCGCCACCACTGCGTCGCTCCCAACGTCAGATCAAGGTCCCGGACCGGCTAAACCTGTAATTGGTTCGGGACTGTTAAAGCACCATGTACTGGACTCCAAAAAAAATTTCCCTCTGTATATTAAGACTTGTTCTGTATATGGTTCTCCGCCACCCCTGCCGGACTCAATTCTAACAGAGGATGAAAGTGGTAATCATCACTGTTGTATATATTAGGAGATGCGTGGTAAGCCCCTGTACTACAGGTACGGGGGTAGTTCCTGCCTGCTGGCTCCGCCCAGTAGGCGGAGTATAAATATGTGTGCTCCCCATACAGCAGCCATTTCGCCAGCTGCTGTAGGAGGCCACACATCTTAGTGTAATAAAGCCTCCGTTGTATTCAACTCTCTTTGTGCAATTGATCGTGCATCACCCTCCCCCTTCAGGATGTCCTGTGTTCGTTCAGAGACATCCTTGACCCTGCACCAGGGAGACAACACACCATCCTGGAGTCCCTTTCATGTCCACACAAGTGCCTATCTGTGCCCCTTAGAGTCCCCTATAACTATCGCTCTCCTGCACTTTGCCCTCCCCTGCTGAGCAACAGAGCCAGTTGTGGTTCCACTGTTCTAGCTGCTGTCGTTTTCCCCTGATCCCCCCCCCCCCCCCCCCAACAGTATCCAAAACGTTATACCTGTTAGAGAGGGGGACAGCCACAGGGGATTCCTGCACTAACTGCCTGCTCTTTCGAGCCGTCACCCATCTGTCTGCCTGCACCTTGGGTGTGACCACGTCTCTGTAACTCCTATCTATGACGCTTTCCGCCACCTGCATGCTCCTAAGTGCATCCAACTGCTGCTGCAAACGAACCACGCGGTCTGTGAGGCGCTGCCATTGGTTACACTTCCTACAGACATAGTCGACTGGAACACTGGAAGTGTCACGGAACTGCCACATCCCACAGATAGAGCACTGCACCCCGCTGAGTGACATTTATGCACTAATTAATTAATTCAAAATAAATACTTAAATTATTAGATTCAGTTACAATTAACTATCTGGCCCTGGCAGTAGATTTTTACTGTAAAATTAAATGCCAAGTTTAGCATTCCCTTCCACCTTCTGATTTACAGTTACTACTGGATTGATTTTTGTATCTGCAATAGTGAGGACAGAAGTAAAATATTTGTTAATTTCACCCACCATTTCCTTATTTTCTACTATTAACCCCCCCATTGGCCTTCTAGAGTGACAACTCATTTTACTTACTCTCTTCCTTTTTTAAATACCTATCAAAGCTCTTACTATCCATTTTTACATTTCTAGCCAGCTTCCTCTCACTCTAATTTCTTTCTCCTGATTAACCTTTTAGTCATTACATTCTGACTAATCATCTGCCTTGCCACTCATCTTTTTGCAGTTGTATGCTGTTTACACATAATTCTTTCCTTAACTTCCTTAGTTAACCATGGGTGGTGGGTCCTCCCCTTTGAATTTTTCTTTATTGTAGGAATATACTTATTCAGTATATTCTGAAATATCTCCATAAATGTCTGCCACTGCTCCTCTATTGATCTATCCTCTACCCTAGTATCCCAGCTCATTTCAGCCAGCTCAGTTTTCATGCCCATATAGTTGTCCTTATTTAAGTTTAAAATACTAGTCTTAGATCTATTCTTCGCCCCTTCAAACTGGATATAAAATTAAATCATATTGTGGTTGCTGCTACCTAGGGGTATCTTTTACTCTGAGGTTGTTAATTAATTTAATCCTGTCACATTACACAATACCAAGTGTAAAGGTCCTTCCGATTGATTCTCTTATTTTCCATTTCTTTTACTTTGTCGCTATCATTTTTAATCCATGGATCTTTAATGGATATATACCTCTAGGTCAAGCAGAGGAAGTGAGAAACTCAAAACTTGTAAAATAGTAGACTGTGCTATGAAGATTTAGATTTTGAACAGAGGAACTCAGACTTTATGACAAGTGAGAGATCAGAAAGATTTGGTTCGATTGGTTGGCTGGTAACAAACAGATTGGGCAAAGACCGTATTCTAGCTCGGGGACAGCCAGTGATTGGGTTCTGCCAAGTCGGGTATTTTCAGAGAACCTAGAAGGAGAGAAGGTCCTGGACGCTGAGAGAAGAAGCTGTGAGTTGTTCTCTTTCTCCAAAAAAGTTTTCTTTTTGCTGTTTCTAAGACTTCAGAGAGGTTTTTCAGATCCTGATGAATCTACAAAGAAAACCATTACAGTCCTTTTACAATAAACATGATTATCACAAGCACCCAATATTTCCTCTTGTACACTTTGTCTGACATTGTGGTTACTGTTAAGGAGCCTGTAGACCACTTCTACTAATGACTTCTTTCTCCTGCTATTCTTCATTTCCACACAAATCGATTCTACATCCTGATCATCTGAACCTAAGTAATCTCTAACTACTGCACCAAAACCATCTCTGATTAATAGTGCTACCCCTCCACCTTTACCTAGTTTCCTATTCTTCTTAGTTATGTACCCATCAATATTAAGGACCCAATCCTTGTCACCCTGTAGCCACGTCTCCATAATGGAGATCATATTGGTTTACTGCAATGTGTGTCACCAAATAATTTACGCACAGGGCGGCAGAGTGGTGCAATAGTTAGCACTACTGCCTCAGGGCGCTGAGGACCCGGGTTCGATTCCGGCCCCGGGTCATTACCTGTGTGGAGTTTGCACATTCTCCCCGTGTCTGTGTGGGTCTCACCCCCACAACCCAAAGATGTGAAGGCTAGGTGGATTGGCCATGCTAAATTGCCCCTTAATTGGAAAAAAATTGGACACTCCATAAATTTATTAAAAAATAATTTAAAGAAAAATGAATGCTACGCACATTCAGATACAGAGCCTCTCATTTTGTCTTATCTTTGTAGCATCTACCCTTGACTGTTCGTGTATTTTTAAGATTTTTATCTGTCCTTTCTTACAATTCACTGATGTACATTTCCCACATTACTATTTTGCTCATGTGTTGCCTCTATTCCTTGATTTGCTACAACTAACCAAGCCTGACCCCTCACCCATCTATAGTTCAAAGCCCTCTCTACTTGCCCAGTTATGCGGCTCACTAGAACACTGGTTCCAGCATGGTTCAGATGTAGACCGTCCCAACGGTACAGCCCCCACTCTCCCCAGTACAGATGCCAGTGCCTCACAAACCGGAGCCACTTCTCCCATAGCAGTCTTTGAGCCATGCATTCATGTCTCTAATCATGTCTGCCAATTTGCACGTGGCTCCAAAGATAATGCAGAGATTATTACCTTTGAGGTTCTGCTTCTTAATTTAGTGCCTACCTCCTCATTCTGGTGATGCAGAACCTCTTTCCTTCTCCTGCTTATTTGGATTTGGATTTGTTTTGTCATGTGTACTGAGGTACATGAAAAGTACTGCTCTGCGTAGAGTCCAGACAGATCATTCCATACATGAAAAAAAACATAGGACACACTTAAATACACAATGTAAATACATGGACACAGGCATCAGGTGAAGCATACAGAGTGCGGAACTACTCAGTGGAGAAAATGTGTGAAAAGATCAGGGACGGGATTCTCCGAGCCCCGCCGGGTCGGAGAATCGCAGGGGGGCGGCGTGAATCCCGCCCCCGCCGAATTCTCCGGCACCGGAGATTTGGCGGGGGCGGGAAACGCGCTGCGCCCCCGGCGATTCTCCGGCCCACAATGCAAAGTCCCGTTGCTGTAATGCCGGTCCCGCCGGCGTGAATTAAACCACCTCCCTAACCGGCGGGACTAGACGGCGCGAGCGGGCTCCGGGGGCGATGTGGCCCTGGGGCATGGTGCGGGGCGATCTGGCCCCGGCTGGCGTGGCGCCAAAGGCCTTCCCGCCGGCCGGCGGCGCGCTAACCACTTCGGCGCAGGCCTAGCCCCTAAAGGTGAGGGCTTGGCCCCTAAAGGTGCGGAGGAATCCGTACCTTTTGGGGCGGCCCGACGCCAGAGTGGTTCACGCCACTCCATCCTGCCGGGACCCCCCGCCCCGCCGGGTAGGGGAGAATCCCGCCCCAGATCAGTCCATAAGAGAGTCATTCAGGAGTCTGAAAACAGCAGGGAAGAAGCTGTTTTTGAATCTATTAGTGCATGTTCTCAGACTTTTGCATCTCCTGCCCGATGGAAGAAGTTGGAAGAGTGAATAACCCAGGTGGGAGGGGTCTTTGATTATGCTGCCCACTTTCCAAGGCAGCGGGAGGTGTAGACAGAGTCGACGGATGAGTTTGCATGATGGACTGTGCTGTGTTCACAACTCTCTGTACTGTCTTAAGGTCTTGGGCCGAGCAGTTGCCATACCAGGCTGAGATGCAGCCAGATAGGATGCTTTCTATGGTGCATCTGTAAAAACTGGTAATAGTCAATGTGGACATGCTATATTCCCTTAGTTTCCAGAGAAAGTATAGGCGCAGTTGTGCTTTCTTGGTTGTAGCTGTGACATGGGTGGGCCAGGACAGATTTTTGGTGATGTGCATACCTGGGAATTTGAAGCTGTCAACCATCTCCCCATAGCACCATTAGAACATAGAACAGTACAGCACAGTACAGGCCCTTCGGCCCATGATGCTGTGCCGACCACTTACCCTAATCTAAGATCAACGTAACCCACACCCCTTCAATTTACTACCATTGATGCAGACAAGGGTGTGTACGATACTTTGCTTCCTGAATGACCAGGTCTTTAGTTTGGCTGATGTTGAGGGAGAGATTGATGTTGTTACACCACTCCACAAGGTTCTCTATCTCCCTCCTATACTCTGGCTCATCGTTGTTCAAGATCCAACCTACTACGGTCGTGTCATCATGGAGCCAAATTTTGCCCCACAGTTGTGTGTGTATAGGGAGTATAATAGGGGGCCAGGTATGCAGCCTTGCGGGGCTTATCGTGGAGGAGGTGTTGTTGTTTATCCTTACTGATTGTAGTCTATGGGTCAGGAAGTCGAAGATTCAGTTGCAGAAGGAGGAGACTTTGGAGCTTTGACGAGAGCTTGACTGGGATTATGATGTTGACGATGGAGCTGTAGTCAATGAATAGGAGTCCTTGTTGTCGAGGTGCTCCATGGATGAATTAGGGCCAGGGAGATCGCGTCTACTGTGGACTGGTTGTGGCGGTATGGAATTGCAGTGGATCAAGGAATTCTGGGGGTATGGAGTTGATGTGCCTCATGACCAACCTTTCCAATCATTTCGCAATGATCGATGTCAAGGCCACGGACTGTAGTCATTGAGGCACGTTGCCTTGGTCTTTTTGGCACCGGTATGATGGTCGTCTTCTTGAAGCAAGTGGGAACCTCGGAACAAAGTATGGAGAGCCTGATGACGTCGGCGAACACATCCGCCAGTTGGTCAGTGCAGGAACGGAGTGCATGACCAGGGACCCTGTCAGGACCCATCGCTTTCCAATGGTTCACTTTCAAGAAGATTGATCTGACTTCGGAAGCTGTGAAGGTAGGTATGGGTGTATCCGAGGCTGCTGGGGCTGCTAACAACGGTTTGATGGTTTCCTGCTTGATCCGAGCATAGGGCAGCACGGTAGCACAGTGGTTAGCACTGTTGCTTCACAGCTCCAGGGTCCGCACGTTCTCCTTGTGACTGCGTGGGTTTCTTCCGGGTGCTCCCGTTCCTCCCACAAGTCCCGAAAGACGTGCTGTTAGGTAATTTGGACATTCTGAATTCTCCCTCAGTATACCCGAACAGGCGCTGGAATGCGGCGACTAGGAGCTTTTCACAGTAACTTCATTGCAGTGTTAATGTAAGCCTACTGATGACAATAAAGATTATTATTATGAGAATGCATTGAGTTCATTGGGGAAGAGTGCACTACTGCCGGAGATTCTATTCGGCTTTGCTTTGTAGTCCATTATGTTTCATTGGCCTACATGGACAACAACTGGATCCTCCCCTTCCCATTGCAAGTTCTTCTGCAGCCCTGAGAGAAAGACCAAACCCTGGCAGGCAAACTTCCATCTGGATTCTTGGCTCTTTTCTGCATAGAACAGTATCATTCCCCCACACTATACTGTCCCCTACTACCACGATATTCCTATTAGGTGCCGGAATGTGGCGACTAGCGGCTTTTCACAATAATTTCATTGCAGTGTTAATGTAAAACAACTTGTGACAATATAGATTATTATTTGCCCCCCCACTTGAACGGCTTCCTGTACCATGGCCAGCCTGCTCATCCAACTTTCAGACCTCATTTTTATCCACCTCGGTGTGAGCACCTCAAACCTGTTAGATAATTGCAAAGTCTGAGGGTCCTCCACTACTGTTTCCTCGATCTCTTTACTGCCTCACTCAGTCACATCTCCGTGTCCCTCACCGCTGACACTATTCTAAGAAATGAGACCGTCTTCGGGAACAAAGACTTCAGGTATTTCTCCCCTCCCTTATGTTAAGCAGTGTCTGCAGTTTGGCATCCAGGTCAATAATCCTGATCCAGAATTCCTCTAGCTGCTTGTACTTTCTGCAGACGTGTGTTCCTGGATCGCCTTTGCGACAAGATTTACCTGAACTCCCGTGTCCTGAACTGGTTTTTCACAAACTGGGGGTGATTTTGAGCCACACTAGCTATGCATGGAATTATATTTCCTGATTTTCCCACCCTTTGCCAGGAACCTTATTTGAATAGATTTTAATACATTTATTAACGGACTCCCGGCACATCATCTCCTCCCCCCCCCCCCCCCCCCCCCCCCCCAACTAACATAGGCGGGATTTACAACAGGTTTGGCCAAACGAGAATCAATTGAGGGGATCCCTCCAGGGTGCAGAGGTAAATATAGCCAGGGGGGATATGCCCCCAGCACAGGTCAGCACTGCACAGCGTCAACCTGGCATTGCCGACCTGTGGCGGGCCCTAGTGGGAATTCCATTGGGGGGGGGGGGGGTCATGCCAGCAATGATTGTTGTATCGGGGGTGAGCCCAAACCCCTGTGGTGGGAGCTGGGAGCCGTTAGGTTTCAGCACCCTTTAAAGATGGTGCCGTAATCTCTGTGGAAATGGTTTCCGGCTCTATCAGGCCCCACCCTGCCAGAGTGATGGCGTAAACCATGCCATTCATTTACTTTCTTTAAAGAGGTTCAATATCTTGAGAGAAAACTGGTCTATGCAACTGGAGAGTTACACGCCGGTAAGATTCTACACACTGTCCCTTACTCGGAGCACTTACCGGCCGATCACTGACAGGCAAGCAACTGTAGCTGCCCCTGTTATGGGTCTGCACAATATTTAAAGATGGCTTTTTTTTTCATAGAATTTACAGTGCAGAAGGAGGCCTTTCGGCCCATCGAGTCTGCACCGGCTCTTGGAAAGAGCGCCCTACCCAAGGTCAACACCTCCACCCTATCCCCATAACCCAGTCAACCCCACCCAACACTAAGGGCAATTTTGGGACACTAAGGGCAATTTACCATGGCCAATCCACCTAACCTGCAAATCTTTGGAATGTGGGAGGAAACCGGAGCACCCGGAGGAAACCCACGCACACACGGGGAGGATGTGCAGACTCCGCGCAAACAGAGACCCAAGCCGGAATCGAACCTGGGACCTGGAGCTGTGAAGCAATTGTTGAAGGCATCACAGATGAAAATCCCCCCCCCCCCACCCCCCCGGGTGCGATTCAGCTGCATGGGGAAAATGGAAATCTCACCTGCTCAGTTCCCCTCAGCAGCTTTTGCACCAGCTTCGCGTTTTGAGAAAGGAATACTGAACGACGTCCACGTGATTTCTCTCTGGGAGCTGGTTAATTCCCAGGAGGCCATTGCATCGACTTCAATCTCGCTAATGAGATGGAAATGAATGCAATTGAGGGTTAATGATATTCTCACCCTATTTGTGCGTGATCCGGAACTCGCCATCGGGAGCAGGCCGGTTAGATAGCAACTAATTTATTTCCGGCACCAATCTCGTTTTGCTCTTTCCCACTATTTAACCGGTGCGCCCAGATCCGCCCAGGTGCAACATGTGGTTAAACCGTGCCAAAGTCTCTGAATTTTCAGAAGGTTTTCCACATTGTCCCACACATGAGGTTAGTAAACAAATTAGAGATCATGGGATTGGGATAATATCCTGGCATGGACGAGAATTGGTGAACACACAGCAAACAGAGTAGGAATAAATGGATCATTTTCAGGATAGCAGGTTATGACTTTTCAGGTACCTCAAGGATCAGTACTTGGACCACAGCTATTCACAATCTATATTAATGATTGGGTGTGGGGACCAAATATAATATTTCCATGTTTGCTGATGTCATAAAGCTAGGTAGGAATGTGAATTGCAAAGAGGATGCAAAGAGGTTCAACGGGGATTTACCCAGGTTGAGTGAGCAAGAATATAGCAGATGGAATATAATGTGAAGAAAATGTGGAATTGTCTACTTTAGTCAGAGAAACAGTCATGCAGAATATTTTAAATGGTGAGTGATTGATGTCCAGAGTGACCTTGGTGTTCTTGTTCATGAGTCACTGAAAGGTATGATGCAGTTACAGCAAGCAGTTAGGAAGGTAAATGGTACATTGGCCTTCATTGCAAGGGTTTTGTGTGCAGAAGTAAAGAGCTCTTGCTGTAATTGTATACAGGGTTGGTGAGACTCACCTGGAGTATTGCATACAGTTTTGGTCTCCTTACCCAAGGAAGAGTATACTTAACATTTAGGTAGTAATAACAAAAGTTCACCAGAGTGATTCCGGGAAGGCAGGTTGTCCTATGAGAAGGGATTGAGGAGACTGGGTCTGTATTCTTTAGAGCTTTGAAGAATGCGAGGCTATCTGGTTGAAACATGTAAAATTCTTATAAGGCTCAACGAGGTAGATGCAAGAAGATGTTTCGCTTGGCTGCAGGATCTAGAACCAAAGCAGAGTCTCAGGATAAGAGGTAGGCTGCTTAGGACTGAGATGAGGAAGAATTTCTTCACTGGGAACAAAAGAACATAAGCAGTAGGAGACCATTCAGCCCTTCCAGCCTGCTCTGCCATTCAATACGATCATGGCTGATCTCATCTCAGCCTCAACTCCACTTTCCTGCCCGATCTCCATAACCTTCAACCCATTACAAATTAAAAATAAGTTTGATGGCTCTCTTCAAATTTACTCAATGTCCCAGCATCCACCGCACTCTGGGGGAGTGAATTCCATAGTTTAACAACCCATTGAGAGAAGTAATTTCTCCTCATCTTGGTTTTAAATCTGCTACCCTTATCCTAAAACTATGAACTCTCGTTCCATATTGCCCAAGAGGAAGCATCCGCTCTACGTCTACTTTGTCAATTCCTTTTTATCATCTTGATATACCTCAATTAGATCTCCTCTCATTCTTCTAAACGCAAGAGAGTATATTTGCCTTCCTCATTACCTGCATACTAGTTTTCTGCGATCCACGCACACGGAACCCAAGATCCCTTTGCACCAAAGCACTCTGAGGTTTCTCTCCATTTAGATAATAAGTTGTCTTTATATTTTCCTGAGGGATGTAAATCTTTGGAATTTTATACCCTAAGGTGGGAGCTCAGTCATTGAGTATGTGCAAGACAGATATTGAAAGATTTCTAGATGGTAAAAAAATCACAGGATATAGAGATAGTGCAGGAAAATGGCATTGTTGTAGAAGATCAGCTTTGACCTAATTGCATGGCGGAGCAGGCTCAAGAGACCAAATACCCTACTCCTATTTCCTATGTTTGTATCCAAGTCAAGATGAACTGGGTTGTGAACAATGAAGGGGACTGTTATGAGATTTGCATGTGTTGATTAGTTATTGAAATATGTGGCATGTTGTAAGTTGTTAGATGGTAGGAATTAACACATCATGACAGTGATGGGTTTTCATTGTTCCTTGGGAAGTGCTATAAATATCTAATTCTATGAGACATATGTTTTAGGAGTATTACTTGGTGTCATGGACAAGTGGGAGATATGCACACTGCACTGATTTTCTCTCACCACCTATTCATAAAGAAGGTATTTTGAAATATCTTTGAAGTACGCGGTGGCATGTTTTCCCAAACCCTTGGTGTATGAGATTCAATTTACGAATAAACCTCAGAAATCCCGTGTTATGATTAACTCAGGTTAGTTTATTTCGCATTCAAAACCCAGGGGCAGGGGTGTTCACAACTTTCCACTCCGTTTTACACACACACACACACAGATGTGGGGGGATAGAAAAGGGAGTTTTACAACTATAGAGGTGGGATTCTCCCGAATCCACGCGATGGCCCGATGCCGGCGTAAAAATCGTCGCGAACCACTCCGGCGTCGGGCCCGACCGGAAGTTGCGGAATTCTCCACACTTCCGGGGGCTAGGCCGGCGGCAGAGGGGTTGGCGCTGCGCCAGCCGGCACCGAAGGGACTGCGCGAGTTAGCGCATATGCAGAACTGCCGGCGGGACTGGCCAGAAACCAACGGCTGCTCGGCCCATCAGGGCCCGGAGAATTGCCGGGGGGGGGCCACTGCCAACGGCCTCCGACTGGCGCGGTGTGATCCCCGCCCCCGCCCGAAAACTGCCGCCGGAGAATACGGCAGCTGGCGTCGGGGCGGGATTCACACCGCCCCCAGGGGATTCTCCGAGCCGGCGGGGGGTTGGAGAATCCCACCCAGGATATTAACAGTACAAGGACCACAGAAATAAATATTACATAACGTAATTTCTAGAGTCCAGAGTTAAAGTTCAATGTGGAATTCTTTCACATAGGAGTTTTATTTCAGCTAGCTAAAGACAGGGGTTGTAGGGTTCATTTTGCAGTTGGTGTGGATACCGCAGATGAAGTAGGTGCACAAAGGTGGGTGCAGTTGATGATAGTAAATCTTCCAGCAGTCAGGCTTGGGGAAGTGGAGAGATGGTAACGGATTGCTTGCTCAGTTGGGCGACTGGAGTCCTTTCCAGTTGATGATAAAATAGCAAACCGAAGAATTCTCAGCTCTCAAAAGCATATAGAGATTTCAAAATGATTACTCGTTTTTTTTTCTCCACAATTACTTCCAAAAAGGATGTTGATCCAGTGTCTGGCACTGGCTTTGATTACAAGACTAATTATGTCTAGTTTTTAGTTGTTGAAAGAGTGACCCCATTCATATTGAGGGTCTGGTGTCAGGAAGCCATTGTCTAAACAGACCCTCTGACTCTGCCAGAAGGTGGAGCTTATCAGATACAAATTATGTCCTTTTGGAAATGAACCTGGGCATTCCCAGTCGTGAGATGACTCTATTAGGAGCATGAGTTTTGATGTACGAGTCTGCTGGCTTCCTGATTACAAAGGGTGGATACAATGAGGTGATATTTCCGCGAAAAACATTATTTTGTTCTTGGAACACCAATGAAAGCTCCCAAGACAAAGAGCAAAGCTTCATGTGACATGTAGCAACCATCTTTTGTCTGGTTCAGCAGAAAATCAACTTTTAAAAATGGCAAGTTCGGGATGTCTTTTCATATCACATGGAACCCAACTTTCATTTTGCCCTTGAGAGAAAAAAATGAAATCCATTTTTTTAATGTGGTCTTGCAAAAGAAAACAAAGAAGTAAAGAGGTATGCAGTCATTCTCTCTTTCACTCTGGAACGTGAAACACATAGCTAGCAGGGGCAGTGTCAGTTTCCTGCTGCATTTCTGGTGTCAAAAAGAATCTTTCTGCATTGTGGGTAATGTTTGGGTGACCTGGTTACATTCGAGTGTCTTTTTGGGGGAAAGACAGACTGTATTGTCTAAAGTAAGGGTTCCCAAACTGTCCAGGCTGCAGACACCATTAATTTCGAATAAGTGAAGAAATCAAATAGGTCAAAAGGCGAGCTCTTATTGGCCCATTTGATTTCTTCCAGGGACAAGGTATTATAGAATCATAGAAATTTACAATGCAGAAGGAGGCAATTTGGCTCATCGAGTCTGCACCGCCCCTTACAAAGAGCACCTACCCAAGCCCACGTCTCCACCCTATCCCCGTAACCCCCACTTAATCTTTTTGGACACTAAGGGCAATTTAGCATTGCCAATCCACCTAACCTGCACATCTTTGGACTGTGGGAGGAAACCGGAGCACCAGAGAAAACCCACGCAGACACGGGGAGAACATGCAAACTCCGCACAGACAGTGACCCAGGCGGGTATCGAACCTGGGACCCTGGAGCTGTGAAGCAACTGTGCTAACTACTATGCTACCGTGCTTGTTGGCAGGCTTAAAAGTGGACAAATCTCTGGATGAATTAGAGTCATAGAGTTTTACAGCATGAAAACAAGCCTTTCGGCCCAACTTGTCCATTCCCCCTAGTTTTTAACCACCAAGTTAGTCCCAATTGCCCGCATTTGACCCATCTCCCTTTGTACCCATCTTTCCCATATAGCAGTCTAAATGCTTTTTAAAAGACAAAATTGTACCCGCCTCTACTACTGACTCTGACAGCTCGTTCCAGACACTCACCACCTTCTGTGTGAAAAAATCAGATACCACTCTGGACCCTTTTGTATCTCTCCCCCCTCATTTTAAACCTATGCCCTCTAGTTTTAGATTCTCCTACATTTGGGAAAAGATGTTGACTATCTTATCTGTGCCCCTCATTCTTTTATAGACCTCTATAAGATCACTCCTAAGCCTCCCACGCGCCAGGGAAAAAAGTCCTATCCAGTCTTTCCTTATAACTCAAACCATCAAGGGGCAGTGGTTAGCACTGCCGCCGCACAAAACCAAGGTCCCAGGTTCGGTCCCTGCCCTGGGTTACTGTTCGTGTGGAGTTTGCACATTCTTCCCGTGTCTGCATGGGTCTGGCCCCCTCAACCCAAAGTTGTACAAGGTACGTGGATTGGCCATTCTAAATTGCCCCTTAATTAGAAAAAAAAATTGGATACTCAAAATGTTTTTAAATAAATAACTCAAAACCATCAAGTCCTGGTGTCCCAAGTTGCTATGGGAGGCAAGGGAGGAGATTGCAGGGGCCCAGATCCAAATTTTTAATTCTTCTCTGGCCATGGGAGAGGTGCCAGAGAACTGGAGAACGGCAAATGTGGTCCGACTATTTAAGAAAAGTTGTAGAGGCAAGCCAGGGAACTACAGGCCAGTAAGTCTCACTTCAGTGACGGGAAAACTAATGGAGAAAATTCTGAAGGAGAGAATCTATCTCCACTTGGAGAGACAAGGTTTGATCAGGAATAGTCAGCATGGTTTTGCCAGAGGGATGTCATGCCTAACAAATTTGATTGAATTTTTTGAGCACCTGACTCTGTGTAGATGAGGGTAGGGCAGTTGATGTAGTTTACAGTTTACATGGATTTCAGCAAAGCATTTGACAAGGTCCCACATGGGAGATTTTAAAAAAGGCAAATGCACATGGGATACAGGGGAACTTGATAAGGTGGATTCAAAGCTGGCTGAGCAAAGGGAAACAAAGGGTGATGACAGACGACTGCTTTTGTGACTGGATGTGGAGATGCCGAGTTGGACTGGGGCGGGCACAGTAAGAAGTCTTACAAAACCAATTTAAAGTCCGATATGTTTGTTTAGAATCACTAGCTTTCGGAGCGCAGCTCCTTCACAGGTGACTCACCTTTCCCTTTCTAATCCTTTCTAGTTTCCCTCTCCAGTGGCTGTTGTTGGCCTCAGGTTTTGGAACAGACCAACAAATTGGCCCCATGCAGAAAGGAAGCCTTCCTCCGACCCTCGGATGGCGGATTTGACCTTCTCCAGGTGGAGAAATTCCGAAAGGTCAGCTAGCCAGTCTGCAGCTGTGGGTGGTGCTGCCGATCGCCAGCCGAGCAGGATTCTCCAGCATGCAATTAGGGAAGCGAAAACTAGGGCGTCAGCCCCCTTCCCCATGTGTAGCTCTGGCTGCTCTGATACCTCGAAGGTTGCCACATTTGGGCATGGCTTCATCCTCACCCCACAGATGCACTATCAATTACGACGAGACGAGAGTAGAGTGTAATCGAGGCTTTATTAAGCAGGGATGTGTAGCCTCCTGCAGCTGCCGCCGAAATGGCTGCAGCTCGGTGAGCACACACATTTATACTCCGCCTACTGGGCAGAGCCAGCAGGCAGGGATCTACCCCGTACCTATAGTACAGGAGCCTTACCGTATTACATCTCGTATGTGATATATACAACAGTGGTGACTACCACATTCACCCCCCTGTTAAAAAAAGTGTCCAGCGGGGGGGGGTGGAAAACTTTTTACATGCATCTTAAGGTAAATATTTTGGGGACAGTTCACAAATTCAGCGGATCGGGTGCCTTGATCCTCCGTTGTGAGCGCCGCAGTCCCAGTGGCAATGCAGGCGTCGGCTCAGTCGCCGGTAACTCCGGGAGCGTGTAGACCTCATCTTCGTCCTCGGGTGGGACCAAGAGGAGGACGGATCGTCCTGGACTGGGGGCTGTGGGGAGGTGCGCTGGAGGGAGGAAGGGTGGCGCTGGGGCGGGGCGGGGAGGGGGCCCAGCTGGTGCCAGGTCCCTGAGGGAGACTGTGTCTTGGCGGCCGTCAGGGTACGCCACGGTAGGCGTACTGCGGGTTTGCATGGAGTAACTGTACCCTCTTGACCAACGGGTCCGCCTTGTGGAGCCGCACATGCTTGCGGAGGAGAACGGGTCCTGGAGCTGCCAGCCACGGTGGGAGCGAAACCCCGGAGGTGGACTTCCTGGGGAAGGCAAGGAGACGTTCATGGGGGGTCGCATTACTCACCGTACAAAGTAGCGATCGGATGGAGTGAAGGCCGTCGGGGAGGACCTCCTGCCAGCGAGAGACCGGGAGATTTTTGGACCGTAGGGCCAGCTGGACGTCCTTCCAGACCGTCCCGTTCTCCCGCTCCACCTGCCCGTTTCCCAGGGGGTTGTAGCTGGTCGTCCTGCTCAAGGCGATGCCCTTGCTGAGCAGGTACTGACGCAGCTCATCACTCATAAAGGAGGATCCCCGGTCGCTGTGGATGTAGGCGGGGAAACCGAACAGGGTGAAGATGGTGTTGAGTGCTTTGATGACGGTGGCAGACGTCATATCGGGGAATGGGACGGCGAAGGGGAAGCTGGAGTATTCGTCGACCACGTTAAGGAAGTACTTTTTCGGTCGGTGGAGGGGAGGGGCCCTTTGAAATCCACGCTGAGGCATTCAAAGGGCCTTCACGAGATGCGCACAATCTGACCGGTAGAAGTGCGGTTTGCACTCCGCGCAGACCTGGCAGTCGCTGGTTATACCCCTCACCTCCTCAATGGAGTAGGGCAGATTGCGGGCCTTTATGAAGTGAAAGAAAAGGGTGACCCCTGGGTGACAGAGAACGTCGTGTAGGGTCCGGAGTCGGTCCACTTGTGCACTGGCACATGTACCTCGGGATAGGGCATCGGGGGGCTCGTTGAGCTTACCGGGGGCGAAACAAAATCTCGTAATTGTAGGTGGAGAGCTCAATCCTCCACCTCAAGATTTTATCATTTTTGATCTTGCCCCGCTGTGTGTTATTGAACATGAAGGCAACCGACTGTTGGTCAGTGAGGAGAGTGAATCTCCTGCCGGCCAGGTAATGCCTCCAATGCCGCACAGCTTCTACAATGGCTTGGGCCTCCTTCTCGATGGAGGAGTGCCAAATTTCAAAGGCATGGAGGGTGCGTGAAAAGAATGCCACGGGCCTGCCTGCCTGGTTGAGGGTGGCGGCCAGAGCGACGTCTGATGCATCGTTCTCAACTTGGAAGGGGAGCGTCTCGTCGACCGCGTGCATCGCGGCCGTGGCGATGTCAGCCTTGCGGTTGAAGGCCTGGTGAGCCTCGGCCGTCAGGGAGAAAACGGTGGAGTGAATGAGTGGGCGGGCCTTGTCAGCATAGTTAGGGACCCACTGGGCATAGTATGACAAGAACCCCATGTGGTGATGTGCATCAATGTAAATACATGTAGGCTAGCTAGACACTAGAGGGAGCACAAGAGACATCACACACACACTCAACCAATAGATCAGTTAGATAGGACATGACCAATGAACATTCATGATACACACAGAGGTGACACGACCACAAGAAGGCATTACACCAACCCATATATAAAGGACACCACACACATGATCTGCCTCTTTCCAGTGGAGACAGTCAGTGAGTAGAGACACAGGGTTGATTCAATATCACTCCCACCACGTGGATTGCAGCTACTGGTTAGTCAGTCTGGGTAGCTACAGTAGGATTAGCAGTAGTGTCGAACCCGAGTAATAGAAGTGTAAATAGTTTAATAAACGTGTTGAAGTTATCTCCACGTCTGAACCTTCCTTTGTCAAATGCACCGCAAGGAAGCCGCTTATGTTACATCTAGAACATAACAAATCACCCCAGGCATCGTTTGAGGGCCTTGGAGCAGTGGGGGAGGGGGAGTTCCATGAGGGTGCGCATGCGATCGGGGTCGGGCCCTAGAACTCCATTTTGCACCACAGAGCCGAGGATGGCTAAGCGGTTGGTGCTGAACACGCACTTTTCCTTGTTGTACGTTAGGCTGAGGAGTTTGGCGGTGTGGAGGAATTTGGAAAGGTTAGCGTCGTGGTCCTGCTGGTCGTGGCCGCAGATAGTGACGTTTTCCAGGTACGGGAAGGTGGCCCGCAGTCCGTACCGGTCAGCCATTTGGTCCAGCTCCCGTTGGAAGACCGAGACCCCATTAGTGACGCCGAAGGGAACCCGCAGGAAGTGGTAATGGCGGCCGTCCCCTTCAAACGCGGTGTACAGACGGTCCGCCTTGCAAATGGGGAGCTGGTGGTAGGCAGATTTCAGGTCCACTGTCGAGAAGACCCGGTACTGTGCAATCTGATTGACCATATCAGATCTGCGTGGGAGGAGGTACGCGTCAAGCTGCGTGTACCAATTGATGGTCTGACTGTAGTCAACGACCATCTTGTTTTTCTCCCCAGTTTTCACAACTACCACTTGGGCTCTCCAGGGGCTGTTGCTGGCCTCGATAATGCCTTCCCGCAGCAGCCGCTGAACCTCAGACCTGATGAAGGTCCTGTCCTGGGCAATGTAAGGTCTGCTCCTGGTGGCGACGGGTTTGCAATCCGGGGTGAGGTTTGCAAACAGAGAAGGCGGGTCGACCTTAAGGATCGTGAGACCGCGTACAGTAAGGGGTGGTAGGGGCCCACCAAATTTCAGGGTTAGACTTTGTAGGTTGCACTGGAAGTCCAGGCAGAGTAGCAAGGAAGTGCAGAGGTTGGGGAGGATGTAGAGCCGGAAGTCGCTGAACTCTACGCCCTGGATGGTGAGGGTGGCAGTGCAATACCCCTGGATCTCCACGGAGTGGGATCCGGAGGCCAGGGAGATTCTCTGGTCAATGGGGTGTACCGCGAGGGAGCAGCGCCTTACCGTATCGGGGTGGGTGAAGCTCGCTGTACTCCCGGAGTCAAGAAGGCATGATGTCTTGTGCCCATCGACCTCTACCGTCGTCGACGAGGTTGCGAGGTTGTGCGGCCGGGACTGGTCAATCGTGATGGAGGCGGGCTGTGTTGGAAGGCCCCTGGCTAGTCGGCAGGCGATGAGCGGCCCGATGAGGTGCCCGAGCAGGAGTCCTGAGGCGGGGAAGATGGCAGCGCCCACGGGCGCACATGGTGGGCGGCGTTAAAGATGGCGGCACCCACAGGACGCACGAGGCCTAATTGGGGAAGATGCTGGCGCCCACAGGCCGCATGTGTCTTGAGGCAAGCAAGATGGCGGTGCCCACGGGCCACACATGGTCTGAGGCGAGGAAGATGGCGGGGCCCACGGGCCACACGTGGGTTGCGGGGGAGAAAATGGCGGCGCCCACGGGTCGCACTGGGGGGTGCAGGAACAATGGGCCTGGTGACAGCGGCGATCGAGCATGCCTGGCACACAGCAGCGAAATGTCCTTTCTTCCCACAGGCCTTGCAGAGTGTGCTCTGCGCCGGGCAGCGCTGCTGGTGGTGCTTTGTCTGGCCGCAGAAGTAGCACTTGGGTCCCCCAGGGTTGGCTGGCTGCCGCGCGGCGCAGGCTTGGGGGCGGTTGCTGGTGGCGTCTATGATGGGGTGTTCGCTGGTGGGGTCCACGATGTCTAGGAGGGGGGCGCCGTGCGGTCGGGGGCGTACGCTTATACATTACGGGAGGCGACCGTTCGTGAAATTGCGAGTTTCTTGGTCGCCACAAGGTCGAGGGTAGCCCCTTCTAAGAGGCGCTGGCGGATGTACGCCGACCTTATGCCAGTAACGAAAGCGTCCCTAATTAGGAGTCCGGAATGTTCAATGGCCGAAACGGCCTGGCAATCGCAGTCCCTCGCCAGGGCGTGCAGGGCACGCCAGAAATCTTCCACAGACTCACCGGGGAGTTGATGCCGCTTGGACAGGAGGTGCCTGGCGTAGAGCTTGTTGGTCTGCTGAGTGTAGTACTCTTTCAGTAGCGCCATGGCTTCAGCGTAGGTATGCGCGTCCCGGATGAGAGGAAAGATATCGGAGCTCAGCCGCATATACAGGATCTGGAGCTTCTGTGCCTCTGAGGGTGGTTCTGTCGCAGATCCGATGTATGCTTCAAAGCAAGCTAGCCAATGTGCGACGGCCGACTTGACGTTGTCTGCTTGAGGGTGCAGCTGCAGGCGATCCGGCTTGTTGCGGAGGTCCATCGTTGTAACATCTCTGCTTAATAAATTGATGCACTATATATTACGACGAGACGAGAGTGGAGTGTAATCGAGGCTTTATTAAGCAAAGGTGTGTAGCCTCCTGCAGCTGCTGCCAAAATGGCTGCAGCTCGGTAAGCACACACATTTATACTCCGCCTACTGGGGGAGCTAGCAGGCAGGGATCTACCCCCGTACCTGTAGTACAGGAGCCTTACCATATTACATCTCGAATGTGGTATATACAATAGTGCTGACTACCACACCCACAACCTTGGACAGGTTCAGAAGGCTGTCCAGAACCCAAGTTTGGGACAAGCCCAGAACATATGGGTGTGGGTTGGCTGGGCAAAACAACTGCACCTTTAAAGTTACCACGGCAGTTTGCTAAGCCCAATGTGCTTTTTGCCCCTGGAACAGCTTTTAAAATGAAAACAAGGAAAAACAGGAAAAACTTTCTTTTTTTTAAATATTGTTATTAAGGTATTTGAAAATTCTTATAAAAATAACATAGACAATGACATCAACATGGTGTAATAAACATTTCCCCCCCCCCCCCCCATCTCAATCTTCACACACCCCAACCATACAACAACAATATGGCTCTCCCCCCCTCCCCCCTTGGAATACTGCATCTGCTGACATTTTTTATTTTCCCCGAGAAAGTCGACGAACGGCTGCGAGCTCCGGGTGAACCCTAACATTGACTCCCTTAAGGCAAACTTTATTTTCTCGAGACTGAGAAACCCAGCCTTGTCACTAACCCAGGTCTCTACATTCGGGGGCTTCGAATCCCTCCACATTAACAAGATCAGCCTCCGGGCTACCAGGGAGGCAAAGGCCAAGACGTCAGCCTCTTTCGCCCCCTGAACTCCCGGCTCTTCCGACACTCCAAAGATCGCTACATCCGGACTCGGCACCACCCGTGTTTTTAGCACCGTGGATGTTGCCTTAGCAAAACCCTGCCAAAACCCTCTAAGCTTCGGGCATGCCCAAAACATGTGGACATGATTTGCTGGGCTTCCCGCGCACCTCGCACACCTATCTTCTACCCCGAAAAACCTGCTCATCCTAGCCACTGTCATGTGTGCCCGGTGAACTACCTTAAATTGTATCAGGCTGAGCCTGGCACATGATGAGGAGGTATTAACCCTGCTTAGAGAGACTTCCGGTTGCGGCGATGCGGAGCTAAGCCGCACATTTCGGCAGCTCCCGCTATAACGGACTTTTGGGCTTTCCGGAGGAGCCCCAACAGAAATTTTTGGATTGAATCCCGTGTGGGAAGGTGAAGTAAGGTCCCCCCTTACGTCGTATGGCGGGGATTGGCGGTGGAGCGACGGAGAAAGAGGCTTTGGAGCAGCGGCAAAAACGAGGGGGAAAAAACCAAGATGGCGGAGGACGGAGATCGAGCAGCATGGGGGCCGGACCAGCAGGAGTTCCTCAGGCACTGCATAGAGGAGCTTAAAAAGGAGGTGCTGGCGCCAATGCTGTTGGCGATCGAGGGGCTGAAGGAGACCCAGAAGGCCCAGGCGGTGGAGCTCCGTGAGGTGAGGGATAAAACCAATGAGAACGAGGACGAGATCCTGGGCCTGGTGGTAAAGATGGAGGCGCACGAGGCGGTGCATAAGAGGTGGGCTGAGAGACTCGAGGTCCTGGAGAACAGGTCGAGGAGGAAGAATCTCCGGATTCTGGGTCTCCCCGAAGGAGTGGAGGGGGCTGATGCCGGGGCGTATGTGAGCACGATGCTCCATTCGCTGATGGGTGCGGAGGTCTCTCCGAGCCCCCTGGAGCTAGAAGGGGCTCACTGGGTCCTGGCGAGGAGACCCAAGGCTGGCGAGCCGCCAAGGGCGATAGTGGCGAGGTTCCATCGCTTCACGGCCAAAGAGTGTCCTGAGATGGGCCAAGAAGGTTCGGAGTAGTAGATGGGAGAATGCGGTGATCTGAGTCTACCAGGGCTGGAGTGCGGAGGTGGCAAAGAGGAGAGCTGGCTTCAACCGGGCCAAGGCGATGCTGCATAAAAAAAGAGTGAGATTCGGAATGCTGCAGCCTGCGCGACTGTGGGTCACTTATCAGGACCGACACCACTATTTCAAAACGCCAGAAGAGGCTTGGACATTTATCCAAACGGAAAAATTGGACTCAAACTGAGGGGCTGTGGTTGTGGGGGAGATGTTGACTGTATACAGGGTTGTAAATATGGGTAAAGAATGTTTCACGGGTGGGATGATGGATGGGGATGGGGGAAAGAGTTCTTTTTTCTTTTGATGAGATAGTGGGGAATGTGGGCGTCGGTGCTGGAGGGAGGCGAGACTCGGGGATGGGGGAACTGGGATAAGGCCGCAACAGGAGCTGCGCCATAGGGGGCGGGGCTGGCTCAGGAAAGCGCAGGCTTTTTCCCGTGCTAGGGAGGGGGGGGGGGTGGAGGAACGCAAGGAGGAGGAGAGATTCCCACACGGGGAGATCAACAGGAAGGCGGGGGAAGCCGGGGTCAGCAGTAGTCAGCTAACTCACGGAAGTAGTATGGGGGGAGCAAAAGAGCTAGATGTGGATCTAGCGGGGAGGGGGGGAGGGAAGGGGGGAGAGGGGGGGATAATAGGGTTGCTGCTGCACTGGCCAAGGGGGGAACTGAAAATGGAAGAGGTGGTCGGGGCGGGGGTTCCCCGTCTGGGGAACTGGGGAGGGTGGCGGGGAGACGCGGGGCACGGGACTGGCCTAAGATAGGAGATGGCTAGTCGGCCGGGGGGGGGGTGGGGGGGGGGGGGGGGTGGGGGGGGGGGGGGGGGGGGGGGGCGTGTTAGCCCCCCAATCCGGCTGATCACGTGGAATGTGAGAGGCCTAAATGGGCGGTTAAGAGGGCCCGAGTGTTCGCGGCACTTAAAGGGACTGAAGGCAGACGTGGTCATGCTTCAGGAGACACATCTGAAGGTGGCAGATCAGGACAGGTTAAGGAAGGGATGGCTAGGACAGGTGTTCCATTCGGGGCTGGATGCGAAGAATAGAGGGGTTGCAATACTGGTGGGGAAGCGGGTGTCGTTTGAGGCCAAAACATAGTTGCGGACAATGGAGGTTGATATGTGATGGTGAGCGGTAGGTTGCAGGGGACGTGGGTGGTATTGGTAAACGTCTACGCCCCGAACTGGGATGATGCTGGATTCATGAAACGGATGTTGGGGCGTATTCCGGACTTGGAGGTAGGGAGCTTGATAATGGGTGGGGATTTCAACACGGTGTTGGACCCAGCATTAGATCGTTCCAGATCTAGGACGGGGAAGAGGCCGGCTGCGGCCAAGGTGCTCAGGGGGTTTATGGATCAGATGGGGGGAGTAGATCCGTGGAGATTTGCCAGGCCTTTGGCCAGAGAATTTTCTTTTTTATCCCATGTACATAAGGCCTACTCCCGGATAGATTTTTTTGTCCTGGGCAGGGCATTGATCCCGAAAGTGGAGGGAACGGAGTATTCGGCCATAGCCATTTCAGACCACGCCCCGCACTGGGTGGAGCTAGAGCTGGGGGAGGAAAGGGACCAACGCCCGTTGTGGCGGTTGGATGTGGGACTGCTGGCAGACGAGGAAGTGTGTGGGAGGGTGCGGGGGTGCATCGAAAGGTATCTGGAGGCCAACGACAACGGGGAGGTGCAGGTGTGAGTAGTATGGGAGGCGCTGAAGCCGGTGGTCAGGGGAGAGTTAATCTCCATCAGGGCTCATAGGGAGAAGAGAGAGGGCAGGGAAAGGGAGAGGTTAGTGGGGGAGATTTTAAGGGTGGACAGGAGATATGCAGAAGCCCCTGATGAAGGACTACTCAGGGAGAGACGAAGTCTCCAGGCGGAGTTCGACCTGTTGACCACAGGGAAGGCAGAGGCACAGTGGAGGAAGGCACAGGGGGCGATGTATGAATATGGGGAGAAGGCGAGTCGGATGCAGGCACATCAGCTCGGTAAGAGGATGGCAGCGAGAGAAATAGGAGGAGTCAAGGATGGCAGGGGAACTACGGTGCGGAGTGCGGTGAAAGTGAATGAGGCATTCAAGGCCTTTTACGAGGAGCTGTATAGGTCCCAGCCCCCAGGGGGAAAAGAGGGGATGCGACGATTCTTGGACCAACTGAGGTTCCCGAGGGTGGAGGAGCAGGAGGTGGCTGGTTTGGGGGAGCCACTTGGGGTGGAGGAGCTGATTAAAGGACAGGGGAGCATGCAGGCAGGGAAGGCCCCGGGGCCGGATGGGTTACCGGTGGAGTTCTATAGGAAGTATGTAGACCTGTTAACCCCGTTGCTGGTAAGGACCTTCAATGAAGCAAGGGAGGGGTGGACCCTGCCCCCAACAACGTCGGAGGCGACGATCTCTTTGATCCTGAAGCGGGATAAGGACCCACTGCAATGCGGGTCGTATAGACCGATATCGCTCCTCAGTGTAGATGCTAAGTTGCTGGCAAAAATGTTGGCTACGAGGATCGAGGACTGTGTCCCGGGGGTGATTCACGAGGACCAGACGGGATTCGTAAAGGGTAGGCAGCTAAATACAAATGTGCGAAGGCTCCTAAATGTGATAATGATGCCATCGGTGGAGGGAGAGGTGGAGATAGTGGCAGCTGTGGACGCGGAGAAGGCCTTTGACCGAGTAGAGTGGGAATATCTCTGGGAAGTGTTGCGGAGGTTAGGGTTTGGAGAGGGGTTTATCAGTTGGGTTAAACTCCAATATAGAGCCCCGGTGGCGAGTGTGGTTACGAATCGGCGGAGGTCGGACTATTTTCGGCTGTATCGAGGGACGAGGCAGGGGTGCCCCCTGTCCCCCTTGTTGTTTGCACTAGCAATTGAACCTTTGGCCATGGCATTAAGGGATTCTGGGAAATGGAGGGGGGTGGTCCGAGGGGGAGAGGAGCATCAAGTGTCTCTGTATGCAGACGACCTGTTGCTGTATGTGGCGGACCCAGTGGAGGGGATGGTGGAGGTCATGCAGATCCTAAGGGAGTTTGGGGACTTCTCAGGCTATAAGCTCAATGTAGGGAAGAGCGAGCTCTTTGTGGTGCATCCAGGGGATCAGGGAAGAGGGATACACGACCTACCGCTGAGGAGGGCAGATAGGAGCTTTCGATACTTGGGGATCCAGGTAGCTAGGAGCTGGGGGGCCCTGCACAAACTTAACTTGACGAGGCTGGTGGAGCAGATGGAGGAGGACTTTAAACGGTGGGACAGGTTGCCACTCTCGCTAGCGGGCAGTGTACAGTCGATTAAAATGGTGGTCCTTCCGAGGTTTCTTTTTGTATTTCAATGCCTTCCAATTGTGATCACCAAGGCCTTTTTTAAGAGGGTAGGCAGGAGCATTACGGGCTTTGTGTGGGCGAGCAAGACCCCGAGGGTAAGGAGGGGGTTCCTGGAGTGAAGTAGGGATAGAGGAGGGCTGGCGTTGCTGAATCTGGGTGGCTACTATTGGGCAGCCAACGTGGCGATGATCCGTAAGTGGGTGATGGGAGGGAGAGGGGGAGGCATGGAAGAGGTTGGAGATGGCGTCCTGCAAAGGAACGAGCCTGGGGGCGCTGGTGACGGCACCGCTGCCGCTCTCGCCGACAAGGTACACCACGAGTCCGGTGGTGGCGGCAACGCTAAAGATCTGGGGGCAGTGGAGACGACACAAGGGTGCGATGGGAGCCTCGGTGTGGTCCCCGATCAGAGGTAACCATCGGTTTGTCCCAGGAAGGATGGACGGGGGTTTCACAGCTGGCATAGGGCAGGGATCAAAAGAATGGGGGACCTGTTCATTGATGGAACGTTTGCGAGCTTAGGGGCGCTGGAGGAGAAGTTTGGGCTACCCCCGGGAAACAATTTCAGGTACATGCAAGTAAGGCCGTTTGTGAGGCGGCAAGTGGGGGAATTCCCGCTGCTCCCGGCACAGGGGATTCAAGACAGGGTGATTTTGGGCGTATGGGTCGGAGAGGGCAAGGTGTCGGCGATATACCAGGAGATGAAAGAAGAGGGGGAGGCTTTGGTAGAGGAGCTGAAGGGTAAATGGGAAGAAGAGCTGGGGGAGGAGATTGAGGAGGGGCTGTGGGCTGATGCCCTAAGTAGGGTTAATTCCTCTTCCTCGTGTGCCAGGCTCATCCTGATACAGTTTAAGGCAGTCCACAGAGCGCACATGACGGGGGTGAGGCTGAGTAGGTTCTTTGGGGTGGAGGACAGATGTGGGAGGTGCTCAGGAAGCCTGGCGAACCATGTCCATATGTTTTGGTCATGCCCGGCACTGGAGGAGTTCTGGAGGGGAGTTGCGAGAACAGTATCTAAGGTGGTGAAAGTCCGGGTCAAGCCAAGCTGGGGGATAGCACTATTTGGAGAAGCGGACGAGCCGGGAGTGCAGGAGGCGAAAGAGGCCGGCATTCTGGCCTTTGCGCCCATAGTAGCCCGGCGGAGGATCTTGTTAATGTGGAAAAAGGCGAAGCCCCCCAGCGTGGAAACCTGGATAAATGATATGGCAGGGTTTATCAAGTTGGAGAGGATAAAGTTTGCCTTGAGAGGATCTGCGCAGGGGTTCTACGGGCGGTGGCAACCGTTCGTAGACTATCTCACGGAGCGTTAGATGAAGGTCGGACAGCAGGACAGCAGCAGAAGCAACCCAGGGGGGGGAGGGAGGATATCTTTCTTGGGGGGGGGTGTTCTGGGGGGCATTTGAGCAAGAAAATACATGAATGATCCGGAAAACTGATATGTACGGGAGGAATCCAATGTACAAAGTTCTGTATCATATTGACTTGCCATGTTCATGTCTTGCTATGCGAGCTTTCTTTCTTTTGTGTTATGGGGGGGGTTGTTTGTATGGTTGAAATTTTTGTTTAAAAATTCTTAATAAACATTTTTTTTTTAATTTAAAAAACCCTGCTTAGGGCATCCGCCCATAGACCCGCCTCTATCTCTCCTCCTAGCTCGTCCTCCCACTTCCCACTAGCTCCTCCACCTGAGTTTCCTCCTCCGAAACCTTCTGGTAAATATCTGAAACCTTCCCCTCTCCAACCCAGGTATTGGAGACTACTCTACCCTGTATCCCCCATGGCGGGAGCAGCAGAAAGGCCGGCACATGTTTTCTCAGGAAGTCTCGCACCTGGAAATACCTAAACCCGTTCCCTTCTGGCAATTCAAATTTATCCTCCAAAGCTTTAGGAAAAACTTCTGCAGTCAAAAGCAACCAAACCGAAGCTGAAACCCTCTCACCTCACAGCAACAGCCCAGCTCCACCCACAAAATGACATCACTGAAGTCATGCTACAAGTCATGTGATAAGACCAAACCTTTCTTAAAGGGACATTCCCATGACAACAGTTTCTATCACTGAGGTAGATGATTGTTTCTTCGGTAACAGCGGTAATGAAGCTGATACTGGCGCCACTAGGCTTGCTCCCCTCACAGTCTCCACTTCCACTGACGCAAAGTCAATCCGAATCTCCGAACCACTCTAGCACATTTACAGCATTGGCCGCCCAATAACAGTACTAAAAGTTTAGCACTGCCAAGTCCCGCCGATTGTCTTTCCCTCTGGAGCAACGTCCTCCTGATCCTCGGGCTCCTACCCGCCCGAATAAACCCAGTCACCAGACATTCACCTCTCGGAAAAAAAGCCTTGGGCAAGAATATCGGAAGGCACTGGAATAAAAATAAAAATCACGGCACGATATTCATCTTAACCAATTGCACTCAGCCCAGCAGGGCATAATGGGAGACTTCCATCTTTACAAGTCCGCTTTGAATTTGCCACCAGATTCATATAATTCAACCTCCGGCATTTCCCCCAGTCCCTTGCTATCTGGACACACAAATACTGAAAATGACTTCCAGCTAGCCGGAATAACATTCCACTATGCCCCCTTCGCTGCCTCGGCACCTCAATCGCAAAGTATTCACTCTTTCCTACATTTATCTTGTAGCAGAGAAGGCCCCAAAACGCTGCAAGATCCCCAGTTACCTACTGATGCCTCCGGATCCCTCACATCTAATAGTAAGTCGTCAACGTATAGCGAGACCGTGTTCCACCCCATCTCTAACTATTCCTCCCATGTATTTGTGGACCTCAAGACCATGGCTAGTGGCTCTATTACTACAAACAGCAAAGGAGACATCGGACATCACTGCCTGGTACCACGGTAGAGACAAAAGGGGGTGGAGGTCACTTTGTTAGTGCAAACACTGGCAAATTGGGCCATATATAACAGCTGCACCCACGCTACAAAGCCCAGCCCAAATCCAAGTTTTACTAATGCCGCAAACAGATAGTTCCACTCGACCCGGTCGAATGCCTTCTCCACATCAAGCAAGATTATGATCTCCAGGACCTGACCCTCCCCTGGAGCAAGCACCACATTCAATAGTCGTCTCATGTTTGCCGTCAACCATCACCCCTTAACGAAACCCGTTTGATCTTTCCCCACCACCTCCAGCAGACAAGGTTCCAGTCTTAACGCCAACACCTTAGCTAACAGCTTCACACCAAATTTAACAGGGCGATCATTCGATACGACCCAGTCTAAGGGGGTTTTTATATTTTCTCAAGAGCAGGAAAATCGAAGCCTGCCTCAATGTCTGCGGCAAGCACCTCTCTCCCTGAACATCCCTAACAATAGAGGGGCAAATAGATCCATGATTTTTTTATAGAGGTCCAGCGAGAACCTGTTGGATCCTGGTGCCTTCTCTGACTGCATCAATTTCAGCACCTCCTTAGTATCATCCGACTCCAGCGGAGCTTCAAGGTCCTCTCGTAACTCCTCCTCCACTTTGGGAAACTACAACTCACCCAGGAATGCCACATCTTTCCCATCCCACGGAGGCTCAGACCAGTATAAACTTTGGTGAAAGGTCTTAAATATCTCATTTACCTTCTCCTGATCAGAGACCAACCCCTCATCCCATGCCCTAATCTGGGCAATCTCCCTCTCAGCCTCCTGCTTCCTCAGTTAATATGCCAGAAGCAAACTTGCTTTCTCCCCATATTCGTAAATACCTCTTTAGCTCGCCTCAGATGTCATACCGCTCAATCTGTAGTGATCAGATTAATCTGTGTTTGCAGCTTTTTCCTCTCTGCTAATAGTTCTGGGGATGGACTGTCCACATACTTACGATCTACCTCTATATCGTCTAATAGCTTTTCCCACTCCCCTCCTTGCCTCCAAGGGCCTTGAAAGATATAATTTCTCCCCTAATTACAATCTTAGTGCTTCCCATAGCATCAAGGGAGAACCTCCCCATTGTCATTGTTCAAAATATAATCCTGGATATCCCTAGATCCTTGCACAGAACACCATGTCCGCTAGCAGACCCACATCCTTTTGATGCCACCTGCCTCTCCCCAACTCTAGGTCCACCTAATATGGGATATGGACTGAATTTTAAAACATTTTTTTTTTAAAGAGTATCCAATTTTTTTGTTTCCAATTAACGGTAAATTTGGCATGGCCAATCACCACCGTGCACATCTTTGGGTTGTGGGGGCAAAACCCACGCAAGCACGGGGAGAATGTGCAAACTCCACACGGACAGTGACCCAGAGCCGGGATCATACCTGGGACCTCGGTGTCATGAGTCAGCAATGCTAACCACCGTGCCACCATGCTGCCCATGATATGGACAGAAATGACCACCACTGAGTACTCAGGTTTATTCACCCATCACTTGCGCTCACCTTATGACAAAATAGTCAATCCGGCAAAAAACATTTTCTACAGAGAAGAACGAGAACTCTTTTTTCTCCTGGGTGTTCAAGCCAGCAAGGATCGGTGTCTCCAACCCCGCCCCCCTTTTCCATAAAAGCAATTAGCACCTGAGCCATACCCTCTGGAACAAGCAATCTTGGCCTAACAATCTACCCTTGGGTCTAGCACACAATTCATGTCTCCTCCCACAATAAGCTAATGGGTGTCTTGATCCAGTGACCTTGCCAGCAGTCGATTCATGAACATTGTATCATCCCAACTTGGGATGTACACATTCACCAACACCACCTGTGTCCTTTCTAACACCCCTGTTACTATAACTTACCTCCGTCCCACATCTGCGAATACATTCTCTGAACAAAACCGGATCCTTTTATTCATAAGGATTGTCACCCCTCCAGGCCCTACTTTCAAATCCAGATTGAAAAACTCGCCCAACTCACCCAAGCCTTATGAAGATACGCCTGTGGGTCCCCTGAAGGAACGTCACATTGGCTCCCACGTTCTTTAAATGAGCAAAAACCTACACTCTTTTGAAGGGGCCCCCCAAGCTGTCTCCCTGTGTGTGCGTGGGTTTCCTCCGGGTGCTCCGATTTCCTCCCACAGTCCAAAGATGTGCAGGTTAGGTGGATTGGCCAAGCTAAATTGCCCCTAGTGTCCAAAATTGTCCTTAGTGTTGGGTGGGGTTACCGGGTTATGGGGATAGGGTGGAAGTGTGGTGTGGGTATGGTGCTCTTTCCAAGAGCTGGTGCAGTCTCGATGGGCCGAATGGCCTCCTTCTGCACTGTAAATGCTATGATCTAAGCCTCACACATTCCAAGTGATCACTCTTGTTGGGGTTACTTACCCCCTCCCCCTCCCCTCAGTCAACAGACAGTCTTTTAACCCCCCCCCACCACCTCTCCAACCAATCGAGCTTAACCAAACTGGCCCGATAAGTCGCAGCCCCATCCCCCAGTTGACTTCTGTTAACTAGCTTACTTTCTAGTGCTAGTATGGTGACCACCCTACTCCAGGTCCCACCTATTCCTGGTCCATCGCCAAGCTTGTCCCTCCCCGATCCGCTTTCCTGCCCATAATTAACAAAGGCCTTAGACGAAGGAAAGAATCCCCTTTCCCCCCCGCTGTCTCAGCAACTACTTAGACCGTAAAGAAGGATAATCTTTAAAAAAACAGAACAGAGGAAACGACCCCATCCAAACAACTCCACCATTAACCCAACTCAACTCGTGACAACATGAACAATAAAACAGTAAACTAGTAACATCCTAACCGTCCAACCACCCACCCGCATCCCTCAAGCCATATCCAGACGGCGAACAGGAGGCGGCACGGTGGTTAGCACTGCTGCCTTACAGCTCAGAGGTCCCAGGTTCAATTCTGGCCTCAAGTGACTACCTGTGCGGAGTTTCTCCCAGTGTCTGCATGGATTTCCTCTGGGTGCTCCGGTTTCCTCCCACAGTCCAAAGATGTGCAGGTTAGGTGGATTGGTCATGCTAATTTGCCCCTTAGTGTCCAAAAAGTTAGGTGGAGTTACTGGGTTACAGCGATAGGATAGAGATGTTGGCTTAAGCAGGGTGCTCTTTGCAAGGACCTGTGCAGACTCGATGGGCTGCATGGATTCTATGATCTCTGACATAAAGTCCTCAGCCTGCTCAGGAGTATAAAAATAGAAATCTTTCGAGTCAAACACTACCCTTAGCTTCGCTGGGTACACAACCCCAAATCACACTCCTCTATTTAACAGGACCTTGTTCACTTTATTGAAGGCCGCCCGTCGTTACACCAGTTCCGTGCCAATGTCCTGGTAAATCCTTGCCATGTTACCGTTCCAGTTGATGTTTCGGGCTTTCATGGCCCATTCCAGGACCCACTGTCTCTGGAAACTATAAAATAGAATGATCACCGGTCCAGGTAGCTCATTCGGTCGCGGATTCTGCCCTGTCGAGCTCCGGACAGCAAAAACCTCATCACCGCTCATCAACTGGAAGAACTTTGCAGCAATTCAGTCAGTCTTGAGCCCCTCAATTTCCTCGGGTAGACCCACAGCCTCAGGTGAATGTGTACACCCCGAATTGGGATGGTACAATGTTCATGAAACGGCTGCTGGCAAGGTCACCGCAAGCCATCCATCAGCTTATTAAGGGAGATCTATTTTCCAAATCGTCCAGTTTGGCCTTGATGCCCTTATTCCTGTCACCAATGATCGCCATTTTAGCCTGTTGAGATAAGACCTCGTCCACACCTTTTAATTTCTCTGCCTGCATGCCTTCCACTTTAGATGTCTTGTTCAGTTGCTCTCTGACTGGGCCCAAAGCTTCCTCCACTGTAGTTTTGAATGAAGCCTTCAATTCTGGACATGTTTCTGGAAGCGTTCATCCATCACCCCACCAAACATTTTTAATTCTCTCATTACCACGGCATAGCCGCATCCCCCGCCACCTTTAATGTGTCCTTGTTCGGGCTCAATGTTTGCAATTTCACCACACTTCGACATCAATTTCAACATCACCTGGTTCCCAGCTGATTGCTCTGCCAGGCTGTCAAGTCCAATTATAGAAATTCTTCACAGATCGGCCAGATAAGCCCAAAGTTCCGGATCCTGCACGGGAGCCACCCGAGATGCGGCGCTAATGCTGCTGCACCGGAAGTCCCCGCCTTATGTGATTTTTGTTTCTTCTTTTACTTATTTATGAAAGGCCAAGAAGCAGTGTAAATTGGTCAATGTGAGATGTGGTATGTAAAAGCAAATAGAAGCAAGGAGAACTGTTGACCTTTGATCAAGCTGAGAAATGCTTGGCACGTACTAACCAGAAATAAACAGGAGCGGTAAAATGCCTTGGATTTCACAGAAGCAGATATAAGTAAGCAATATTAATTAAAATTTGATCTTTGAGATTCTTGAGAAAGGCAGTAGAACTAGGAGTCATGTCCATCTATGGGTGGCACGGTAGCATAGTGGTTAGCACTGTCGCTTCACAGCTCCAGGATCCCAGGTTCGAATCCCAGCTTGGGTCACCGTCTGCACAAGTCTGCGTGGGTTTCCTCCTGGTGCTCCGGTTTCCTCCCACAGTTCTAAGATGTGCAGGTTAGGTGGATTGGCCATGCTAAATTGCTCTTAGTGTCCAAAAGAGTTGGGTGGGGTTGCTGGGATGGGGTGCTCTTTCCAAGGTCTGGTGCACTTGATTGGCCGAATGGCCACCTTCTGCGCTGTAAATGTTATGATTTTATGATCTAGGTATGTACAAGCTAATAATAATATTTTATTGTCACAAGTATGAAGTTACTGTGAAAAGCCCCTAGTCGCCACATTGCAGCGCCTGTTCGGGTAAGCTGGTACGGGAAGCTTCTTAAGAGCTCATTGATAGACAATAACATAATTACAAGTCCATGGACTGGATTTTACATGCCCCACTCTCACTTTCCTCTACTATTAATTTTTATTTTCACCCAACATAATGAAAAAAATTATGGAGCCTTGTTACCTTAGCTTTAGCACAGATTGTGCTTATCTACTGATTAATATGTATTTAGTGTAGATTTTAGGTATGAAGTGACTTTGTAATATCGGACTCCGTCCGGTCAAGACTGTGTGCCACGTTATTGCTTTTTAATTAGCTTTGTTTCAAGCACTTTTAGTTACTATAAGAACATCACTTGAAACATACTGATAAGCACCTGTCATAATGGTAATTCTACAGGATATCAATATACTAATTAGGCATTTGAGCCCAAAAATTAATCATTAGTACACTGAAACCACACACTCCCTTATCTCAAATAAGCAAACACCAACAATACCTCTTGAGGAAAACCAGAAAACGAAACGAAATAACAGAAATAAACTAGAAGAGAGACATCCCACGCGTAACTTAGGGAACTAGTCAGGAGATAACTAGTCAGATGGATCTTCGCTCTTAACAAACCAATCAGGGACTAATCATGCACTGGCAGACCAATGAGAGCTCAGGAACACCACTGAGCCCGCATATCGGCTGGATCTACAAAAGTAAATTGAAAGAGCCCTTGGCGCACTATTCTAGGAAGATGAGCAGGAAGACGTCAGATTATGGCCAGCAGGACACAGCAAGAGACAGCACCACAGATAACTGGAGAATCATGAGCTGGTGTTCCAGAGTGAATTGATTGCATTTTTTTAAAAAATCTTTTATTGTCATAAGTAGGCTTACATTAACACTGCAATGAAGTTACTGTGAAAAGTCCCTAGTCACCACAATGCGGCGCCTGTTCGGGTACACAGAGGAAGAATTCAGAATGTCCAAATTACCTGTTTAACACAGGGCTAAATCACTGGCTTTGAAATCAGACCAAGGCAGGCCAGCAGCACGGATCAATTCCCGTAACAGCCTCCCCGAACAGGCGCCGGAATGTGGCGACTAGGGGCTTTTCACAGTAACTTCATTTGAAGCCTACTTGTGACAATAAGCAATTTTCATTTTTCATTTTCACTACCTAACAGCACGTCTTTCAGGACTTGTGGGAAGAAACCGGAGCACCTGGAGGAAACCCACGCAGACACAGGGAGAACATACAGACTCCGCACAGACAGTGACCAAAGCCGGGAATCGAACCTGGGACCCTGGCGCTGTGAAGCTACAGTGCTAATCACTGTCCAACATGCTGCATATCAGTGCCTTTGCTAAGTATCACATTTTTGCACTTATTGTGATTATAAGTTGTGTGAAGCTTGTGATACTCTGAAGCAAGAGTCCCCTTAAGATCAGCTCTTGCAACTCAATCTGATACTTGTAATTGACCTGAAATCTTATGAAATGAAATGAAATGAAAATCGCTTATTGTCACAAGTAGGCTTCAAATGAAGTGACTGTGAAAAGCCCCTACTCGCCACATTCCGGCGCCTGTTCGGGGAGGCTGTTACGGGAATTGAACCGTGCTGCTGCCCTGCCTTGGTCTGCTTTCAAAGCCAGCGATTTAGCCCAGTGTGCTAAACTTATAACTTGCAAAATAAAAAACATCAATAATTATAAAATAAAATGCAATTACGTTACTTTAAAGTTACTGCACTGTGCTCATCTTAGTACAGTACTTTAGATTGATCCTGCTCCATCTAGTAGCCAAACACTACCTGCACTGACCAGATTCTGCCACTAGATGGAGCCTAGGACTTCAGTGCGAGTTTAGAAGCAAGCCAGCAAGGGAGGCAGAATTCAGGAACATTGAAGTACATAGCCCAAGTAAGAGCAGGGGATGGGAGAGGCAAGATTGAGGGCAGGAGGGAAACGGTCTGAGGGTGAAGGTCAAAGCACTGCAGGAAAAGACGTGAGCAGACTCGCACAGAGAGGTCCATGGCAAACAACCTTAAACGGATATCGCGACACTATCTTAGATGGGCAGCACGGTAGCCTACCGTCAGTTTGCGGTTGGGGGGGGGGGGGAACAGATGTGCATGAAGTTAGAATGGTTTTATTTCTTCTAACCTTTTCAAAATAACACTGTCAGACCCATCAAAATGAGTGATTTAAATTGCTTTGTCGGATGGTTCCCAGCACAGCACAATTATCCAGGGATAATTGCGATGCAAATGTTTAACTGTTAACTTCTTCTGCTGCTCACCTTTGGAGTGCCCGCCAAATCTGACACTGGGGGACCAGGTTACAGGCCAGGGATTCTCATTTCATTTAAAGTCATGATTTTCAGGAATGCAATCACATCTAATAATAATCATAATAATCTTTATTATTGTCACAAGTAGGCTTATATTAACACTGCAATGAAGTTACTGTGAAAATCCCTTAGTCGCCACATTCCAGCGCCTGTTCGGGTACACAGAGAGAATTCAGAATATTCAATTCACCGAACGGCACAGGCGGGATTCTCCATAGCCCAACACCAAAATCGTGATCGGCGATCGGGTGGGGAATCGGGGCAGGTTTGACGCCAGTCTGCCGTGCTCCGCTGCCTCCAAACTGGCTTCATCGCGACGTGCGCCATTTCAACGACGTTGGCGCGTCATCGGCGGGCCCACCCACGATGGGCCGGGTTCCCGACGCCGCGGGCCACATGTGGTCTCGAGCGTGCGGGAACGTGGTGTGCCGGCTGTGGATTGTGTCCAGCGCTGCCACACTCGGCCGTGATCTGTGCAGCTGGCCAGGGGGCCTTCTGCTAGGGCTGAGGGGACTGGTAGGGGATGGCCAGAGGGTGTGCTGTGGGGTCGTGGTTGGTGGGTTGAGTTTGCGCATGGCTGGTGCATGTTGTATGGCGCAACCGGAACAGGTCATCAGCCGCGCGCATACGCGGCCCGGGACCCAGTCATTCTCCGGCTGTATTCAGCACGGTCCACGGGAGTTTCTGCCGGCACCAGTGCTAGCTCCTCACCGGTACCGGTGAGGGTTTTGCGCCGATTGGTTCGATCGTGAAAGTCCCACAACAGGGCGGCACGGTAGCACAATGGTTAGCACTGTTTCTTCGTAGGACCAGGATCCCAGGTTCGATTCCCGGTTTGGGTCACTGTCTGTGCGGAGTCCGCACGTTCTCCATGTGTCTACATGGGTTTCCTCCGGGTGTTCCGGTTTTCTCTCACAATCCAGAAAGACGTTCTGTTAGGTGATTTGGACATTCTGAATTCTCCCTCCATGTACCCGAATAGGCGCCGAAATGTGGCGACAAGGGGATTTTCACAGTAATTTCATTTTATGTTAATGTAAACCTATTTGTGACAATAAAGATTATTATTATATGCTCCGCTGGCACTTAGTCTCCCAAATGGAGAACCCAGTCCCATGTCTTTCGGGACTTGTGGGAGGAAATTGGAGCACCCGGAGGAAACCCACACAGACTCGGGGAGAACGTGCAGACTCCGTACAGACAGTGACCCAAAGTGGGAATCAAACCCGGGTCCCTGGCACTGTGAAGCAGCAGTGCTAACCACTGTGCTACCGTGCCGACCTAAAAGAGGACTCCCGATCCACTGGGAAATTGTGATCATAATACAATCAAATTTCACATTAAGCTTGAAAATGAAATACTCCATACATAAACAAACAAGAATCTTAAACAATTACAAAGGTATGATGGGAGGGCTGGCTAACATTGCGTAAATAGACTAAAAGGTCTGATGGTAAATAAACAGTGGGAATCATTTAATGAAAATTTCAAAATATTCAACAAAAATATATTCCGCTGTAAAACTAAACCTCAGTGAGAAAGATCCACCCGTGGCTCAATACGGTGGCACAGTATAGTATTAAATTAAAAATAGATAGTAGTAAGTCTGAGGACTGGAAATGCTTTAGAAATTAGCAAAGAATCATCAAAAAGTTGATTAAAAAAAGAAAAAAATAGAACAGGAGAGTAAACTATCCAGGAATATACTAGAGGCGCATTACAAACAGAGCCACAAAATATCAACAAGGCATTCAGGGCCTTTTACCAAGGGCTGTACACCTCAGACTCCCCAACGGGGGAGGACGGGATGAAACGGTTCCTTGATGGACTGGACATACCAGTCGTGGGGGAGGGTAGAAAACAAGGCCTGGAAGCACCACTAGCACTGGGAGAGATCATGGACAGCATAAGCTCCATGCAGGCGGGGAAGGCACCGGGACCGGACGAATTCCCGGCGGACTTCTACAAAACAATTTAAGACAGCACAGGCCCTGCACCTGCGGGAGATGTTCACAGACTCGCTGGCCAAGGGCACACTGCCACCCATGCTAGCACAGGCCTCAATCTCGCTGATACCTAAGAAAGATAAAGACCCAACGGAAAGTGGATTATATAGACCCATCTCACTGCTGAACGCAGATGCCAAAATTCTAGCCAAAAGGCTAGAAGACTGCGTGCCAGAGGTGGTCGCAGAAGACCAGACGGGCTTCGTCAAAGGTAGACAGCTTACCTCCAACATCAGGCGCCTGCTGAACGTGATACTGATCCCATCTGGGGAGAGAACACCAGAGGTGATCGTCTCCCTAGACGTAGAGAAGGCCTTCGACAGAGTCGAATGGAAATACCTCATTGAGGTACTGGAGCGGTTCGGGCTTGGAACAGGATTCACCTCCTGGGTAAAACTCCTATACAACGCTCCCATGGCGAGCGTACGGACAAACGACACCAACTCCCGATACTTCCAGCTGCACAGGGGCACCAGACAAGGATGCCCACTGTCCCCGCTGCTGTTCGCCCTATCGATTGAGCCACTAGCAATTGCGTCAGAGCGGCAAAAAGCTGGAGGGGGATCTGAAGGGGCGGCAGAGAGCACAGAGTCTCACTCTATGCAGATGACCTGCTCCTCTATGTCTCGGACCCATAAAGCAGCATGAACGGAATCATCGTGCTCCTGAAAGAGTTTGGTGCCTTCTCGGGATCCAAACTCAACATGAGCAAAAGCGAGATCTTCCCGGTACACCCACAAGTAGGTGGGGCAGCACGAACGGGATGCCGTTTAAACAAGCCCGACTCAAATTCCGCGACCTGGGGATCCAAATAGCCCACGACTGGAAAGGGATCCACAAATGGAACCTCACCAGTCTGACAGAGGAAGTAAAAAACGACCTGTAAAGATGGAAAACACTCCCACTCTCCCTTGCGGGGAGAGTGCAGGCGATCAAAATGAACGTGCTGCCGAAGTACCTCTTCCTATTCAGAGCCATCCCGATCTACATTCTCAAGGCCTTTTTCCAAGCAGTAGACAAACTAATCATGGCGTTTGTATGGGGGGGCAAGAATGCTAGGATCACAAAGAAGGTCTTACAAAAAACAAAATCAAGGGGAGGGCTAGCCCTCCCAAACCTACAATTCTACCACTGGGCAGCGACAGCCGAGCGAGTAAGGGGATGGATCAAGGAGCCAGAAGCCGAGTGGGTGCGCGCGGAGGAGACCTTCTGTAAGGGGACCTCCCCCCACCCAAAAAACACTCCAGCAGCCCGGTGGTGATAGTCACCCTCCAGTCTTGGAACCAGCTATGGCAGCAATTTGGCCTGACCAAGATGTCAGACAAAGCTCCCATCTGTAACAACTATAGGTTCCCACCAGCACTGACTGACGCCACCTTCAAAAGGTGGAGACAGGACGAGGGGACACTGACAGTCAGGGACCTATACACCGACGGCAGGGTTGCGATACTGGACGAACTGACGGAGAAATTCCAGCTAGCCAGGGGGAACGAGCTAAGGTACCTGCAGCTCAGAAACGTCCTGCGAAAGGAGACAAGGACTTACCCACAACCGCCATGACAGACATTACTGGGAGAGTTACTGGACGCAAGCATATTAGAGAGAGGAAACTGTAGCGGCATGTACAACCGACTGGTAGAAGGGGCCAGCACCGTACTGGACACAAGAAGGAAATGGGAGGAAGACATGGGGATCGAGATAGGGTGGGGACTCTGGAGCGAAGCACTGCATAGGGTCAACTCCACCTCCACCTGCGCAAGGCTCAGCCTGACACAACTAAAAGTGGGACATAGAGCCCACTTAACAAGAACCCGTCTGAGTAGGTTCTTCCCGGAGGTGGAGGACAGATGTGAACGGTGCCAAGGAGGCCCGGCCAACCACGCCCACATGTTCTGGTCCTGCCCCAGACTTGTGGAGTACTGGACTGCCTTCTTCGAGGCAATGTCCAAAGTGGTGGGGCTGGGGGTGGAGCCATGCCCGAACGTGGCAGTCTTCAGGGTTTCAGACCAGCCAGATCTATTTCTGGGGAGTAGGGCAGACGCCCTTGCCTTTGCCTCCCTGATCGCCCAACGTAGAATCCTGTTCAGCTGGCGGTCAGCAGCACCACCTAAATTTGCAGACTGGCTGTCCGACCTCTCGGAATCCCTCCAAATGGAGAAAATTAAATTCGCCATCCGAGGGTCAGATGACAGCTTCCACAGAACGTGGGAGCCATTCACCCGATTGTTCCGGGACTTGTTTGTGGCCAACAAACAAGGAGAAGAATAGCCAGGAACCAGGGGAAAGCAGTCAAAGCATGAGAGGGGGAGATAGAACAGGAGGGGGGTGGGGGGGACAACTCATTCTAAGAGGAAGGAAAGGCGAACCTCCCCGGGGGAGGGGGGGGAAGAGACAGGGAACAATAGAAGAGAGCCAGGGAGGCGGGGGAGGGGGGGGGGGGGAGGGGGGAGGCACGAACGGATGCCTACTTACGTATATATAGATATATCATATCCTGTGTAAATAACGGCAAAATATACTCTGTGCAAAAATCGAATAAAAAACATGTTTTTTAAAAAACTATCCAGGAATACAAAAAGACTGCAAGAGCTGTTACAAGTATAGAAAAAAAGAGAATAGCTATGTTGGTCCCTTAGAAGCAGGGAAAGAAGAAATTATCATTGGAATTTGGAAATGGTAGGGAGGTGAACAAATATTGTGGCTGGATTCTCCGGTTGCCGACGTTGAAATCGCGTTCGGCGAACGGCCGAGGATCACATTTCCCGACCGAATCGGGGGGGGCGCCACTTTTGCACTACTCCGCCCCCCCCCCAATGCGGCGTATTCGATTGACGGCCTCAGGTTATTGACTGAGGCCTGCCCCCCGATACTCTGCCCTCTACCTTGGGGTCATCCGCGAACTTACTAATCAGGATTTTTTTTTTTTAATTTAGAGTGTCCAATTCATTTTTTCGAATTTAGGGGCAATTTAGCGTGGCCAATCCACCTAATCTGCACATCTTTGGGTTGTGGGGGCAAAACTCATGCAAACACGGGGAGAATGTGCAAACTCCACATGGACAGTGACCCAGAGCCGGGATCGAACCTGGGACCTCGGCGCCGTGAGGCAGCAGTACTACCCACTGCGCCACCGTGCTGCCCGAACTTACTAATCAGACCAGCTACATTTTCCTCCAAATTGTTTATGTATATCTGCCCCAGCACAGATCCCTCTGGAACATCACTAGTCACAACCTTCCATTCAGAAAAACACCCTCCCACTGCTACCTGTTGACTTCTGTGACCGAGTTCTGTATCCACCTGACCACCTCACTTCTGGTCCCAGTCTGCCATAATGCACCTTGTCAAAGGCTTTACTGAAGTCCATGTAAACAACATCCACTGCCCTCCCGTCATTAATCATCTTTGTCACCTCCTCAAAAAACTCGATCAAGTTAGTGAGGCACCACCTCCCTTCACAAAACCATGCTGTCTATCGCTGAAGAGTCCATTTATTTCAAATGGGTATAAATCCTGTCCCTGAGAATTCTCCCCAATAATTTATCTATTACTGATGTGAGGCTCAGAGGCCAGGTAAGGCTTCCTTCGAGCCGGAGGTTTTGAGAGATAAAGATAATTTTAGAAATTCCAAAAACTACAGTTAATGCAGAGGAACTTGGTGCAATAACCACCTCTAGGGAGATAATATTGAATAAACTAATGGGATTAAAGGCAGGTAAGTAAGCCCGCCATGACCTGATGGCCTGCATCCTCGGGTATTAAGGCAGGTGGCAGCAGATAGTGGATGCACTGACTATGAGATTTCAGAATTTCGTGGATTCTGGAAGGGTCACGGTGGATTGAAAACATGCTAATGTGACGCCCCTTTTCAAAAAGGGAGGAAAAGAGGCAAAGAGTAGGGAACTACAGACCAGTTAGCTTGACCTCTGTGGTGGGCAAGTTGCTGGAATCAATCATTAAGGAGGAGATGACTGAACATTTGCAAACAGATATCTCAATCCACCATTGCCAGCATGTTTTTTTGGAGGGGTAAGTCATCTTGACAAACTTGCTCGAGCAAGATGGACAATGGGAAACCTGTGGATGTGATATATCTAAACTTCCAGGAGGCGTTTGACAAGGTGCCACTGTGGTATTATCAGGTATTGCTGTACCTAAGAGGCTGATGACCATTGGTTAAACCTAGGAGTTTACCATTGGCTGTTGATACGTAGCTCCACCCTGACAGGCAGAGTATAAGAACCAGTGCCGTCCCAGCAGCCTTCACTTTCTGTACCGAAGCTGCTGGGGAACAAGTTCTAGTCGATTAAAGCCTTCAGTTATGAAATCACTTCGTCTTGAGTGTAATTGATCGTGCATCAGCCACATAAAAGACTGATCCAGAAGGTGAGATCGCAGGGGATTGGAGTAGAATACTCGATTGGATTGAGGATTGGCTAACTGACAGAAAGCAGAGGGTCGGGATAAATGGGTCCTTCTCTAGCTGGCAAACTATAGCTAGCAGGGTGCCATAGTCCTCGAACCCCAACTGTTCACAATCTATACAACTGATCTGCAAGCAGGGCCGGAGTGTAAAATAGCAAAATTTTCAGATGATATCACAAAAGGTGGGAAAGCACGCAGAGAAGAGGAGACAAAAATTTTACAGATGGATAGATAGGCTAGAATTTGGCAGATGGAGTTTAAAGTAGTTAAGTGTGAGGTTGTCGACTTCCGGTGGCAGCCATGGTGTGAGTGGTCGCATATTTGGCAGCTTCCCCTCAAGGCGTTTTTTTCGGTCCTTTACCCGGTTGCCCGGTGGATGTTTTGGAGAAAAAAGGTGCAGAAGTGGTGGAGGGAAGTTATACTCCACTGGTGAGGTAGGTGGATGAATATGCGGACCAGGAGTGGAGAAACTCTTCGTGTGACACAGGGGAAGATGGCGGAGGGTAATAATAATCTTTAATATTGTCACAAGTAGGCTATCTAGAAAGCATCCGATCTGGCTGCATCACAGCCTGGAATGGCAACTGCTCAGCCCAAGACCGCAAAAAACTTCAGAGTCGTGAACATAGCCCAGACCATCACATGATCCTGCCTCCCATCCATTGACTCCATCTACACCTCCCGCTGCCTGGGGAAAGCGGGCAGCATAATCCAAGATCCCTCCCACACGGCTTACTCTTCCAACTTCTTCCATCGGGGAGGAGATACAAAAGTCTGAGAACACGCACGAACAGGCTCAAAAACAGCTTTGTCCCCACTGTTACCAGACTGCTAAATGACCCTCTTATGGACTGACATCATTAACACTACACCCCTGTATGCTTCACCCGCTACCGGTGTTATCTAGTTACATGGTGTACTCTGTCTTGCCATATTTCGTATTTTCTTTTATTTCCTTTTCCTTTCATTTACTTAATGATCCGTTGAGCTGCTCGCAAAAATATACTTTTCACTGTACCTTGGTACACGTGACAATAAACAAATCCATCCATTAACACCCTATGAAGATACTGTGAAAATCCCCTAGTCACCACATTCCGGCACCTGTTCAGGTACACAGGGAGAATTCAGAATGCCCAAATTACCGAACAGCACGTCTTTCGGGACTTGTGGGAGGAAACTAGAGGAAACCCACGCTGACACGGGGAAAACGTGCAGACTCTGCACAGACAGTGACCCAAGCTGGGAATCGAACCTGGTCCCTGGGATGTGAAACAACAGCGCTAACCACTGTGCTGAATTGGCAAAGAGGAAAGCTGGATTCAACCGGGTCAAAGCTGCCCTCTTTAAGGGGGTGAAGTTCGGGATGCTGTACCCGGCCCGCCTTTGGATGACCCACAACGGCCGCGAGTATTATTGTGGAACACCGGAGGAGGCAACGGAGTTTTGAGAGACAATGAACTGGCAGGAGAGGGGTGAGCAGGTGTCCAGTGTTAGAGGGGATGGGGTTGTTGTTTTGTTTAAGGGAGGGGGGGGGGGGTGGGGACTGCTGACGGGGGTGGAACGGTTGATGTGCAATAAGGAGGGAGTTGGTCACGGTGGACATCCGAGGGAGGGCCTGGCGGGTTGTTGGAAGTGGGCTGGCCCAAGAAGGGGAATGGTTGATTGGCAGGGGAGGGGTTTGGGGTGCCCCAGGACCAGGCTGGTCACATGGAACGTGAGAGGGCTCACACACCTGAGGGGCTTAAAGGCGGATGTGGTATTTCTACAGGAAACACATTTGAAGATATGGGACCAGACTAGGCTGATGAACGGGTGGGTAGTATATCAGCGGTGTGGATAAATAAGAGGGTAGCATTTGAGGTAGGGAATATAGCGGCAGATCCAGGAGGACAAATCGTGATATTGAGCAGGAAATTGGAGGGGATGGTGGTTCTGGTGAACATGTATGCCCCAAATTGGGACAAAATCGAATTCATAGACAGGTGTTGGGGAAGATCCCGGACCTGGACTCGCACCGGTTGATTATGGGGGCTGATTTTAATACGGATATCGAGTCCGCAATCGGGATGGGTATCGGCGGTGGCGAAGGAGCAAAAGGAGTTCATGGAGCACATGGGGGGGGGGGGGCGGGATCCATGGAGGTTGGGAGGCTGAGGGCAAAGGAATTTTCTTACTTCTCCCATGTGCACAGGGTGTACTCGCAGATCGATCACTTTGTGATGGATAAGATTCTGTTGGCGGGGGATCTGGTAAGGGAAAACAATGTGGCGATGGAGAAGGGGGAGCTTCCCATACGTTGTCGCAGGCTTCGATATCCTTCATTTCTTTTTTTTTTAAAATAATTTTTATTAAAGGTTTTCATAAAATATCAATAACAAAATGAGAAAAAAGAACCCAAAGGGTTAAGTACAAAACACAATCTAAAAAAGCAACCCCCCAAACCCCTCCCCCGTACATAAATAATAAATTAACATTAACACCCCGACTTAACATAACAGGTGTATACACCCCCTCAAATCCTCCAGTGTAAATAACACAAACAAAAATAAAGTAAACCCCCCCGCCCCCCCACGAGCTGCTGCTGCCATTGACCAATGTCTATCGTTCTGCCAGAAAGTCTTAAGAACGTTTGCCACCGCCTAAAGAACCCTTGTACCGACCCTCTCAAGGCGAATTTCACCCTCTCCAATTTAATGAACCCTGCCATATCGCTGATCCAGGATTCCACGCTTGGGGGCCTCGCATCTTTCCACTGAAGGAGAATCCTTTGCCGGGCTACCAGGGACACAAAGGCCAGAATTCCGGCCTCTTTCGACTCCTGCACTCCCGGCTCCTCTGCCACCCCAAATATTGCGAGCCCCCAGCCCGGTCTGACCCTGGATCCTACCACCCTCGACACCGTCCTCGCTACGCCCTTCCAAAATTCCTCCAGCGCTGGGCATGCCCAGAACATATGGGTGTTATTTGCTGGGCTCCCTGAGCACCTAACACACCTGTCCTCACCCCCAAAGAACCGGCTCATCCTTGTCCCGGTCATGTGTGCCCTGTGCAGCACCTTAAACTGTATGAGGCTGAGCCTCGCGCACGAAGAGGAAGAATTCACCCTCCCTAGGGCATCTGCCCACGTCCCCTCTTCGATCTCCTCTCCCAACTCCTCCTCCCACTTACCTTTCAACTCCACCACCGAGGCCTCCTCCTCCTGCTGCATCACCTGGTAAGTTTCCGAGATCTTCCCCACTCCCAACTCCCCCCCCCCCCCCCCCCCCCCCCGCCCCAAGAGCACCCTGTCCTGTACTGTGTGGCAGTAGCCGCGGGAATTCCACCACCTGCCGTCTGGCAAACGCCCTTACCTGTAAGTACCTGAAGGTGTTACCCGGGGGGGAGCCCATACTTCTCCTCCAGCTCACCTAAGCTCGCGAACTTCCTGTCCACAAACAGGTCCCCCAACTTTCGTATCCCCGCCCTGTGCCACCCCGAAAACCCTCCACCTGTTCTTCCTGGGGCAAACCGGTGGTTTCCCCCGTAATGGGGTCCACGCCGAGGCCCCAACTTCCCCCCTATGCCGCCTCCACTGCCCCCAAATTTTGAGGGCCGCCAGCTCGTGGTATACCTCCCTGGAGGGAGCGGCAGCGGCGCCGTTGCCGATATCCTTAATTTTGAAGGACAAGGACCCGGAGCAGTGCGGGTGTCACCGCCAGATATCGCTGCTGAATGTGGATGCCAAGCTGTTGGCAAAGAACTTGGCCTTGCGGATTGAGGACTGTGTGCCGTGGTGATCGGGGAGGACCTGACAGGCTTTATAATGTGGAGGTATGTCAATGAATGTTAGGCGCTTACTGAATTTGATTATGATGCCCCCGGTGGAACAGGAGATGGAGGTCACTGTGGATGCGGAGAAGGCCTTTGATCAAGTGGAATGCGAAAATCTTTTGTAAGTACTGCGACTGTTCAGCTACGGGCAGGGGTTTGTGGATTGGGTCCTGTTGTTAAATAGGGCGCCGGTACCGAGTGTTAGGATGAATCGGGTGAGTTTCGGATATTTTGGATTGCATTGTGGGACAAGGCAGGGATGCGCACTCTCCCCGTTGCTTTTTGCCTTGGTGTTAGAGCCGTTGGCAATGGCGCTTAGAGTCAAGGAGTTGGAAAGCGATAGTGCGGGGTGTGGGGGGAGTGGAGCATAGAGTTTTGCTATACGCGGATGATATGTTGCTATACATTTCAGACCCGTTGGGAGGCATTGGGGGATCCTAAGCACTTTAGAGGAATTTGGCCGGGTATAAGTTAAACATGGGGAAGAGTGAGGTCTTCCCGATCCAAGCAAGGCGGCAGGAGGGTAGGCTGAGCGAGCTACCGTTTAAAGTGATGGGGACATACTTCAGATACATGGGCATTCAGGTGGCGCGGGGATCTGAACAATTGCACAAATTGAATCTAGCGCGGTTGGTAGAGCAGATGAAGAGGGATTTTAAGAGATGTGACGTGCTCCCACTGTCGTTGGTGGGCGGATGCAGACCGTGAAAATGACGGTGATTCCGAGGTTCTTATTTGTTTTCCAAAACCTTCCGATTTTTAACCCAAAGGCCTTTCTTAGGAAAGTTAATTAAAATGCCCTGGTTGGGGGTTGTGTGTGGGCGGGGAAATTCCCACACGTAAAAGAAGTGCTGCTGGAACGGAGACGTGGGGCTGGGCGGTCGGGCCGGCCATGCCAAATGTAATAAACAATTACTGGGCAGCGAATATAGCCATGGATAGAAAGTGGGGGAGGGGTCGGTATAGGAGCGGATGGAGGCAGCCTTGTGTAATGACACTAGTTTTGGGGTACTATTTCTGGCGCCTCTGCCATTCTTGCCGGCCAGATATTCCACGGCCTGGTGGTGGTGGCGGCTCCGAGGGTGTGGGGTCAGTGGCGGCAGCACCTGAGGTTGGAAGGTGCCTCGGTCTGGGCACCGATTTGTGAGAATCATAGATTTGCACCGGGAGGGTTGAGCACAAGGTTCCGGAGGTGGCGGCTGGCGGGGATGGAACTGTTTGGGTACCGAACTGTTTGGGGGCCTGTTTGTGGAGGACAACTTTGCGAGCCGAGAGGAATTGGAAGAGTAAGAGCTGCCCAGTGGGAATGGGTTCTGGTACTTACAGGTACGGGATGATGTTAGGAAGCAGTGCCGTCCTTTCCCAACCAGTTGCCCCCAGGGCTGTGGGACAAGGAGTTGGCAAGGTGTTGGAGATTTATGAGGAATTAATAGATTGTGAGGGAGCCCCGATAGGAGAAGTTAAAGGGAAGTGGGAGGAAAAGCTGAGCAGTGAGGTGGAGGCTCGGTTAGGGGAGGATGCTCTGAGGAGAGTGAACGCATCATCTTTGTGTGCTAAGCTTAGCCTTATTCAATTCAAAGCGATTCATAGGGCACATATGACGGTGGCCAGAATGAGCAGGTTCTTAAGAGGGGGTGGAGGATCGGCGTGGGCGGTGCGCAGGGAGATTCGTGAACCATGTCCACATGTTTTGGGCTTGTCCGAAGCTGGGGGGGGGGGGGGGGATTCTGGCAGGTGTTTGCTGACATTATGTCCGAGATACTGAAGGTGAAGGTTCCCCCCCCCCCCCCCCCCCGCCCCCCCGGAGTCCAGAGGTGTCGGACGGCCCGGGGGCAAGAGAGGACGATATCTTGGCCTTTGCCTCCTTCGTAGCCTGGAGATGGATTTTGCTGGAGTGGACGGACTCTGGGTGGCCGAAGCCACGGGTGTGGGTGAGCGACCTTGCGGAATTCCTTAGGCTGGACAAAAAAATCAAGTTTGCCTTGAGAGGGTCTGTTGAGGGGCGGTTTTGTCCCAAGATGGAAGTCATTTATTGACTTCTTCAAGTTGGGAGGCGGGGGGGTGGGGGGGGACCGATAGAGGGGGGTTATAGGGAGTAAAAACGTGGGAGGCAGGGTCGGTGGAGGGGAATGGCAGAGAGGGTGCTGTGTTATTTATTTGTTGAGACTTCCGGTTTGTTCTTTTTTTCGGTTTTGGGTTTGTTTCATGTGTGTGTGTACACAAATGCCTTGATGTTTTTTTTAAAAAAAATTTAAGTCAGGTTGTCTATGAATATGAGAAATGCCGATAAAAAGATTTTTTTTTATTTTTTAAATGTGAGGTTGTCCATTTTCACCGAAAAAATTAGAAAGGCAAATTATCGAAATGGGAAGAATCTTCAAAATGCGTCTGGGCAGAGGGATCTTGGTGTCTTTTGTTCCTGAATCGCAGAAAGTCGGTATGCAGGTACAGCGTGCAACTGAAAAAATAGAACATTGGCGAGTTCCTGCAATGCATCTTATAATGTAATCTCTGCAGTGCAGGCCATTTGGCCCATCGAGCCTGCACCAACCCTGCCTAGGCCCAATCCGCTGACCTATCCCCATAACCCCACCTAAGGGTAGCACGGTAGCATTGTGGTTAGCAGTTGCTTTACAGCTCCAGGGTCCCAGGTTCGATTCCCGGCTTGGGTCACTGTCTGTGCGGAGTCTGCAGGTTCTCCCCGTGTCTGCATGGGTTTCTTCCGAGTGCTCCGGTTTCCTCCCACAGTCCAAAGATGTGCAGGGTAGGTGGATTGGCCATGATTAATTGCCCTTAGGTGGGATTACTGGGACAGGGTGGAGGCGTGGACTGAAGTAGGGTGCTCTTTCCAGGAGCCGGTGCAGACTCAATTGGCCAAATAGCCTCTTTCTGCACTGTAAATTCTATGATCAACCTTTTGAACACTAAGGGACAATTTATCATGGCCAATCCACCTAACCTGCACATCTTTGGACTATGGAAGGAAACAGGAGCACACGGAGGAAACCCACAGAGACATGGGGAGAAAGTGCAAACTCCACAGTCACCCAAAGCTTGAATTGAACCCGGGCCCCTGGCGCTGTAAGGCAGCAGTACTAACCAGCTTGTGCCACCTTGTTGCCTCATCTTATAGATGGTACACACGGCTGCCACTGTTCATCGGTGGTGGTTTGAATGTTTTAATAACAGCAAAAGGGATTATTATTTAAATGATAAAATATTAAAACATGCTGCTGTGCAGAGAGACCTGGGTGTGCGAGTGCATGAGTCGCAAAAAGTTGGTTTACAGGTGCAACAGGTGATTAAGAAGGCAAATGGAATTTTGTCCTTCATTGCTAGAGGGATGGAGTTTAAGACTAGGGATGTTATGCTGCAATTGTATAAGGTGTTAGTGAGGCCACACCTGGAGTATTGTGTTCCGTTTTGGTCTCCTTACTTGAGAAAGGACGTACTGGCACTGGAGGGTGTGCAGAGGAGATTCACTAGGTTAATCCCAGAACTGAAGGGGTTGGATTACGAGGAGAGGTTGAGTAGACTGGGACTGTACTCGTTGGAATTTAGAAGGATGAGGGGGCATCTTATAGCAATATATAAGATTATGAAGGGAATAGATAGGATAGATGCGGACAGGTTGTTTCCACTGGCGGGTGAAAACAGAACTAGGGGGCATAGCCTCAAAATAAGGAGAATAATAAATAGGACTGAGTGTAGGAGGAACTTCTTCACCCAAAGGGTTGTGAATCTATGGAATTCCTTGCCCAGTGAAGCAGTAGAGGCTCCTTCATTAAATGTTTTTAAGATAAAGATAGATAGTTTTTTGAAGAATAAAGGGATTAAGGGTTATGGTGTTCGGGCCGGAAAGTGGAGCTGAGTCCACAAAAGATCAGCCATGATCTCATTGAATGGTGGAGCAGGCTCGAGGGGCCAGATGGCCTACTCCTGCTCCGAGTTCTTATGTTCTTATTGTGGAAGGGGGAGCATTATGCGGGCTGCTTTGTCCTGGATGGTTTCGAGCTTCTCGGGTGTTGTTGGAGCTGCACTCATCCAGGCAAGTGGAGAGAATTCCATTATACTCTTGACTTGTGCCTTGTAGATAGTGGACAGGAGGGTCAGGAGGTGAGTACTCGTCGTAAGATTCCTCGTCTTTGACCTGCCCTGGTAGCCACAGTATTAAATGGCTAGTCCAGGTCAGTTTCTACCCCAGGATGCTGATTGTGGGGGATTCAGCGGTGATACCATCTTGGGACAATGGTTAGATCCTCGCTTGTAGATGGTCATTGCCTGGCACTTGTGTGGCACGAATGTAACTTGCTATTTGTCAGCCCAAGCCTGGATATTGTCCAGATCTTGCTGCATTTGGACATGAACTTCTTCATTATCTGAGTCGTCGTGAATGGTGCTGAACATTGTGTGTTATCTGTAAACATCCCCACTTCTGGCCTTATGATGGGGGGTCATTGATGAAGCAGCTGAAGATGGTTGGGCCTAGGACACTACCCTGAGGAACTCCTGCAGCGATGTCATGGAGGTGAGGCGATTGACCACCAACCACCATGACCATCTTCCTTTATGCCAGGTATAACTCCAACCAGTGGAAGGTTTTCCCCGATTCCCATTGCCTCCAGTTTAGATAGGTCTCCTTGATGACATATTCAGTCAAATGCTGCCTTGATGTCAAGGGCAGCCACTCACCTCACCTCTGGCAACTAGCTCTTTTGCCCATGCTTGAAGCTGTAATGAGGGGAAGAGCTGAGTGACCCTGGTGGAACCCAAGCTGAGGGCCCATGAGCAGGTTATTGCTGAGTAAAGTGCCGCTTGATAGCACTGTTGATGATCCCACCCATCACTTTGCTGATGATGGATGGTAGACTGATAGGGCAATAATTAGCTAGGTTGGATTTGTCCCGTTTCTCGTGTACAGGGCAGATCTTGGCAATTTTCCACATTGCTGGGTAGATGCCCATGTTGTAGCTGTACTGGAACAGCTTGGCTCGGGGTATGGCAAGTTCTGGAGTACTTCAGTACTATTACTGGTATATTGTCAGGGCCATAGCCTTTGCAGTCAGCCGTTTATTGATATCACGTGAATCCTATTGGTTGAAGACTGACATCCGTGATGCTGGGGACCTCCGGAGACCCGAGATGGATCATCCACTCGGCACTTTCTGGCTGAAGATTGTTGCAAATGCCTCAGCCTTGTCTTTTGCACATATGTGCTGAGTTCCTCCATCATTGAGGATGGGGATATTTGTGGAGCCTCCTCCTCCAGTGAGTTGTTTAATTTTCCACCACCATTCACGGCTGGTTGTGGCAGGACTGCAGAGCTCAGATTTGATGTGTTTCTTGTGAAATCGCTTAGCTCTGTCTATTACTTGCTGCTTATGCTGTTTGGCACACAAGTAGTCCTGTGTTCTGCTGGAAATGTAAAAGAATTAGAAATATTGAGGTTGGGGAACCGCTAACCTTGACTGGTTAAAATTGGAAAGGAATATTTCGTACATACTGACCAACTGAAGCAGGTGCAGTAAGATACAATGAATCTTGCAGAAGAGATAGTAAGCAATATTAATTAAAATGCGACTTTGGAGATTCTTGAGGAAAGCTGTAAAGCCAGGAAACATCTCTATCCTATGAGATCATGGATAGATAGCAAAATAATTACAAGAAAAGCCATGTTTAATAATTTGTTTGTAGTTTTGCCACATTTAATGATTAGGTGATCAAAGTATTTTAATTAACCTAATATATTCTGCGTAATTCGGTGTAGGACAACAGCCTTGACTGCAGATGCATTCTTAGCTGACAGCTGAAAATACACCACAAAACTGTATTTTTGTTTTAATGTATAGCCATAAAATAAATAAGTATTTTCTTTCAAAATGTATGTAACAAATTTATGTAGACTTAGCTTTGACACACATATTGTCCTTATCGCTCTCTCTCCATATATATTGTATAGATTTTAGATATGAACTGTCTAAATCAGGTCAAGACTGTGTGCCATGTTATATGTTTTTATTTAGCTTCACTCCAAGCATGAACAACCACAATGAGAACATACATTCATTAACAACATACTGATAAGCCCGTTTTAATGGAAATTCCAAAGGCATTTGAGATGGGCTCAAAGATTACACTGACACCTAGAGCCTCTCTTATCACTAATAAGCTTGATGCACCCCATTATCTCAGAAGAAAACCAGAAAACTTATTGAGATAATGGGAAAAAATTATAATGAAGGGGCCATCCCACAGGTAACTGGCATCTTAGGGAACCAGTCAGGACAGAATGAGAACTGGGATCATGAAAAGTAAGAATATGTAGAGTTACGGGGAGAAGGTGCAAGATGGAATTAGGTAAGTTGCTCGTTCCAAGGGCTGGTGCAGATACAATGGTCAAATGGCCTCCGTCAGTGCAATATCAATTCTGTGATTCTGAGATGACCGCCGTCTCAGAGACTGATCATGCATTGCCTGAACTAATGAGTGCTCAGAAACACCACTGATTATACACATGGGCAGGAACTGAAAAAGTAGAGTTCTTGGGATCTTTCAGTGCACAGAGAAAGGAAGGAGCAGGAAGTAGAAAGACAACAGTCAACAGGACACAGCAAGAGACAGTACCTCAGTTAAACGGAGGACTGTGAGCCAGTGTTCCTGAGTGAACCAACTGTACATCGCTGCCTTGAAGTGTCACGTTTTGGTACTTACTGTGATTCAATTAATACATTCTGTGAAGCTGGTGACAACATACTTGACCGCAGTGTGGCCTTTAGCTACTCTTAGCTAAGAGCAGCCTTCAAGATCAGCTTTCCCAACTCGGATAATTTTAGTTGACCAGAAATCTTACACACATTCAAAACATTTCCACTTCTACAAGCCTTCCCGGACTAGCCATGGCCACCTTGTCTAACCCTTTATGGCTCAGTTCAATGTAAGTGAATGCCCATCCTTACCTGGCCTGGCCTACATGCGACTCCACACTCACGGCAATGAGGTGGACTCTTAAATTGCTCTCTGAAACAGCTGAGCAAGCTGCTCAGTTTAAGGGCAAGAAGGGACGACAAATGCTAGCCTTGTCATCGACATTCATGTCCCATGAAAGATTTTTTTTTAAAGATGTCAGTCAGCTCAATGGGGCTGCACTCCCACGGAGCTTCCTTAGAGCAAAGAAGGCTGAGGGGGGAACCTGATGGAGGTGTACAAAATTATGAGGAACATAGACAGGGTGGATTGGAAGAAACATTTCCCCTTAGTGGTCACTCAGAGAAAATAAAAGGAGAGGCCATTCAAGCCTTCGCCACGATTTCATTATGATTATCAAATTCAATACCCTGATCACGCCTTTCCCCCCAATATCCCTTGAACCCCAAGAGCTAAATCTAATTCCTTCTTGAAATTACACAACGTTTTGGCCTCAACTACTTTCTGTGATAGCGAATTCCACAGATTGACCACTTTCTGGGTGAAGAACTTTCTCCCCACCCCAGTCCATAAGACATTAAGACATTGGAGCAGAATTAGGCCACTTGGCCCATCGGGTCTGCTCCGCCATTCAATCATGGCTGATATTTTCTCATTCCCATTCTCCTGCCTTCTCCCCATAACCCCGAATCCCCTTATTAATCAAGAAATTGATTAATTAATCAAGCCCTTAAAGATTTACCCCTTATCCTCAAACTATGACCCCTAGTTCTGGACTCACGCACCAACGGGAACATTCTTTCTGAATCTACCGTATCTAGTCCTGTTAGAATTTTGTACGTTTCTGAGAGATCCCCCCCTCACGCTTCTAAACCCCAATGAATATGATCCTAACCGACTTAAGTCTCTCCTCATATGACAGTCTCGCCATCACAGGAATCAGCCTGGTCAATAGGGAGGGGCAGATTTAAGGTGAGGAGCAGGAGGTTTAGCAGGGATTTGAGGAAGAATGGTCACCCAGAGGGCGGTGGGAATCCAGGAACTCGCCGTCTGAAAGGGTGGTCGAGCCGGCACCAACACGATAGTGGCAGGGCCTTTTTCTGTGCTGTAAAACGCCTAGACTGTCGGGTCAACACCGGGAGCCCTGGATTTACAGGTTCAACTCCCCTACTGCGGGTCAAATGGTCGGGAGGTGGCCTTCGAGCACCTTCACAAAAGGCTTCGACCAGAACTCCCATAAGTCTCGTGTCAGCCAGTCCATTTTAAATGGTCAACAAGCATTCAAACGTCGCTGACGCTGCCCTTTGCGTCTGTGGCCTGAATACGAATAGTTTTTACCGCTTACAGGGCGGGGGGAGGGGGCAATATAAAAGCAAAATACTGCGGATGCTGGAGACGGAAAACGGACAGAGGAAGCGCTAAGAAAATAAAAAGCTTCAGCTCCCGAAGAAGAGCAGATATGCTGGCTCTCTTCCCCCACCGAAGCACTTTTTCTTTTTAATTACTCCGAGGGGAAACAATAACGAGGAGAAGTCGCGCTCACCGTCAAAGATGGGGCCCTTAAACGGTCGGTTTGTGTTTTGTTCCCCCGCTGCGGAGACGACAACCTGTTCCTATCACCACCAACCGCGCTCTGAGCTGCGGCCCTGCCCTGTGTGGGTGAGGAGATGGGGGAGGGGACACACAGCCGCTCGCTCGCGCTCTCAACCCTCACCAACCGACACCTCGCCCGCCACGCGCTCTTCCCGCGCTCAGCCCGCGCCGCCGCCCTCCAACGGACGACACGGCTCCGGCGTGCGTGGTGCGTGATCACGTGCATATCTCCCTCTCCCCACCAAGCCGCGCGCGCGGGCGCGCGATCATCGCCTGACCCCAAATTCTACAACCCCCGAGTTTCTGATTGGGGGGGGCAACATGGACGATGGACAGATTAACTGACCAATGAGAAGCTGAACAACGGCTTCACCCGCATCCCACTCGGAGGGGCTGAATGATAGACAATTCAGATGGCCAATGGCAAGTTGGCTCATTGCATCACCCCGCCTCCCCAACAGGTAGGGATTGGATAATTGGACAAGCCAGCTGCCCAATGGAAAGTTGACCCAAGGCGTCATCCCCACCCCCAACACGCGCACACACACACCAACCTCCACTTTCTAGTCCCTGATGGGGCTGGGTATTGGGCAACCATTGGGTCCACTCTCATTTTGGCTGTCAATTTAGAATGGTTGCACAAATCAGCAATCATACTCACTTGAACACAAAGTGTTGCTCAGCAGAGGAATGAGTGGAAACCCTGAGAAAGGAATTGTCAGGGCCATGACCTTCTGGAGTGTCTGGTGTATTCCTGAGCCCCCTTGAGAAAAACAAACCTCCAAAGAATATAAAGTTGTGAATTTGGGTTCTGGAGGAAGGCTGGGAGTGGGTCAGTTGGAGAGAACGCAAGGGCAATGAAGAGGATCTCTCCTGATGTTGGAAGAGGAAAACATGACGAGAGGCATCAACGGCTGGCTCCCCCACCTTCTAAGGCATGAAAACTCGCTTGAAGGCGACGGCTCGAGGAAGTTTTACAGAGATGTAGACCAAGAGAGATGAAGAGAATGATGGTGTTTGACAACAGGAACTTTAAAATGGGAGACTGAAGAGGAAAGCAAAAGACTGCGAGACATGGAGCAATGATCAGAGGATCTAACTTTTGGCAGATCACCACTTCTATTACAATCATTTAAACCAAAAGTTATCAAACGTTAATCCACTGCCTCAGTTACCCCAGAAACCTGTATCTCCATCCGTTTGAAATATTTATCCAATATATTCGAGAGGCAACGGTCTCAGACACACACACCTTGCCTAGACAAACTGACACATAGTTTTTATAAACTGAAACTCATGTATAATTGACAAATACATCATTTTTTAAAAAACATTTTATTCAGGCATTTATGATTTTATAACAACAAATACAAATGTAAACATAGCTCAGTAAGTAACATCCCCTCCCCAACCAACGACCAGACCCAGTCAACATGGCTTATACACACAATTCCCCAGTCCCTCCTCCTCCTCTCGCTAATCCCGCCTAAACTAAATTATCTACCCCTGTCTCCCCCCCCCCCCCCCCCCCGGTATGTTTCCTAACCCCCCTCCCCCCTCCAATCATATCTGCTAACAGTTTAGTTTTCCCCGAAGAAGTCGATAAACGGCTGCCACCTCCGGACGAACCCTAACGTTGATCCTCTCAGGGCGAACTTGATTTTCTCAAGCCTGAGAAACCCAGCCACGTCGCTAACCCATACCCCTGATTTGGGGGGCTCCGAGTCCCTCCACGCTAATAGGATCCGTCTCCGGGCTACCAAGGAGGCAAAGGCCAAAGCGTCAGCCTCTCTCGCCCCCTGGACTCCCGGGTCTTCCAACACTCCAGAAATCGCCACCTCCGGACTCAGTGCCACCCTTGTCTTTAATACCCTGGACATGACATCAGCAAATTCTTGCCAGAATCTCCTAAGCTTCGGACATGCCCAAAACATGTGGACATGGTTTGCGGGCCCTCCTGCACACCTCACACACCAGTCCTCCACCCTTTCAAAAAACCTGCTCATCCGGGCTACCGTCATGTGTGCCCGATGGACCTCCTTAAATTGTGTCAGGCTGAGCCTAGCACATGATGAGGACGTGTTGACTCTACCCAGGGCATCTTCCCCCAAACCTGTCTCTAGCTCCTTACCCAACTCATCTTCCCACTTACGCTTTACCTCCCCTATCTGTGTTCCCTCCCACTCCATAAGCTCTTTATCAATTTCCGAGACCTTCCCCTTCCCCACCCCCATTTTTGAAACTATCCTATGAAAATCGCTTATTGTCACAAGTAGGCTTCAAATGAAGTTACTGTGAAAAGCCCCTAGTCGCCACATTCCAGCGCCTGTTCGGGGAGGCTGTTACGGGAATTGAACCGTGCTGCTGGCCTGCCTTGGTCTGCTTTCAAAGTCAGTGATTTAGCCCTGTGCTAAACAGCCCTATCATGTATCCCCTGAGGCGGTAGAAGCGGAAAGGCCGAAACCTGCCTTCGTGCAAAGACCCTCACCTGCAGATAGCGAAACACATTCCCTCCCGGCAGTTCAAACTCCTCCTCCAAATCCTCCAAATAGGGAAAGCTCCCATCGATAAACAGATCGCCCAGCCTCTCAATCCCTGCTCTCTGCCACCTCCGAAACCCCCCATCCAACCTCCCCAGTACAAATTGGAGCACACACCGATGCTCCCTCCACTCCCATATGCTTCCACCACTGCCCCCAAACTCTGAGTTGCCACCACCACCGGTCTTGTGGAGTCACCGAGCCGGCGAGAACGACAGAGGTGCCGTTACCAGTGCCCCTAAGCTTGTGCCCCTACATGACGCCGCCTCCACCCACTCCCACACCGACCCCTCCCCCACTACCCACTTCCTGATCATGGCTATATTTGCCATCCAGTTAATAATTCCTAAAGTTCAGTAAAGCCAGTCCCCCCCCGCCACCTCTGGCTCTGCTCCAACAGCACCTTCTTTACTCGAGGGGTTTTGCCCGTCCAAACAAACCCTGAGATCACTGCATTCGCCCGCTTAAAAGAGGTTTTGGGATAAAAATCGGGAGACACTGGAATACAAACAAAAATCTCGAGAACCGTCATCTTTACAGTCTGTGCCCTCCCCACCAGTGACAACAGGAGCATTCCCGAGAATCGAAAACTCCCTCCCACCACTTTAAATAGCATCTCCCCCAATCCCCTCTCCTGTCTCCTCGTCTGGATCACAAGGACTTCATTTTTACCCATATTCAATTTATACCCCGAGAACCGGCCAAATTCCCCTAGCAGGTCCGAAATATACAGGAGTAGGTCGTCCGCATATAACGAGACCCTGTGCAACCCCCCCAACCCCCCCACCCCCTCGGACAACCCCTTCTCAGCGCTATCGCCAATGGCTCTATAGCCAAGGCAAACAACAGTGGGGAGAGTGGACATCCCTGCCTCGTTCCCCGGTACAGTCTAAAATACTCTGAGCCCACTCGGTTCGTCCGGACACTTACCACCGGTGCCCGGTAGAGCAACCGGACCCAGTCTACAAAGCCCTGCCCAAACCCAAACCGCCCCAGGACCTCCCACAAATACTTCCACTCCACCCGGTCAAAGGCCTTTTCCGTTTTCATAGCGACCACAATCTCCACCTTCCTACCCTCGGATAGTATCATGATAACATTCAATAATCTGTTAACGTTGGCCGTTAACTATCTTCCCTTGACAAATCCCATCTGGTCCTCCCCTATCACCCCCGGGACACAATCCTCTATTCTCGAGGCCAAAACCTTGGCCAGCAATTTGGCGTCTACATTCAGTAAGGAGATTGGCCTGAATGAGATCGAAGCCGGTGACATTGTTGGGGAAAGAACACCTCGCTCCCTTGCCTCATTAAATGCCCTCACCAGCAATGGCCCCAGCACCCAGAAAACTTCTTATGAAATTCCACTGGGTATCCTTCCGGCCCCGGGACCTTGCCCGACTGCAAGGCCACCAATCCCTCCACTACTTCAACGAGCCCAATCGGGGCTCTCAGACCTTCCATCCCAGCTGGGGGCTCCGACTCATACAGCTGACTATAGAATTCCTTGAACACCCCGTTCACCCCTGCTGGGTCCAAGATCATGTTCCCCCTTCTATCCTTCACTGTTCCTATCTCCTAGCTGCCTCCCTTTTCCTCAGCTGGTGTGCTAACATCCTATTGGCCTTCTCCCCATACTCATACACCGCCCCTCTCGCCTTCCTCAACTGCCCCACTGCCTCCCCTGTGGCTTGCAGACCAAACTCCATCTGCAACTTCTGCCATTCCTTCAATGGCCCACCTCCGGGGCCTCCGAGCACCTCCCGTCTACCTGGAGAATCTCCCTAACCAGTCTGTCCAATTCTGCCCATTACACCTTCTCCCTATGAGCCCTCACCAAAATCAACTCCCCCCTAGCGATTGCCTTCAGTGCCTCCCATATCGTTGCTGCCGAAACCTCCCCATGTCATTTATCTCCACATAGTTCTAGATGGCTTCCCTCACCTGCGCTCACACCTCCTCATCTGCTGACAGTCCTACATCTAATCTCCATTGCGGGCGCTGGCCCCCTCTTTGGTCACCCGTAAATCCACCCAGTGTGGGGCATGATCCGACACTACAAACGGCGAGTACTCGGCGTCCACCACGCCCGCCAGGTAAGCCCTATCCAAAACGAAAAAGTCGATCCGGGAGTACACTTTGTGTACATGGGAGAAAAAAGAGAACTCCTTTGATCTCAGCCATCCAAACCTCCACGGATCTACCCCTCCCATCTGTTCCATAACCCCTTTAACTCCTTCACCACGGCTGGCACCCTCCCTGTCCTCGAACTCGACCGACCCAACTTCGGATCCATAACCGTATTAAAGTCCCCTCCCATGATCAGCCTATGTGAGTCCAGGTCCGGAATCTTCCCCAACACCCGCCCCATAAACTCCGCGTCGTCCCAGTTTGCTGAATAGATGTTCACTAATACCACCGGCATCCCCTCCAGCTTCTCACTCACCATAACGTATCTACCCCCCTATTCTGCCACTATGCTCCCACTTCAAATGACACCCGCTTATTGATCAAAATCGCTACCCCCCTAGTTTTAGAGTCTAGCCCTGAATTAAATACTTGCCACACCCATCCCTTCTTCAGCCTAGTCTGATCCACCACCCTCAGGTATGTCTCCTGTAGCATTGCCACGTCCGCCCTTAAACTCTTCAGATGCGCGAATACGTGGGCCCTCTTGACCCCCCCCCCCCCCCCCCCCCGCCACGGCCAATCAACCACAACTCTTCTTAGGCCAGCCGCCAGCCCTGTCCCCAACAAACATAAAGAAGAAAATTCCACCCACCCATTAAGAACAAAGTTAATCCGCAAGAAAAACTGAGCAACGGCCCCAAACCTAGTACAAAACAATACATACAGAACCAGAAGGGAAAAAAAAGTTTAACAGCAGATCCAGCACACAACTACTCGCCCCCAAGTCCAATGTCCTCCATCACCTGCCAGTCCCCTGTCCCTGACAAAGTTCATCACCTCTTCTGGCGTTCCGAAGTAATGTTCCTGGCCCTTATAAGTGACTCACAAACGCGCTGAGTACAACATGCCAAACTTCACCCTCTTCTTAAAGAGGGCCGATTTCACTCTATTAAAACTCGCCCTTCCTTTGGCCAGTTCCACACCCAAGTCCTGACAGACATGAAGCTTGTTGCCTTCCCATAAACAGCTCCTCATCTGCCTGGCCCACTTCAAGATCTGTTCCTTGTCTAGGAACCGGTGCATTCATACCACCATCGTCCTCAGCGGCTCGTTCCTCAGTGGCTTCCTCATAAGTGCCCTGTGCACCCTGTCCACTTCCAAGGGTCGAGCAAACGCACCTTCCCCAGCACCTTTTCGAACATACGCGCCACATATGCACCTGCATCCGATCCCTCACTGCTCTCCGGCAGGCCAACAATCCTCAGATTTTGTCTACGCGATCTGTTCTCCAGATCCTCCACTTTCTTTTGCAGCTTCTTCTGGTGGTCCTCCATCAGCCCCATCTCCACCGCCATCGCGGCTAGCTGGTCCTCGTGCTCAGCCACCGCCTCTTCCACCTTCTGGCTCGCCTGGCCTTGGGTTTCCAATCTCTGTTCCACACGATCAATCCCTGTCTTTATCGGATCCAGATCTTCTTTTCTCTGCTGAGCAAATTTCTCATGGAGAAAGGCCACAAGTTGCACCATCGACCACTGGGCCGGCAGCATCAGTCCCTGACCTTCCACCATATTCCCCTGTGTCGCAGGCTCCACTCGCGTCTTCGACCAAAGTTCTCTTCTTTTCAGGCCACTTCTGGTCCACGAATCCATACACTGGTGGGGAATCCTCCACTACTACTTCAGCTTCCCTTGTTTTGTCGATCAAATCCACCGTAAATTGGGTGAAAAGGTCCAAACGTTCCACCACGAGCGGGAGCTACTAAATGTGCAACCACTCACACCATGTTCAACACCGGAAGTCGACAAAAACATCAATATACAATAATGTGATGAATGTAGAAATTGTTACATATATTTCATATTTGTGGCAATAATGATCTTTAAAAAGCCTGAGTTAAAGTATATTTCTGTTGCATGTAAGATCATCAAAGAACATAGGTGGGCAGCATGGTGGCACAGTGGTTAGCACTGCAGTCTCACGGCGCCGAGGTCCTAGGTTCGATCCCGGCTCTGGGTCACAGTCCATGTGCAGTTTGCACATTCTCCCCGTGTTTGCGTGGGGTCGCTCCCACAACCTAATGATATGCAAGGTAGGTGGATTGAACACGCTAAATTGTCCCTTAATTGGAAAAAATTAATTGGGTACTCTAAATTTTTTTTTAAAAATCAAAGAACGTAGTTTAAGGTATCCAGACTGTGTGTCTGCTAAAGCTGCAATTAAAAAGTCATAAAAGGTGAGGTCATTATTAATTTTAACTATTTACTTGTTTACAGAGAAATACTTAACAGAACATTGTGATAGCCGCCAAGAGCAGTGACTATTTGTTTCCGTAGGAGCTGGCAAGAGCAGTACTATTTGTTTCCGTAGGTTCCACCTGAAGGAGAAGGTCCTGTGCTGGGCAAAGCAGAAGCTGGAGGTGCAGTGGGCTAGAGCTGGTATATGGATATACCAGGACGTTACTGTAGAGTTGGCGAGGAAGCGGGCGGTCTTTGGTCGAGTGAAGATGGCACTGTATAACAGCAGGGTGCGGTGATGCATAGTGTACCTAGCTAAGTTGAGGGTGACCTACAAATCCATAGACTTTTATTTATAGACGGTGGAAGTGGCTGAGGTGTTTGTGAAGGCAGAAGGGCTGGGGCAGAAAATTGAGAGATGGGACTGAGGATTGGTCTTGTACTAAGGGTAGGGGGTTTGTAGGAGTGTATGTAGCTTTATTTTTTTCACTGCATGGTGGTATATGTGCTAAATGAGTCGACGTTGTCTATTTGGACAACGTAAGAGTTGGGATTTTCCTTTGTAATGATGGTTCTTTGGGGTTTGTGTGTTTACACTGGGGCTGTGAGTTGAAGGGGATTTCTTTGTTTTCCTGGGACTGGGCACGGGGGAGGGGATTGGAGGGGAGTGAAGCCGGGGCAGGGGCCTCCACACTGGCTAGTTTAGGCTGTCCAGCGAACAGGAGTGTGGTGGGGGGAGGGGCTGTGGCCAGCAGAGCCCGGTAGAACAGGTTTCGATGAGCCTAGGAGAGGTGAAAAGTTGGGGGGGGGGGGGGGAACACCGATACTGGGTGAGGTGTTTTCGAGAGGAAGGGGAGGGAAGGAATCTGGAGGGGGGGGGGGGTCTACAATTCATGGGTGTCATTCATTGTACACTTTCGGGGATTGGATGGCCTTGAATATTAGCAGGGGTTGGGTGGGTGGACTATATATGTTAATGGTAACTATGTGCAATTCATGAAATCCTTTTGGTTTTTTATTTGATGTTTATGTTGTCATGCGGGCTGTTGTCTGGGGGTTGGTGGGAGGATGGGACCGTTGTTGTTAATAAGGGGATTGACATTGTATTCGTTACCGTTTACTGTTTGTTGGGTGTAAATCTTGAAGAAAATGTGAAAAAGGAGAATAAAAAATATTTTTTTAAAACAGAACATTGTGATGATTGCAGGGGATTTCCTGGAGTGTAGAAAATTTAGGAAGGAGTGTATTTAGTCCTAACTAAGCAGGTGATTGAACATCATAGTGGGATACAGATAATGGGAGGAACAAAGAACACAGAAAAATACAGCACAGGAACAGGCCCTTCGGCCTTCCAAGCCCATGCCGACCATGCTGCCCGACTAAACTACAATCTTCTACACTTCCTGGGTCCGTATCCCTCTATTCCCATCCTATTCATGTATTCATGCCAGGTCTGTCTGTAGTTTTGCAGACTGCGAGAAGTTTTTTAAGTTGAACAGCAGCTTTGCTAAATTCTGTCAGGTTCAGCAGAAGAGTCTGATAAGACAGAAGAATTTTCAGGTTGTTCTTCAAAGAGTCTTACTCTGAGAGGGGGAGAGGAACATCGAGTGTCACTATATGCAGACGATTTACTGCTATATGTGGCGGACCCAGTAGAGGGGATGCCAGAGGTAATGCAGATACTCAGGGAGTTTGGAGAGTTCTCGGGATATAAATTAAATATGGGAAAGAGTGAACATTTTGTGATGCACCCCGGGGAACAGGGCAGGGGGATAGATGCTCTGCCGCTGAGGAGAGTGACAGGGAATTTTCGATACCTGGGGATTCAGGTGGCCAGGAACTGGGGAACCCTACACAAACTTAACCTGACGCGACTGGTAGAGCAGATGGAGGAGGACTTTAAGAGGTGGGATATGGTGCCCCTGTCATTGGCGGGCAGAGTACAGGCGGTCAAGATGGTGGTCCTCCCGAGGTTTCTTTTCGTGTTTCAGTGCCTCCCCATCCTGATTACTAAGGCCTTTTTTAAAAAAATAGATAGGAGCATTACGAGCTTTGTATGGGCGGGAAAGACCCCGAGGGTAAAGAGGCGGTTCCTGCAGCGCAGTAGGGACAGAGGGGGATTGGTACTGCCAAGTCTGAGTGACTACTATTGGACCGCCAATGTGTCGATGGTCCGTAAGTGGATGAGGGAAGAGGAAGGTGCGGCGTGGAAAAGGCTGGAGATGGCATCCTGTAAGGGAACAAGCCTGAAAGCGCTGGCGACGGCGCCGCTACCGTTCTCCCCAAAAAGGTACACCACAAACCCAGTGGTTGTGGTGACCTTGAAGATCTGGGGGCAGTGGAGACGACACAGGGGAGTGACGGGTGCCTCGGTGTGGTCCCTGATAAGGAATAACCACAGGTTCGTCCCGGGGAGGATAGATGGGGGATTTCAATGTTGGCAGCGAGCAGGAATTAGGAAGCTGAAGGACCTGTTTGTGGATGGGACGTTTGCGAGTTTGGGAGCATTGGAAGAATGGGGGGGGGGAGGGTTATTTCGTGTTTTGTTTTTCTTTCTCTCTTTATGCTAGTTGTGGATAATTGCTTCTTGTGTAATACTTTTTTCTCATTTGTTGTTAGTTTAATATATTATTTAAATAACGGTTAATGTACATTTTATTATTAAGTTGTAAAAATGGAAAATTTTTGTTTGAAAAACTTCAATAAAATATATATTTTTTAAAAAAGAGTCTTACTCTGAGGGTGGCATGTGGCGCAGTGGTTAGCACTGGAACTGCCGCGCTGAGGACCCGGGTTCGAATCCCCGCCCTGGGTCACTGTCTGTGTTGAGTTTGCGCATTCTCCCCATGTCTGCAACACACAATGGTATCCACTTCATGTGGTAGTGTGCTCCACAGTCTAACCACTCCCTTGCATAATATAATTCCTCCAGGTTCTTTATTTCACGTTAGCAAAAACTCAGCATGAACTCATTTTATAAAGAAAAAGCCTTGCTCACTCGGCCAATGTGGCAACAATGGATGTTAGGGATTTCACTGACATGGTATCACATTGGAGATTACTAGTGAAGAGTATGCAATTAAGGGAACGACAACAAATAAGAATGGAGGCCACATGAAATCTTAACATAGTCTGTTAGAGTACTATATACAGCATTGACTTCATGACACAGGATGGATAAATAGGCTTTAATGAGGATTCATTGCACACTAATTCTGCTTTTCATGGAGAGAGAGTATGGAGACAGGTTGAAAATCATTTTCTTTTCCATTCGAACAAAGTCGATCAATGGGAAATACAGTAGAAATGTTTTTGATCGGTCAGAGTAGATAGAAGCAGTTTGTTTTCAAAGGTTGAGGAAGCTAGACCCAAAGATGTGCAGGTTAGGTGGATTGGCCACGCTAAATTGTCCCTTCATTGGGAAAAAAAAAATTGGGTTCTCTAAATTGATTAAAAAAAAGAAAGGGTCTCACTCTCCAAAGGTATGCACAGACAAGCAAATAAACCTGTTGTGTTAATTTTATTCATAAGTGGCATTTGAACTGTGTTGAACTGCTAAATTGAAGTTAGTAGCAGGTATAGATAGTAAGTTTTCCCTTGTTTTTAAGAACTGGTTAACTGATAATTGTAAAGATATTTTAATTGATGTTAATGTGGTCAATTCTGTGTTTAAATTAAAGCTGTTTTAACATAAAAGATACCTATTGGTCAGAGCCATCACTCCTGTGGTGAAGTATCCTTTCCTCACATTTTTACAAATTAAAACAAAAGTCTTTGGGGTTCTTATTCGGCATCCTAACAAATGTTTGGGTCTTGCCTGGGGTCTTAACAATGTTGCAAATAGACTAGTGATCAATGCCCCACTTCACGCTAAGTAAACAAAGCAGATTTCTTCATTTACATTTCTGGGTTTTAATTTAAGTCTTGGTTCACCTTCCACAATCTGTGAAATATAAAACCCAATGGTGTCAGACATAAAAGGAAGTAAACACAATAGGTGAATTAAATAAATCTATAGAAAATAACTATTCAGCCAAACTTGTCTTAAGCCAATGGTCATAGCCCACGAGGTTCCTCTAACCTGCATAATCTCTGCCCACCCTGCCCTATACCCCTAATTTACATCAATAGGGGCTGGTTTAGCACACTGGGCTAAATCGCTGGCTTTTAAAGCAGACCAAGGCAGGCCAGCAGCACAGTTCAATTCCCGTACCAGCCTCCCCGAACAGGCGCTGAAATGTGGCGACTACGGGCTTTTCACAGTAACTTCATTGAAGCCTACTTGTGACAATAAGCAATTTTCATTTCATTTCATTTTCAAGCCTCCCCTCCAACACAATGGTATTCACTTCATGTGGTAGTGTGCTCCACAGTCTAACCGCTCCTTGCGTAATATAATTCCTCCAGGTTCTTTATTTCACGTTAGCAAAAACTCAGCATGAACTCATTTTATAAAGAAAAAGCCTTGCTCACTCGGCCAATGTGGCAACAATGGATGTTAGGGATGTCGCTGACATGGTATCACATTGGAGATTACTAGTGAAGAGTATGCAATTAAGGGAAGGACAACAAATAAGAATGGAGGCCACATGAAATCTTAACATAGTCTGTTAGAGTACTATATACAGCTAGAGTACTATATACAGCATCGACTTCATGACACAGGACGGATAAATAGGCTTTAATGAGGATTCATTGCACACTAATTCTGCTTTTCATGGAGGCAGGTTGAAAAATCATTTTCGTTTTCCATTCGAACAAAGTCGATCAGTGGAAAATATAGTAGAAATGTTTTTGATCGGACAGAGTAGATAGAAGCAGTTTGTTTTCAAAGATTGAGGAAGCTAGACCATAAATACATGACTAAATGTTAGGAATTTAGACCAGCGCACTCGATAAAACTCTTTACCGAGCTGTGAGACTGGAATTCATTTCCTGGGTTGGAACAAAAACATGTTAAAGATTTAAGATTAGATTCAAATGATGGGTGAAGGAAAGCGGGGGGGGGGGGGGGGGGGGGGGGTGAGTGAACAGCTATAGAAACAGGAGTGAATAAATGTGATTAAGACAATTTGCTCTTGGGGAAGCATGGACTGGCTGGGTAAATAATCTTGTGTGTCGTAACTTCTATAGACTCTATAAAGACATTTCACTTTACTTCCATGCTTTTAATCAGAAATATCCAAGCAACATCCTTTGGGCTAAATCGGGCTTGCAACCTCTGACAATGTGTCCCAAAGTTACGGCAGTTCCATTTTGTTTGTAATCACATTTACTTATATTTGAATTTCGTGTAGTTTTTTTTCACTTTCAGAAGTGGGTCACACCTAAATCAAACCAAATCAAATTGTTGGCATCCACAATTTGAAATGCATGAAAATTAATAAAAACATCGACTTAAACTTTGTTTGTGGCCTGCAGAACTCCACAGAATGCAGCCAAGTAAATCACAAAGGCCAAACAATTGGACGAAACAAAGTGTTTACATAGGAATTTAAAGTGTTACGTGCCACCGTACTTAATAAGGTGCAGAGATCAGGGGCACATTGATCTCAAAACTTTATTCAAAGAGTTTCAGCTTTTTCACTAAATCAGTGTAAGCAGTTTGTTATACAACAGGGATCCTAACAACCAAATGAATGATTTGTCCATTATTGTCTTGCCACCGTTCAGTTGCTCCTTGGTAAAATGATTTGTCAATTGTTGGCAATGTGCTGATGATCCTGTAATGTTGGATGTGTCAGTTTTACTATTTATTTCATGAATTTCACAGAAATGATTTGGCGCCCTCCCAATTCCAGCAGCAACAGTTACAGGTTCAGAACACGGGTCAACTGACAGAAAGGACTTGCACTTTTGTAGAATCTTTCACATTAGTTTGCACACTGCAAGGTCCCCAGCAAATGTATGAGTTGTCAGATAACGTATTCTGTTTTTTTGAGAGAAGAGACAAAATGCAGATAGCCAGAGCTTTGGTTTAAAGTCTATCTGACTACAGGAGTACTGCACTGAATGGTCAGCCTAGATTATGTGTGCAAATCTGTCCTGGTGCTAGAATCCACTATTGGCTCAAGTGCAAGACTTGTACCAACTATGTCAAGCAGATATCTAAATACTTGACCATGGTGTGACCATGTATGTTTACTAGAAGCAACAAAAGCAATAGCAAGACAATAATGCAGCATGACCTATGGAAAGTTTAATTCAGATCTTCCTTCATGCTGAAAATACAGGAATAGATAATGCCCATTTATCAGCATTCATATAATTATGTATAACTGAACTGTGCAGTCTCTTATATATAATGTGAAATGTTTTTCATTCATTTTCAATGTTGGAATCCAACCAAACATTTCCAGTAAGTGTAAGACCAGTTACTTTGAGCTGAACTTTTATACCTGTGGTTCATCCAATGCTATCACAGGTACACCGTACAGCACAATGAGTTAATTCAGCCCATAGGCTTCATGTGTGATGCAGTGCACACGTGCATCAAGCAGTCACTCACTAAGAAAAGCAGTTGCCAAAGAGGGACAGCAGAGGGAGAAGGAATTGCAAAATCTTGTGCTTCACAGAATGCTAAGACCAGGCCAACAGTTTGAAGGCAGCCATGTAGTAATCCAACCCCTTAGCTCAATTGGCTGGACAGAGCAATGCCAACAGCGCGGGTTCAATTCCCGTACCGGCTGAGGTTAACCATTAAATCCCCAGCTTCTCAACCTTGCCCCTCGCCTGAAGTGTTGTGATTCTCAGGTTAAATCACCACCAGTCAGCTCTCCCCCTCAAAGGAGAAAGCAGCCTATGGTCATCTGGGACTATGGTGATTTTCAACACACAATACCTGCAGGGGCAAGAGGTTCCTTGAGATCTTGAAGAACACATACAATGATGTACCAAAATACCTAATATGTTTTATTTTATTAAAAGGGCAGCAGCAACAAAAAAAACAGAAAAATGCTGGAAATACTCAGCAAGTCTAACTGCAGCTGAGAGAGTTAACATTTCAGATGTTAGGGTCCTTCATGTTGGTTCCCTTATATCCCCGTTCTTTATTTTTGCTGTTATCATTTGGATCCATGGATGCTTAATTGACATTTTTTTTGTCAAGCAGGGGAAATGAAGAACTTGAAAGTTACAACAGAGAACACTCTGCTAGCTTTGGACAGAAAAACTCAGACTTTTCGGCACCCGAGAGATGGGGTGGGACTCTGTTCGATTAGTTGGCTTGTGATGAATGAATTGGCCAAAAGGCCACATTTTGCCCAGTAACAGGTGGTGATTGCATCCTGCCTGAGTGGGATGATTTCCAGAAAGCAGATTGAGACCAGGACAGAGAAAAGGACCTGCTCACTCTCCCTCATGTTTTCTCGAGGAATGTTGCGAGCTGCTGTATTTCTGAAACTGCAAAGACCTGAATGAATCTACAGTGAAAACCGTTAGACTGAAAAGCAGAAATCTTGATAGGAAAGCTTGGTTTGAAGGACAGTGCGCTCAAAGACAACCATCTGAAACAAAGACTCTTTCTTCCTTTAATTTATTATTATTCACCTCTCTCTTCCCCTCTGTCAGTTTTGTGTGTGTGTGTGTAATAATAAACTTTATTATTGTCACAAGTAGGCTCACGTTAACACTTCAATGAAGTTACTGTGAAAATCTCCTAGTCACCACATTCCAGCGCCTGTTCAGGTACACAGAGGGAGTATTCAGAATGTCCAATTCACCTAACAAGCACGTCTTTCGGGACTTGTGGGAGGAAACCGAAGCACCCGGAGGAAACCCACGCAGACACAGGGAGAACGTGCAGACTCCACACAGACAGTGACCCGAATCAGGAATCGAACCTGGGAACCTGGCGCTGTGGAGCCATTGTGATAACCACTGTGCTACCGTGCTGCCCAAATGGTTTCCTCACTGGTTCTTGTGCAGGACTGTACAAGATTCCTGTAGAGAACCAAATTGTATTCCTATTGGTCACTCATCCCTGCAAAATGCAATGTGACACTGATGGAAAATCTGACCAGAGTATGGTCAGATGGAGATATTGCACTATTGGGTTAATGAAAACTCCACACAAAATATTTCACAAATCCAATTTTCTATTTAGGAAAATATTTTTCCACAAAACATAGTACTCGTTAGAAAACATATATTCATTTATTTTCCTCACTTGGCCACCAATCTGGAACAGATGCCTTCAGCTGGACACGGGCATCACCCGCTGTGCGCAGCTGAAGTGGTTCATTTGCGAATGCCAATCGGATCATGGCCAGACCAACATCACCCATGTAGCTTCTGAGCCTTCCCGCCGATTTTCCCGATTCAGACACAATCTGCGCCTTTTCAGGAACACTGTTAGGGGGCAAAGGGTTGCCCAGTTGGACTGGCATCAACCTTTTTCTAATAACGCCTGTGTAGTGAGTCCGAGCTGTTAACTCTTGCCCGATGTAACAGCCTTTGGTGAAGCTGATCCCATTCATGTAAACCAGGTTGGATTCCAGGGGTATTGCTTCTCCGGATGGAAGATCCTTCACACCTTCAGCAATTCCTGAAACAGAAACAAGATGATCATCTGTGCTGATGATTTGTAAAACCATTTGTTCTTACCCATTCAAATAACCAAGATTTATTCTTGATCACTTTTAATAGCTTGGCACCCAGCTACCCAATGTTCTCACTAAAGCAACATTTCAAATTAACAATCTATGACGCGTGTGTCTCAAGCTCCTTGAGGCTCTCGAACCTTTCAAAAACAAAACAAATGGCCATTCTTTCACTGTTGCTGGACTCCCTAACAGCACAGTGGGTGTACCTACACCAGATAGACTGCAGCGGTTCAAGAAAGCAGCTCACCAGTTTCTCAAGGGCAATTAGGGATGGACAAGAAATGCTGGCCTAGCCAGCGACATCCACACCATGAAAGAATAAGAAACTGATATGGTCAGATGATGCACTCAGGTTTATCAGTTGGTATTGGGTGTGTATAGAATCCATTCCAACACTTCTTTCCAGTCCTTACTGCCCATTCCAGACACTCAGGCCCAAATTTGAATTATACAGGAAAGCCAGGAATGCTGGACTACAGCTGTCTATACAGCACAGCAACCAACTGCTCACCAGCTGCGTCTACCATGACTAGGGCACTGGCTCGCAGGATTACTTTGAACAGTTCGGGAAGAATCCCTGTCCCCACTGACAGTTCTGCTCCTCAAACCTTCATTAATGATGGAGGTTGGCTGGCCAATCACCAAGAGCGTTCTTACTTTGCAGACCTGACTGGTTCAGCTATTGACTGCTGAGTATGCCCGAAAATGGACAAGGCCTCGAACATGGGTAGGCATGTCACTGTGGAGCAACACTAAACCTAGAGTCCCTGTTTACAAAGGAAGAGAATCACTAGCTGATCAGTAGATAACAGATCAATGAAGCACTGAGCTTTTTCTAGATGGACAGAGGCATCAGAAGCAGTATGGTGAGGAGCCGAAACTCACCATTAATTGAGTATGTACATGGCATAGCCACCCAACTTATTACATCTTACGAGAAGCACTTTGTGACCAAAGCAGGAATAAGTTAGAAAACATTTCCCTCTGTCCCAGGCATATAAACATACTCCCAATATATGATGGGTTAACTAATTTAAGAACCAGATCAGAAGAAAAACCTTGTTGAGATATATAGGATTCTCAGGGGGTTTGACAGGGTGGATGCTGAGAGGTTGTTTCCCCTTGTGGGAGAGGCTAGGACCAGAGGGCACAATCTCAGAGTAAGGGGTCACCCATTTCAGACAGAGATGAGGAGGAATTTCTTCTCTCAGGAGAGTGAATCTGTGGAATTCTTTAGTGCAGAGAGCTGTAGAGGCTGGGTCGTTAAGTATGTTCAAAGCTGTTTAATCAGTAAGGGAATCAAGGGTTATGGGGATAAGGTGGGAAAGTGGATTCGAGAATTATCAGATATGATCTCATTGAATGGCAGAGCAGATTCGATGGGCCGAGTGGCCTACTTCAGATCCTACGTCTTATGATCACAATACTATTGGATCCAAGAGAGATCCAGTACACAATAACAGTCAAAATTAAAGTTTCAGTGGTAGTGAAAAATCGCATAGTACCACCTGTATAATCGTCCCATCATAAGACCATAAGACATAGGAGCGGAAGTAAGGCCATTCGGCCCATCGAGTCCACTCCACCATTCAATCATGGCTGATTGTTCCTGTTCCTGCTGAGAGAACTGACTGCGAACAAACCTACCCTCTCCTGAAGTGTACGGCAAATGTTAATTTGCAATGAGGTATTGTATGATTCTAAAACAGGTTACAACAAGGATCACATTACTTTGAACATGTTCCTCACTAAACAGTACCACCCTTAAAGGTTTGCTAACAGCCTGAATGAGCAGGTTTTTTGAGGAAGCGGAGGATAGGTGCGGACGCTGTGGGGGAAGCCTGGCCAATCATGTACATATGTTCTGGGCGTGTCTGAAGTTGAGGGGATTCTGGCAGGGATTTGCGGATGTTATGTCAGAGGTCCTGGAAGGGAAGGTGACTCAGAGTACAGAATTGGCAATATTTGGGGTATCGGAAGATCCGGGGGCCGGGGAGGGGAGCGGGGGGAGGCCGATGTTCTGGCCTTCTCCTCCCTGGTGGCCCACAGACGGATTTTCCTGGGATGCAGGGATTCGGAACCCTCAAAGTCAGGAGTGTGGGTCAGCGACATGGCAGGGTTTCTCAGGCTGGGAAAGATTAAGTTCGCCGTGAGAGGATCAATTCAGGGGTTTGCCCGGAGGTGGCAGCCATTCATCGACTTCTTCAGGAAAATTGAACACCAGCAGTAAAGGGGGGGGGGGGGGGGGGGAATGGGAGGCATGGTAGTGTAAGACAAGGATAGGGAATTTAGTACACGGGTAATTAGGAAATAGGGCGGCGGTAGACATTGTTTTTAGTTTTTTTGCATGTGTCGGCCCATGTGGTTGTTTAAGGAATGTTAAAGTGTTAAACTGTAAACTGAAAATTACAAATGCTTCAATAAAATATTTTCTGAAAAAAAAGTTTGCTATTTTTCCCAGTAACCCTGTTGGAATTTCAGGCTGGGAGGAGTTTCAGTTTGCTCCTTACCTATTGCATACCGATATCTATGATAGTCCTGGATCTCTCCCAGATGACTTTCTGGGACAATGTCTAATGGGTTGTCAATCTTGCTCAACACCAAACGCCATCCCATTGCGTCAGTTCTAGGGTCACGGGTGCACACCACCACCTTCTTTTCATTTACTTCTAAAGCGCTGCCAGTTTTGCTTGACTGTTCAAATGGGAGTATTGTCCACAGGGAAAGGTCCGGACAAGGGGTTATGCCCACTTTCCTCCTAATTTTATAAACTTTTAAATGCTTCTGAACAGCATCAAGTAGGGTGGCGTCACATTCCAGGAGAATGGTTAGCTCTTCTTGGTTTTTGTTCAACCTGACATTCAAAAAGGAACAAAAGATTACGCTTCGCAAGAAGTAACGTTAGCAGCAGCAACACACACAGTAAAATAATCCCCTTGCCAACACGACCCTTTTGTGTGCCATGGATTATATTTCAAACAATTCAAAACAAGATTTTAACAAAACAACTGGATTTGAATGATGCCAATAGGGTCCGATGTACAGGGGTAGGAGAAAGGGGCTCAGGTGGAGGAGAAATGCTGGATTGGGGTGAATGTCACAGTTGTGTCGTGCATCCGATGTATCTCAGAGAGAGACAGCGTGCTCATTGTGTCGGAGACTCATTGGCAAGGTCAGCATGCACTGTTGATTTTGAAACTTTAGTTTCTGCATGTATTCTGATGTAAAGCAATGTTGATCTAATTTGAACGAATAAACTTTATCAGTAGAACACAAGAGATGGGAACGGGAGTAGACCATCAATACCACCATGGCAGAACTTGCGCTTCAGCTCCATTTTCCCGCCCCCTCCCCGTATCTCTTAAATCCCCAAGACCCCAAAAGCCTGTCCTTCCCAGTCTTAAATATATTCAACGATGAAGCATCCACATCCTCTGGGATAGAGAATTCCAAAGACTCACAACCCTTCGGGTGAAATTGTTTCTCTTCCCGTCAGTCCCGATGGATTGGTGTTTTAAATTCCCCGAAACAATCTCAGTGTCCACTCTATCGAGCCCCTTCAGAATCTTGGCGGTTTCAATGAGGTTGCAAAAACTCCACAGAATATAAGCCCAGTTTATCCACACACTCATCACTGGACAACCCTCTCATCCCAGGGACCAATCTAGTGAACCTTTGCTGTACCGTCTCCAATGCAAAAATATCCTTCTTAATATGGAGACCAAACCTGCACGGTGTTCATGGTGTGATCGTATCAAAGCCCTGTACAACTGGAGCAAGATTTATTTATTCTTGTACTCCGGGTACTCCAATCGCCTTGCCATTAAGGTCAACCTGCCAGTTACCTTCCTAATTACTGTACCTGCATGCTAACTTTCTGTGTTCCTTATTGTATGAGTAAGCCATGTCATAATAGTTCTCGCGAATAAATCAAGACAAATGGCCAATTGTGCACAATATAATTACTTTTACTATATTATTAGAGAAATGAAAATTCAAATGAAAAGAGCAAAATGTAAAGGTGAGGCTGAATTGTGGATTAATTCAGGGACGTCAGCATGCATTTGTTAAAGGTCAATATTGTTTGACTAACACGAGTTTTACAATGAGGAAACAGACAGTTGATTATATCCACAAACTTCCAAATGGCACTGGTTCACCTGTCACACAACAGGCTTGTCAGTGTTTAAGCCCACGGGACCAAAGGGTGAGAGACGGCATCAAGGACAAAGTTAATTGAGTGACGAGGAAGTTAAGTTAAACTTTGACAGCACACCAACTAGCCCTCAGCTGGAGTACCATGTGTAATCCTGAGCAACACAATATGGGGAAATAGGGATTCACTAGAATTGCCCTAGGAAATGTGACGAGACCAGAGACGCTGAATTTGTGCTTCATGGAGCAGAGGAAAAGGGAACTTTGAATAAAGGCGTTCACATTGATGGAAGTGTTTTAACTTGAGTGTATGAAGAAAAATAGGTTCCACTGTGGCTCCGTCAGGAACCAGGGAACACAGACTTGGCAAAATAATGAGGAAAAAAATGATTTTAAACAGAGAATTAAATGTGGAAGCCACTAACTGTGAGGAAGATGGAAGCAGATTCAATAGTAATTTTTAAAATTGGGATAAAATAGAGCCACAGAATGATATAGTAGAGCAGACGTCATTCAGCTCATCGTGCTGTGCTAACCCCTAGGTAGAGAGTTATCCGACTGATCCCAGTCTCCTGCCCTTTTCCCATTGTCTTGTACATTTGTACCTTCAAGTATTTATCCAATTCACTGCTGAATCTGCCTCCAGCATTCTAGATATACTGGAAAAAGACAAAAAAAAACAAAGCTGCAGGGAAGGATTATGGATGTCGGGCTAACTGGAATGTCCTATTCAGCAGTTTGTAAAGACACAATGAGCCAAACAGTCTGAGCTTTACAATCGGGGACACCGTCTCAGAATAATGGGCAAATCACTTCGAACTGGGATGAGAAGGAACCTCTTCACTTGGGAGGGTGGTAAACCGTGGTAATTTTCAGAGGGCTGTGGAAGTTCAGTCACTGAGCATGTTCAAGACAGAGATTGACCGATTTCCAGGTAGTAATACCACTCGGGGATAATGGGGATGGAGCAGGAAATAGGCTCTGCACCCTCTCCAGTGCAATCACATTCTTCGGATAGTGTGGCGTCCAGAACTGCACACAGGCCTAATGAGCATTTTACACAGCTCCATCAAAACCTCCCTGTTCTTATATTCTATGCCTCGACTAATAAAGGCCAGCGGCGCACCACTGGACACAGCCTCCAGTCACAAAAACAACCTTCGACCATCACTCTGCCTCCTGGCACCAAGCCAACTTTGGACCCAATTTGCCAAATTGCCCAGGATCCCATGGGCTCTTACCATCTTGACCAGTCTCCCATGTGAGACCTTGTCAAAAGCCTTACTGAAGTCCATGCACACTACATCACTGCACTGCCCTCATTTACACAGCTGTCACCTCCTCAATAATTTAATCAAATTTGTTAGACATGATCATCCCTCTCACTATCCTTCATTAATCCTTGCCTCTCCAAGTTTGAATTCTGTCCATAATTTTTTCCAATAATTTCCCTAATGCTGGACGCTGACTCACTCATCTGTAATTACCTGTTTTTTCCTACTTCCCTTCTTCAATAATGGTGCCACATAATAATAATCTTTATTAGTCTCACATAGGCTTACATTAACACTGCAATAAAGTTACTGTGAAAAGCCCCAGGTCGCCACATTCCGGCACCTGTTCGGGTACATTGAGGGAGAGTTCAGAATGTCCAAATCATCTAACAGCTCGTCTTTTGGGACTTGTGGGAGGAAACTGGAGCACCCGGAAGGAACCCACGCAGACACTGAGAGAACGTGCAGACTCCACACAAGACAGTGACCCAAGCCGGGAATCGAACCCAGGACCCTGGCGCTGTGAAGCCACAGTGCTAATCACTGTGCTACTGTACCGCACATTAATTGCTCTCCAGTCCTCTGGCACCTCCCCTGAGGTCAAAGAGGATTTAAAAATTAGCGTCAGAGCTCCTGCAATTTCTTCCCTTGCCTCACACAGCAACCTAGGATACACTTGATCTGGACCTGGGGATTTATCCACTTTTGAACCCGCTGACATCTCCTCCCTCTCAATACTAATCTGTTCAATTATATCACATTGCGTTCTATCCCCACATCGTCCTTCTCCATAGCGAACACGAATGCAAAATAGTCA